>NW_024870773.1:9062500-9662500 GCF_019054845.1 Dipodomys spectabilis
ATGGTTGAAAGTCTCTTATAGGCAGAGCGGATGTCCATGGGCTCATCAAAAATGATAATAACTGGTTTCTTGTCTAGGCATACAACAGGCTCCTCATTCCCAGTCCCATCTTGTTGGCAGGTGGTCTCTTCTTTGGCATCAATAGTCACCGTCTGGATCTCTTGTCCCTTTTGGCTAACTATATCGTGGACCTCCCCACTGGACAGAACCTGGACAGCTGTTTTGGTAATCATGAAGGCAATGTTGTCAGTAGCCATATTTTCCTCACTGGGAGAACTTGGACTTGACTCCCCTTCGTCGTTCACAGGCACATGCCTAGATCCTTTGGGTCTTAGAACAACTTGGCCAAAGTCTGTCAGGAGAGTGTCTTGATCTTGGTTTCTCACGTCACCAGGCACCAATTCTGTGGAGCGCAGGGGAGAGGGAATGTGACCCTTGTCTGTGTTTTCTTGTCCTTGTACATATATTGTTTTTGGCTTTCCGTAATTCACCTTTGGGTTCTCAGGGTCAGGTCTGGGGAAGAGTGGTCCCGAGGCTCTTGCTCCTTTGTTGACTTCCTCTTCTAATGAATTCAGGCCAGGAAAACCGAAATTGACCGTTTGCACATTTTTCTGAGGATAGTTTCTACTGTCTCTGTACAAACTCTTATGGGAGATAGAATTTCCCTTTTTTAAGATGTCAGTTTTATAGTCTGATGTTTTTGATGAATCAGAAACACTCTGCTCCATTCTTCTTTCCCACTTAGGAGGGTCAGTAGGTCTTAGAGACCCCGGGGCAACCTGGGAGGGAGAGTGGAGGAGGGAAACCATACATGTTAACCAGGAACGGATTTATAAAAGCAGGTAACTAATCCTCATGGTGCCGGTGGGTGGGAACACAGATCTGGTGAACTCACCTTTTGAGGTTCCATTTGGGGGCCATTTGAATATTCAACACCAGATTTCCGTACATCTTCATGGAAAAATTCCAAATTCTGGTAGAATAGTGTAGGACAAATTACTCCACAGAGCCACATTCCCCGCAAGTGGACTATAACTAAATTGTGCCTTGAGTTACATTTACAAACACACGGGCCAAGCACAATTGTCACACGCCAATCCAAAGCCTATAGCTCAGTTTACCTGGGATTGCTTTGCTCTCCAACCTCCAAAAATGCCCTGTGTCTGCACAAGATGAAAATCTCAATTAGCAAACTATTCCCAGTATTTTAAATTTTGTAGGGGCACAGAGACAAGAATAAATGGGTCTGTGTCAACACATCCGATCCTCTCTCCTGACTGCTGTCTTAGAACTGCAGAAAGATTGGGCAAGCAGAATAACTCAGTTTGTAATATCTGTCTCTTAGCTGAGAGACATTGGGCAAATCTTTTACTTCCTTCCTTGCACCTCACCTGCCTTGACTGTAAACTGAGGAACAATACCAGGAGATTTTTAATGTCCTCTATTGCTAGTGGTCTCCATGGTTGCAGAAATTGTCCCATAAAGAGTTCTGCATTGGTTAGGGGTGGTACTTTGGGGTGAAAAAATTAAACGTATTTTTCCTCTGGTCACATGGTAGATTAAAAATGTCTTTGAAGGTGTCAAAGTGTTAAATTAATAATAGCCACGGTACTCAATCCGAAGGCATATGCTAAATGCTTCTGCAGCATAAAGCCACACATCACTTAACCATAGGGACATTGTCATTAGGTGATTTCACTAGAGTGTACCTCTGTGGACCTGGATGCCTAGGGCCACCACTTACTGTGGCCTCTTGTGTGTGTGTGCGTGTGTGTGTGCATGCACACATGTGTGTTGGTATTGGGGCTTGAACTTAGGGCCTTGTGCTGTTGCTTGGCTTTTTCACTCAAGGCTGGCATTCTACCACTTGAATCACACCTCCACTTCCAGGTTTAACAGGTTTACTGGAAATAAGAGTCTCATGACCTTTTCTGCTCAGGGTAGTTTTGAACCATGATCCCCAGAGCTCAGGTCCCGAATAGCTAGGATTGCAGGCATGCTCTATCTGTACTCAGCACTGTGGCCTCTTAATATAACCAGGAGACCTGGTAAACATGAGACACATGATGTTGCTGGTGGCCTAACACAGCCCAACTGTTGTGTTATTGAACTTGGTTCATTAATAAACATATGTAAGTTTTACATGAGTGGAGTACATACTAAGTAGATATATTTTATATAAATAGGATGATAATGAATAAATTCAGTAAAATAATGATCTAAAGTACAGTACAGAAACTATATCAACCAGAAACAAACATCGTTGGTTAGTACCATGGTGACACCACCAGCATCACCACAAACATGAGTACTGTGCAGTTCTATGACTGTATGATGGCTAAGATGTCAGTAGGGAACAGGGCTTTTCAGTGCCAGCAAAATCCCATGAAATCACCACCGTATGGTCCATGGGTGACCAAAATATTGTTATATGGTGCAACAATGTAGTCTAAAATCAAAAGTATTTGCGAGAGAGATGGTGGCTGTAGTGTCAAACCTCAGCTTTAATGGTCTGTATGATATGATGAAGGATGCATTCTCATCTGGAAGCCCAGTCCTTCTAGCCAGCCGCAGCCCCCCCCCCATCACCTTGACGCTAGATGCTAGGGAGGGACACAGGGACATTTGTCCCTCCCGTGGCACTGCTGCCCTTTCTTCTCATTGCGGAATCCCAAGAGGACGTGGTGATCCTCAAGCGTGGAACATAGTCCCACTGGAGGCAGTTTGGTTCAGGCGATGACAATGGAACGAAGCACAGTAACTCAAGTGGAGTCAAAGTCAACCCAGAGAAGGACTCACACAAACGACAAAGCCAGCATTAATCACATGGACACATTCACGAGGATGTTAGCCCACAGACGTCTGCTGCTCCCCATCAGTGCCCTAATAGGGGCAGGGACTCAGGTGCTACCACGGAACAATATAATTTCTTCCGTGGGATTTTTACAATTCAGATGATAAAACTATATATTAAGTTAAAGGTTTTAAGAAAAGTAAACATGGTTATGGTCTAGGTTCAACTCCAAAGACGGAGCTGGCAGGTTGGCATGTCATGCTAGGAATCAAAGAAGGGCCAAGTCACTTGGAACTCAGGAAGACACAGGACTAGCTGAGGCCCTACCAGTCCCATTAACCGGGAGCTGTGGCTCAGATATGTTCTGGTTGGTCAAAGGCCATTACATACTTATTGGTTTCTGTCTTATTTGGGGGGTAGTTTTGAGGTTTGAACTCAGGGCCTTGAGCCTGCTTGGCAGGCACTCTACCACTTGAATCACGCCTCCAGCTCAACCATACCGATTGTTACCTATTCCAATGTTCCTCTGCAACACACATACTCTAATATTGATTAAGTAGTAGGAATACTCCAAAGGAAAGTCATCACGCTAAAGATGTCATGTTTATCTGTGATGTGAACTTTCGTGTTTATCACAGGGCTAGGAAAAGGAATATGTTTGGAAAACAATTTCATGAACTTCAGAGCCACCTGGTCATAGTCATCATGTCTACTGACAACGACTGTTCAGTCTTAGCTTGTAAGACTGCGAAAGCTCATTAAGCCTCTTTAATATCTGTGTATGGACCCTAAGATTTGGATTGCTGAAGACAATTGGAGAAGCACACTTAATATGAATAAGGACAATAAACAAAATAGAGATAGAGACATAGCTTCAAAACCTCTAGAAAAGACAAGTACTAGGCTACAGTGTTACGATGATAGGAGAAAAAAATTAAAGAATACATTTGACTTATAGAAAGAAAGATAGACAAATAGCCCACCTAGAGGTTAATAATGACAAGTACTGAGTCCTTACAAAATAGATCCACCTACTGGTTTTGAATAATGATCCAGAATAAGCACCTGTAATTAAACCCAGTGCAGGGCACTCAATGAAGACCTGCTGGCTTTGAGATGGATCTTAAGTGATTAATCAGTTATGGATTTCTAATTGTTGGGAAAGTAATCTCCAGTAACATTCTAGCCCATTGAAAACTTTCATGATGAGATAATAATTGTTCCTGGAGGGTTTGTTGAGAAACCAAGTTCCTAGTGGATGTTTTAGTACCAGGAACCTAGGTCCAAGTACACCGCGCAGGCCACGTCAGGTCATGCCAGGGCCCACTCATGAATTACCTTTAATAAGGCCACATAAATACTGACATATATATATGTATATATTTGATATATCATGAGTTCAAATGGGAGCTTTTCTTCATGAGAAATGTTTATTCATAGTAATCTCATAAACTCCTGGTATACAGGATGAAATTCTCCTACCTTGACCGCTTCCATTGCTATGTGGCAGACATGGTGTGCACTAGGCTCTATGATGGCTGAGAAGCAGGGAGGCCTCTGACTTATGTTAACCTCTCACCCTGTGTTCTGATGCCTCATCATTGAGATGACCTCTCCATGCCCGAGGGGATGTGAAGCTATCCTGCACCAGTCTGCTGAACTTTACTAAAGGGAAGCTACAGTCTCTGGATTCTGAAGTATAAGTTCCTAGTGAGAAATATTAAGAACTGAGTTGTTAAGGGATTTAAAAAAAACCAGAGTCATAATTAAAATGAGATGGCTCTAAGTTTCCCAATGACACATGTGTTACATTGAACTTAAAATTGCAGCTCCAAGTTTGTTAGCTCTGGCTAAACTCCTTTCCCAGAAGTATATATGCAATGAGGGCAGCTTTATTTTATTGTCTGGACAGCTTTTTGAAGCTACAACTATATTTTAGCACAGAAACTATTCTAAAGCTATTGCCTTGGAAGATGCACTTCAAAAGTTGACACTACTTTGCGCAGTTAAGTTTGATTCCTTGGCTGGGCATGTGCATGGACTTGTATATTTCTCCAATTCCACGCTGTATTATGTCACAGCATGTGTTTTCTGCCTAATACTTCTATATACCTCAAGTACTCACCTTTTTCTTTTTTCCCTTCAGCTCTAGCGCTCTTATCACTTGAGCCATAGCCCCACTTCTGGCCTTTTGGTGGTTAATTGGAGATAAGAGTCTCAGGGACTTTCCTCCCCAGACTGGCTTTGAACCATGATCCTCAGATCTCAGTCTCCTGAGTAGGTAGGTTATAGGTGTGAGCCACTGATACCTGGCTTATTCATCTATTTTTAACAAAGACTTTTCTTTTGTCCAGAGAGTATGTTAAAAATTAGAAAAATTATACATACTTCTACATTTTGGTTGCTCTTACTTTCTTTTTTTCCTTCCTTCTTTCTTTTTCTGTCCCTTCTTCTTCTATTTTTTTCCTCTTTGGTAGTACTTGGGTTTGAATCCAGGGCCTCACACTTGCTAGGCTGGCTCTCTGCTGCTGAGCCATGCCTTAAACCCTTTTTCTTTCCTTTTAGAATTGTTCTAGAAAAATCCTGAAAGGTGTGTGTGTGTGTATGTGCGTGTGTGTGCGTGTGTGTGTGTACATATGTGTGTGTATATATATATGTATGTTTATATATATACGTATATCTATATGGTGTGGGGAGGCATCATCTCACTTTTGCATAGACAATGGGGTGCTGTGCACAGAGACACCATTTCTTTTGGAAACCTGAGCCGGGCATCTTTGACACAGCTAAGTGTGTCTCTATTAGTCTGGTGATGGGGAGAGGGAAGAGGAAAGGACACAGGGCACGAAGGTCAGTGCGAGAGAGCCAGATGTTAGTACGACAGAAAGGGAGGCAGGCTGCCTGGCCGTGTGGCAAATGTGTGGGTGCCACGTGTTACCTTCTTCTCCGTGGGTGGGACTGTGGCGCCTGGCCTAGAGTCTTTAACGTGACTGTCAGCCCGGGACTGCTCAGCATGACTGTTTGAATTTACATCCATAAAGGAACACTTCTGGAATGCCTGAGGGATTAAAATACTGAGGTTAAAAAGGATCCAAGTGTAATAAGCAGAAAAATGGGAGAGAGGTAGAAATGCAGGTGCGGGGCTTCAGGCCTGGAACTGTGTGTGGGCTCACACCAGGGAGGCAGCACACTGGAATCCAGTACCCCACTGGGCTTCAAGGTGTACATCTGGCATTGGAGCTAAGTCCGGGGCTAAAGATTCTCCGCCGCACTAATATGGACAGGAACACTCTTGGGCTGGCCAGTAGTTCAGTGGAAGGTCTAAGTTTAGTACAAGACCCTGGGTTCTATCTTGAGCACCAAAGAAAGAAAAGAAAAGCAACAACAAGAAGAAAGTGGGAATACCTGGCCCTCTTTGAGCCTGAATGGCACTTGTACTTAGGTGGACTTTTTGCTGTGCCTTTTCTTTTGTTGGTGGTGGTACTGAAATTTGAACTCAGGGCCTTGAACTTGCTAGGAAGATGCTCTGCCACTCACTAGCGCAATGCCACCAGCCCTTTTGCTTTGATTTTTTTGAGACAGAGTATTATTATTATTATTAATTATTTGCACATGCCAGTCTAGGCCATCATCTTATCTTCTTCCCCCTGTAGCTGGGATGACAGGCATCTGCCAGCATGCCCAATTTTCTCTGCTTGGATGAGACCTCAAGAACTCATTTTGCCCTAGCTGGCCTTCAACTGCGATCCACTGCACATGAGACTCCTAAGTAGCCTTGGATGACAGCCATGCATCACTGTGCCCCGTTTGCTTTGATCTTTAACATTATTGGTATGTACCAAAAGATATCAGTCACTTTATTTGCTTCATTTTTAAAACCAGAGTTATTGAAACCATGGGGTGGGGGGGGGGGGGGAAATGCTTCGCAAGACATTTTAAGCCTTTAAATAAAAATAATTTTTACCACTCCAGTCTCTGAAGTAATAACAGGTTTCACCCTGCTCTGTTGCTCATGCACAACAAAGCCCTGGGCTTCTGCATTCATGTGGCTCGGAGTGGTCCAAGAGACCCCCCTTCTCAAAACTACCCATTGTAACTAGAGAGACAAGAGCTGCCTATGTGAACACTGTGAGGGAGACAGGTTCTTAGAGGGAATGTGCTGGCTGGGTCTGCAGGGCTGAAAGGACAGTGGGACCTGGAAGTGTTTCTTGATACTGCTCACAAGAGCAAGAGAGCTGAGAAGCATTGGTGATTCTCAATCAAGCTACGTTATCACCCAGCTTAACACCACACCGACAAGCAACAGAAAAATCCTGTTACTCAAGCTGTACTCAGAGAATAAGTAAATTGGAATGCCTGGGTTATAGAGGTTATTTTGAATGTGAAGCTGGGACTAAATAAGTCTTATTTAAATAAATGACCTCAAATAATTGCCTCATATTTTCTTTATGTCAAATGCTATGATTCGGAAATAACTGGCTAGGCGGAGAGAAGAAGGTGTGGCTTCTGTAAGTAGGCACTGCAGCAGCAGTGCCTTAATGTGTCTTAATGTCTTAGAATCCTCCTCTGGCGCTTTCTTCTTCACTCTGCCCTCTCTCTCTCCCTCCTTCCCTCTTGCTCCTTAGAAAGCCAACCCTGCTTTGCCCTGGACATGCTTGGCTTAACTGCTTATTGAAGGAACCACTTTTGGAGGCCAATTACATATCCTTTGGGCTGTGAGGCCCTGGATTTCAAAGCTCGTATTTTCTTCTGATGCCTGATGCCATCAAGCTGTGCGTGCTGTTCCATGACTAATCTTAGAGGGCACTGTGGAGTCTCCTGGTCCTGACAGGTGTCTAATTGCAGAGCATGCACCAGTAAAGAAGCCAGCACCAGCTGGGTGCCGGTGGCTCAGGCTTGTCATCCTCGCTATTCAGGAGGCTGAGATCTGAGGATCACAGTTCAAAGCTAGCCGGGGCAGGAAAGTCCATGAGACTCTTATCTCCAATAAACCACTAGAAAACTGGAGTGGCGCTGTGATTCAAGAAGTAGAGTGCTAGCCTTGAGCTGAAGAGCTGAGGGACAGCGCCTAAGCCCAGAGTTCAAGCCCCTCGACCGACCAAAAAAAAAAAGCCAGCACCATACGCTAGCTTTCTGGTTCATCAGGTTGAGTTCTTTATCCCAACAGGAAGGCCAACAAGTTCCAGTTAGGAAAAGAGTCCTTCATCTGCTGTAATTAAATAGCCACAAATCCCACAGCAAGAAGCCAGGTATTCCACCCTTGGTAAAGGGTCATCAAAGAGGTTACAGAAGATTAAGACTTCATTGGTGGAAAACATTCTCTTCCTCCAGTAGAGGCTAGAAGTGATTGCAACACATCATCTATGGCTTCTCTCTGAGGACAGACTTCCAAGTTGTTAACTTGATAAAATTATGAATGAGTTTCTGACCATTCTGAAACCTGTAACCAATCTGCATCATGAAGAGGACTCCCAGGACATCTGTAATTTTTAGGAAGGTTTGAATGAGGTCACATACACCACAGAACAATTAGCAGCCTATTGTCCCAGCACAATTCAAGAAGTACCATTTTGGCCATTGTTACCATGTAAACCAGAGTAGAACAAGTGCCTTGAGGATGCCATGGGCTAGCACAAAACCATGGGACTGGTGGGGAAAGTAAACTTGGTTTAGAGGCCGCTGGAAGCTGACATCTAAAATATCCTATGATAAACAGGAGTCAAACAAAATACTAACGAAGTGTGTATACAATGTCCCTATTGTGACAAAGTTCAGAACATCCTTCTAGGGTAGATTTACATCCATGACCAGAAGAGTCACTTCTGGGAAGAATTCTCATAAAATTGTAACTCCTTAATATTCAATGTATTCAAAAAAGAGTGAACTACCTCCACAGGTTACAAAGTAAACACCTAAAAAACTAATGAAATGTAATTCTTCAAATGGGCTGAGGGAAATGGGAAATCCAATTATTCACCTCTGCAGAATATCTGAAAGATGACGCTGACATTAACTAGAGACCTGGTATAAATTGTAGGCAGCCAGCCATTGGTGTTGAGTCCTGGTTCAATGTCAGTCTATAGATAAGAACCAATGAAGAGAACCCCACCTAAAGTGGGCCACATTCAGTCCTTACCGAGACAAGTGCTACCGTTTCTAATCCCCAGCTTATTTTGGGGGTGGGGAGGGGTGGGAGGAAGGGACATAAACAGAGACTATTAAACCTGAAAGAAAAGGAAATGAATCCGATTTTCCGAGCTACAATCGATTTTACTTATGTATAAACTTCTACATATGTATAAACTTTCTGGAGTTGTTCTGTAAAAATAGTCATTGCTCTTACAATCTTACAGGTGCACCAAGAAACTGCTTCAGCACAATCTTGGCAAATAAAGGTTAAGGCCAAGGCCAGAAGACACACCCCCCTTAACCCACATCTAGGGTCCTTCTCCAGCTAACAAATCTGAGCCATAGCCAGAAAGCCCCAAAAGGGAACTTTATAGCAGGCACCTCATCCACATACCTGGAGTTCTGCCATGATCTTATCTCCTTCTTCCTCCTCCTCCTCCTCATCTTTTGAGGAGGCAGTAGGAACTGGTGGATGGGAATTGGCCCAGGCTGAGGCAGGCTCCTCTGTGGGACACTTAGAGGCTCTAGTGTGTGGGCTTGCTCCGGCATCATCACTGCTTGCCTATGAGAGATGCAAACCACAGCTATTGGCCTAAGACCTCCCAGAGGTGGCAAAAACAAAGACAAACAAACAAACAAAAAAGAGGATTACGTGGCTCCTCAGTACCTGGTTCACTGGCTTCTTGCCGCTTTACACCTAAATGAAAGGCTAATTCATTCCCTCACACTGTTGGACAGTTTGTTGTTGTCGTTTTTAGTGAATAAATACCCACATTCTAATAAAATTGTAACTCTATATTTAACACTTTCTCGAAAGACTCTCCACATATGATATTTCATTGGAAATTGTGTTTTCCATTTAATCCAAGAGGACATGTGTCACGTGGAAGCTAGACTCCTTCAAAGCGTGCTGAATAAACTCCCACAGCTCTGTCAGCTAATCACACCACAGGCCATCTTCCTTTCCCTTCTCCCTCAACCCGTCTCCCTCACCATGCCCTGTGTGAGAAGAATAATGTCACAACTGAAAGTCCAGGAAAGCTAAAGGTCATGGTGCTGCGTGCAGGCTGATAACCCTGGCGGACCTGTCACCCTTCTTGCCACATCCTGGCCAGGGAGATTTTACTTCTCTTCTCTGCTTTCTTGCTTGCTCTGTTCAAGCAGAACCTTGTCTAAGGGGCTGGGCTAGGCTGCACCTGGGCCTATGCCATCAGACCTTAGTGCTGGAGCCTTCCTTCCTGCTGGTGTAGATCACGTCGCCCGACCTTGTGGTGGTGATCCCTGATCCAGGAAGGTAGCTTCGCCGAGGAGGTGGGGGAGGAGGAGGGGGCGACTTTCCCCCTAGCTTGTCCATGTCCTGTTCTGAATTTGGAGAGTCTTCTGGAAAACAAACAAATGTAAATACACAAAGCAAAACAATGAGTCACTTCAAAGGTAATCTCTTTTTAAAATAGTGTTCAGAAAGCCATTATGTGGCTGTGTAAGCAATGCAATTTGACCTAGAAATTCTCCATTCTCTCCTCAGAGCAATGATTAAGGAGGAAGCAACTGTATTTAAATCTCAGAAAGACCCTGCACAAGTACCTTCACTTTCTCAGGCTCAGTTTTCTTACAGTGGGTGTTACAACGCTGCCTTTCTCACTGGGATGTCCCAAGCCTCACAAGCTCACTCACATATAGCTCTGGCATTCTGAAGACATGCTGCAAACTATTTCATCGTTTTATTAAATGAGTGTCTTGTTTATGCAAAAAGTCTGAAAAGCATTTTGATAGAGAAAAATGAGAACCTTAAGGCAATGTAAGAATCCATGTAGGGACTGCAAAGTCTTCTTCCTTTCAGCTTGGGGAAAAAGAAAAAGGTGCTTTTGTTTTCTGCTACTACTGGGCTTGAACTTAGGACCTCGTGCTCTCACTTGGCTGGAAGATTGGCTCAAATGGTAGAGGGCCAACCTTGAGTGGAAAAGCTTAGGAAGTATGTCAATCTCCAGTACTGGCAAAAAAAATGGGGTCGGGGAGTTTGGTAGTTGTGGAGGATAAAATAAAAAATGGGATGAGGTGAGTCATTTGCCTCCTCAGAAATTCTCCCTGAAGACTTTGGCAGAGAAGTTTGCTTTCTGAGAGAATCAGTCCTGATGGAGTATCCCCTCTCCAGGAAGCTGTTATCTGGCTGTTCACGGGCCTAGAAAGGCCTTACAGGAGGTGGATGGAGAAGAGGGTGGATGGGGCTCGTAGCACACACAGGCAGACTCAGTGAGTGGAGGATTAGGGAATGGAACAAAGGGCAGTCTGGGTGGGAAGGTTCCTGAGGTTCTCAGTTGAATCGACTCTAAAGTTCCTGGAAGTGCAAGGCAAGATGGCAAATCCTTTTCCAGCTCATCTCAGTGGCTGGGCATCATGGCAATAGCATGGCATTCAAAGACATCCGATTGCCAGGTGCCAAACGGCTCACGCCTGGAATCTTAGCAGCTCAGGTGGCTGAGATCTGAGGATTGTGGTTTTGAAGCCAGCCCACGCAGGAAAGCCTGTGACACTCTTATCTCCAATTAAGGGGGGGGGTAGTGGAGCTGTGGCTCAAGTGATAGAGCACTAGCCTTAAGCATTAAAGCTCAGGGACAGTGCCCAGGTCCAGAATTTAAGCCCCAAGGCCATCACAAACAAAACAAAACAAAACCTCAAAGACATCAGGCTGTAAGTAAAATATCAGTCAGAAACAGGCACATAGCTGTCACTGGGAGAAGATTAAGACAACTGAGTTTCTAGAAAGTTAATCATGAGTTAGGTAAGGACAGGAGCCATTTAGAGCAATGCCTCCTGAGGCCATTCAGAAGGTGTGTGAACAGGATAGGAGATACCCCAAACCAGATGGCGATGAGGTCACTAAGCCATGTCATTCCAGGGGCCCACCATCATGTATGTGGTCCGTTCCTAGAGGCGCACGTCTGTATATTATTGACACACTGAAGCTTCAACTTCAGAGTTGAGCCAGTTAAATACACAGTAATAATTTTGATCTGCAAAATGCAAATTGGCTTCTATTATTTTGGGTGCTTAAAAAAGCTAGGTTTTTTTCTTTTATATATGTATATGTGTGTGTGTGATATATATCACATTTTCTTTTTTTTATTGTGAAAATACTGTACAGAGGGGTTACAATTACATGGGCAAGATAATGAGTACATTTCTTTTCTTTTCTTTTTTGGGTCCGGTCGTGGGGCCTGAACTCTGGGCCTGGGCGCTGTCCCTCAGCTCTTCAGCTCAAGGCTAGCACTCTACCACTTGAGCCACAGCGCCACTTCTGGCTTTTTCTTTTTTGCTTATGTGGTGCTGAGGAATCGAACCCAGGGCCTCATGCATGCAAGGCAAGTGCTCTACCACTGAGCCACCTTCCCAGCCCCAATGAGTACATTTCTTATCAAGCATTGTAGCCTCCTTCTTTTTTTTCACTGCAAGCACATAAGCACAGAAACCCTCATTTTCGGATGGAGGCCTCATCTCTTCCAGCTGCTGCACACACATATAGAGGAAATGTGGAACTACACTTTAGATTTCTTTCTTTGGATATTGTTCCAATATCCTAACTCAGATTTTCTCTTCCAACTTTCCAATTTTATATGCTCCTTAAGAAGGGAGATGTGTCCCAGGGCCCAACACGAGCATATGTTTGTAACAGGACACTGACGAGGGCAGCCAGGCCTTGCAACTCCAAATTAGGTGCTATGGGGCCAGGCCTTACCCGAAAGCTCCCGCTTGTCCTCTGGGGCTCCTCCCTTTGGCAGTGGGCTTGAGGCTGGCGGCATCTCCAGGTTAGGAATTGACTTCATGATGTTGGCCTGAGCTTCTTCCAGGAGCTTCTCAAACTGTTTCCCATTGTAGTGGTCTAGATTCTGCCTCTTTTCTTCCCATTTCCGCTCTGCTTTCTGTGAGGCCAAATTTCAAAGCCAGAAGGAAAAGATAATTTAGTCACAATGCAGGGAGAAGCGGGTGGAGCACAACCGAAGTGTTGGTAAAATAATGTGCTGGTTTCCATGTGAGGCATGCTTGCACACCAAGACTTTCCTTAGCCCTGGACATTTAAACTATTACTGAGTATTTACAACCCATTTCTGCTGGGAAATAAATAAAAATGGACACGAGTGGCTGATATAGTAGCAAATACCTGTGATCCCAGCTCTACAGGAGATTAAGATGGAAAGATCATATTTCAAAGCCAGCCCAGGCAAAAAAGTTAGAGAACCTATCTTAAAATCTTGCTGGTTTTGTTGGTTCATCCCTGTAATCCCAGCTCCTCAGGAGGTAGAGGTAAGAGGCTCTCATCCAAAAACAGGCACACAAAAAATGCTCTCAAAAGTATGTTTGGCACACAGAACATGCTTTCAGAGGAGGTATGGTGACTCATACCAATAATACCTGAGAGGTGGCAGGAAGAGATCAGAAAGATCACAGTTCACTGTCAGCCTGGACAAAAAACCTCACTTCAATCAATCAGCCAGACATGGAAACCACGGCAGTTTTAAGTTGCCATCTCAACACTACCTCCCTTCCCCCATTTGTGGGTAAGAGAGACAGAAAAGCTTAGGACAAGGTTGGTAGAGATAAAGTGAGTTGGTGACAAGCTCTGGAGGAGGGAGGAAAGAGGTAGGGAAGCAAAATTGGTTATTTAAGCATCACTAAAAAGAATATTGGAAAGCTAAGGATATCTTTTTAGTATATATAATTAGATATATCTAATATTACAGATGAAACCCAAGTTTCACATGCTAGGCAACTGGTCTACCACCAAGTCATCCCTCCAGCCAGGTCCTCTGTTTCAGTTTTGCCTGCCTCTGTTTTTTATTCTATGATACCTGCAATCACTTCCCCTCAGCTACCTTAAAACCAGACCTACCACCTCAGGCAATTCTGTAGACTATGTCCACATTCCTAAAGATGCTGTTTAAAATCATGGGTTACATTTGTAGCACCCTTGGATACCTTCAAAAGACACTCCCCCTATCTCAGACTGATTCTCAAGTTCTCTGCAATGTGCTTCCGGCTGGTTTTCTGTCTTGATGTCCTCACTTGCCATTGAAGAGATTTATTTACAGCCCTAGCCTCTGCTCTAGCATCCCCATCCCACGATGTCTTGGTCCCTTCTCTGCTTCCCCAGACCCTGCAGCCTTCCAGTGTCCTTCTGTCCCTAAGTTGCCCTCAACAAAATGGAGGCTAGAATCAGCACTCAGTGGCTCAGGAAGCATTGGCATGATTTTCTGACATCTTCCATGGTGGGAGGATTTACACCAGAGGGCCTGGCAAATGCTGCAAGTTGGGGCTTTCTCCAAGCAAGCCAGTTACATATTCCCAGCACACAGTTCCTCTTCTTCCAGGTCTGGCATCATGCATTTCAAGCTTGATCACCTTTCCTTATCCTGGCTATTCAGCTATTATAACTTCACTAATCTGTTTTTGACTCAAGAAAATCTATTTCCAATCTATTTCTGCCTTCCTATGTTATTATTTCTACAATCAGACTGTGGCCTCCCAGGGGGAAAGGAGATGGGGCTCTACCTCAATGGATGCTGCCCTGTTCTTTGAACTTGCACTGTGGATTTCTTCAATGAATAAGCTCTGTATGGTGGAACCATTCACAGGTGTCTGTGGGGACTGGGGGACCGGAGCCGACTGCAGCACAGAGGTGACTTCCTGTGGGGCTGCTGTGGGGCTGGCTGTGTGGGAACTTGTGCCACCAGGCATGTTCTGGGCAGGGTTCAGCAGGGCTGTGGAGTGCTGGGAGGGCTGGATGACCACCGGAGAGCTCTGCGCATGGTGCACAGTCACACCAGCAGCCAAGGCCACTGCCTCTGACTTCACATCACCAGGGACTCCCGCGCCATGCTGCCCAGAGGCATGGGCTGCCTCCTCCTGGTTCCTCAAGACCTCTGCGGCTGTGGCCTTCTCCATGGCGACATACTGTGCGGCCTGGGCTGCATCCGTGCCTTTCAGGAGCCCATCGGTGACATGTCTAGGAGAAACCACATGGCAACATGAGCTATTGAAATGTGTCTCCTGAGTATTACCATGGGGGTATCCCTGAGCGAACTCATCCCAAGGTCAGGGGAGGTGAGGCTATTCTGAGCTCTAAGGAGTAGTACAGGGATGAAGGTTTCTATGGCAATTAGTTCAAAGCCATCGCAGACAACAATACAGAAGGCTGATTCCCAGTGTAGTCTCTGAAACATCAGTGCCACACTTACTTGTAGGTATTTGTTTGTCCTTTTGGTGGTGATGCTGGAGACCAAAAATGGTCCAGCTCACAAGGGGAAGTGCTCTATCACTGGGCTATACCCCCAGCCCTGTAAGCCCTTTTGCAGAGTATGAACTTCTAGAATTTTCTTTTCAGTGAAAGCAAGCATGGATTCTGGAGTCTGTTCCCCAGTTGACCCTCTTTGCTAGATGGGCTCACTCTGATGAGGGGATGGGCTCATGTCAGGGCGGGGTGAGTTCTCTTTGAGAGGTGGTCCCTGCATGGTCTCAGGTGCTGTCGCGGCAGATCGTTGAAGAAAGACTAATTTATTTCTATTTCCTTTCTTCTAACTGAACTCAGAAGTCGGCCCACAAGTGAAGGAGGCGAATAAGATTGCAAGTGAAACCCTTCTCAAACTTGACAATGTTATTTTTAACCCATCTTGATCCATGCCAGCCCACCTATAGTAATGCTCTGTGTGTGTGTTGGTACTGGGCCTTGAACTTGGGGCCTACCTTCCCTTCATTGGCTTTTTCACTCAAAACTACTGCTGTCTACCATTTGAGCCACACCTCCACTTCTGGCCTTTTGCTGATTAAACAGATGTAAGAGTCTTGTGGATTTTTCCTGCTGAGGCTGGCTTTGAACCTCAACTCTTAATCTCAGCCCAGGAGACTGAGTAGCTAGGAGTACTGGCATGAGCCCCTGGTGCCTGGCTTCATGAGTACTCATTCTAAATCCAAGGAGAAGCCATATGGCAATCAAATTCCAGGGGCCGCAGGGGTCTGATCCCCAGGCAAGGAAAATAAAACGTGGGAAGCCTCCAGGCTGGGGTCAGTCTCCTCCCTCCACCGCTTGAACCCGCCCTGCCGCCGGGTCACCTGCGCAGCAGCGTGAGGACATCGGTCATGCTGCGCACGCGCTTCAACAGCGAGTCCAGCTTGTGTGGCTCCTCCTTCAGAAAGCGCACGGCCTCCACCTCAATGCGCAGCACCGCGCGCATCTTGTTTTGTAGGGTCGGAAATTCTCCTGCAGGCCAAAGCAGCTGGTAAACTGTAGGAAAATGCCAGAACCCCTGCCCCTAGATCCCTCCTCCCCATCCCAAGCACTTGGAAAGTGCTCACCCCTCCTGCAGACCCAGATCCTGTACATTTGGGATACAGCCAATGGAATGTTAGGCTGCTTTTAATGAATGGGGCTCAGCTGTCCTGGTATTCTGTGGGGGCCCAGAGAAAGGACAGGGTTTATAGTATCCTTGAAAGTCTTACATCTTAACAGCGACCACTAAAATAGAAGGCTACTTCGTTCTGTGTCACGTCCTGAGTGCCCAGACAGTGCCTGCAAGCATGCATGAAGGAACACATCCCGCACTATTTGATAGATGGTTTATTTTCATTTTATTTTTTTTCAATAGGGTTTTGAATTTGTACCTGGAGCCATTCTCACACAACGATCTTTCTACCTACGCCTGCTGCATAGGTAGGATTGCAGGTCTATATACCATCATGACTAGGTTACTGGTTGAGATGAGGGTCTCTCTAAAAATTTTTGCCTGAGCGGGCCTTGAACAGAGATTTTCCTCATCTCTGTCCCCTGAGAAGCTAGGATTACAGGCATAATCTCCATGTTCAGCTTGCTTGCTTGCTTCCTTCCCTCCCTCCCTCCCTCCCTCCCTCCCTCCCTCCTTTCCTCCCTCCCTCCAATCTTTATTCTCCTCCCAGACTTTTATTTTAAATTTTGAGATTGGTATTTCCCTGTTCCCTAGACTGGTCTCAAAATCCTGGGAGTGATCTTAGTGCCTCAATTCTCATGATGGCACAAACCACCTTTCCCAACACAGACAGGTCGGAAAGGCTCTCAACCACCTTAGAATGCATACTTCTCACCTCTCTCCAGCACAGCACTCACCTTTCAAAGAGGCCACGGCTTCCCCCACCTGCCGCAGGAGGAATGCCCCGTCCTCCACATCTTTCAGAGTCACCACTCGGCTGGCCGATGAAGAGTCTTTCTTTAAGTCTTCAACAAAGTCCTCCAGCTCACTGCGGGTGGGGTGGGAGAAGAGAAGTAGAACAGTTAGAAGCAGCTCACACAGAGGAACCTAAGCACAGGTACAGGAGCAAACACTCACCCAGGCCTCCACAATCGACCACCCAGTCCCTCTCTTCATGTCCACTCCAATGGAGGGAGCTCTTAAAAATGCTAGCTGGGTTTGGTTTGGGATATTCTGCAGGGATATTCTTCTACCTTTTGTGGGCCAGTTGACAAGGATATCAGGTTGGCCAGAGGGGAAAGTATGCTTGACTAACAGGAAGACAGTTTTAGCGCTGTCATATTGTTCCTTAGTTTTTATTGAGATTAAATGCAGACTTTTCATTTATTATCGGGTTTTGCCATTCACTCCCTTTGATTTGATGTGTGCTAGGCCTCAGAACAGAATATGATGTTTTAACTTGTAAAGAAATTAGCTTTGGTCAGGTAGGGACTGTTGGCTCTTCCAGAACTTCGTGGAGAAGTATTGGTATTGGGAATAGTAAAACTCTGACTGCGCACTGTAGGGACTCAATAAAAGAAGGAGGGAGAAAACACCAACCCAGAAACTCTCCCCGGTGAGCAAAGCCAATTTTCAGAGGAAACAACTGTACGTGCCACAAGTGACTGACAGTACCTTAACTTTTTGACAATCCTTTCCTCCTCATGCAGATATTTTTGTCTTTCTTGCTCCACTAGGGTGCGCTGTCGTTGCACGGGATCCTCCAGTCTCTTCATGGTCTCCATCACTTTGCTACTGATTTCTAACTCTGCCTTCTTCATCATTGCCTTCAGCAGCTCCTGGTTCTTCAGCTGTTGGACAAGAGAAATCAGCCTCAATGGGTTCTGCTTGCTTGGCGTTGTAGTTGATTCAAACAAACAGCCTGCAGCCTAGTATTTCTCTTCTTTAACCAACAGCTGAATTTGAGGAGCCAAGTGATAACCAGACTTCTATATCTGTGTCTTCTAAACCTAGGATCCTTTCTCTATGTATGTGCTGGCCAGTGAATCATGGATATGTTTCATACAGAGCAGCCAAGAATACGGACTCTGGGGCCAAGCAGACTTTCTTTCAATCAACCTCTGAATCTTTTCCCGACCCCACTGTGCAACTCTGGCCTATTCCAGACTCTGTTGCTCTCCATTTTTATTTCCCTCTTTCTCTACAACTTGGCATGACTATTCTGACGATTATGTGAGCTCCACAGCTATGGAATGATTTCGAATGAGTGTGCGACTCCACCTGTTTGTAGCATGCCAGCTGGCAACACCATAGGCTCCGACCCTTAAACATAAGACTTCATGCTAGTGGTGGCAAAGTGAACCATTTCAGATGAGTCCAAGGCCTTCGGCAGTTGGCTAGTTTTCCTTGATTTGTTGAAGGATGCTTGTGCACCTAAGCCCAGAATGTTCATCGAGTTTATAGAACTCTCTCCTTCCACAGATCAGAGGATGACAACCCAACACTTGAGTCCTTGGGCAGGAGAATTTTCTGGCAGTTTATCCATCACATGAATTCCCCCACCAGCCTTAACAATAACAATGATATTATTACTTGACCCCAGAAGTCCCCCAGAAATATCAGTTAGTAAATTTCCATTGCTTTCTTAAGTTTTCTGGTTTCCTAGGCTATTCTGGGAAGGTTCGGGGGATTAAAAAAATAATACTAGAAATATGTGAGTTTAAAACTATCACCACAATCAAGTCAGTATATTAATTTTTTTCAATTAGTGGGTCTATCAATGGATTTTTCCCTTAACAATAAAAAGAGTAAATGGCTGAATCCCACAATATGGCTTAAAATCTTAAAAGCCATGCACTGGGGTGTGATTCCATGACAGTATCATAGTCAAAGTCCTGGTTCTATCCCAGCACTAAACAAACAAACAAACGAAGCCAGACAAAAGGGAGTGCACATTGAAGATTCCATTCAGATGACACTAGAGGACAGGAAGAGCTCATCCACAGTGACAGACAAGCAGAAATTCCTGATGCTGATTGCAAAGAATCCGGAGGAACTTTTGGGACAGATTTTTTTATGCTATGTTCTTTTTAGTGGTAGTTACACCAGTGTGTGCATTTGTCAAGACAGAAGTGGGTCTTTAAAATGAATACATTTTATTGTATTTAACGATACCTGCCTGGGCACTGTCCCTGAACTTCTTTTGCTCAGTTATAACACTCTACTACTTGAGCCACAGCAGCACTTCTGTCTTTTCTGTGTATGTGGTACTGAGGAATTGAACCTAGGGCTTCTAGCATGCTAGGCAAGCATTCTACCACACATCCAGGCTTTTAATACCTTTTGATTTCATGTTTGCACAGCCATATCCTTTGTGAGTAAGGACATTATAACTTCTGACTTCCTCTCTACATACGTCTGTTCCTCCTCCTAGTCTTCTTATTTTAGTCAGGATGTGCAGAATACTGTAAACAATGGAGACTTCCTTGGCTTCCTTGCTCCCGATGTTATGGAATGTGTGTGGCCTTTCACCATGATTTGCATTCTGTACATTAATGGACTTTCTTCCCCTTTATATACTACTAAATGATGCATAAACATGAGTGTGTGTGTTTGCCCGCATGTGTGTGCACATACACACATGCGCTGGTCCTGTGGCTTGAACTCAGAGCCAGGACACTGCTTTTGAGGATTTTTTTGCTTAATCCTGGTGACTTAGAGTCACAGCTCTACTTTGGACATTTTGGTGGTTACTTAGAGATAACAGTCTCAGGGACTTTCCTGCCCAGCTGGCTTCAAACCATGATCCTCAGATCTCAGCCTCCTGAGTAGCTAGGATTACATGTGTGAGCCACTGATGCCTGGCTTGCTTTTATTTTTTTAAGTTAGCAATGGAAAGTTCTGTCACATGTGTTTATTGAAATTCCATTTTCCTTCTTTATTATGTTAATGAGGTCATACCCCTTGGTTATGTTTTCTTTTATTTATATATTGGCTGGTTTCTATTGGTTGTTTTTCTAAAGGTTATAGGTCACCATGTTCAACATCCTTAACATGTCTAGTAATTTATTTTTTGTGTTGGTCCTGGGGCTTGAACTCAGGGCCTGGGTGCTGTCCCTTAGCGTTTTGGCTCAAGGTTAGCATTGTACTACTTGAGCTACAGCTTCACTTCTGGCTTTTGGGGGTGTTAATTGGAGGTAAGAGTCTCACAGACTTTCCTGCCCAGGTAGGACTAGAACCATGATTCTCAAATCTCAGCCTACTGAGTAGTTAGGATTATAGATGTGAGCCTTTGGCACCCAGCTAGATGCTTATTTGGACAAAAGGGCATAACCCTTCTGACATTTACAAACTGCTTAGGTACAGGTCACATTTTTTTCTCTTGTTTGTTGAAACAAACAGCTCCCAGGCCTGTGTGAGGTCTGGACAATATTTAGCTGACTCCGGCCTCTGCCTGGCTTAGGGGTCTGTTCATTCTACACGAGCTTGGCTTATTACTCAACAATGACCCATAGATTTCTTTCTCTGCAGAGTTTTCCTCTTCTTGGCACTCCATTCCACAAACTGGAGCTGCTTCAGCCCTCCACACTTTGATCTTATCTCTCCAGCCCAGCAAGATGATCCCAGGGCTGCTCAGATTATCCCTCCCTCCCTCCCGTCCTCTTTCCCTCCCTCCCTCCCTCCGGTCCTCTTTCCCTCCCTCCCTTCTTGTAGTTCTTCTGCCTCCAGCAGGAAGTTGGCTCAGCTGCAGGCTTTGTTTAGACATCCTGGGTTACCTGTTATGCCAGGTCTGAAAGTTGTTCATTTTTCACTTCTCTAGTTATCTAGTAGGGAGACAAGAAGAATTGCAACTACTCCCTCATAGCTGGGAATGTAATTGGTTGAACGCGCCTTTGACATTTTTATAAACCTACTTAAGGCAGACAGAATGTTCTTGGCCATTAAAATTTTAACGGGACTCAATGAGTTAGCTACATCAAGTCCATGAATGAAGGAGAAAACTGTTGAAATCGAATTCCATCCATCTCCAAGTAGACTTGTACTTCCTCTGCTCATTCTCTATTTTTCAGGTAAATCAGCCTGGAGGAGGGTGGACCTGATACGGCTGTCTGGGAGTGACACTGAACAGAGGCTATATCGCCAATCAGGCTGACAGCCAGACCCCAGAATGACTCCTGGCCATATGGATAAGTTTCCCTGTGGCTTTGAGAACAAACCAAAGGGCACCTGGTCACAGAGGCATGTTGTGTGCGCTGCTGTCTCTCTACTGTGGACAGATGCCTATACCCTAAACATCTGGCTATGGCTTGGGTAATTTTTTCAGCAGCCAATGTCCACAGTTTTAGTAGTTCCATGTATTATTTCCTCCTGTCGGGGAGAAGGCAAGTCTGTTTCACACGGGGCAACTTCTTTCTGGGGTTAGTCACACTCCCTCATGGGATTAAAACTCTGGGACATTTCTCATGCCCCGCAACATTTTACCAAAAGATACAGTATGGTAACTGTTGAATACTAGCTTTTCAAAGACAAGGGCTCTGTGTTCTGCTGGCTCTTTTGCTGTGTGGATCCTCCCTCTTCTAGGAAAAAAGAGCAAATTCTCAGTTATCTTAAAAATGTAACACTAAGTCCCAAATAATTGGAAGCTTAGCTAGTTGGAAGTTGAATAAGGAGTGCAAGCAAGAACTATGGATTTGAGAGAGGAGAAGGATGTATCTATTCTGCCAATCTCCTCTGGCCTCCACAGAACCTGTTATCTTCTAGAAACATCCTTCTGTCCTCGCCCAAAGAGGAGAACAGAAGTACAGTCACTTCTGGGGCTCTGGAGGATTGTCGTGGCAAAATTGCTAAGTGCTGGGGCATTTGGGGGTTGGAGGGAAGGTTGCATTCATCAGAAAGTTTTATTTTTGCTGGGAGCTAGTGGCTCATGCCTGAGATCCTAGCTACTCAGGAAGCTGAGATCTGAGTACCATGGTTCAAAGCCAGCCCACGCAGGAAAGTCTGAGAGACTCTTATGTCCAATTAACCACCAAAGAGCTGGAAATAGAGCTGTGGCTCAAGTGGTAGAGCGCTTGCCTTGAGTGTAACAGCTGAGGGACAGAGCCCAGGCCCTGAATTCTAGAACTGGGATCAGCATACATGTGTGTGTGTGCGTGTGCGTGTGTGCATACACATACACAATTTTATTTTTATCATTTTGAGTGTATCAGGAAGGGTAATAGACTCAGATGACCACCCTTTGGAGGCCCTCGTAACCTATAAGGCCCTTTCCACTACTGCTGACCAATTACAGATGGCATGTGGGCATGGGCTCTCAGCCCATGCAAGAGCTACACATACAGCACTGCCACCACATGTAACTCAGCAGAGGGCACACTGATTAGCCAGTGCACCGAAGCTTTCAGTCACTGTGTCTCCTAGACTTACAGGGTAGTTGGGACTGCATGCACCCCTGCTTTTCCCTTTGTGACAGCGGAATGGACCTCAATATTTTTACACGACACCTCATTGGGCTGAACATTCCTAATGAACTGAGAACAGTTCCTCCTGCCTCCTCCCTCCCCTCCTTTTCTTCCTTTCTTTGGCAGTGCCGGAACTGCTTCTCTTTTCTCAAGGCCTCATATTTGCTAGGCAGGCATTGTACCACTGGAGCCTTAAACCCCAGGCCTTTTGCTTTTAGCTTGCTCAAGATAGGGTCTTGAGTTGATTTTGCCTGGATTAGCCTCACACCATAATTACAAGAGATCTTATCATGAGACATTCTAGTACCAGCAGTGTAGGCTCTAATCCACACCATAAAGTCAGACTCTGTGTGTGTGTGTGTGTGTGTGTGTGTGTGTGTGTGTGTGTGTGTGTGTGTGTGTGTGTGTGTGTGTAGGTGACTCTTGGTTACTGATTTTGTAACTATGCTCCTTCTTCTCCTTGATGTCCCTTTTGCCCTGTGAAAATCTCCATACCCTCTGCATCTGCATTCTCATTTCCATTCCTGCATGGAACCCGCCAGTTCTGCAAATGGAGTGCTCAAATATGAGACGCTTGCAGTCTAGAGTTCCCAATGATTTAATTATCTAATTACTGGAGCTAGCTGCCAAGCACAAAAGATTTCATTCACTTTCATGATTTTATAACACAGCTCAAAGAACATTTGAATTTCTAATTCAATTTTTGTTCTTTGGAGACTGTTGTAGAGAGCTTCACATATCTCTGACGATAGCTCCATTATTGGAGTGATAATCACTTTAGAGACGCACTGATTTTTGGTGTGTAATAATAGTCCGCCAAAGGAGAATTGGTGCTGCCAGAGCTTAATTATTATTAGTTGTTTTTGCCTTACAGAGACTCCCCTGACTGAAGAAGCCAACAGCCGGAGGGGAGGGGAGCTTGGGAGATAGAAAATACAAAGCCAAGAGAGAGATAATAGCATCAAGGGGGGGGGGGGGGAGGGGGAAACACAGTATTTAATTTCCCTCTTTTGCATACTCTTTGGTTCCCAGAGCACCAGCCAATAATTGAGCACCCTGGAGTACTAAAGGAATCTGTGTGGTTCCCATAGCATGGCTGGAACCTGGTTGAAGAACTTGGTGACTAATGTGACTGTCCTGTACTGAGCCATAGCTCATAGGTAGATCAAGGTGGGGGCATGCTGTGAAGACCTCTCCCAGCCAGTCAGGTGCCAGTGCCAGCCAGCTACAGGGGGTAGCTGGTCATCCACATTGCAGCCATGGTAACAAATTCACCTCAGCCTCCTTAGAAAGATGCATGGCAAGTTTTGGTCTTAATGTCTTTATTTTTACTTTTTTTTGGTTGTTGTTGTTGGTGGTGGTGGTGGTGGGCTTGAACACGGGCTCGGGTGCTGAACCTGAGCTCTTTTGCTCAAGGCTAGTGCTCTACACTGAGCCACAGCTCTACTTTCAGTTTTCTGGCAGTTAACTGGAGATAAGAGTCTCTTGGATTTCCTTCCTTGGGCTGGCTTTGCACTGCGATCCTCAAATCCCAGCCTCCTGAATAGCTAGGATTACAGGTGCGAGCCACCGGCTTATTTTTAGTTTTGAACTCTGAGGCTCATGCTTGCTAGGCAAGTGCTCTACCTCTAAAACCATACTCCAGTGTTCTTTCTTCTCTCTCTCTCCCTCTCCCCCCACCCTCTCTTCTCTCTGTTCTAGTTCTTTTTCTGGAGACTGGTTTGGGGCTAGTCTTAGACTACAATGTTCCTCATGATGACTCTTGTGTAACTTAGAGTACTAGTAAATTTATTTATTTTTGTCGGTCATGGGACTTGAACTCTGGGCCTGGGTGCTGTCCCTCAGCTCTTCAACTCAAGGCTAGCACTTTACCACTTGAGCCACAGTGTCACTTCTGGTTTTCTGAGTGGTTAATTAGAGATAAGAGGCTCCTGTACTTTCTTGCCCAGGACGGCTTTGAACCGCAATCCTCAGATGGCAGCCTGTTGAATAGCTAGGATTACAGGTGTGAGCACCACACCCAGCTGTTAGTTTAGATCCGACACAGGGTGTCTTGCGAACTTTTTGCCTGGTCTGGCCTTGAACTACAATCCTTCCAATCTCCACCTTCTCAAATAGCTAGGATTACAGACGTGAGCCACCAAGTTGCAAATGTGACATTTCTATGTATTCAATTCCATCCTTGTCTACAAACTCAAACCTGCTTACTTTTGAGGGCAATTAAGGACTGCTATATAAATGATATATTCATTTCTTTTACTAGGGTCTAGCAGGGAGAGCACAACTTGTAAAGAACCAGCAGATGGCGCTAGAAGGCAGGAGCAGTGGGAAGAGGCCTTTCATTCCAGAGACCTAGACAAGAACCTGGCAGCTGAAGGAGGTTTTCTGGCCTGCAGGTAAGACCTTCGGACTTTCGAGTATTCAGACTATAAGTCTTAATGATCTCCTAACAATAAGCCTGTATTTCCGGATTATCTTGAAATACTAGTGTATTTCAGTGTTTGTAGCTTCCAGTTAGAAGAGAGAGGCCGAGGCTTCTATCTGAATTGAATTGCTTTCTTCAGGGGCCAGTTTGTCCTGGTCCCTGCTTGTGGCCTCACTTGACACAGAAGGCATTTGGCTCTTGGTTCCCACACATGGCCCTAGCTCAACCTACATGTTTCATTTCACAGCAAAGTCGCTTTTACCGAAAAGTTGCAATGCGCAGAGAAGCCCATGTAAGGGATGTAAGGGATAGTATGATTTGGTAGTGACTTAAAAATACATTTGCATCAACTGTCCTGGATGTCCAGGACATGACTCTAGAGACAGAGAGATTTGAGAACTGAGCAGTCACCCTCCTGATCCATTCCAGGGCCTCAGGGAACATCTCCCTTTCACCTAAATTTATGAAATGGGGTCTCCCCATGCAGCCCAGGCTGGGCTCAAACTCTTGATCATCCCATCTGAGGCTCCTGAGTTCTGGGACTATAAGCAGGTATCACCACTCTTGGCTCCTTTTTTTTTTTTGTGGTCTTTTGGTAGGCAGAGAGAACAAGCCAAAATCATTTAAGTTTAGTAGGGGGTGAAACAATACTAGATTTGTCACTAGTATGCCAAGGGGCATAAGAGCTTGCTTCAAATTTCTATCCTGAGAGTAAGTACCCTTTGGGCTCAAGAAATGACACCCCTGTAGGTACTGAGAACCTGGTCCTCAGTAGCTTGAAGGGAGCTTTATGGAGATGTCTGAGTACATTCTAAGCCATAACTATCCTCTGGGCCCAGCTGCTACCAAAAACAGCCAAAAATGGGCTTGAGGCTGGTCTAGGATGCAGACTCAAGATCTCCTGAAGAGATAATACGCCCTTCCTCAGGACCCATGGATATGGGATTTGTGAATCAGGATTTGTGGCATGAAGGGTGACCCCTCTCCCCGCCACCATTGCCCTATAGTTTATATAGTCATTCATCAACCATAGAGCAAGGTAGGAACACTTGGAACAGAACCATCCAAATTACATGCAGATGTTTTCCTCAACCAATCCCCCTAACAGACACGTCTTATGAAATCACCTTCTATTGTCAACTCATGATTGTAAGCATATCACAGTTCCTTGCAAATCACCATCACCATCACCACCCTCTAGGCTGACTGAAGCACCTTGGAATCTGCCCTCTGGGAGGAAGATGAAGATGGCAGCCAAGGAAAAGGAGGGGAGAAAGACCCGAGAGAGGTGCTGCAGGTTGGGGTTATGGCAGAAGGCAGAGGCAGGGCAAAGGCCGGGTGCACGGCGGTTACCTGGAGCTGCCTCATCTGCTGCAGCTGGAGCCGTAGTTCCGCCACACTGCGCCTCATGCCCAGCAGGCTCATGTGCATGGCTGAGGGGCTGGCAGGCAGGGGCTGGCTGGGAGGCCCCGTGGACTCCAGGGTGCCTAGACTCTTCCCTCCAGATGTCTGAGCAGCTCCTAAGAAAAGAGCAGCAGAGGCTCTCAGGACATAGGAGAGTCAGCTATGAGACCCACCCCAAGACAGGCCTCTGGGGCTTCTTCCAGTCTGAAAATCAGTAAGTCACACAATGAGAGGGTACAGGTAGCTAAACGTCCCAACCTAGGAACTTCCTGCCAGAGCACAGCAGCTAGACGTGGCATGCATGGCACCTGGTCAAAGAAGCTGTCTTCCCTCCTCTCCCTCCTCGTACTCTTCTTCTCTCCTTCTTCCTGGTCACCTCCCTCCTTCCCTTCTGTCTTCTCTCTCCCTCCCTTCCTCTCTTCGTTCCTTCCCTCTCTCTTCCTTTCCTGTCTCTCTCCTACGTTTCCTCTTCCCCCTTCTGCTTTCGCTCTCTCTCTTCTTCCCTCCTTCCCTCCCTTCCTTTCTCCCTCTATCCATCCTCCCTCTTGCTCTTCTTTCTTTTCTCCTTGTCCATCTTCCCTTCCTTCTCCTCCCATCTTCTCTTCTCTCTTTCACCTTTCCCCCCTTCTTTCTCTCTTCTCCCCTCTTTCCCTCGTCTCTCCTTCCCTCCCTGCCTGCCTTCTTTCCACCAGTTGTGGAATCCCTTTTCTAGAGATCACCTCCTCTGCTGCCGGCCAAGATATTTCACATCCTGCTTCCCTGCCATGATTTCAGTCCACATGGCCATGGCTTTAAAGCAGGTCCTGTGCATCACCTCTGCTCAGTGTCCCCAAACCTCTTTCTATGTCCATGAACCTATCTATTCACTCCCTGGCTCGCCTTCGAGCCTAGGAGGCATTCTCAGTATTTACTTTCCCAAGTGACCTAGGGCAAGCAATTGAATCTCTTTTTGCCCCACCCTTACCTGCGAAATGGGCGGCAGCCTTAGTGTGTGGGTGAATGCAGTCAGCATATGCAATATAGCCTGTGTCAGGCACCCAGGCATCCTCTGGAAGGCTCAAAGCCTTTCCCCAGTACCTAGTGCTTAAAGAGCTCCCCTCCTCCATGCAGTCTCAGGGGCTCCAGAGGGCGGGGGTTGTGGGGGGCAGCTAGGGGAGATCTGAAGCCTAGTTTCAGGATGGAGGTGGATATGTGGTAAGGGGTTCCAGTCGATCCTTGCTCAGATTAGATTCCCAAGACCTGGCATCTTGGAGGCTGAGAGAGGCAAGCCGCTACATCAAGGTCATATTCTGTTCCTTCCTGCTCAAGAGGGCATAAGGAGATTCAAGTTCACCTTCAGAACTTTCTTCCTATGTTTCACCTTTGCCAGAAAATTCATATTGTTCACTTCTGTCTTAGTTGGAATTTTAGCAACTGTGCTTTTTGATGCTTCATGTACCTTGTGACAGAAAACAATGATTTGGGATCTGACACAACTTGGTTGTCATGTTTTTCCTCCCCCCTTCCTTCCTTCCTTCCTTCCTTCCTTCCTTCCTTCTTCCCTCCCTCCCTCCCTCCCTTCTATCCTTCTTCCTTTTGTGCCAGTCCTGGGACTGAAACTCAGGGAATGGGGGCTGCCTCTAAGCTTTTCTGCTCAAGGGTTAGTGCTCTATCACTTGAGTCATAGCTCCATGTCTGGCTTTTTTGGTAGTTAGTTGTATAGGCTGGCTTTGAACCTTGATCCTCAAATCTCAGCCTCCTGAGTTGCCAGGATTAAAGGTGTGATCCACCAATACCAAGCTCTTCATATAATCAGGTTTCCCTCTTTGGGTACTTTTGGCCAGGTGATTTCCTTGACTGTGTATAAAATTCTGTGTATTTATCTCAAACACAGGGTAATATTCCTGTCCTGGAGCTTTTATCCTAAGATTTTAGAAGGATTATCTGTTTGAGTTCTGCTCAAGGCTGCTGGGGTGACAATGTCTAACCTGGATACACTGGGAGAAGAAAAAGCAAACCTGCCAGAGACATGGGGAGCAAAATGCACTACAGGAAGACAAAGCTCCCTGTGTTCCCAGGGCTACCGCCTGTCCCTCTGGACTTACAGACTCCACTTTGGGAAACATATTCAAGAAAGCGACACTTGCTTCTTCTACCTTGCTCAAGAAGAACATTTATAAAAATATTTCCACATGAAGAAATAAAACCACTTATCTTTCAAGGGGCTGGAGCATCTTAATACACAAGACTGATAACATGACAGGCAGGTTATGCTGACACCGATCACGGGTGGGGATGTGTGTTTTGTTCCCTTACCAGGACCATGGGAATAAAAATGATAGCTGGCCCTTGAAGAGCTCAGAGGGCAACACATGAAAATACCCAGCACCGTGCCCTGCACACAGCACACTCTCATTATATGCCACCCCTTCTTGTGAACAACCAAAGTGGAAATCAGCATGCACCGGCTGGTGAGAGCAATGGTACCAGATATGAATCATTTCAGGCCTGGATTCCGCAGGGATGGAAGCATTTAGCCTTTAGGAAGTTCCTTCCCTCCCCCTACATTCATCATCAATATCAAAATAAGGGACTGAATGACTCTCCCCAGAATGAACAGGCAGTTGTTCTAAAGACAAAGTTTAGCAATTGCCATGAAATAATTCTACAGTGCTAGCCAAGCTGTGTATTGATCTCTGAGCAAAAGCTGGAGAAGCGGCCCTGCTGGCTGTGGAGACGAACTACTCAGTGAGGGCTTGAGCAGGGCCGGGCCAGCAAAGTCCCAAATTCTGAGCACTCTGTGAGGCTGCACAAACCTAGCAGATGCAGCTTCCCCAAACCAGGGGGTTTGGAGCATGATACGCGCTTCTCGACACTCGCCACACATAAAATCACCTGACCCCCATTCTTCCCCATACATTCCAAGTTTCAGGCAGCCAGCCCTGTGCATCATGCTTACTGTATCCAGGGCCAGGCACATGCATGTCTTAGACGTATGACTACATGAATAAATAAGTAAACGAAAGAACGAATGAATGAAAACTGAAGGAAGAGTGCAATGCTTTTGCCCCATGAATGATGAAAAGTGGCATCTGAACATCAGCAGGAACCTGGAGACAGGGCAGAGCATTACCACTGGGGACTCAGGGAAAGGCCAGCCACTTCGGTACCCGCAGGCTTCCTCAAGCTCCCAAGCATACTCACTCACCAGGACTCTCTGTGTGGCTTCTGTTGCCCGTGGTCTTCAGCATTTTCTCACTGGATGAAAGAAAAAGGACAGAGTCAGCTCTATGTAGCCCCCACCCCCGAATGCCTTTTCTGCTTCTGCCCCCTCCCACTCACTGGTTTACACAAGTAGCAGCAGTGATGGGACGAAGTAAGCAATGAGGGTACTGGGCTTCAGCACCATGACTGGCCGAGATGGAAGGGCTTCCCAGATGTGAGCTGGCACTGTGATGGAGAGCGCAAGTGTGACTCGGATGGATGGTGGCGCTGTGCGCATGTGTGAGAGCAGGCGCCGTGCAGCTAGCTGGCGGTCCACAAAGCCACATGCACCGAGAAGCTCAGTTACCTTTCTTGGGCCCAAGTGTGACCTTGGTCCAAGAATTACCGGAAGGAAAAACCAACAAAAACAAACATACAACAAAGACAGCAACAAAAACCCATCTACCTCCCTGATTCGTAGAGACAAGAATATTTTCAGCCTTTGAAATGATTATGAGGAAATGAATTTGAATGAATGAACCATCTTAATGATTATAGAGAAACAGACTGAATCACTGTTTAAGTGGGATGGCTTGCTTTATTTGTTTGTTTATTTATTTATTTTTTACCTAGATGCATCTTTGCTACTACTTGTAATGGGCCCTTTAAAAAGCGCTGACTGGACAAGGCCAGTTAAACTAGCAATCTGCTTCTCCATGGCTTGCATCCTCTCTCTGGAAAACAAGAGAATTGTTTGTTAAACCTCTGTTGACTTTCAGACTGGTTTTTCCACGTGAGTGATCTACTTAAAGATGATAACAGGTACCACCTTAGCAGGCCACCAAAGTTCACCCCAACCTGGCTCAGAAACCTGAAGAGCCCACAAATCCTTGGCTTGAGATCAAGAGTCCAGAGCTGGGTATTAGGCCCTTGGCCTCACAAGAAAGACATTGCACAAGGCGGCAGAGGTCTCCTGAGGACTCGAAAACCACACCTTCCTCAGAAACCAATCTGTGCATAGGCCATGTGTTTCTGAGCTTTCCTGCATTGTGTTTGTTATTTTACTTTGCACAAATGGCTTGTCTTGAGGACCAGTGATGAACCACTCCTGCTCTTGTACAAACTCACATACTGAAAAGCTGTTCTCAGTCGGAGGCTTCAGGTTTTGGCATGAATGATGGAGATGCGGATTGTATGTATAGTTATATGTAGTGTTTCGTGACCCATGGGCAACACAAAACAACTGTCTTATGAAGACTAAGATAAAATGTGTGTTTGGGTATAGAGGATGCCACAGAAACTTTAGTCTGGAGGATTTTACAGGGTCAGGCAAGAAAATGAATATCCTTAACAACTGGACCATTCCAAGGCATTAACAGAAAAACAGAAACAAAAAATGCAGTACCTCTCTTTTCGGGCTTTCTGCTGATACATCAGGCTCACATTTCTGGCCTTCAGACAATGAATATTTCACAGTCCTATTACTGTTTCTCCAAACACATTATACAAATAATGTAAGGGACTAAGAAAAGTGGTATCTTGTATCATCTCTTATGAACTTATGTATACATACTTAGTAGTTAAAGACAGGAAAAAAAAGCAAAGGGAGACTATTTCAAATAGTATAGTATGAGCATATCACATATAGCCAATGTATTCCAGGAGCTGATGTTCAGTGGCCACCGATCTAGCCTGAGATAGGTCATCACTATCAAGTCTCAGCCTGAAAAGCCTCTAGTGTGAGTAATGTACAGTATACAAACAGTCTATTCATACACTGGGCCTCTCAGTTGTAACAGAAATGCTCTACCTGGTATTCAATGGAAAAGTAATAGAGCAACTTGTGATGTTGGGCTCACTGATAGATGGTGCATGGATATTTTGAACTTCACAGCAATAGAGAACATTCTCAAGCTACAGGGCCTTGAGTTTTGCGTCTGAAATATAACCTTCTACACCTTGTGAAGGTTATAATCGTGTAATTCCATGATTCACTGACATGCTCTGACTTCAGAATGCTGTCTACTTTGTATGGTTTAAAGTAGGCATGTTGTCACAGAACTGAATCTCTTGAGTATACGTAGTAGAATCTGCATAGTTAATCTACCAAAGGGGAAAACACACCGCCCAACAATTGAGTATTGATAGTCTGATCTCTCTCTTCTAATGGGGTGGAAGGGAGACATCTCACCATGCAGAGACTACAAATAGTTCAGACATCCCAGCATGGTAAACCTCTGAGCAGAGAGCATCTTCAGTCACACCTGTGCTCCTACATTTCTCTTGCTATAAATGGTCAACGGGTCAAAGAGAAAGGTTAATTAGAAATTCAAATTAGGAAAGCAAGTTAGTAAAATACCTTCAGAAACACAAGATTTATGGACCCCCAGTTTGCAATGGTATCTCAGAAGCCATGGGGGTGGGGGTGACCTCGCTGTCTGCTCTATGGGTGACGTGGATGCATACAAACTGGAAATGAATCACCTCCCTGGGAGTAATTGTTTCACAGGAGCTGGCTCTGTCTGCCACAGTGCTTGGAATGAAACTCATGACCCTAAGACAGAAGCTGCATTCAAGGCTACAAGCTGGCCATCTTACCACATTCTATAAAGTGCAAAGGGAGAGGACAAGCCTGTAGCTATAGAGAAACCAAGAATCTGCTATGAGGCCAAGGACAGAAGGCGATCCTGGGATTGCCACAGGGCACTGCTGATCAGGGTTAAGCTAGTGTTCTCTAATGCCGTGTGCTGGTCAACAGTTTTCATTACCTTGTTCAACAAAGGAAAGCAGTGGCATTGAAAGCCAAAGTAAAGCACAGAGTACCTCTGGATAAAGGACATTATCTTCACCTGGCTATCAGTGTAGCTAGAATTGCAGAATGTCACTGTCTGGGCTTTGTCACTTTCACCTGGGAGACTACAGGTTTTCTAATGTGCCTTTGGCACCTTTCTTGGCTCAGTGGGTAACTTGGCTTTTCCCCTGGGCTTGCCTGTGATAATGATTTGAAGACTTTGGGAAAGACATTTCCTAACTGCATTCCATTCCTATATTCTTCAGGGCTGGTCTAGACACAGATGTAGAACTGTCTGGGGTGACTGTGTACTGCAGTTTGGGTGCTTTGGAGGAAAGGCCTTGTGTCTAGTCCAATCCAGGCTCTTGATTCTCCTTTTAGCAACTGTGATTGGGACATAAACACTCTCAGGGTGGTCTTTCTCAGGCTGTGTCACTGACAGGACACCAGGAAGGAGACAAAATATACCAGATGGTTGGGTGTCAGTGGCTCACGCCTGGAATCCTAGCTACTCAGGAGGCTAAGATCTGAGGATCACAGCTGAAGCCAACCTGGGCAGAAAAGTCTATGAGACTCTTATCTCCAAGTATTCAGCAAAAAGCTGAAAGTATAAGTGTGGCTCAAGTACCAGCCTTAAGTGAAAAAGCTAAGGGACAGTGCTCAGGCCCTGAATTCAAGCCAGATAGCTCACTGTTATCTTCCTTGCAGTTCAAACACTTGAGCTTGTCTGTGGAAGGGGGTGATGCTCTTTCCTCCTCTCCCAGATTAGCTGGACAAGTGAGCATGGTGGGAGCTACAAGGTACCCCATATCAATCACACATGCGCACTCACCATCTCAGCCAAAGCCATTTACAAAAAGATATCTCTGTTGACACATGATAATGAGGAAACTTTTCTCTTCCTGTTTAATCATGAAAGTGTTTCTGGTTTCCGGATTCCTTTGAGGGAGATTATCTGATTTATAAGTTCATAAATAAGATTGTCTTTCCATTTCATGGTTGGTAATCTGGAAACAATTTTATGGTTTAACTATATTACAGCAACTGGAAACTTATGCAGCCTTCTCTTAGGATGAAATGTTATGAAGTATGTTTTAATGTTAAAGGGGAAAATATAAAAGAAATGCAGTGGAAGAAATTAAACGCAACCCTGTCATTTTATTGCAGTGGTAATTTTGTGTGATTCTCATCAGAATATTAAAGATGCTTAGGCTGATTCTTGCCAATGTCACTTGGTTGAAAGGCATTATAGGACTGCTATAATTACTGCTGAAAAGAGCTCTGAAATGATTTCATAAACCATCTTATATCATTCCATAACCACATTTATGTGATTAGTAGGTATGGTGAACTAGTCCTTTTTGTGCCACAAGTCAGCTTGATTGAATGACTCTTCTCCAGGCCCAAATGTACAACAAATAAAACATTCAACTTGATCCCAGAGGAAGGACTGATCCCAGACTGAACTAGCCACTGCTTTGACCTTGTATTTGTCTTTGAACACAAAGCAATGTGTCCACCCTGCTGGTAGACCACTCTGTTAAACATTTGAAAGTGATCCCATTTATATAATTTTTCCTTCCCTTCCACCTTCTCTCCTTCTCTGCCTATTCCCTCTCTTTCTTCTTCTATGATAATTGGGATTATACACAGGGCCTGGGACTTGCTAGAAAAGAGTCCTACTATCCCTCACCCTTTTGCGCCTTTCAGCTGGGTTTTCAGACAGGGTCTCATACTTTCGCACAGCTAGCCTTGGACAGTGATCCTAACTGCCTCCCCAGCAGCTCTCTTCCCTCAGAGAGTGAGAATTGGTTCACACATCAGTCAATGGAGATCCCTGAGCACTGGGTACCATGCTGGCTGCTGTGGGAGTGTCAGAGGGAAAGCACCCTTGTTCCCAAGCTAGTTTCCTCTCACAGTATCAGCGTTCCCTCTGGGAAAAATGGAACTGAACTAAAACGTTTTAGTCTTGGCAATGCCAAAGGCATTTTCGAACACTGACTTGGGAACAGGTTTGTAGCTGAGCTATGGCTCAGTTTGTTCATACCGTGGCTCTATGATATGGTTGTGGAGGGGGGGGGGGGTGGGAAGGGAAAGGAAAGCCCAAAGTAATTAAAGACATTGTTTTCAGATGTGTTCAACAAAACTTTGGGATCTAAGCACTCTAAATTTCTGGAAAAGTCTTACACATAGTTTTAAGATGAGGTTTCCATTTCTGTTTACATTTAACCTATTGGTTAAGGAGGAAAAGACCTCAGGTAGATACTTTAGACTTTGTTCCCCAAACTCCCAATTTGAACTTATCTCCTAGATCTCTTTAGGAGATACTCATGTGACTTCTCATGTGACTTCATGTTATAGAATATGCAGGATCACTGTGCATTTCTGTGCTCCCTATGGGGACTAAAGTCCATCTCAGTGTGTTTCCTGCTTCTGAATTTGGGATTCCAAGTACTCAAGGTGAAGTCCAGCAGCAAGGACATCCCTCACATCCTGGGATGGATCCATAAGGGCATATTCACAGTCCTTTTCAAGTCTGGCATGATACATTTGTAAACTCTTCTTCCAGTGATACGTTGCCCTGGAATTCTAACCCATATGGTTTTAGCCGTTAAGTCAAGCAATCATTCATCACCTGCAGTTCTCTCATCCATATACCCTAGCCTTTACTGCACATTGGCTTACTTTTTCACTCTTCATTGTCAGCTGTCAATGCTGTCTGGAATATTTTCTGTTCCTTACCCACTTTATACCACAGTCACAAACTACTTGAGTTAAACAACTTAAGAGAAGGAAAGTCACTCCGCCCTGTGATAGCATAGTAATTGTGTTAGGAATGCCATGTTTACCTCATGGTGGCCAGGAAGGCAAAATAAGGAGAGAGTGGAGCAGGAGGAAGAGGAGGAAGAAAAGAAAGAGAGGGACAAGGAGGAGGGAAGCAAGGAAGAAGAGATGGAAGAGGATGAAGAAGACAAGGAGAAGGTGTGGGAAGGAGTGGGGAGGAGGGCTGGGGTTCTGTCAGCCTCTCCGAGGGCAGGCCTCCAATGATGTAGCTTTCTCCTACTAGGCTCCACTCCTAAAAGTTCACCCACTTTTCTGGGAATGTGACTTAGTGGAAGAGTGCTTGCCTAGCATATATGAAGCCCTGGGTTCAATTCCTCAGTACCACATACACAGAAAAAGCCGGAAGTGGTGCTGTGGTTCAAGTGGTAGAGTACTAGCCTTGAGCTCAGGAACAGTGCCCAGGCCCTGAGTTCAAGCCCCAGGACTGGCAAAAAAAAAAAAAAAAAGTTCACCCACATCCAATAATATGTCAGGTTGGGGACCAAATCTTCCCAAATAGATACTTCACACCTAAACTGTAATGTCCATGGTGGGTCCCACATGCCTTTCTACCACCCTGACAGGACTCTCTTGCTTCTAGGTTTCCCCCCAATCTTCTGTCTGAGGAAAATACATGAGAATACATGACTCCTTTGTCATTTTCTATTTCTTCCCATGGTATTTCCAGTGGATACTGCTTCCTGTCGTGGTGGGGGAGAGGGTTTCTCTCTTTATTTAGACAGCCATGTTTTCCGAACGCATGTTTACGTGCAAGGCATGTGTACATACCTGTCGCCTGTTTAAAGAAGAACGGGCAAAAGTGGGACCCCATTTACACAGATCTAGAGAAAAAGCAACTTGACATGTTTCTTCATCAGTGCCTTGAGGCCTTGAGAGAATGAAAGTTGGTAAGAGGATGTGATGGTAAATGACGTGGGCCCACGCCATTGTCTGTGAAAGTTCTTCACTGACTTGTCGGTAGGGGGCGCTGGTTATTTTCTAAATAAACAACGGGAGAAGTCAGGTGACCCATACCTGGACAGTGCTCTGCAAGCGGAAGACTCAGATGTGGACGACACAGATGAAAATCTTCACCCCTCCAGAGCCGTTTCGTTCTCCTCACCATAAGCAAGACGAATAATAATAATAAAACTTGGGACACGAATGGATATGAAGGGGAAAAACAAAGCCGGCAACAGGCACTGAAGAGAACGAGGGTTTTACATCTTAGGATGGAAAGAGGGGGATTCGGGGAGAAAGTAACTTTGGAATAAAGACCTAAAGGAAGAGAATAAGAGAAGGGTAATAGGAGCTGATGCCAGAGAGTAGCAAGGGGCTGATCTTGTGAGGCTCATGGGGGGGGGGGGGGAGGGAGTCCCAGATCTTATCTCGCAAAGGACACTTTCCCAAGCTCCTGGTTACTGCCAAGGGCACCAGGGATGAATCAAGAGTGGACTCTGTCTAGCTGCAAAGTGCATTCTCCCTCACATGTGGACCATGTGAGGGGCTTTTGACTCTGAATGTGATGGAGGGATGTGAGCTATAAAAAAAAAAAGACGCACAGAGACTTGCATTTTCTTAGATGCCCTGTGGTTTCTCTGCTGGTTACAGAATGACGTGGGAAAAAGGACAGAGAAGGCAGATGGTCAGAAATGACCTCCCCGAGGCTCTGTTGTTGGGTAATGGTCTGAGGTTGGAGAGGAATCCATCAGGAAGATGTGGGGGGGGAAAGAAAGCTCAAGGAAGAAGAAACAAGTACAAAGTCTCAAAGGGAGGAAAATCTCCAAGTTCAAAGCAGGAGCTGCGGCGTGCAGAGTGGCGCTGTTAGCAGGGAATGGCTAGGGATTGTTAAAGCTCGGATCTTGAATGTTTCCCCAAGGTCCTATGTGTTAAAGAGTTGGTCCTCACCCTCTGTGGCATCCATGAGAAATGGTGGGGTCTTTAGGAGGTAGGGGAGTGGGGAGTCTCACAAAAGGAAATTGGATTATCGGGTACGTATACCTTGAGGGAAATACGGGGATGCCCGTTCCACGTGGCCTCTCTTTGCTTCTTGTCTGCGTGGTGTCTACCATGCACCTTAGCCTTAACAAATAGTCGCACACAAGCCCCAATCAAAAAGCAAGCTCTTCCCTAATTAAGTTGTTTACGTCAGGTATTTTGTTACAGTAATGAAAACTGAACACATACAGAGGACACAGGGTCTCCTAAGTCTTCTCCCTACTGCTGTTAAATGAGTATCCATGGTTCTATGTTCCCCACCCAAAAGAGATCACAACTGAAACCAACTCCACTGAAGACTTGTAGAAGTACAAGCGTGTCTACTAGGCTTCATTGTCCTTCCCATTCTCTCTGTGATCTTTTTTTTCCTTCCCCTTTTAGCCAGTGATGGGTCTTGTACTTGTAGGCTGGTACTCCACCACTTAAGTCATGCCTCCAGCCTAGCATTCTGTTATTTTGGAACTGAAGGCTAGCAAACTTTTGCTTCCTGCATTGGCTTCAAACAAGGATCCTCCAGATCTCAGCCTCCTGAGTAGCTATAATTATAGAAATAAGTCATCAGCACTTGGCTGATTCTTAAAACAACAACAACAACACAACCAGAAAGGTGTGGCAGGTAGGGCAAGTAGGTCAAAGCTCAGCCACCCCCAGGCCTAACTCCTAAAGTGCACAATCAATTTCTGCCGTGCCAACAGTGTTCTTCCTAGTAGAACAAGGCACTCGGGATCCTTCCAGTGGCCTTTCATTTATTTCACTGTTCACGTTTTGTGCAGGCTCCTCAGGCTGGGAGCAGGAAATGGTTCCGAGTCCTGAATGCCGAATACAACAGACTTTCAGACGTGAAGGACTGGCCCTACTAGCTGGCAACTGGTTTTACATCAAGAAGACTCATTGACAGAAGAGATCATTTCAGTTCACAAAGCATTCTGGTACCTACTTTCCTTTAAAGTGCCCAGGACACTTGAGACATAGAAGCGGCCATCCCCAGCCTAGGACACAAAGCCCCACCCAGCAAGTCAGGGACTCGGGGACACGTGCAGACTACCGGGCAGTGCTTGGCGCGGTGGCTCTGAGCAGCCTGCTTGGGTGACTCATGACTGGGGTGAGGCCCTTGACTTCCTGTTGACTCCCCACAGCCAGCCAACATGAAATCACCTGTTGGGCCTTTTCTTTCTCTTCCCTCAGGGAAGCTTTCACATTCAAGCTCTGAGAAGTGACTGCTCATTTTTGTACGGGTATGAGTTGGCAGGAATAGCTGTTCTGTCACTCCAGTGTGCCATTTACCCTCTAGTGAGAGATGGTGTCAGAAGCAATGAAGGTAGGGCCTCTTGAGCAGTTCTCAGCAGGCTGTGATAGAAGATCCCCACTCCCACTTTTTTGGTTGTTGTTGTTGCTTTTAACATAGGGTCTTGCTATGTATCCTAAGCTGACCTTCAACTCATCACCCTCCTGCCTCAATCTCTGGAGTAGACAGGAGTCCGGGCACCTGCCACTGCACCCAGCTTCTGCCTACTTTGTGACCTGGAAGATCTTAGGGTGGATCCCAAAGAAATAAGTTAATCATACATAATCAAGAAAGGAGGGTGTTTTCTACATGTGGCTTCTCGGATGTATATATATTTTTTAACCTTATCTTCCTAGTTACTTGGGCATGATGGAGGAAGTAGGGACACATGACCTTCATTACAAGGACAGAAAAATATTGAGGGCACTGGGGTTTCACACCTGCAATCTCAGCTACTCAGTAGGCTGAGATCTGAAGATTGTGGTTCAAAGCCAGCCTAAGCAGAAAAGCCTGTGAGCTTCTTACCTCTAATTAACCATTGAAAAGCCTGAAGGAAAACTGTCGCTCAAATGGTAAAGCACCAACTTAAGCAAAAAAAGCTACACAAGAGCTTGATGCCCTGAGTTCAAGCCTCGATAGCAGAACAAACAATAATAATAGTAGTAGTTGTAATAATAATAAATATGGAGTTAGCATGAAGATTAAAGGGGCATGTACATGAGGAGCCCCCGTCCTGGCACTGCTAAAATGTCTGGCTGCTGTGTTGTCTGTAAGGTGAAGTCTTAGGACAATGTTCTCCAAGGTTCTTATTTGTCCGAGAGGACACAAGGGGGAGGGACAGACTAGCTGGCCATCCATCTTAGATTTCATGTGCAGAGTGAGTAATATGGACTATTTAGAGACCTGCCATTTGGGAAATCAGAATTAATGCTGAGACCTGGCTATAGTTGTGAATCACAGTATTCATGAAAAGTCAAGTCCAGAGTTCAAGTAAGGATAAATGTTTAATTCCCTGATCTCCATCTGACAGATTAAGGAATCCAGAGAGAGGCTGACGTGGCCTGGGCATCAGCAAGCAGGGGCTGCCCACCTGAAGCACCTCAGGCTTCTTAGGCAAGTCCCATCTTCAGCCTGGGTGGATGCCATGCTGATGCCCCACTGAGCTGCCCCTGCCATCTTCAATGGAGGCTGGACCTTTGCCTAACTATGACTTCCCTTTGAAGACATTCCAGCCGGTGAGCAAGGGGAATTATCTGATTGTGTAGCAGTTAGGTGACTCTAGTTTCCTTTCTGGTTTCAGAATTAACAGCTACTCATAAATATTCCAGAGAGAGGCACAGTTAATCCAATTTGGGACCAAAGATTTTTTTTTTCCTTTTGAGGCAATGGTTTAAAGTAAATACAGAGGCTGGGTATAGTGGCTCCCACCTGTAATCTCAGCTATGCAGAAGGCTGAGATTGGTAAGAATGTGATTTGAAATTGGCCTTAGCAAAACTGTGCCAAGATGCCATCTTAAGCAGGTCTAACGGTGTATGCCTGTCATTCCAATTATGTGTGAAGCTTAAGGTAGGAAGATCACTGTCTAAAGACACTTTGGGCAAAACCATGACTTTATTTGGAGAATAACTAAAGTTAGCAGCATGGCTCAAATTGTTAGCAACTGCTTAGCAAGCATGAGGCCCTGAGTTCAAACCCTAGTCCTACCAAGTAAAAAATAAAAAGAAACAAACAATGACCTGTGGTAGTCCTTCTTTGGTATTCTGGACAGAAGGTCTTTATGCAAGAGTAGTGCTGTCTTCATAAATCTGTCAGTTGATCACATGTGTTCATCACACATCTGTTCCCTGGACTTGGAAGTCGGAGAAATGACTAGCAAATACTACTTTCCTACAAAGGCATATTCCTGTGAATGAAGCAGTAATTTATTGGCAGGTACTTGATTTCTCAGACTGGCAAAATACACCACGATGTCATTTGCACAGGTACCATCATGGTAGAAATCCAGCAAATTCTGGATAAAGACTAGTCTACCTTCTCAAGCAAGTTATATCCCCTTATTATGGGCATGCCTCTAATGTTTGACAATCTTGACTCACTGACAAAGCCTCTCTGCTCAGTATAACTTTGGGAAAGGGTCCTTTTTTTCTAAATTCTTATCAACTGTGGTCTGTATCACTACATTGGAATTAATTATGCATAAGCAGTGCCCCAGATGATGGCAGCCTTGTAATTGGGGGGTTTACTTGTCCTCCCATTGTTTAGGATTGGTGATAAGTGGTGGCTGGGTTTCCAGCTGGCACAGAAGCCCCTCTAACCTACAACGTATTATTAGTTCTATTATTCTCAAAGAAAATCGTGTTCTAACTTCCCAGCTGGACTTCCAAGCATTGGGAAGAGATTCCCCCCCTGGAATTTAAGCCTTTGGAAGTTGCCTCAAGTTTGGCAAGTCCTCCTCCCTTTTCCCTTCATTGCCAGGAGACACTGTTACTCTCCGGATGGCAAGAGCACCCCAATGGCTGTCTCCTGAGAAGCTGGGACTACAGGTGTGAGCCACCTTGCTCAGCTTGTGCTATCTAGAACAAACCACTTTCTCAGAAGAAGAGCAAAGAATGGCTATTAATTTGATCTGATAAAGTATGTCTGTGAATCTTTCTTTAGCATTACCAAAGTGAAGAGAAAGGCCCAGAATGAAATCCCACATTGCAGGTTCAGTAGGCCTGGAGCACTCAGAAGCTTCCTGTACTTTATTGTGGCAGACCTATAGATGGGTCTGAGTTTTTCATGTTTGTGGCTATAGCTATGCATGAGAACCACATCTAAGTTTCTTGATGCCCACACCAAAGCATTCGGTTCAGAGTCACGTACACAAGAGGGGCTCAATAAACATTTATTGATCCAGCATTAGAGCTCCATGAGAAAGCATTTCAAACAAGAGCTGAGCTGGTGCTACCAGGCATCTAGACAGATAATCTGGTTATTTCCACCCTCCTCTGTCTTTATCATCCACCCGGCAGTTCAGAAGCAATCTTAAATGTATGCCCTAAACCTCTCTTGTCTTTTTGCCTCTAGCCTGAAGAAGATGATCAATCACTGACTACTTTCTTGAAATGGACTGAGAACTAAGTCCACTTTAAGACTGGATATGGTAGCACATGCCTGTCATCCCAGGTATTTAGGAGACAGAGGTAGGAGACTCACGGTCCATGCAAACTCCAGGAAAAAAGCATGAGATTCTGTCTGATAAGTAGACCAAAGCAAAAAGGACCGAGAAGTGTGGCTCCAATGGTAAAGCACTTGCTTAACTTCTGAGTTCAAACCATAGTCCTTCCACAAAAAAAAAAAAAAGGCTTTGGTACTCTAACTATATTCTACTTTGACCTTTATATCCAGGTAAATCTGCTCTTCTCTGTTCACTTTTAGTTTTATTCTCTCAGCCCAGAAATGCCATCTTTTTGTGTTTTCTGGTATTATGTTAAAAATAGGTCTCCCTGTCTCTTCAGGCAGTCCTGGTCCTAGCCATCTCTGAGGATCTATCTTCTTTTTATGAATATTTAGTAGAATGCCTTGCATAAAGTAGGAAATTTCAGGTACTTACGTGTCCTGTTTGGCAGTACTGGGATTTGAACTCAGGTCCTTGGGCTTGCTAGGCAGATATTCTATCACCGGAGCCACTCCTCCAACCCTTATTTATCCTGCTCAGTAGTTAGTACAAGTGAGTAAAAGAAGGGCAAGATCCTATACTTTGTCAAAAAACCCCAACTGCTAACAAGTATTGGAACTGAGATTTAAACCTGGGCAGTGGGGCTTTCAAGTCTATGACTTATTGCCTCTCTGGACAGTGGACAGAGGGACTGAAGCAACTGGGCAGTAAGAGAGAAGTCTGGAAACGTCTTGATTGTTGGGAGTAGGGCAGGAGTAAGGAGTAGTTTGCCCCACACAAGGAGACCCCCTATGACAAATCATCAGACTGAAGCTCAAGCAGCTTAAAAAGTTCTGCTTCTGAGAGGTACCAAGTCCACCCACTCAGAGGTCTGCTGGTGTGGGTCAAAAGTAAGAAAGAAAACAATTCCTTCTTTTTTTTTTTTTGGGTCCGGTCGTGGGGCCTGAACTCTGGGTCTGGGCGCTGTCCCTCAGCTCTTCAGCTCAAGGCTAGCGCTCTACCACTTGAGCCACAGCGCCACTTCTGGCTTTTTCTTTTTGCTTATGTGGTGCTGAGGAATCGAACCCAGGGCCTCTGGCATGCAAGGCAAGCGCTCTACCACTGAGCCACCTTCCCAGCCCCCATCCATCTTTCTTTTTTGATTACTCAGATCACTGCTCTCTAGCAAGATAAACAGTTCAGAAAGTCTTCAAAGGTCTGCCAGTCTTAGTAGACAGTTTTAAATGACATAAACCTAAATTTAAAATTGCATCTGATCAAGCCAAAAATCCATCAGACTCCAAAGCTACCAACACAATCACATTTAATGGTGTAAGATGAGATCACATTGTAAATAATCTGAAACAGACACAGCTACTAGTTAGCTCGTAGGCTTCCTTTGTACATTCAGGTTTCTTCCCCCTTTTTTTTGTATTAGGCCAAAGGTAAGAAGGGGATCCTGGCTCTAATTCTACTGCTCCTCAGATACCACAGCAAGGCCTCACGTGGCTGCTTCTCCAGACACAGGGGTCCAGACAAGGGCCTTAGTTTGTTGAACTTAGCAGCTCTCTGTGCACATCAGTGGACACAGGGGACGTCAGCTCAAGTTCATGGCATATGGAAAACCATATTCCACACAAGGCGAATGGGCCACACATTTATAAGGAAGTTAAGTTGTTGCTTTACAGTGAGCACCCTTGAATTCTATTATTTCCATAAAGGCAATTTACATTATGTGATCTAAACTACAAGTAGAAAATAGCAAGATATAAATGTCTTAGAGTGTGTCTTTCCTTTCTCCTCAGCCTCCCTCCTTCTTTCTTTCTTTCTTTCTTTTTTGGCTTGAACTCTGGGTCTGGGCACTGTCCCTTAGCTTTTTTGTTCAAGGCTAGTGCTCTACCACTTGAGCCACAGCTCCACTTCCAGCTTTTCAATGGTTAATTTGGAGGTAAGAGTCTCACAGACTTTTCCTGCCCAGGCTGGCTGTGAACTGCAGTCTGTAGGTCTCAGCCTCCTGAGTAGCTAAGGTTACAGGTGTGAGGCACAAGCGCTCCCAGCAGATGTTACAGTCCTTAAGTGCTGTTTCAGGTCATGGCCAGCGATAATACTGCTGCTTAATGAAGTAATTTTATGGCTAACGGAAGATTAAACCACCTTGGACACACTGTCTCTCTGTCATTCTCTCCCAGTTACTGGGACCTACTTTCTTCTCAGAGGCTCAGGGGAAGGGAGATAATCTGGAGAAAGCCCCTAAACACTCCAAGACTATCTTTCTAGAAGGTCTGACATAAGAGGGCTGTTCTGAGAGTCAAAGTGCTTGTGATGTGTGCCTGTCCCAGGGTTTCTGGGAGGGACAGCCCCCTTTCACTCAGCTTGTATGACATACACCTAATTCCAGGTCTTCTTGGTACAAACTATCATTACGATTTACTGAAATACCGTTAGAAAGCAAAGAGATGCCAGCGTCTTGAAAACAGAGCGTGAGACCAACTACACAAATCAAAATTAAACAGGGCTAGATGTAGGCGCACATACCTGTAATTCCAGCTACTAGAGAAGATCAAGGGTCAAGGCTAGTAGTCTAGGCAAAAAGTTAGCCAGACATTCCTGCATTACTATCTCAACAAACGAGCCAGGGGTGGTGCACAGCTGTAATTTCAACTACTTGGGGGGGGGGGGGCAGAAATAGGAGAATTGAGGTATAAACTTGATATGACCCTATCTGATTTAAAAACAACCATAACAACTAAACTAAAAACAAAAAAAGTGCTGGAAGTGTAATTCAAGAGTTAAGAGTGCTTACCTAGCAAGTATAAGAGTTAAGAGTGCTTACCTAGCAAGTATAAGAGTCCTAGTGCCTCCCCTTCCCCCCCCAAAAAAGATTAAATTACTTAGGTCTTGATAGACGCAATTTCTATGTCAACAGAGTGGTTATAAAATCATGTTTCTTCAAACCAGTTTCTGCTGTGTCTCCCGAGTATAGATGCAGGGGAGCATTTTCCCTCTGATGCTTGGTGTTCTGCAGATCTTTGGGCAATGGCATTGGAGGGCCCTCTGGAACAGCAGAGGAATCCAGCAGTGCTCAGAGGGAGCCAAGGGGCAACTCCTCCCTGTGTTTTTGTTGCTTCACGTCTTAGATGTAAAATTTCTCCTGAGAGTTTCTTATAAACCACTCTCAGGTTTATTTGCTTTTTAATAACATGAAATTGCAACCAAAATTGGTTTGGCATTTTCTGTACCTATGAAGTTAGATTTTTTTAAAAGGTGAAACACTCGTTGAAAATACTTACCCAGATTAAATATTTCTCAAATAACGTCATAGGATAAACCAGACAATGGACTATAATTTTGTGCTTCGGTAATTGCTGCTGGTGTTCTTGTTAAAATTTTTTTTCTTTGACATAGGACTCATATTCTTTCTTTCTTTCTTTCTTTTTTTTTTTAACAAAATAAAACCTACCAAGAATGTTCTCTTCTTGCTTTCCCGATTTCTACATAATTGTGCTAATATACTAGCTAGGGCAGTTATATTTTAAATGGCATGCATATATTTAGCAGTATAATTATGCAAATTCTACCATGTTTGTGACTGTAAATATCCTTTAGGAGCAGTCACTTAGTATCTAGTTCTGAAACAGTTTTGGAAGGAATCTGGCTGAAATGTTCAGAATTCACTCCTGACTTTACTTACCTGTCCTGGGCAAATGTGGGGAGACTGGAGTGTCCCCCATCTCTTAGTTACTAGGCACAATACTGCCCTGTAGAAACACATATACCCTGGACATGAGGTAAAACTAATCTATCAATGGGCATTACACCCCAAGTCCTTGTGTGTGGGTTTTGTGTGTGTGTGTGTGTGTGTGTGTGTGTGTGTGTGTGTGTGTGTGTGTGTGTGTGTGTGTGTGTGTGTGTGTGTGAGTATTGGAGCTTGAACTCAGGGCCTAGGAACTGTCCCCATAGCTTTTTTTTTTTCCAAGGATTTTTTTTTTTGTGGTGATACTGGGATTTGAACTCATGTCCTCATACTTGCTAAACAGCAGCTCTGCCACTGAGTCACACATTCAACCACTGCTTTTTTTTTTTTTTTACTCAACATTGGTACTCTACCATGTAAACCACAGCTCTGTTTTCAGCTTTTTGGTTAATTGGAGATAATAATCTCACAGACTGTCCTGCCTGGGTTGGCTTTGAACTGTGTTCTTCAGCTCTCAGCCTCCTGGGTAGCTAGGATTACAGGTATCAACTACTGGTGCTCAGCAGCCCTGGGTTTTTTTTTGAGACGAGGTTTCACCATGCAGCTTAGGCTGGCCTCTGATCCTCCTTCTTTGGCCTTCACCAGTTCTCAGCTTACAAGCATGCACAACCCTGCCTGGCAAAAAGTAGACATTCTTCAATAGACTTTGATATAGTATGCTTCTTACCAGCTTTGTGATAGTGGAAAAGCTACTGAACCTCTCTGATCCTGTTTCCCACATCTCTAAAATGGGGATGCACAGCACATGGTTGTGATGATGACTTCAATATGAGACTTATGGAAACGCTTACCCTCATGTGTGTGCAGAAAAGGCCCCTGATATGTAGTAGCTGCCCCTCATACCACTGCTGGCCAGCCTAGTCCTTGCATTCAAAGTGCAGTGTCAGACACAGCTGTGGCTGGAAAGCAGGGAGGACACAGACCATGCTTTCTGTCCCTTGCTCTACCTGTTTAGGTAACAGTGTAGGTGGGTGGAAAGGCAGAGAGCAGAAGTTGTGGGTTCTGGTTCCCTTTATTGGAGAGCTACATGGCTCACTTCCCTCACCAGTTATGGGGAGAAGGAATGAAACAGTAGTAGAAGCATGGTCTTTCCTCACACCGGCACTACATGTGAGGTGTGTGTGTTTTTGTCTATGGTGTGTGTGTGTGCACGCAGTGTCACTGGATGGATCTTGGCAAGCCGCCCCCCCATCTGCCCTCACCATCAATTGCCCCCTGTGGAGCTAATTAGCAGGTGAGGAGTGGGAGCTGTTTGTACATTGCAGGGGTCCAGGAAGCCACGTGAACATGTACAATCTCGTTCAGAGTGACGGCCATCATCATGGGAGCTGGCCACCATGACTGCAGTTCAGGGTGCAATCATCTTAGTGCATTTTTCTAATATGCTCAATTGTAGGTAAACACACAGTCATTTGATTCCTGAGAAGGTTTTCTAACGCAAGACAGGAACATGTGGTTTTGAGGTAGGCACAGGGGTGTCTGAGGGCAGCAGGCCAGGGCAGAAGACTGGGTGTTCTAAAAGAGAACATAAGGTGGGCGGGGGGGGGGGGGCAGACATTTCACAGGTTCCACTGCTTCCATACTAGGTGCTCAGTGATGGTTGGCAGGTGATCAAGTGAAGCACCAGCTGCTGGAGACCGGGAGGACACCACAGCTGGCCATCACGGACCCAGAATGCAGGAGGTGGATGGAGCTGAACCTCCCGTCCTCTGCCACCCACCAGGCAGGGCAGTGTGGGATGTGGCAGGAGGTGGGACCAGCCTGGAGGCTGATTCTTTTTCTTGTCCCCTCACTGAATTCTATGGCTCTAAGTCCCCCCTTTAGCAGTTATGCACCATTCCCTGCCCTGCCCCCTGCTGCCCGCCATTGGGACCATCTATAGCCCTGTCCCATAGCTCTCAGCACACGCTCCTGAGCCTTTGTTGTGTCTTGCTAGCTTCCTCTGTAGTGGTGATGCTGGTCTGTGTTGATGAACCGCTGTGGGTGTCCCTTCCTAGGCATCTTAGAATTTCATTGCTAAGGGCTTTGGGAAGGAGGCAATGAATATTTTTCCAATCCTTAAGTTTTCTTAGTTCTACATAAGCAAGCCAGTCATTGTTGCGGGTTTTCTAACTGCGGGGGTTAGAATTTATTGTTGCATTAAAGACTTTCAAATGTTCATGTTTATTCTCGTTCTGTTCTCCTGGAAGCCCTCTGCATGAGATCCTTATGAGTAAATAGACACAGAGGGCCAGCTTTCCATGACAACATTCTGCTAGAATGGACAGAGCTTTCTGAGTTGTGTATAAAAACAGTTCACTAGACAGTTCCTAATTCATTCACAAGTTTGGACTTATTTTTTATAAAGTAATATAATAATGCCATTTTTTAGTGAGGGGCAGTGGTCTAAGAAGGTTCTAAGTAACTGAACACCAGATTTTAATTTTTTTAATTTTTTGTTTATTTTTGTCTTGGCAGACTGGGGTTTGAACTCATGGCCTTATGTTTGCTACACAAATGTGTTAATACTTGAGCCACACTTCCAGCCCTACATGCTTTAGTTCCTTTCAAACACAGGCTACTTCTGCCCAGAGCTGGCCTTGGAGGGTGATTCTCTTATTTTTACCATATAACTAGGATTGCAGACATGCAATTCTTCAAGATATGGTTTTGCTATATTTGTGTGTGTAGGCTGGTGTTTAACCACGATTCTCCCATCTCTGACTTCTATATCACTAGGATTACAGGCATGTGTCACCACTACCAGCCCCTGATTCTTATTTCTTACATTTCCTCCTTCTGAATTCATATATGACAGCTGTTACATATGCCAACCTCTGCAGTTTCCATTTCTTTGACCAGATTTTTTACCAAGTTCTCCAATCCATTCAGGCTTTAGCAATGTCCTGTATCAAAGTTAGCTTTTCTGTTGTTACTTTATAGATTTTTTTGGATGATAGAGGAGAAAGGCTCAGGACTGATGAAATAAAATACAATTATAATATTTAAGAAGCAATTTTCAACGCCTTAGTCACTAGAAAAACTTCGCTGATTTCAGCACCACTTCCAAATAACCATTAAATTTAAACCATGTCATGTTCACAGACACTCACATTTTTATCATCTCGGAAGACAGGGCAGTAACCCATTCCTGTCCCCAAGCCATATGGAGAAACAAAATGACATCCTAAAAGCAAAATATCAATCGCCACTGTGAACCGTTAAACTCCGCAGTCCTTAGTGACTCCCCATCACCTCTTGACCCACTTGTCTGAATGGCTTCGGTTAAGAATACTTTTCTTGTGAACGACTCAAGCCTTGTGAGTCCGAGTGCCACACTACAGGACTGAGCTCCCTTGTGGCTACACCTGTCCTTCCTAGTGCATACTCCTGCGGTACCACACCCAACCCCACCCGCTCAGCAACCGTGCAGGGAGCAGCCTTCTCTGCTGCCAGCTTTCTCCTCTCCTGCTTTGATCTCTAGAGAACACCGTCTGCCAGGGCCCCAGGCCTTACCTGGTCTCTCTGTCTTTGGGGATTGTAGCAGTGCTGTAGGCATACACTTGCTTCTCAACGAGAGGAGGCCCGAGGTCCACAATGCCGGATAATCCTGGCGTGTTCCGTGGCTTTTCAATATACACCAAGGTGCCTGGCTCCTTTTTAAAAGACTGGCGACTGGGCGAGGCCCGGTCGGGTGCATTGTTGTGAGGGTGCATGTCTATCATTCTCAGGTCACCGACTCGGTGAGGAGAGGCAGGGGGTGTTTTGGAGCCCAGGGTCGGCAAATGGCTGTCGGGATATTTCCTGGATTTCTGTCTGTACAGTGACTGCTCCATGTGCATCTCTGCTTGCAAGGCGGGGTTACAGTAAGCACTGGCCGACCGAATCGCCGTGCGGTGATAGGCAATGATATGGTCGGGGACATCCAGGGGGTGCCCGCCGTGCGACGAGGCAATGCTCATCCGTCCCTCGTGGTACAGGTAAGGATCCGCATAGAAGCTCTCGTTCCTGTACAGAGCCATGTTTTTGCCGCTCAGGTCCTCATCAGGCTTGACGTCTCTCCTTTCCAAAATGGCGCTGGGGCTTGGCGAGATGGATCTGGAGACCGGCAGGCTGGACAGTCTGTCTCTGGGGATGGTGGCATTTCCAGGAATAACCATGGGGCGTGTGCCCCCATAAGGAATTCTGGATGGGGAGGGGGGCATGGAATGGGGCGCAGGCGTGGATGGTGGCGAATTGGGAATTGCATGGGCTGGGTGAGCTGTGGATCCAGGCCGAGAGGCACCGGGGCCATCTCCTCTTGCATACACAAGTTCCCTCTGCATCTGGAAATAAAGCAAGGAATTAGAAAGCTGGCTTCGATGTTCACGTTTTTTAGAGAAATCACAGTGTAAATGTGGTTTTCTTGATGTGCGAGTCAAAAGAATGTCCCTCTCCTGCAAGATGCCTGTACCCTAATTCCTGAAACCTGTGAATGAGGTCCCTTAGAGATATGACCGAAGGCAAAGACCTCATCGATATGGAATATTGGCTGATTCAATCAATCACAAGCGTGATTGATTGGGAGGGGAAGGTAGGAGGGTCAAGGTCAAGAGTGATCTACAATGATAGTCCTTCTACCTAGAGAGAAGAGAGGGAGGAAGGGAGAAACAAAGGAAAAGAGTAAGGAAGGAAGGAGAGAAGGGAAGAATGAGAGGGAGGGAGAGAGTAGGAAGGAGGGGAGGGACAAGGAAGGAGAGAAAAGAAGGGAAAGAAAAGAGAGAAATTAGAAAAATGTCATGCTGTTGATTTTGAAGTTGAAAGTAGAAATCAGAAGACAAGAAAGAATATAGGCAGCTTCTAGAAGATGCGAAAGTTACATAAAGGGAGTTTTCCTTGACTCTCCAAAAAAAGTAAGGTCCAGCTGACAAGTTGATTGGCATTGGCCCATGGAATTAATTTTGTGATTCTGATCTCTATAAGATAATATATTTGTGGTGTTTTAGGCCACTCTTGTTCTTTTGCAGTGCTGGAGTTCAAATGCAGGGCTTCACACATATTAGCAAGTGCTCTGCCACTGAGCTTTATCCCCAGCCCTAAGTCATTAAGGAATTTGTTACAGCAACCACAGAAAATGAACACACCGGATGGACGTAGAGCTCAGCACTGTGGGACTGAGGATGAAATGGCACACTGGTTTACATTTGGAACTCACAGCTTCTTAAGACACTTAACACATGTGGGTCTAATGTATATCAACAGTACTAAAATGGTGCTTTCTGATTTTTGTCTATTGTTAACAATCACCTGCCCCATCTTCCCAAGCCAATCTAATGCAGGGACAGGACTGAAGAAGCAAGGGGTGGGCATGACTCGTATGGAGAGAGGTCCTCTTTCACCAACTCTTATCTGGGGCCAATGAGAAAATAGCATTGAGAAACTGGGAGGGGAGTAATGGTCTGGAAAAAAATTGTAGGAATCATAGTGAGGAAGGCAGTAGGGGAGAGGAAGGAGACCCCAAGCATGGTCCAAATGACACTCTGGGATGCCATGCGCTCACAGGGCTTACAGGAGCATATCACCATAGGCTGGAGCTTCATGGCCACAAGGCCTAGACTTCTGGATAGTTCAAAGGTGAGGATCTGCCAGGCCCCAGTGGCTCACACCTATAATCTTAGCTACTCAGGAGACTGAGATCTGAGGATCACCGTTTGAAGCCAGCCAGTGCAGGAAAGTCTGTGAGGCTCTTCTTCCAATTAACCAACAAAAAGCCAAATGTGGAGCTGTTGTTCAAATGGCAGAATGCCACCCTTGAGTGAAAGAGCTATGGGACAGTGCCCAGGTCCTGAGTTCAAACCCCAGCACTGGCACCAAAAAGAAAAAAAAAAAAAAAAGAAAGAAAAAAAAGAAAAAAAAAGTGAGGACTCGCAGTGAGTCTTTTCCTAATTCTCCGTTTGGAGAGTTAATAATGGGAGAATCAAGTTAAAAGGGAAAGAGGAGGAATGAGTTTGTAATTTGCCATTATAGCACCATGTTCAGAAAAGGGCAGACTAAAAGTTAGAAATGACTTCAGGAGGGGCTGAGAAGGTGGCTCAGTGGTAGAGCGCTTGCCTTGCATGCCTGAGGCCCTGGGTTCGATTCCTCAGCACCACATAAGCAAAAAGAAAAAAAGCCAGAAGTGGTGCTGTGGCTCAAGTGGTAGAGCGCTAGCCTTGAGCTGAAGAGCTGAGGGACAGCACCCAGGCCCAGAGTTCAGACCCCACAACAGGACCCCCACCCCCCCCCCAAAAAAAAGAAATGACTTCAGGAAATGATTATTGATACACCTTGGCTTCGGTTGAGACCTGAGATGGAAATGCCGGCTGAAGTTCTCCCCTTGTTTGTACGCAGAGGGAAGGGAAAGGAGAAAGCAGTTCTGGGGCTGTTTGTGCCCTGTGGGAGCATTTCCTGTCCTGATTCCTTCCAGGAGATGCAACCATCAGGATGGGCATGAGATAATAGCATGGAAGAAGGGCGGGGCTCATATGAACAAGAAGCAAGATGTGCAGCTAAAAGACTTGTGGTGTGACTGCTGAGGGAAGAGAGAAAAAGGACAGGCAACAAGAGCAGGTTGAAAAGGGAACCAAGCCCAGTGCGTTGGATATGAATGAATGGGGTCTTTCCCATAGGAATGTACTGGCTTAGTAAGCACTTAATAAGCGCCCGGCATTGCTCCATGACAGAATTTAGAATAAGCCCCTACTCCTTGGGGAGAGGGGAAAGGCTTTTATACGTGGTGGGATGTGGGACAAGAACCCATGGGTCTTCCTGGCTTCCTTATCTTGTCCCTGGAAGGATGTAGCAGAGTAGTGTCCTCGGCCACACAAAGGAGCTTTTCAGAGTCTGGTGGACTGTATAACAAAAGTAACCAATTATGTGTACAAACAAGGTACAAAGAGCAACAAAAGAAAGTCTTCTAGGTGTGGGTTTCCCAAACACCACTGAAGTAACCTTTTCACTCCCTAGGGAACCCAGAGGAAGCAGGGTCCTCAATGGTAATTAAAACTGTTCATCTCCACCTTCCTCATCTCCCTTCCAACACTCAAGAGGTTTCTGGACTACAGGCTAGTCTGTCCTCCCTCCTCTAAATCTCACGTGGGGGACCCCTTCACCCACGGAGCTCTCTCCCAAGTCCTCACGATGGAGGATTCACACCTGGGCCCTGGTTGCATATCTGGCTGCAGGTGCTTGGAGGCTCCAGCCCACGTGATCCTCTCTCTGCCCACTTGACATCCTCATGACTCTAGTGCTCAGTGACAGACCAGGGTGGCCAGTCCCAAGGCCACGGTGAGATAATACACCCGACTGAGTCTCATTGCAGAATGAAGCAACCATCTGGGAATTTTGCAGGAAGTCAGCATGGATCCTCTGTGAGTACTTCTACCTCTCTTGTCTATCATGAGTTAGGATTCATTGAAAAGGTTCAGCTCAGAGTAAGCAACCCACAGCTTTCCTAGGTCATAAATTCTGTGAGGGACTGGCTAAGTCAGCAGTGGGCTGATCACGAAATCCCCCAGGCACACCACACAGTGCCCCAGACCCTACAGTGCCATAATGAACCAAAAGGAACTTTAAGATGAACTTGTTACATCAGCTCCAACATGCCACTGTGTACAAAACATCATACAGAGCCCAAGATGAGTCACCCACAAATGGCAGGTATCATTGTCACTATTGTGCTTAATAGAGACAAAATTCCAAATGCCTAGAGCTGCTGGGATGCACAGTATTTCTAACCAGGCAGTCACTGTTCTCTGTTTTATTCTCTGTGACTGGCTTCGAATAACATTTTCTTTTCTTTTTTTATCCTTTCATTTTGCTAGTACGGGGGGGGGGGGTGGGGGAAGGGGTGCCTTGTACTCTGTTTGTTCATGGCTGGTGCTCTACCACTTGAGCCACACCTCCAGCCCAACTTTTTGATGGCTGACTAGAGATGAAGGCTTGCATACGCCTGAGTAGCTACAATTACAAGCTTGAGCCACTAGCACCCAGATAACATCTTTAGTTGGCCAATCTTGTGTCCAGTTAACACACAGCAAAAATATCTCTTTCTTGGCAAGAGCGGAAAAAGAGACCTCAAGACTCTAGGGAGCACAGAACTCTTTTGAAGGAAAATAATATGAATGAAAGGAGAATGTCAAACTCATTGTAATTAATTCAGGGAAACTGAGTATCTTTCTTTTAAAACAGCAGAGGAATATTTAAAAACAGATTTGGTTGTATGAAAGGAATAGTTTAAGAGTTAGGATTTATAACTAACTTTTAACAAAAAAATACAAAAATCTCATTTGAGGGATTAAAAAGCATGTGTAAAGGTGATCAGAAACATAACAATTCATCAAGAATGATGCTGCCACGCTGTATTGTGCCTTCCTAAGGGGAATGAGGATGCCTGGCAAAATATCTAGTCAATACCCAGCAATCAGTCAATACCAAACAATCAGAACGGAAGCTCAACTGGTATGGATAGAGCCTGGCCCTTGGCATCAGCATTCTGTAGTTGCTGGTGATACCTTAGCCTTCCTTGACTGCTTTAAAATAATCTTGCTATTATCTGGAATGAATCCTCATGTTATCCACAGTGGAACCCAATACAAACATTCAATCATGGCAGAGCAGGTAATCTGAGGTTTAAGTCTCCATCAAAAAGGGAGCCTTAGAAGTTGGGCGCTTTTGTAAATTCTTATGTGGGTTTGCCAAGCTGCATGACTTCTCAAGATTGAGTTTTAAAAAGCACCCTGATAATTTCATCCTCGGCTCTAAAGAGAGCCAAAGATGAGAATGACATGTGATCCCATTATAATTTTGAAAGCTACCGCTAGAATCAACTCTTCAAATGAGGTAACTTCAGTTCATGCACCAAATGACACGGAACAACTTAAGGCAACTCTTACATGTTGGAAAGACTGGGAGATGAGAAGAGAGAATCTCTTTTCTACATCTGCAGTGTGATATGTGGAGATCCCTTGCTATTCCAGTACAAAGTAGACTTTATTCCTCCACACAGCTTCTGTGACTGAACAGTTAAGACTTAGTAATTCATCATTTTTAAAACAACCTATCAGGCTAGCATTCCTCCCATGACAATATCTTCCTAGTCAGATACCTAAAGTGTTTTATTCCATTTTTTCTCTTTTACATTTCTGCCTAGCAAGTAAAGACATGGAATTAAATATATATTAACTGCACAAGACTCACACTCATACCTCATAGGAGAAAATTAGATTGGTCTTATAAAGTAAAATAAATCACACATACACACACACACACACATACACAAGTGTCATTCACTTAAAGACTCCACTTGAGTCTCTTATTCTCAAGCAAGCATCTCATTTAATCTTAGTAAGTTAAAAGTTTCTAGATATGTCTTTGAAGTATTTTCTTTTTCTCCAGGAAATTTCAACCTTTAGGTGAGCTTTATAGACAGATCATATAAACATAAAAATAAAAGAACTTCCTACTAAAGGTTATCCAGATTCAACACAAATACTTATCGGCCTTCACCTAGGCACAGGCACAGAAAACGTCCAATGATCTGGCTGTATATGAAGCACAGTGCTCTCTGGTGGGTATCGCCTTTCCCTCTTTCTATTTCCGCCCCAATTGCTACTGTGCCTTGTGGCTGAAGTCCTTCCGGGTCTTGTAAACAAGGAGGTGTATTCCAGAGCCTCATCACCATGGCCCCAGCAGATGGCTGCGATTGGGGCCTATGCCCCCAGCGCCCAGCTCAATCAACAGTGTGCTCATACTCCCAGCAGATGAGAAAATACCGAGGAGAATTTGGAATTAATCATCTGAAGACTGAGTTAGGGATCTTTATATACAACTATATTTTACGTCCACAAAGCTCTGTAAATCAAATCAAAAGTCACCGATTCAGAAGTTTCTTAGAAGTAAGAAGGATCATCTTAAAATTGTTTCTGGGGAAAAAAAATAGCACGAAGAAAAAAAAGACCACCTATTTATCACTGTTTGGGGGAAACTCTCACAGAGCCACAGCTCTTTGTGGAACATTTAAAACACATACATAGAGGCTTTGTGGAAAGAGAATATTAGGTATAGTTGATAGCATTTTCAACCCCACCCTTCCAAATCTAGAATTTGTAAACATACCACTCCATCAGACCATACAATGAATTAGCCAGAGAAAAGAGAAAAAGATTCTCACAAGGTGCTTTCATCCTGAAAGAATTAAAGCTACTTACGTTTTCTTAAGGAAACCACCTGTATAATTGGCAGTGTGCAAAAAGCACATTGGCTCAGCTCCTGGTTCCGCGATTCCTTTGTTTGCCTGTTTCATCAAAATCCTCAGTCCCACACTCAGATATTTTAGACAGCTTTGTCTTCAGAGTGGAAATCATCAGGAAGGACACAGACTGAGAATCATTCCTCAGCCCAAGAAAGACCATTTTGTTGTAGCCAGCCTTGGAGGGAAGCTGCCTACAGCATGAATAAAAAAAAAAAAAGTAGCCCTCCCCAGCGATAAGCCAATTTCTCCTCCCCTTGGAAATTAGTCACTGAATAACCTCAGCCCACATCCAACCACAAACTACCACACCGGTGACTCAGTCCCTTAACAATTGCTTACAGGGAAACACACACCAAGGAAGGAACTCGGAGAGAGGCCTAGGTACATGGGTTAACAAGGAAGGAATAGATTACCGAATAAGATTTTACTGAAGGTGAAGAGATCCTTAAAACAAGTAAACAGACACAAAGCCAGCAGAAAACTCAGGGTGGCTGATTCACCCCCCAGGACCAATCCTCAGATCAGTTTTCTATGGAGAAAACCTAGCCCAGCACTCAAAATTCATTCTGCTCCCAGACTTTTGAAGTTGGGACAGATTGGCATGCGAAGGAAACCTGAGCCTCTCCCTGGGTTGATAATAAAAAACAGCAAGTGATAACCAGAGCTGTCTACTTATTAACCAGTGTCATTTCATCAAGCCGAATATTGAGCAGCAGCCATTCCACAGTGTGTGTGTAGCAGGGCTGAGCAAGCTGCTGCCATCGGTTCTAGAAAATGAATCTGAAACAAGGAGGAAAAATAGAGAAGGCAGGCCACAGTTATTCAAAGAGAAGATTCAAGAAGAAACCAGAGCCCTTAAGGAGATGGATGGGGAGGCAACTGGGCATTCTCCAGAGATGTCTCCTGTACACTCTCTACCAGGACAGCCATGTTTTTCCAGGAAGAAAGGCACAAACAAGGAGATGTATGTCCCCAGCAAGAAATGGCTTGTGAGCACCCAGCCAGGAGTGGGTAGTACACCTGTAACAAAAGGTGAGCAGGCCAGCAAGCTCTCTTTGCTCTCAGGCAAGCTCTCCTTATTCATTCTCCTGCTTCCGGAACTCTGAAACCCAGGCCTTCCACTGGGAATCCTCAAAACACTAGGTTGGTCTCAAGCCACACCCTACTACTGCCTTCTGGGCTGTCTAGGCATTTTTTCAAACATTTTCAGGCTTTTAGAGGTTGTTCTTACCAACCAAAAGCATTCCGTGACGTCGCTTAAGCCCCAAATTCAGTTAGGATTGCAGGCTTTCTTTTAGAAAAAAAAAAAAATCTGTTTACTGGCTTTGTGGTTATTAAGGAAGGGGGAGAGAAGGAGCACACAACCCGGCTCCCTCCTGAGACGTCTCATTAGAGACAAAATGTGGCTCAAGTGGCTGTTACAGATGCCACCTTCAAGGTCAGAGAAGAGCAGAAGCAATGTGAAAACCGTTGTTTTGTTTTTGTTTTTCCTTAAATCTAACCAGCACTGGGTTGTTATTTCTCACCGGGCTAAGAGAAGTAAACTATCAGCACCCAGGCATCTGGTATCTATTTGGTTCGTTTTGTTTCTTCAGGCACTCGTGGGTTTTCCAGGAAGGCGGGCCGAGGGGCAGGTTTTACTTTTCAGAACCACCATCCCACTCCTCTCATGTCCCCCAAGTCCCTGTCTCTTGGGAGTTCTTATTCATTTTGCTGTCTTTAAGTGGATGTTCTGGAGCTGTGATGTCCTCCAACAGGAACCGGAGCAGCAAGTTCCAAGGCTGGTTGGCTGAGTGAATCACTCCATGTTCAACACATTAGTCTATGTCAGCTACCCCGGAGCAACAGTTTCTGTCGAGCCCCCTAGGAGGTGCTGCATGGTACCCAGAGGATTCTGGCTGCCCTCTTCCAGCTCTTCCTTCAGGCCATGGCCGTGGTCAGAACAATTCCCTTTCACTTTCAAAGCGCTCCAGGGCAAGTCTGCACAAAGCATGCATGGCTTCCGCAAGACCCACACAGTAACTCACTGTCAGGAGTTTGAAAGCCAGCCCAATCCTGTGGTGAATCAGGATGGGTTAAATGCTCTCTACCATGCAGGAAGTTTACCCTGCGGGAGGGGTAAACTACCCTGTGGGCAGAGGTGCATTCAATATCCTAAGGCCCTGGAATAGTAGCTAATGAACCAGACACACTAATTTCCTGAGCAATAGTCTGGTGCCATCTATAGGAGCCACTCTCCTCAGCCCAGCGGATTGCCCTCCCCGGAGTAGGGCTCAAGGTTTCACCACAAGTTGGTTCAGTCTGAGTGCAGCCAGCTACAGACACCCGCTGTGCTCTGGTTGATGACTTTGCCAGATTCCTATCAGACTTGTCCACCTGGGGATAAAACAGCCTTTATCAAATTGCCCTGCCCAGCAGTGCACAATGCATCCTGATAATTCACTTTCTCTTCCTTTCATTGACTAAGGCTGAAAGCAAAGGGAAGAGATTTGTTTCTTTTTGAGTTAGTGTTACAAACCAGTAAATACCCAGCATTACCTCAATAGGAAATAATGTTTATGCTCCACTAATGCTAATAGGATTGTGAAAATTATTACTGAGTCTCCTTTCTCATCCATTCTTTTGACTAAAAAAAAAAAAAAACAAACAAAAAACCAACCAAGCAAACCACACTTACATATGCTCACAGAATATCCAAAATGTGCTTATAAACATAAAGATGATATTATAAAGGAAAGTGTTTAATATATTGGCAATATTTCAAATTCATTCTGTTTATACTGTTAAAATTGCAAACATGGTCATTTGTAGGGCTTTATTAACCTATTAATATTTCATGTGATCATAAATGGAATGTCTCCCAGACATGAGAGAGACAGACTGTTGCCAAAATTATTGAATTCCCAGGAATGAGAAGGTCCAGTCAGTGGTTGGCTTATGGCTATATTTAAAATACATACAATTGCCACAAATATTTTGACATGAAGAACTCTGGCTGAGTTCCTCTGAAACCAGCCCCAGTAGACCAGTCCCATGCCCCACAGGGATTAAAGACCTCAATCTGGAAAAGAAGTCATGTGAAGAGAGCATTAACTTCTAAGCCACCATCAAATATTGTGCAGAGCAGAAGGAGAGATAAAAGGAGAGCCACCCTTCTCCAGTGGATACCGGATCTTCCTTCCTCCGGTCTACTCCTATCTTTCCCAGGCCAAGGACAACCTCCTTTTGCACCTCAAAGAGTTGCTTTGTGAAATAATACCGTATTTCTTCTACTTGCAACATTCCACTTGCAACATTCCTCATTTCTTACCTTCATCTGCCCAACCACCCATTTCCTGGATGAACATAGTTCTTTCTTAGTTCAGCTCCCATTTAGAATTCTCTAGTTTTACTGCTGGGATCTCATCTACACCACCTTGTTCTGACTTTCCAGTATCTTAGAATTCTTTTCACAGCAATTGATGAACTACTCATTTAACTCCTCAACATATACTCTGCAATATATATTGTTTTATTGACTTATAACAGTTTGCTCTACCAATGTTTTAAAATGTGCCCTCCTCCGGTGCAAAAACCACCAATAATTACCCAGGAATTTGCAATTTAAATTGCTTTCAATTATGATTCTACTTCATGGGACTCAGAACTCAGTGAAAATCTACAGGACAGGTGTGCTGGCCCTGTGATAATGGTTAGAAAATGAAGGGTAAGGAGTTAAGATCCCTACTGAAGTTCAGGCAGCTGGCAAGTACAGGAGTCCTGTCTCATCCCTCGGGGACATGTCTCAAACCCTCCCTCCATGGATGTCCCAAGTCACAGGTAGCACTGACCTGATATACTCTTTTCCTCTGCACATACACTTAGTACAAATTTGTTTATAAGTTAAACACAGGAGGAGATTGACAACAATCACAAAACAGGATAAGTATAACACTATGCTATGATAAAAGTTACTTAAAACTTACGGAGGCACTGGTTCAAAGGGGGTAGATTGCCAGCTGAGCAAGCAAAGTCCAGCTAAGGGTGAGGACCTGAGTTCAAACTTTATAATCAAGTGCCTCCGCCCCCCCAACTTCCACCCCCCTCAGATATGAATTGTTGATTTCTGGAGTTTTCTATTAAATATTTTCAGGTTATGATCATCGTTGGGAATGGAAACTTTAAAATCCCAGCACCAGGCTCCCCATGGGGTTGGGCTCTCCTGGATGCTTCCTCTGCAGGCAGCTCTCCTCCAGGGCACTGGGTGTTGAACTGCCTGCCTAATGCCTTGCCAGCAGGGCCCTCTGAGGGGTAACACATTTGACTTTTTGGTCTTTGGTATACATTTTGGGATTACCTCCCCTTCTTCCCTTACAGATTCTGATTTGCACAGCAGAAGCAAGAGAATTGCTGGGATATCTGAGTGGACATGAAGTCTAATAATACAGCTTTTTTTTTTTTTTTTGAAATATTGGTGTCTGAATGTAGAGCCTTTTGCCTATTACTTTTGTAGGGCCTTTTGCAGATACTCAACCACTTGAGTAAGTCATACTTTGTTCCCTTCCTTTTATTGCTTTACTTATTTTTTGGGATAAAGTCTCAAGTTTTTGCCCTGGGCTTGCCAGACTTTGAACATTCTACTTTGCTGCCCAAGTAGCTTGGGTTATAGGCATGTGTCTCTAAATAATCTGTTGACTTGCAATGTCTCTTGACTTACTATTAGGTTTTAGCTACTTTCCCCCAAATTAGTTATTTTAGCTATATAATTTTACATTTTAATTACATTTAAATAATGCATATACTATATATTATGATTATGTTATGCATACATATACTTATGTAATTATATATCACTTACTAAGCTATAAATTTATAACTACATTTTATATTACATACAACTACACAATTAGTTATATATTTGCATATATGTACCTACATAGCTTCAGGATGTGAGGCTTAGAAACAGCATATGTGTTGGTTAGATGACATGAGTCCTAAACTTAACATACACATCGATAATGATGTACATAAAATTTTATGCTATGTAACTATAGCTTAAGTGATGAACAGTCCTCACATACCCTTAGAGAAAATGATGGGAAGCACTTTGATGAATGACAGATGCCAACCTGGAAACCAAATGGTCGTTTACTATAACACTCTCCTCCCTTATCCTTGGCCGATATAATCCAAGGCCATCAGTCGATGCAGACAGTACTAAACCCCATATAAACTATTCTTTTTTCCTTACATAAATACGCACCACATCCTAAAGTTTCCACAAGCTCCCAATTATGACATCGGAGAATAGATCTATAGATGAATAGTTACCAAAAAAATCTAAGAGTTTCTAGACTTATAAATTCAATGAATTTATACATTTATACATCTTGGAAGCCCATCTGTTTTCTCTGTATTTGGTTGGGATTAGTGGAAGAGTATCCCCAGCACCTATTAGTTTTTAGATCAGAACAGTGGCCCTGGATGACCACCCTCATATTTGCCTCTCAAAAGCCAGTACAGAGTGGTGGAGAGAATAACACCACTAGAAAATTATGCAACGTACATCCTGGTCCAGGTGCTAATATCAGTTTCTCTATCTCTAAAGAAATGTAGTGAAGACTTTCTCTAAAACCCAGCTCTAAAATTCTATGGGCCCATGAAGTATTTATTGAATAGCTATTATCAGTGAGAAGTCCATGGCTAGGCTGATGTGGGAAAAGAGATGTGGGAGAAATAATTTCTGCCTCTGTGTGTATGTGTGTGTGTGTCTGTGTGTATGCTAGGGCTTGAACTCAGGAGCTCATGCACTGTATTTGCAGTTTCAGCTTCTTGCTAGAATCTCTCAGATTTGTCTGTCAGGGCTGGTTTTGAACAGAGATCCTCAGATCTCAGCCTCTGGAGTAGACAACGATTACAAGTGTGAGCCATCAGTGCCTGATAACTTCTGCCTTTGAAGAACTGATATTCTATTAGGAAAATAAGGCCATCCATCTATACTAAAAATAAGCCCAAGCAAGAATCACTTTAATGACTGCAACAGACCAATACTGGAGTCTATAGAAGGATGAGAGTTTTCTGGCAATGATGGTTGAGGAACACTTCTGAAGATGTTCCATGAATTAGAAGAGTTTCAGCAATGTAGAGAGCATTTCCTTTTTTAGGTATTCCAGGAAGGAAGAAAGGCATGGTCAGGATGAACCACGGGGAAGTTCAGGGCTGCAAACTAATAGACCACCAAAAGCTACTCCAGGGCAGTGTTTTGTGCAACTCCAATGGGCATCAGAATTATCGGGGTGGAGGTGGGGTTTGTTAAAACAGGTCTCATACCCAGAGTGTCTGATTTGGGAGGTGTGGATGAAGCCCATAATTTTTAAAATTTATTTCTTGTCAGTCATGGGACTTGAACTCTGGGCTTGGGCACTGTCCCTGCCCTTTTCAGCTCAAGGCCAGTGTTCTACCACTTGAGCCACAGAGCCACCTACAATTTTCTGAACTTCCATGCCTGGGATGGTTATGAACTACGATCCTCATATCTCAGCTTCTGAGTATCCTGGATTACAGGTGTGAGCCACTGGCACCTGGCAGAATTTTTATTTCTACCAAGTCCCCAAAGGATCTTCCATGTTGGTCCAAGGACCACTCAATGGGATTGATAGTGTGGAGCAGGCAGGGTAACTGTCAGCTGACATGGAGTTCCAAATTCCATGCTCTGAGTTTGGTAAAATCTAATTCAGGAAGATGACCTTATGAAACATTGGGTGGCAATAATAATTACATAGAATTTCTCCAGAAGTAAAATATTTTCAAGGACATGTGCCAGGGGAAGATGGAAATAGGACTTCCTATTTACCCAATGCTTTCCAGATAATCCCTATGAATTCTAGCTCGTTCTAACCAGAAAAATACTACCATCTGCATTTCATAGATAAACAAGTTGGGGTCCAGAGGCTTCAACTGTTTTATCTCAAGTCAGATGACAGGGCCTGGACTCATGCAGTTCCATAACAATCTTGCCTTCTAGTGTCAAGAGAGCAGCATGGAGGTCTGACCTCTGATGGCTCTTCAAGGGTGCACAAGGGTTGGAGGAAAATGGAGGCGAAATACTATATGTGTGCAAAATTCTGTCCAGAGCTATCTGAACATCTGTGCTGGATGTGGAAAAGTAATAAAAGAAGAGTACAAACAGTCCAGACCACATTAATGTTACCTAAAATGTAGGAGGAAAAGGTCTTCTAAACAGGGACTTCAAGATGTCCCTGAGCCCCTCAGATTGCTCTATTCAAAGGAATACCTTTGGTTTCCAATTCAAAGATCAAGTCAGCCAGCCAGTGAGCATGGCTTGGAAAGCTGAGATGGTCAGAAAACCATGTGTTCATCTAATGTGGATAAAGAATCACCTCCAAGACAATCAGGGTGGAGTCAACATCCACCCCGGAACTGAGGTGGCATCTTTCCCTTTGTCCTGCCCTCACCCCGCCCTAGAGTGATCAGCTAGTCTCTTCTTTGTCACGGAGCTGTCATCCAGCTAGAAGTCTTCTTCTCTGAAATCAGATCTTCCTTCTTGTCCCCAAGAACACAAAGCAAGACCTTTGAGCCTTCTTCCCCTCTGGCAAAGTTCTGCCTCCCACAAATCCAGCAGTTCACGAGAAACAAATCACATGGCTGCTGGCCCAACGACTCCATGAGTACGTCAGGTACCACATGACAAAATGGTCATATCAGGTGCACATAGAAACACTCACCAACACCACCCTCCTAAAAGGACTCCCTAAATCCCTCTATGAGGTAATGTGGAGGAAAGTCTGTCATCGATGGAGTGCTTTGCAAAGTTCATTTTAAACTCACTTCAAAGAGAAACAAACTATAGGCTAAACCCAAAGGAGCTCACTTGCCCTCACTTCCTAATCCAAACTTTATCTTCTCCCTTTTTCCTTTGTTTTATTTTTTTTCCTATTTACCTTGTCTTTTCTGAAGTGCAACATTTAGTAAAAATTTCTTCCAGAGAACTTAGAACTATGTCAATCAATACATTGGTAAAAGGTGGGTCTAAAAATTAGAGGGGCAAGACATTAGTTCTATTGCAATAAACTCTTTTCCAGACCACAGAAGTATACAAACTAATTGCTAAACTGGGTGTGGTGGCTTCACACCTGTCATCCTAGTTACTTAGAAAGATGAAAGCTGAGGATCCTGGTTCAAAGCCAGTTGAGGCAAAACGGTCCATGAGACTCTTATCTCCAATAAATCAGCAAAAAGCTGGAAGTGGAGATGTGGATCAAGTGGTAGAATACAAGGGCCCAAGTTTGAACCCCAGTACTAGCAAACACACACGTACATGCACACACACAGGTAGTAGAAATGTGATGGAAAAGCACTGGATTATGAATCAAAAACTTATTTTCTACAAACAGTCTTGGCACTAGTCTTATAACCTTCAGCACTGTTCTAACACTGAACTTCCCTGAGTCTCTGATTCTGTGGCTCTTATGTAATACCTGCAATATTTACCTTTCTGGGTCCATAAACATCCAATGGGCTAAATCACTGCTTTGTTACTTTGTGGGCAGAAATGCATGCCAGTGTGTCTTATCACTAATATCATGAACAAACATTCGATGACCTAGGAGGCAGAACAAAATGGATAAAGTATATAATAGGTACTTGAATACAGTTATAGGAGGGTGAAGACAATACACATTTTCTTCTTGAAATATAAGAAATTATGAGAGAATGAATATTCTGAATCCAGCTCATGCCATAAAAGATAGTCCATTGGTTTTATACTGGTACAACAAGTAAGTTCACATTTCAGTAGTATCCAATAAAATATGAGATGAGTCCATGCCTACATCTCTGCTTTGTATCTGTCTCATTACTTTTTGTCTCATCACCTGGGGGAGATCTCTTTGGTAATGAAAAGAGAATCCATTTTGTTATGGTTTTGGTTGTAAAATGTTCCCCCAGAAAGACTCACATGTTGAAAGTGTTGTCCCTACTTGGTTGATTCAGTCATTGAGAATAGACTGGACCATGACCATTCTTCCTGCCTTCATCAATGGATTAGCCCATTAATGGATTAATAATTTGATGGCATGATTGGGAGATGGTGGTAACTTTCAAAGTGGAGACCAGTTGGAGAAAGAAGGGTACTAGGGGAGTGTGTGTGAGGCTGGTTCTTGTCTGAGCTCCATTCACATTGTTCTCTGTTTTCTGTCTTCTGTGAGGTGAGTAGCTTTGTTCTATCCATTGCATCTTTCTCTCTACAATGATGCTTGGCCTTCCCATCAACCCAGAAACAGTGGAGCCAGCAAACTATGGACTACAAACTTTGAAATCACAGATCAAAATACATCCTTCTGATGGGAGGATTATTTTTCTAGTATCTGGGGCTAGAATGAAAGTTGTCATTGATGAGAGGCTGAAACAATTAGCTCAAGGTAAGTTTCTGGGGCATCTGAGAATTTCAGCTATTATCCATTCTAGGTCTGCTCCACATTTATATTATGATTTGTATTATGATTGCATTCTCTATGACAGTTTTTCAAAAGAAAAATATTTATCTTACAATATTGCTCTAAATTAACTTTTAGCCTGCTTCTTTGATATAGAAAAAAGTGGTGTTCTAGTGCAAATGCGGATGTCTTATTATTATTATTTTTTTTTTTTTTGGGTCCAGTCATGGGGCCTGAACTCTGGGCTGGGTGCTGTCCCTCAGCTCTTCAGCGCAAGGCTAGCGCTTTACCACTTGAGCCACAGCGCCACTTCTGGCTATTTTTTTTTTTTTTGCTTATGTGGTGCTGAGGAATCGAACCCAGGGCCTCAGGCATGCAAGGCAAGCGCTCTACCACTGAGCCACCTTCCCAGCCCCGCGGATGTCTTATTATTAAACATATACACTGAGATAACTTTGTACATATATTCTCTGGATCTATATTTAAAATATAAAAACAAGCCAAGAGCCACTGGCTCATTCATGTCATCCTAACTACTCAGAAAACTGAGATCTAAGGATTGTGGTTTGAAACCAGCTTGGTCTGAAAAGTCTGTGAGACTCTTATCTCCAATTAACCAGCAAAAAGCCAGAAGTGGAGCTGTGGCTCAGGTGGTAGAGCACTAGCCTTGAGCAGAAAAGGGGATGGCCCCCAAACCCCAGTATCAACACAAACATAAAATATAAAATGTATTTGGGTAACTGTAATAGCATTAGCATTGTGTGTATGTGTGTGTGTGTGTGTGTGTTGTGTATGTGTATGTATATATATATCTTGCAATAAAAGTTTGCAAGTCAAAATGTAAAATCAGAACTGCACATTTGACTCCTTTTTATGCCCTATTCACAAGGTGATACCAAACAGAAACTTGTTAGCTTTTTGCTAAATTCCTTCAGATCATAGTTAGGAATAATAAAAATAGAGAAACATTTAAAAACAACATATTTCAGTCTTAAAATGGTGGGATTAACATAATTATAGCCTTAGGTTGCCAACAGGGCCACATTGCTCATTTTCATGAGAATGAAGGGCTTTCTCGGATCACAAGCTTATAGGCTCCTTGGTCTAAATATATACAGTAAAAGTGCAGCATATTTCTGAAGCATTGAAGTCTGACCCCTGTGGATATCTGGTGAGTAAATTATGCTGCAATGGTGCAGATTATTTGTTGTCGTTGTTTTCCAGCTACACAGCTGCTAGGAAATGTATTTTTAGATTTGCTTTGGAAGGCAAGCAAAAATGGTATCAATTTTGTAGATATGCATCTAGAACGTTCCTTCAGCCACTGCTACAAGATGTCAATCCTCTACAGAAGGTTGACATCATTATCTTTCCTCCTTGTAAGTGAGGACAAGGAATAGCAATTGGGGCTTATGGTGCAGGAAGCTAGCACGTTCTGACTCCAGTTCCTGTACGTTAAGTTCAGGCATCTGGAGATGGTGGTAGGAAGACTGTGGTCCACAGCTGGCCAGAACAAAAGCTCATTTGAAAAACAAACCAAAAGTAAAACGGATGCGGGGTGTGGTTCAAGTGACAGAGCTCTTGCTTAGCAAGTATGAGGACCTGATTTCAATCCAGCCTACTGCCAAAAGAACCAAAAAGAAGAAGAAGAAGAAGAAGAAGAAGAAGAAGAACAACAACAACAACAACAACACATCCTGTGTGTTAGATGTGGCACATTTCATTTAAGTGTATTACAGGTCTGGCCATTGCTACTTCCGAATTGTCATAATTCTTCATCGTTTGGGGCTTTCTTTAGTAGCTCTTCTTGCTTCATCGGGGCAGATGAAAATCAACAGGCTCAAGGATGAAAGCAGACTAAGGATAAGCCCAACCTTTCATGTCACAGGAAAGGAAACAAGGAATGAAATCAAACACATGTGTTGATCAACCACAGCGTGTCTGTATTTGGGGATATGGAGGGAGTTAGCGCTGCCTGCTTCCAGTTTATATGACACGCTAAATCATCACGGACTCCGTTAAATAAACCTGCATAAAAATGATTTCATGAATGGTTCCACTTTGGTGCCACAGAGCAAGAAGCTGAGGTCTTGCAAACTCTTGAAGAACAGATTCGAATTTTTTTTTTTAATTATTTTTGGCTACTTTTGGTGCTTGAACTCAGGGCCTCATGGGCTTGAATCCAGGGCTTGTTCGCTCACAGGTGAGCCCCATCTCCATCTCAGCTTTTGCTGGTTAATGGGAGATAGCGTCTCATGGACTTTTCTGTCCTGGCTGACTTGGTATCATAGTCCTCAGATCTCAGCTTCCTGCATAACTGGGATTACAGGCATGAGCCACCAGTGCCAAGTTTTAAGCCACCTTTAATTGACCACACCCTTAGCTGTGACTAAAACAACAATATTTATTGAACCCCCAGGTTCTTTGTACTATAAGTCACTCTAAAAATCAGTAAAAACAGTATTATATACAATTATTAAAATTTAAAAACCTGCTTTTCTGCATGCTACCTAGATGAATTTCATTATGGTCAATTTGCGAACTGAGTGACTGTAGGAACGATATGCCATAACAAAGAGGCTGACTGTAGTACTACACAGTTTTGTTAAGCTTAATATTGTTTGATTCAGAATGTCTAACAATATGAACAGCTGTGTTTTTTTCAGCTGACTTGATGGCCTACTCTCCTTCCATAAAAATATTCAATTGTGTAAATTTGATTAGTTCCACTTGCACTGATTATTGATCCAGACCCATACATTTGAATTTTTTTTTTCTTTTTGGTCATAAGGCTTAAACTCAGGGCCTGGGTACTATCGCTGAGCTTCTTTTGCTCAGGACCAGCACACTGCCACTTTGAGCCATAACTCCACTTCTGGTTTTTTTTTTTTTCCTTTCTGGTAATTAATTGGAGATAAGAGTCTCATAGATTTTCTTGCCTGGACTGGCTTTGAACTGTGATCCTCAGATCTCAGTAGACAGGATTAGTGGCCTGAGTCACCAGCTCCTGACTACACTTAAAATTTTAGTGAACTCTAACTCTACTACAGAATTTCTGATTCTTTTCTTGAAAGACAGTGGAGAAGAGAGGGATTTGAATTGCTTTTTGAACTGCTATCCTCAGTGGCAGCAATGGGCATATAAGAGAAGTTATAAGCGGGGCTCTTCCACAGCCTACCATGGGCACATCTGGTGAGATCCAGAGAGCCGAGAACCAAGTGAGGTACAGTCCAGCATGGCTCTGGATATGAACTAGTCCAGGTGGTTTGGGCTCCAGTCCTATTTTTTGTTACTTCCTTAATTATTTATTGGTGGTACTGAGGTTTAATCTCAAGGCCTTGCCCTAGCTAGACAGATGCTCTACCACTTGAACCAAACCCTGCTCAATTTTGCTTTACTTACTTTTTAAGTAGAGTCTCATGTTTTTGCTCAGGTGAGCTTGGACTGTGATCCTCCTATTGCTGTCCTCCCAGGTTTTCTGGGCTCCTGGGTCTCAACTTACAGGTGAACGAGTTACACAAAGTAGCACCTAAAACCCTCTTTCCTCCTGTAAAGCTCAAATGACTCCAAATAAGTCAGCCCTGATCAGTGCAGGCCTGTCAATGAGCCATGTCAGCCACAGGTACAAATCTAAAGTAACAAAGTGAAGTAAGCCAAGCCCAAAGAAACATAGGTCCCATGGTTTCCCTTATTTGCAATATCTAGTATATGTATGAGTCAAGCAGAAAAGGTCAGATAATGTGATGTTAGGAAAATGAACCCTTAGATATGTATTTAAATGTTTTTTTCTTTCATGCATTTGTTTCTAACTCATTTATAAGATTATTTTTTGTTGCTTTGTATGTCCCTCCCCCACAGTATAACCCCTGCTTTCACTGTATTTGATGTCGGTATAATTTGTGGAGGGGAAGGGAAAAAACAAGTTGTTTAAGGATACAGGTGGACCCGTTGCAACAATGAGAAGTACAAGTTGTCATGTCAAAAACGAACTTTACAACTTTGGTGGGGGGGGCAGCGGGGGGGGGGAGGCTGGGAAGGGATGGGAAGGGTAAACAAAGGAGGAGGCTGCAATGCTTGATAAGAAATGTACTCATTATCTTGCCCATGTAACTGTAACCCCTCTGTACAGTATGTTCACAAAAAATAAAAATTAAAATTAAAAAAAATAATATAATTCTTGTTACAGTGAAACGCATATAAAAAAATAATACCCACTCACCTGAGACATTTGGGGAAAAGCACAAAGAATGATTACCAGGAAGTCGCTATAGTGTTGGAATCTTGGACCCAGGATGCCTAGGGAACAATCTAGAGTGGTCTGGTATGCCCAGATGGGTAGCTAGGAAGCAACCTCAGCCAAAGAATATTCTGCAGGTACAAGGATGACAACTTGAAAATAAAAGGACCTATACTGCCAGTCAGAGGCCATGTCCTCTATAGGAGAGGACAAATCGCTTGGATATCAAAAGACAAGGTGTCGCAGAAGTCTCTGGAGCACCTTTAAGGACAGCACTCTCTCCACCTGCAGAACCTGCTGCAGGAAGAGGAGGGCTATGTTCTCAGCGACTTTCATTAGTACTGGTTTCTTAAGCCAGCAGTGGCTTTTATGCTGAGCTGTAGTTGGAAGCAAGCTGCCTTGATGCGAAACCCAAATTCTGTATGGTGATGTGCAGCTCCCTCCCATGACGATGGTCTTGGCAGTAATTACTTTGCATCGCAAATCACAGGGATATTTTTGCTCCTGAGTTGATGTCTCAATCATCAGGAGGCTGTGGGAAGAGTGAAAGGTGAAGCTCTGGTCCTAAGGGGACTCAGCTAGCTTCCTGATGCCAGGACCTTCTCTCAGCATTCCAGATGCTGCCCCATCCTCCTCCTGAAGGGGAGAGGCAGGTGTCTGGAGCCAGTCTCTAGTCAAAGACACTTGCCACATCCTAATCAAGCTTATAAACTCCCTGTTCTAACCCACATGAACTTTCAAAAAATGATTGCTAGTTACCATTTTATGGTATTTTTGTTGTTGTTTATGTGGTACCGAGGAATTGAACCCAGAACCTCATGCATGTTAGGTAAGCACTCTAGCACTAAGCCACATTCCCACCTCACATATACTTTGTGTGTGTGTGTTGGTACTGTGACTTGAACTCTGGGCCTGGGTACTGTCCCTTAATATTTTCTGCTCAGGGCTGATACTTCACTACTTGATCCACAGCTCCACTTGCAGCTTTTTTTTTTTTTTTCTTGCTGGTCAGTTGGAGATACAAGTCTCATGGACTTTCCTGCCCAAGGTTGGTTTCAAAACTTGATCTATATCTCGGCCTCTTGGATAACTAGGATTATAGGTATAAGCCACTGGTCCCTAGATATTTTATATATATATACACTTAATCAACAACACAGCACAAGGAGTAAATTAAAAAAAAACTCTAGGAAAAAGAGTTGGTTATCCATAGTGCTTTTTGCTAGTTTCACCTGATATTTACTGTTTTTATTTTACCCTGATTAACTTGTAACTAAGTCCATGGATGCGCAATGAGCCTGATAGTATGTGAAGTTTCATATGCTACTCATAAAAAATAAATGCAAAGAAGTATTAAAAAACTTCATCTTGAAACCAAATACAAATTACTTATTATTAGTTTCAACATTATGTTTTCTGTGCTTACAGATGGGAAATTCTCAGCTTCCAGTGAGACCAAGTAGTGTAAGATGTGAAACCAAGAGTTATAAAGAGTGGGCCTGGGTTTCAATCCTAGCTCTGCTAGCTACAGTGTGACTATGTTATTTAATCTCACCAGGCCTCAGTTTTCCCATCTTAAAATGGGTGCTATACCACCTATCTTATAGGATTATTATGCTGACTGAATAATTGATAGATGTTTGTCATTATGATCACAGAAGGCAACAACAGCTCCTTTATGATTGACTCATTTGTAAACTGTGCTAATAGCATGTGCATGACTACGGATATACATGCCCCTTTAAACGAAAGCCATTGACCACATTAAATCCCTTGAAGAGAAATAAATGCCAAATGTTGTGATGGAAATACTGTAAGAGCAAGAGAAAACAGTTATCTTAAGTAAATAGGACTTTCGTCAAAGACCTTTCCTGGTAGTTAATAAATGTGAGGGCAACACAGACTTAAATCTGTTATTTAACAATCAGAGGAGTTTTCAATGTTATTTCCAACACAAGACAAGAGAGCGATTTTCATTTAAAAACAGAAACTGGTTTTCACCAAGAAAAACAACATCAAATAATTTTCCCCTGAAGGTTAATAAGACGCACACCAATTTTCCTCCCTGTTCACACCAGGCTTCAAATCTCCATTTGTCTCAGACACTGACATGTCAACATCTTCATGAAAACACAGAAAGCTGGCACGAATGATGTAAATGAAGGAGCCAGGTGCAAGCAAACAACGACGATATTTCCAATCCTTTCCTAAATTATAAAGTTGAATGGAAACAGGATCACAGATTTGGAGATAGGAGGCAGCCCGGCGGTAATTGAAGTGGATCTTTCCAAACAGACTAATGCCCCTGGCAAAGCTTTTCCCGTAAGCTGTATGTAAGAATTCCACATTAAGAACCTCTAACTGTAACTCTATATTGAATCGAATACAGAAGACCAAACTGTAAAGGTGGCAGAGCATGACAAAAGCATTTCTGAAGATAGCACCTTGTTAGAAAGACAGGGCTTACCTTTCATCTTCTGAGAGCCTTTCTTTTCTAGAGGAAACTTTCTAGATTTGTAGAGCTCTGGAAGCCACACATCTCCCGAATGCTTCCAACCCTGCTTGTCTTCACCGCGGCTACAGGCAAGGCTTCGTTTTTTTCTCCCACAAGGAAGCTTTTAGTCAAAATATGTGGTTTAAAGGAACAGAATTCACCCTTGTTAAAACTATTTCACGGACATTTAGGGGGTTTTGTTTCTACTGTATAAAGTTAAATCTGAATAGGAAGGCATTTTTCTCCCCCTGTCCAGGAAACCGGCATGACTAAAACCAATGCTGAGCTAACGAGAAATGTTTCTTCCATGTGTTCTGTCGGGCAGAAACTGCAAGCCCTGTCAAGGAAACACGTGATGTTTATAAATACAATATGGCTCATGTTGTCATAACCTCTCAATGACAAAAAAAAAAGTGCAAAGAAAAGCAAGCAGCCACACAGTAGGAAGAAAAAAAGGAGATTAGTATCACTTGGATATTGCATACCTGATGTGCATACATTACTTTCTTGTGCCTTAAAAAATAAGACTTTATAATGGGAGCAGTGGGGGAAAAGGGGAAGAATGCACCTAGTTAATCACACAGTAAGAGTAATTCCTGATCAGCTGCAACAGAATTGTGCTTTTGCCTGCCAGAAAGGCACAAGAGAACAGGACATCATTAAGCATATCACACTGAGATCTACAGTGTTAATCGAAGCAAATAATAGAAGGAAGGGCAGCACCCCACAGCCAGCCTGCAACTGATGTGGGAAATGACAGATGTCTGTATCATCGTTATTGATTATTGGCTTTTTTGACCTACCAGGCTGTTAGGTCTGGGAGTGGAGAGCACCAACTATCTTGTTAACTATAATGGCTTCTAAGTCTGGCACCAGGGAATAGACCAGAGGACAGACTCAGCTCACAATGGCTCGGGGTGGGATGGGAGGGGTGGGGGTGGGTGGGTGGTGGTGGAGGTGGTAGAGAGAATCAGCGGCATTTATACAAATAATGGAGGAGTAGATTTGTCTGTTGTAAAAATCATCATTTATATTTTTATAAATTTGGAGGTATCTGAAATATCAGTTACCAACTCTAGTCTAAAAGTAAGATTTGTCTGAGTGAGTTATACATCCTGATGTCTTATTTAATCTTACTGTCAAGTGCTGGTAGCTCATGCCTATAATCCTAGCTACTCAGGAGCCTGAATCTGAGGATCATTGTTCAGAGCTAGTCTGTGAAATTCTTATCCCCAATTAACCAACAAAAAGCCAGAAGTAGAGCTGTAGCTCAAGTGGTAAGGCACCAGAACTGTGCAAGAAAAAGCTAAGGGACGGCGCTCAAGGCCCACAGTTCAAGACCTTGTACCAGTACAACAAACAAACAAGTAAGCTTGTTACCTAGAGATTTCACTTACTATTTACTCAAGTGAATCAAACTCATGTGAAACCTATACTTCCCATAATGAGGGCAAAGAAGTGAGAATTTGTGGCAGTCATGGATTTTAACCTGACAAACAGGACTCTTTTTTATTATTGTTGTCATCTTAAACTTAGAGGATATTAACTGCTATCAAATTATACTGATGGAAGAGGAATATTGTTAGGATGGGCAGACTCATATCTTATCTGTCCTTTGAGTCAGCTATAAACCCCCAATGTTTGTGCTCACAAACCACTGCATTGACCTTTTTGATGAGGCATGAAAAGAGAGTCTGACAGAGAGGTGTGACGTAAGGACCACTTTCCATCCATCCAGATATTGAGCGTCATGGAGACCTGGCCTCTTGGGAGTTGAGAAAGAAACTCAAGATGTAGGCATGGGTAACTACAATATAGGCAGGAAAGAGAAGCATGCTAAGAGAGAAAGGAAGGGAGGGAAGGGCTGTGGAAGTTCTAAGCAGGGACTGAGGTGAGGTCTGGAGACAAGAGGAGGGATAGGAGGAAGGTTCAATGGAGATGGAGGAAAAAGGTGGCATATGGGCATGAGGAGATGACCCAGGGAAAGTGATGATGGAGACAGAAATGGGAAATGACAGGAGTGACCACAGGGATGACTGGGCAGTCATTTCTAGAGTTCTGGTGGCTTTGAATCAGGCCCACATCCCATTGACCATATGCAGGTGAATCAAGGATGATAACATGTCCTCTCCGATGATGTGCCTGTGAAAATCCATTGAGAGGAAATACAGTCAAAATGCTCAGTGACATGCCTGGATCAAAGTAAGCACGTAATGAGTTTAGTCATGAATCACAGAAGTGAAGGGAACACAATGGCCAATCAAAGACTGTGAGAATGTGGCCTGTGAAATGTTCATCTTTATGGGACTCTCTTGTCTTCCATTTCTTTTTTGGGGGGGGTCCGCTTGTGGGCCTGGGCACTGTCCCTCAGCTCTTTAGCTCAAGGATAGCGCTATACCACTTGAGCCACAGCGCCACTTCTGGCTTTTTCCCCCCTACTTATGTGGTGCTGAGGAATCAAACCCAGGACCTCATGCATGCAAAGCAAGCGCTCTAGCACTGAGCCACCTTCCCAGCCCCTTGTCTTCCATTTCTATGGAAGAACACTGCCCCATGAAAGAACTCAGTTCTGTACCCTCCCTTGACACATGTATTAAATGGACTTGTATATATCCTCCTTCCTTCCCTCCTTCCCTCCTTCCTTCCCTTCCTCCCTCCCTCCCTCCCATCCTTCCACCCTTCTTTCCTTCCTTTTTTTCTCCCCACCCCAGTATAGTCACTAAAGAACAGAATGGAACAAATAAAATATAACAAGATGCCATGAAATAGATATGCTAGTGTTGAGAAACAAAGCAAGTATTATTGAAAGGATACTTTGTGTCTTTAAATCTTACCAAGGAATTTCAATACTTGCAAAAGTGAAATGGAAATATTCAAGCGAAGTGAGTGTGTGCTGCACACAAAGAGCCAGGTTGAAGTGGGCCCAGATCGTACATCCAGGACAAAGAACTCAGCTCTTCTACCTGACACCTGTTAGCTTGGGAGAGCCCTCATCTATAGCCTCAGTTTTACCATGTGTGAAAATGGAGTCAGCACCCCTACTGTACAGTGTTGGCTAATTTAAATAATATGTAAAATACTTGAACATATTACCTTCACAGCAGACATGAAAAGGTTTATTATTTTATATTAAGAACAACAAGGGTATAGGTATAGAATGAATGCTACTTATAACCTGACAGATTCTGTAAAGACATTAATAGAGTTCCCATTGAAGTGTTACAATTCCCCCCCCCTCTCTCTCTCTCTCTATATATATATATAAAGTCAACTAGCTGGAATGTGCAAGAAGAGGAAGAAGGAAGTAGAGCACTAACAAAGAGAGGCCAGGAACAAAGCCAACGCACAAAATACACTTCACAAATGCCTGCACCCTTGCTGTGGGTGGCCCACAGATTTAATTCTAAGCTTTAGAGTAGTAACACAAAGAGGGAAAATGATCACTTATGACATTCAAAGTGTCCATAGGATTAAAAATAAACCGGGAGAAGCACAACTATTTCTGGGGATGAGAACAGAAGGATATTTTTATGGTGGTCTTCATAAGTGACAGAAAATGGGTATTAAACATTTGTAGTGCAGTCCAGATAGTACTGTGTAATGTGTCTGGCCAGTGTTTACATTCAGCATCAGTTATGATGCTCCATTTTTTCAGAGGGGAACAAAGATGGCCAGGGCCTCTAAGGAACTTACAGGACCATAGACAAGATACAGGCACAACTTAAAATATTACAGCTCAGGACTGGGAAGGTGGCTCAGTGGTAGAGTGCTTGCCTCACATGCATGAGGCCCTGGGTTCGATTCCTCATCACCACATAAGCAGAAAAAAAGCTGGAAGTGGTGCTGTAGCTCAAGTGGTAGGGGGCTAGCCTTGAGCTGAAGGGCTGAGGGACAGCGCCCAGGCCCAGAGTTCAGCCCCCATGACCAACAAAAAAAATATTTGAAAAAAAAATTACAGCTCAGGCTGGGAAGGTGGCTCAGTGGTAGAGCGCTTGCCTTGCATGCATGAGGCCCTGGGTTCCATTCCCCAGCACCACATAAGCAAAAAGAAAAAAAGAAGCCGGAAGTGGTGCTGTGGCTCAAGTGGTAGAGCACTAGCCTTGAGCTGAAGAGCTGAGGGACAGCGCCCAGGCCCAGAGTTCAGGCGCCACAACCGGACCAAAAAAAAAAAAAATGACAGCTCAGAGACAGTGTGCAACATGCTCCCAAGAGGGAAGATCCATTCTGACACAGCATCCAGGAACACTTTGGAAAGTAAGCAGTCTTTTATTTTAGTCTCTAAAAGCAAATTTCTTTTCTTTTCCTTTTTTTTTTGTGCTGGTTTAGGGCTTGAACTCAGGGCCTTGACTCTGTTCCTGAGCTTTAGTGCTCTATCACTTGATCCACATTTCTAGCCTTTTGGTGGTTAATTGGAATTAAAGAGTCTCATAGACTGTTCTGCCTGGACTGGCTTTGAACTGTAATCCTCAGATCACAGCCTCTTGAGTAGCTAAAATTACAGATGTGAGCCACTGGAACCCAGTTAAGTTTTAATTTTTTTAAACCTATGTTGTTTTCCTTTGGCAGGTATCAGGGTTTGAACTTTGGGCCTTGAGCTGGCTCACCTTGCTTGCCCACGGCTGACATAACTTCTACCTGAGCCACACCTCTCTCCTGGCCTTTTGCTCATTGTTTTGGAGATGGAGTCCCATAACTTTCGGCTTAGGCTTGTTGTAAACCAAGTCTGAATAGCTACTAGGATTATAGGTGTAAGACACTGATGTCTGGCAATTAAAACACACACACACACACACACACACACACACACACAGACAAACACACACAGGCAGATAGACAGACAGACAAACAGACAGACAGACACACACACACACACACACACCACACCCAAAAAAACCATCTTCCTTTGAAAACTTTCAAAATGTAGAGAAGATAATGTAATGAATTTCCATCAAATAGCTTTGACATTTTTCAGAATTTTACCAATTTTGTTTCATCTGCTTTTATTATTTCATCTGTCTCTCTTTCTTCTTTTCTTTCTTCTCTTGGAACATTTTAAAGCAAATCTCATTTGATATCTAATTTAACCTGTACATAACTTTCTTCTTTCTTTTTTGGCACAGATCCTGGGGCCTGATCCTAGGGCCTGGGCACTGTCCCTGAACATTTTTGTTCAAGGCTAGTGCTCAAGCACTCAAGCTACAGCTCTTCTTCTAACTTTTTGGTGGATAATTGGAGAGAACAGTTTCATGGGCTTTCCTGCCTGAGCTAGTTTCAAACCTCAATCTAAAGATCTCAGCCTCCTGAGTAGCTAGGATCACAGGCATAAGCCTAGCACCTAGCTGGTGTGTTTCATTAAAAAAAACAAAAACTTAACCATTTACCTATTATTATACTAAATGGAATTACCAGCTATCCTCCAGGGTCTTCTGATTTCTAACATAAGTTGACATTTCCTGAATACTTTTAGAGCTGTCTTTTGTAGTCGATTTGTTACTTAGGACCTGGCTGGCATTTGGTGCTTACAATAAAGCCTGAGACCTTTGCCCTCCTGGTCTTTTATTCTACTTCCAGTTCATTGAAGGAATCAGATGACTATTTGGTAGTATGTTAGATAAACACAATTTTGAAAGGTAGTGGATGAGTCAATTTCACGTTGCTGTAACAAAATGCTCGAATGTTTGGGGCTCACAATTCTTGTGGCCAGAAAGTCTAGACTACTTGGTACCAGTGTCTGGTGAGGGACAGGCTGTTACACCATGGTAGAGAAGCAAAAAACAAAACAAAACAAAAACAAAGCCAAGCATATGAAATGGACTTGCTTTCCAATGACCTACAATTGTTAAGAACCAACCCAATCCAGAAGAGCAGTATTAGTCCTTTCCAAGGGAAGTGGCCTCATGACCCAATCACCTTTCACCTCTTAAAGACCCATCACCTCTCACCACCATTATTACATTGGGAACCAAACTCCTAGCATATGAGTCTTCAGGGAACATGGGAACAGGAAAAAATTGAAGTGGCGAGGAAGGATAAGAGACAGCTTGAGAAAGAATTTGTGAATACGATAACTCATGTAGCAGAATACTAGCACAGAGCCTTGAATCTGGAGCCAAGTTACCTAGGTCCACATAGCAGTTCATGCTATCTCTCTCCCTCTTTTCTTCCCTCCCTTCCTTCCTTCCTCTCTCTCAATCTCTCTCTTTCTCTCTCTCTCATTGCTTAACATAAATATGAGTTTCATCAGTTCTAAATATGAGGACTTCTACAAATGTAAATCCCAAAATTTTGGCTTTGAATGTTAAATAAAATTATCTATGGAAGTGCTCAATGTCCAAATGTCTTAGCTACTGCAAGATTACTGGTGTTCAAGACAACAGAGCGGTCACCATAAGGGACCTGGCAGAGTGACATGAAGGAGCTCTGGTGACTGGTGGAATATTTTTAAGAACAAGAGTCAGCCATTGAGAAGAACTATCAATATCTTAACATTTTAAATCCCAGCTCCCTTACTCCCCCAAACACATATACATCTGAACACATTCACACATTTTCACCAACACCATCACTAGACACAGCCCCTTCATCTTTCAAAGGAATCAAGGAGGAGAAAGGCTTGTAGAAAATAAAACAAGTTACGTAGGAAATCCTGGAAGAATATTGTTGTGAAGATCAAGACTTGAAAAGTTCAACATTTGGATCTTGCATTCTATATATGGCAGAACTAGTTATGTCATTTCAAGAACCATTTACACCGACAGAGTAGTAAAATCAGTATTAAGATAAAAGTTACCAGGACCAAGACTCAGATAAAAAAGAACCACAAACAAACAACAATAAATAAAACCCCCAAATTCCCCACTAGTAAAAGTTGCCTGACCACAATACAATCACCTGGGTGTAAGGGGAAGAGGGACTAGCCATAAGCAAGGCTGGGGTATGCTCGCCTGTGGTAGTGGAATGGGAACCCAGGGTTTCTAGAGGCCATTGTTCAGCACCCAAAACAAAGCCCTATCAGAAGGCGACTGTCAAGCAGCTATTGGTTCCGGTATTAAGAAAATAATTTAAGATGCAGGGGCACCTTTGGAGAGTGTGCTCTAAACGCAAATCTAGTAGTTGTCTGTGTAAAACAAAAAAACAAACAAGCCATAGGAGTGATTTTTATACAAGTGAAAATCATGGGGAACAATAGAGAGAGACTCAGTAATGATGGCAAGAGAGAACCTTGGGACATAATCGTAATCTCTACGTACATAGAGGGCAAAGAAGTGTCCAAACTATGAAAAAGTGACCAGATTTGGAAAGTAGGAAATTACCAAGTCCCTTTGTGTGCCGTGAAATGGAATGGCTTACCTTGAGTTGTACATAATTTGTGAATTCATGTACATATATAATGCATGCAAAAAGTCCTGTCCCATATGGTGAGCTGGGTCCCCTGAGAAGGGAATTGTCAAGACTACTATCTGATGTAAGGATACAAAAAGCAAGTGATTAAATTTGACTAGGGTGAGTGGCATTCAAGTGTATGGAGTCAGGACTTGGGCATGCTCAGTTCCAGTGAAGCATCACAAGTTTCTTTAGCTATAGGAACCTCAAAAATGCTCAACTAGATGCTAAAGAATAACACATGTTTTCCCACCATGCATAAAATTCCATGCACACTCCGAGGCCCATAACCTCAGAGTGAATATTTTAGTGTATCACGCTTCCTGGGGGCACCATTCTATCCCAAAAACATGCCTGTAAATTTCAGATGCACATTCTTAACATTGCTTCTCATTCCAAGGGAAAATAGTAAGTTCACAGCTTAAAGAGAATCTCAGAGGCCACCACAAGAGTCCTTGTACTGCTGGTGTTATATACCTTTCTGTTCCAACTGATGTCATGCACACATTCACTGGTAATGAGTGGGCTGCGGGGATAGCCTCCCAGACTGTCTGGAAGCTGGTGAGTGAAGTCTGATGACATCAGGGGCAGGACCACAGAGATGGATGCATGGAGTGGTTACCATGTAATTCCTTCATGGCCAAGTTCCCATTACACTCACATGGGAGGAGGACCAAGCTGCCCCGAACTTCATCATATAGCTTGGTTTAGTCTACAACAATTGATCCTAGCTGTTCCCTTTTCAGCAAATCACCACTAGCAATGAGCTGCAGCCAGAGTGCAATACCAACCTCCCTTCTTTCATGGCAATGCGGACACATGCAGGGAAAGAAGAGAAAGAATTCCAATTTCTAGAGCCAAGAGGTAAGGCTGAAGGAATTCAATGGCTTTAAGTTTCAGGAATCTGAATGGGGGCCAAGTTCCAAACTGCAAGTATAATGATGGTAACTAGCTGGCTTGGAAATGCTTCTTATTTCCTCATTTCTAAGTAGCTTTCACTGAAACGTAAAAGCTCTTCTGTTGCTTAGATGTTGAACACTTATTGTCCCTTCATTGGGGGACAATAGTTATTTTTTCACACAAACTATTTCCTTTATGAATTAAATCGGAAGTGCTCTGCTGAACTCCATAGCAAAAGGAGCTACATTTTAATAGGCTCTGTGCATATGGTTAATATTTGATGCTCTGGATTCTCCTAGCAGATCTTTATTTAAGAACCACATGTGCCTAAGAGTTAAAACAGTTGTCCTTCCCCACCACAAGCGAGATTCTAAAAGAATAATAGAGGGAGGCTGGTCTGAGACTGGCTGTACATGATAGAAACAACTCAGGGTAAGACATTGTCCAGGTTAAAGGCTAGATATAAAAACAATTTTAAAAAAAAAGCAAAAACAAGACATATGAATATAACAAAGGAAGAACAAACCAGCCATGCTAGGCAAAGGGGCTCGTAACATTCACCCATGCTTTATGACTGGTATAATCCTCTGTCTTCATGTGGCTCTGGTTTACATTTAAAATGGAACTAGCTAAAAGCAAACCTCAAAATCCTAGGTTTTCTAAAGTAGTTACATGGCCTTTGGTTCTAATCATATACCACTTTAGACATAAAAAAGCAGATGAGGAGGGAAGAGACCTTTTCCTCCCTCACTATTGGCTCTGCTTCCTCTAGACCATGTCTTCCATTCGAATCCAGAATTACACAAAACTTCCCCTGGCACATTTGTCCCGTTATACCTCCTGGCCCCTTTCTTGGTTCCAAACTCACATACTCTATGTGGAAGGTAGTGCTGTGGTTTCCAAACACACATGCATCCTAATTCCATGAACCCACTAAGATGTTATGTGGGAGAGGGAGATTAGGCTTGCTAATCTTAAAACAGGAAAAGTATTTTTTTTCCTGGAGTATTGAAGAGGCCCACTGTAATCCTAAGTGACTTGAAAGTAGACAGCATTACTTGGGAGGTGGAGACTGCAGGGGAGTCAAGGTTCAAGGTCAGCCAGGGCAAAAAAGAAGTTCTTGAGATTCCATCTGATCCAGTGGCTGGGAGCAGTGTGTGCACCTATCATCGCTAGCAACACAGGGAAGCCTAAATAGGAGGCTTGTCTCCCAGGCTTGGCCCAGGCATAAAGGGTGATCTTGTCCCCAAAATAAACAATGCAAAGCAAGGACTGAAGGCATGGCTCAAGCAGTAGAGTATTTGCCTGGCAAGCATTAGGCCTAGAATTTACTCCCCGGCATGGAGAAACAAAACAGGACACCCAAAAGATATCAGAGGGTTAGAAACATAACAAAGAGGAGGGATGTTATTTTACTAGGTCTGAAGATGGAAGAAAGGGATTGCAAATCAAAATGGTAATTTCTGGGTGATCTAGAAATATTTAGGAGAAATAGATTCTTTCCAGAGCCTTCAGAAAAAGACACAGCTCTGCTGATCAGTGAAATCCTATCATTCCACACATTCTGAACTATAAGATTGTACATTTATGGTATTATGTGTGTATATGTGAATGCATGCTCATGCAAATATATGTGCAGGAACATGTAGAGGTCCTAGGGCTTGAACTCAGGGCCTGAGCCCTGTCGGTCCCTGAGCTTCTTTGCTGAAGGCTAGCACTCTACCAAAAAATTAAGCCATGGAGATGAGTCTCATGGGCTTTCCTGCCTGAGCTGGCTTTGGAACCTCAATCTTCAGATCTCAACCTCCTGAGTAGGAGGATTACAAGCAAGGGTCATGGGCACCTGGCAAATTTATGGTGTTTTAAGAAATAAATTTGTCATAATTTGTTATAGCAGCAAAACAAAAACAAAAACACCTAATGTACACTATCAGGAAAGAAAGGAACTTAGGAATGATATTACTACTCTAGGACAGTAGATGCCTACCTACCTAGGCATACTAGGAAAACCCATTCATTATTTTTGTTAAACTCTAGTATCCAACAGAGGGCTAATAAAGCAGCCTCTTTCCCCCTCCGCCCCCCACTCTGATCAGTATACACCCAAGAAATTAGTCTTTTATTTTCCCATCCCATTTTTACTTCAGAAAAGCATATCATTGTTGTTTGAAATGCAATTCCTTTCTAGTAGACTTGCATTAGTGAGATCTTAAAATCCACTAAAAGTTTCCCCGTGCTTTTCCTCCAAAACATCCGCTAGCACTGTGAATGTTTATCTCATCTCCTGATATGACCCAAACCTAGAGAATTTTACCACCCAGATTCTACAGGTATTCACCCTCTGCCCTCAGCATAGATCAGGGAAGATGTGATAACCTATAATATAGTATAGCCAAAATTAAGCCTCAATCAGAAGGTGACTGATTACATGAATACACTAGGCTATAGAAAAATGTAAGAGCATGCAACGATTTCCCATGAAATTTGTTTATTCTTGTTAATTCTGTTTCCATCAGGCAAAAAAAAAAATGCAAGAGAGCCTCTGAGTAAGTCAATGCGTGAGGCTCTGTCTGCCTAAGCCCCAGGCTTACAGTGTAAGGGTGAAACCCAGTTGTAGAGTGCTCACCTAGCACGTGGGGGAGGGGGACATATTCCCCTTAGCACTATCCAAGAAATGAATAATGAAAACTAAACTCCCTGCTTAGAGATGAATTAGGTTGTATTCATTTCCATTCCAATCCCTTTGTCCCAACGACCAGGAAGCTGTATTGTTCTACCAAATAATAAACCATGAGCCAAGACAAATGGTTAAGAACCCCTGGCAAATCTGGTAGAGGGGTATGATTATACATTTGAAGTGGGGCAAGAAGCCAGGAGAGCTTGACCAGACGAATGAAGTTAACAATTCAACAGCAATGCTTGACTTACCCTCATGTCTCCATTCACCGTTTGTGGCATGTGATTAAAGGCATGCGAAGGGTCCTTATTGTACACCTTGAGGAGTGATCTGTCTTGGATGTTCCTAAAATCAAAAACATCAATAACTATGGCAGATGAGAGGAGCCTCATTTGGCTCATTTCCTCAACTGATCTGAAAGGATCAGGTAGAAGCATGAACAGACAGTTTGCTGGTTGTCTACCACAAGCCAGACAAAAAGGTCTTTCACCATAAAACTGGCAGATATAAATGAAGGGGAAAAGGAGAAAAATGGCTTTAGCTTTGCTTTTCTTGTCTGGTTCCTGGGGAAGGCATAATTTTTTCAAGGTAGTTATGCACTCATAAAGGTCAGGTGAAAAGAAATGTCTTTCAAGCTGTTTATGGTGGAAAACTAACATTTTCAAAAGCAATAAAGCTCCAATAGGTTCATTCAAAGAGAATTGGTTAATATTTAAATATTTGACTTACTTTGCCCAAACCTGGTTTGCTCCTTATCTAATGAATACACACCCAAAATTCCTTTTTTTTTTTTAATCCTTTCAAACTTGTTTGGCAAAGGAAACAATACATATACAGTCTAGAAAAGGAAAAGTACAACAGAGATCAAAACTACTATCTTCACAGTGCCTTTATTTTCTTGCACAGTGGGTTTTTAAAGACACTTCACTATGTACAAACTGAATTACAGGACAAAAGGAAAAGCAGCAAATTCTTTTCTCCTTTAGATCCAAGCTCAGAGAGCAGAAGAGAAAGGACAGAAGTCCTGCATCTCGCTCAAAGCCTACCTTAAAATTATTTAAGAGTGCCAGAATGTCCACGAAGTCCTGGAACCTCCACGGGCCACTCTGAAGGGTCAACCAAGGCCCATCCAGCCTTGTCTACATTGATTCCTTCCAGTGCCAGCGGGGCAAGCTGGGAGGATTGTGGGTAGAAAGGCAAAACCCCTTTTTCCAGGTACAGCCACACACTGAGTGGGCTCCTCACAATCACTGAGCTCACCAGGGGCTGTTTTTGCTTAAAATGAAGTGGAAGATTCTTGAGCTAGTCTGGTGTGTCTCCTTTAAATATCTGCCAGTCGTTTCTTTGAAGCAATGACTAGTCCCAGCTTGCATGGGTGCTCTACGCTTGAAGTCGCTCATTAGAAGTCTGCTTGAGGGGAGCCCATAGTCTTTGCTATTAAAAGGGGCTGAGCCAAAAGGGGAGGGGGGAGTCCAGGACTGAAGACCTGGGGACTAAAGGAGTGATCCTTTTGGTAGCCTAAGTCATAGTGACAACTTAAAGACCCTAGAAACTTCCCTTAAGCCATGGAAAGGACTTACTGTGATCATAAAGGTATTTAAAGTGCATGAGTTTGGTTTATGATTAATTTAGAAACATGTTTGTCAGAAAGGGACCACATCTCACATTTAGCATAGCAACGTTTGCAACATAGTATTCTGCCCTGAATTCTTTGCATCATTTCCCGAAAGAAAAGATGCAGAGTCCAATGCAAAGATGGAATAGACCAATGGCTAGTAAACAGGCTCTCGTTTTAAGAACACTGAAGGATGTGAAAGGAAACTTGTCTCTGAAGTTAAAAGATTAAGGGCATTGTCTTCAGAAAAACCAACACAGTACTTTTTTTGTCTTATATAATGCTCTTAAAATTTCTTCCATCATTCAAATAAAATATAATTTAAGCATCTTATCCATTTGGAAAAAAAAGAGAGATTTTTAGACACAGATACATATGTGATTATTTAGCTTGTAAATGTTACACTTATCACCCAAGCAAAACTATTTTCTCAATTTTTAGGTGAATTTTTTCGTATGTTAAAAAATAGAAAAGTTACACTCAAATTTATACATCAATCATTTTTTTACATAATAATTTTACATGAGTTTTTTTTTTCTCAGTCATGGGGCTTGAACTCAGAATCTGGGCACTGTCCCTGATTTCTTCTGCGTAAGGTTAGCACTCTACTACTTTAAGCCACAGTTCCACTTCTGGTTTTTTGAGTGGCTAATTGGGGAAAAGAGTCTCACAGAAACTTTTCTGCTTGGGCTGGCTTCGAAACATGATCCTCAGATCTTAGCCTCCTGAGTAGCTAGGATTATAGGCTCTTCATGAGATATTTTTTAAAGAGTCAGGCCTGACACTAGAAAGGTCATGTCTATAATCCTAGTTATTCAGGAGGCTGAGATCTAAATATTGAGGTTAGAAGCCAGCCAGGACGGGCTGGCTTATCTCCACTTAACTACTAACAAGCTGGAAGTGGAGCTTGTAGAAGAGTGCTAATCTAGAGCAAAAAGGTTCAGGGATAGCACCCAGGCCTTGAGTTCAAGAACCAGGACCAGTGCATGCAGGTACCTGTGCATACACGCATGAGTGCACACTTACATACATACATACATATACACACATACACACACACAAAGTCAGAACTATCACAATATCACTAAGATTATTATTTTTGCAGCTATGCCATATAAACATAACTGAGAATCCTTTGTGTTTAAAGCAGTTTCCTTCTCTAAATAGACAGGATTGCTGCTTATATCAATTTATTTCTATCAATGGATTTCCATTGGCCTTTTTCCTCTTTGCTCTCCTCCTATCTCTCTGTGATTACTTCTGACTTTCCCAAGGGATACAATAAGGAAGTCAAATGATATCCCTTCCGAGGCTTGGGAAAGGCTCTGGTAACATAAAAATCTTTGCATGGGCTCCAGGATAGACATGGAGGTCAACTGTTCCCAAACTTCCTTCTCAGCCTTGCTCCCCACAATCAAGAGCCATTTCACTCAGTTCCATGCTTATTTATTATTCCTGTGTCTCTCCATTCCTCTAACTGTAAATGCAAAAATATAAAATGACTGAAAAATGGCATAACCGTATAAAAAGATTACATGGGATTATCGTATTGCAAACATACTCTTCAAATATAAAGTGGTTGTTTCAGTTCATGCTGAGGAAATTCAAAAAACTTGGTGACAGCATGGTTAATAATTCATTTCAAAAACAAGTATCCATTTTCTGGTGCTCATGAATATTTAAGCCTATGTTTAAAAGGCAAGAAGGTTGTACAACAGATGTAGCACCCATACCTAAGGGCGAGTGTCGAACGCTGGAAGCTCTAAATTGCTCAGACTCCTTGGCACATGTTGCCATGTGTCACCTGTCATCATTGTTGGATAGGTATCTGTTTCCATTCATTATGCTCTAGAGGCATATATATTTTTTAATGGAATTCATTGTTTCCATAATGTGAAGAAATAGGAGAATTTGCAACCTTCCACAGGTCAGGGATCCTGAAAACTCACATTCTACCCTACTGTGAGCCAGACTAAGAATGGAGACCACCAGGACTGAGGCTGGGCTTGGCTCTTAATTGGCCTTGTGCCCTTGACTCAGACTCTTGACTTTGATCCATCCAAGTTTCTGGTTCCATAAAACGAAAGGATTGGGTGAGTCACTAAATAATCTTTCTTGAGTGTTCAAAGATTTAGAGGCTAGACTAGTCATTGCTTGTTTGTATTATCTTGCTGGAATAATCAAATGGGTCCCTTCTGGATTATAGACAATGCCACTGCAGTCCCTGGTGGTCTTTGTTCCTCTATGTTTGTAATCACTTGAGTCCATTTAGCCCAGTTTGGTTTGGTTTTTTCCTTTAGTTTAGTGTTAGAGTGCATTCACATTGCAGTCCTGGAGGGAACACTTCCCTGGCAGGTGAGACCCTTGAGTATTGGACAAGTCCTTTATGAAACAAATAGGAAGGATGCTTCTGAACATTTTTTCCTTGTGGGCCATAATATATAAAGTCATTGTCTTTATTCCATTATGGTAGATGTAAATAAGGCCAAAGTAGGATAAATTATCTAAAACATCTATAGGCTCTGGCTTAGAGCAAAAGAGCACTTGAGAGAGGCTGTTTTCAACTCTCACCTAGTCTTTCCATCACCTCCCCAGGCTTTGGTTCCTTAACTTGTAGACAAAATGGTAGGCAGGATCCTTCTTAAAGTTCTTCACAGATATTTGTCCTCATCTCTGCAAAATGACACCTTATAACCAAGCTGCAGAAAGCCAGATAGTGAATCTGTACTTGGAAGACAGTTCTGCTAATGACTATGGCTGTGCTTTCTTCCCTGGAAAGAAGAGAAATCAGGGCTCTGAGGGACCAAACTCCAGCATTCCAATGTGTTGGCTCCAAACTCTCAAAATGGTAGAGAAATCTATGGTAGAAAAATCCTAAACAAGCAACAAACAACTCTTAAATGCAAGACGTAGACCCAAACCCAAGCCAAACAAAAAAGAAACTACTCACCTGACATCATTTAACTCATAATACACATTTCTGCTTTCATCTTTGATGTAAATGGCCACACTAGGCGACTCCAGCATTTTCATGGTGAGCTGCTGTGGGAAGGCACTTACAAAGAGAGCACGGATCGTGTCTGCGCTTGTGATTTCATTTGGCATCCTGAGCTGCTTTGTTTCATCTCCATACTGAAGATAGAGAACCCCTGCCGAGGAAAGAAAGGGATAGAGTTATCAGCTGTTGATCCAGCCTCACAGGATGTGCAGTAGAAGGAGGAGGACATTTCTAGCCTTCTGCACTGGTACACACTTGGGATTAGCTTGAAACACCTGCAACAAGGGACAGATGTTTGAATTTTCCAAAGAATGCATAGTCTGATGATCACCTAAGTAACCACTTTTGTTGTCTGGAGTCCAGGCAGGTGTTAAAGAGGCTAATTTTCTGCTGTGTTAAACTCCAAACAAGGAAGAGCAGCACAAGGCAAGAGGCAACATTTAATGGGCTTGGAAGGTATACTTTAGCATTCTGAACCCATGGAGTGTTTTTCCCCTGTCTTTCATTAACTGGGACCTAGCCATTACAGCAATAGGAACATGTGTAGAGCTTAAGTCTTTGTAGTCCATTTAGAAACATTTTAAGTGGAAATGCCACCTTAGCTCCATGGTTTTAATATGCAACTGTTGAATGGTTTATACCATATTAAACTCTCTGTAAGAAGAATCTGACATATTAACTTTTTACAAAGAACATGGAAAAACACAAGCATCAAAACACATAATGTGAGAGTTTTAAGGCCAGACCTGGGGCTTGAACTCAGGGCCTTCTTGCTGTCCCTCAGATTTTTTTGCTCAAGATTAGCACTCTACCACTTGAGCTACAGCTCCACTTCTGGCTTTTTTTGGGGGGAGGGGGGTAGTTAATTGGGGATAAGAGTCTCATGGATTTTACTGCTGGGGCTAGCTTCAAACCACAATCTTCAGATCTCAGCCTCCTGAGTTGCTAGGATTACAGGCATGAGCCACCATGCCCAGCTCATATTTCTTTGTGTTTCAGGCCCCTGTAAAGTGTAGTCCTTTCCCACACCAAGTCTGAGTTTGGCCAAGAAGCCCATTCTGGACATTGAGATGTTAGCAAATGTGATGAAGATGGCACTTGCAGGCATCCATGCTGGAACAAGACAAGACTTGGGATGTTCCCTCACAGAGCTCAAGTTTGGGGAGTCCAACCTAGGCATCTGGGGAGGCCACCTGGAGAACGACCTGAATATACTGAATATCCTCCATCCCATCCTAAGGCCAGGACTACTGGATGAATATCTTTGGAAGGGTCGTCTAAGGCCAGATGAGCTACTACAGCAGATACCACATAGACCTGAAAGTTAAGCTTCTCTGAGTACTGCTTCCTGCTAGCACATAGTATACAAATAAACAATTCGATGATTGTAAGTCACTGAGTTTCTGGTCACTTGTTCCTTGGAAAAGATAGATTTGGCTAACAAAGATCAGGAAAAACAGAGGTGTTTTCTGAAAAATACTGCACCACTTCTAGCCTTTTCTATTTATGTGGTGCTGAGGAATTGAACCCGGGGCCTCATGCATGCAAGGCAAGTGCTCTACCACGGAGCCACCTTCCCAGCCCCCGTAGGAATTTTTTAAAATGTGCTTTTGTTGTCCTTCACACATACAGGATATCTGTTAGGTAGTAAACCATGAATAAATATTTGTTCAGTGCATGAATAAATCATTTGTTCAGGTAACATACTGGTAGAGTGTGTGTGTGTGTGTGTGTGTGTGTGTGTGTGTGTGTGTGAAGAGGTGTCTATCTGAACTCTAAGCTCTAAGCATTTTCTAGAAGATATAAATGCACAAGTAGCCTGGCCTTTGATTAGCTTATTTGTTGTAGAATGGCTCCTTCCTTGACCAATACCCAAGTCTCAAATCAAGCCTCAGAAGTTCGATTTCCTATTTCAGTTATGATCTACAGCTTCCTTAGGCAGAGAAATTTCCAGAAGGTCCATGTGGTTACATGCTTCTCAGAGTCAGAGAAAAATCTTTCAGGCCTGTTGGATCAGAGATTGTGCAATGTTTTGCCTCAAATGAGAGGCGTGGTGACTGTCCTGGGGGATTGTAAATGTCATACCCAAAGGCCAAAACCATTCTGGGTCTGGGCTCCAACCGTGCTCGGGGTGTGACCGCTGCAGAAGAGCCACTTATGGCCTTGTTCCAGTTCAATATCATACCCTCGCTCCCTCAAGGGCCTGGTTTTCATCCCCACATCTGTGTTCTGTGCGTGCATGTGCTTGAAATAGAATTTGTAGGCTCTTGAGTGAAAAAAAGAATTGGGCCTAAACTCCAGTTCCCTCAGGTCTGGGTGGTGTGGCTGCCAGCTAGGGGCACAAGTCGGGTTGCAGATTGTGAGGCTCTGAGGGGACGGCAAAGAGGCCCTTTCAAACCGAGGAGAGCAGCCTTTGATCTTTGATTCTGGAAAGGTATTTAAAAATGCTTCAACTTGGAAGGCATTCTCTTACAGATGATGGCATTTTATTGGTGTGGAGGTAAACTGAATCCACATAGTTTTAGAGATTCTGCAAGTAAGGCATCCATTCCCACACCCCAAGTAAGTGTGGCTGGCTGCAGGTTTTCAGAAGATGTCTGAAGGGCTTCCATTTTATTTAAGAAAAGAACTGTGAAACCTGTTTTCAGGAAATCTGTGAAGTGTCAGATGCAGAGTGTGTATTTCATTCATATATAGCATGAAAATGTTTCTGTGGCTCCATTTCACAGGTCGGGACACAGGAGCTCAGAAGGACAAAGTAACTTGTCTGAAAGTTATAGCTAGTAACCAAGACATATATCTAATTATGTCCATCCACAAAAATGTATGAAGTCTCTCTTGATGTATTTGGCCTCTGCATTTAGTCTTGTCTACCTCTTCTACTCATCCTCCAGATGATCTTAAGAGGCCTCAGACTTGAACACATGTTTAGAGGTTGGGAAAGGATGAGAGAATGTCAGGAAAGCATTTCCTGTCTTTAGCTCAACTTCAGGGAACATGCTTAGAAATAACTTATATGCACCAGAATTTTGACATGAGCCCTGAAGCTCTTGGATTCCTTCCAAGAAGGCTGTAGAATACTTCTACCTCAGTGGGAGTCATGTTACAGCTGTGTCCTTGACAGGATATCTTCATCCTCTTCTGAATCTCGGGATCATTTGCAGAATATGGGGTATCTTCTAAGAGAGTCTTACTCTTAACAAGGATATTCAGAGTGTGACTTGTGACCTCAGTCTCTAGTTCTTGTCTTATTGTCACAGGCGGTTCCTCCACCCCAAGACCTGATCTTTTACCCTGGGCATGTTCACGGACACCCTGGTCCTCTCACCAGGCTTTTTGTTACTGTGGCAAACGCCTGAACAAAACAATGTAAGGGAGGAAAGGTTTCTGGCTTATGGTATTGGAGGGTTCAGTCCATCATGGTGAAGGGTGAAAGTGGAAGAAGAGCATATTATTGCATGGCAGCCAGAAAGAGGGAGGGGGAAGGGAGAGCTGGGGAGATGAGAATGTGCTGCTCATACTGGTTTGTTCCTTTTCCTCCATTTATTTCATTCTGGCTCCTAGCCCTAAGAATGGCCACCCACAGCCAAGTTGAATGTTCTCCTCTTAATTGTCTCTGGAATCATCTTCACAGACACACTCAGAGTTGTGTGTTACTCTGTTCGATGCTCCTCAATCCAATCAGATTGCTAATCAAAATGTACCAGTATATTCCCTCACCTGATTAATTGATTCCATTAGGAATTAATTTTCCTCATCAACTTGAATTATGTTTTGCTGAAATTGTGAGCGGTAGCTTCTGGTTTGGGGTAACAGCTTATTTCCAGGTCAGGTTCCCTCATCAGATGGCAATATAGTGCCGTGCTAAGTACCCAGTAGATGCTCCATTACGTGAAATCTATTCAATTCTCCTTGTAACACAGGTTAAGATAAATGTGATGCACAGTTGCCTTCTGGAAGAGCACCACACTCTCCCCAGATAACATCTTTTACAAGTAGATGTTGTGACAGTTCCAAACGGCCTACTTTCCTCAATCTCTCCAAGTCAAATTTAAGATTAGGCAAAACACTATTGGCACTGTCAATGACAACTGCAGTACTGGAGCTTGAACTCAAGGCCTGGGTGCTGTTCCAACTTTGAGCTGAAAAAGGCTCTACCACTTGAGCCACAGCTCAAGAATCTCATGGACTTTCCTGCCTAGGCAGGCTTAAATCAAGATCCTCAGCTCTCAGACTCCTATATAGCTAGGATCACAGGAAAGAGACACCGGTGCCCAACTTTTTGTTTTTCTTTTTTTTTGGTCAGTACTGGGGTTGAACTCAGGGTGTGCCACTGGCTTTGTTAGTGTTCTTGGCTGGTGCTATACTGTTTAAGTCACATGGCCAACCTGGCATATTGCTAGGCAATTAGAAATGAGTCTTGAGGATTTTTCTCCCTGGCTGGTTTCAAACCTCAACTTCTAAGTCTCAGCTTCCTATTTAGTTAGGATTACAGGCAGGAGCCACTGGTAGTCTAGATGTTATAGGTTTTTTTTGTTTTTTTTTTTGTCGGCCGTGGGGCTTGAACTCTGGGCCTGGGCGCTGTCCCTCAGCTCTTCAGCTCAAGGCGAGCGCTCTACCACTTGAGCTACAGCGCCACTTCCGGTTTTCTGGTGGTTTATTGGAGATAGGAGTCTCACGGTCTCTCCTGCCCGGGCTGGCTTTGAACCGCGATCCTCAGATCTCAGCCTCCTGAGTAGCTAAGATTACAGGCGTGAGCCACCAGCGCCCGGCTGTTGTAGTTATTTTTGATGGTAAAATATGGTTTCAACTTAAGAAACAGGAAATTCAAGTTAAGGAAATAGAAGATATAGTTTCAGCTTAAATAAAATAGGCTGCTGGTCTTTGAGGCAAGAGAACACCAGCAGTCCTACGGCTCTATAATAAAATCTCATAATTTGGCCCCTTCAGTGGTAGTTTGTGAAAAAAAAGAAAATTAGTAAAATTAAAATAGTAACAGGTTTTCATACATATGAATCTGGCAAAGAGTTTACAATAAAACAAGCAGTGTTGATAAGTCTTGGGTAAATGAGTGTTCTATGTATCTCTGTTGGGTAGATTCTTTGCTAATATATGTCCAAAGCTCCCAAAATATACATAATATCAGCCAGTAATTTCATTTCTGCACATTCAGGCACAAAGTTGTCCTTGCTAGCATGCTTGGGAAGGCATAACTTGTAAGAATAACATGAGGCGAGACAATGTTCAACAACAGGAGATTAATTTGATTAATTGACTCTTGCAATAACTCTTTTCCCTGGAACATTGTCATCAGAAGGAATTTGAAAAGCCTATGGCAACAGATAGTCACATTTTGTTAAGTGATAAGGTATATTATAAAATAGAAAGGAACTAAATTTGTAAAAAAAAAAAATGAATTAATCATGTTGATAGAGAGTTTTTGTGGGCCCTGAAACAAAATATCAAGCATCTTTGTTCTGAATAAGAACACAACATTAGAAACATAACACAAGGTATGAAAGCAAATGTTTGGTTTTGTAAGTTTTGTATATTACTTTTTACTTTTGTCACTCCACGTATCTGATGACTGAACAATGAAATGATAAAAAGTGGTTGTCTTTGGATAAATGGTTCTCCTAAATTTATGTATAACTTTCTAGATCTTGCTATAGTATGCTTTGATTTATCTTAAAAGAGAACTTCCACTCATCTTCAAGGTTGGAGATAGATCCTACTCTATGAATCCTGTAATGATTTTAAGCTAGAAGAAATGTCTCAGGAGAGAATGCTCAGATTAGAGCTTTCAGTGGAATTAGTGGGATGCAAATTGTCATGTAAATGAGGAAGAATACTGCTAGATGCTGATGACTCATGCCTGAAATCCTAGCTATTCAGTAGGATGAGATCTGAGAATCTTGGTTTGAAGCCAACAGGGGCAGGAAAGTACATAAGACTCTCATCTCCAATTACCAACTAAAAAATCTGGAAGTGGAGCTGTGGCTCAAGTGGTAGGGCACTAGCCTTGAGCAAAATAACTCAGGGGCAGTGCCCATGCCCTGAGTTCAAGCCCCACTACTGGCACAAAAAATAGGGAAGATACTGTAATTTAACAAAACAAGAATCCAGTTAACACAGTTATTTATCTTTAAGAGACTATATGCAAAAGTCATCTATTTAAAACATTTGTCTTTGGTAGAATGGTAGAAATAGCTTTATGTATTCATTAGATACCCTATCACCTGCCAGGATGTGGGGTATAATAGTAGCAAGTGTCATAATCATTTTTTTTTCTTGTTGTATTCTAAACCCTGAATCGGTCCATAAATGACACTAGTCTTTGAGAGTTTTCAGTTCATACCCAGTATAGTTGATATTCATTTCACATGTAGTGATAAACTGCACAGACTAGGTGTGGAGGACGCAGACTGCTAAGTCTCTTCTTTATAGTGAAGCTTTTCATGTAGGTGACAACGTGACATGGTAGGAAGAAGAAAAAGATGACAGGAATTTTATTGTCCCTGAAAGCTCTAAATGTTTGTTCTGATTTTTCTAATTATGTTCTTCTAAGGTTTTGCTGTCTTTGTCTCCTGTTGATAAACACCAAACCTATGCAATAGTATCTGAAAATCATTAAATGAATTGTTTCACTAGAAGACTCAATTTTTAATTGGTTATATGAAACTTTGGAGGCCCTCTGGAAAAAGCTCCCCATTTTAGGAAGGATGGAGGGATTCCAGGCAATATTGATTATAAAATATTCTTAAAAGAGCCACTACTGGGGTGCCTCCTATGTGAGTACCATGGAAGAACATGTGGAAAGAATTATATGTGTAGGAAGTTAAACTCAATAGAGTGTTGTGGCACCAACATCCTAGCGGATGCAGATGCTGGATGGACATGCTGCTTGGAGAGCTTTCTCACTGTCAATCACTGTCCAAGTCTTTGCAATGCCACATTAGTGCTTCACCCATTAATTTTGTTTGGTTCTAGACAAAGTGGTATCATTGGAAGTCTATGATGAGATGATAATGAGATGAAAATATCATTGAAATAAGCATCTCAAGGTAATTCTGAAGAATCAGTTGATAACTTCTAGAATCCCATTTGTGCTAAGGACAGAAGTGTCTAGGATGTATGAAGAAATAGGAAACAATATTCATTCCCAAAAGATCTTACTGCCTTTTCACATGCAGAGCTAGTAACTTGTCTAAGAAGATGATGCCATTTAAATTCACAATGTAACTTGGAACAACATGAACCCTGTTAATACACTAATCTTAAAAGCTACCCAACAATCAAGGCAGAATATATTGTAAGAAAATGATGTGAGAAACACTAGTAATTATGGGTCTGCTACAACTGTACCTGAAATCTCATCATTTGATAAACAGTAAGATATAAATTAAATACTGCTATTTTGATTCATCTTATTAGGCCACTATTTACCTGGATAACAGATAAACTATAGATAAAGGGCCTTAAAATTTACATGAAATCCCCTTTATAAAATACTAGCAAATAAACCAAGCAAAGCATGAGAAAGTTCTTCATGAGAAGAGTTTAATCTCAGAAATGTAAGGATAGTATAACATTGGAAGTACAGGCCCAGTATTTTCTGTAATATATATAAGTAGAGAAAGTTAATGTTAACAGTTAGTGTTAACAGAGTCAGATAAATGCTAAGGAAAATCAAATTTCCTCATAATTTTTAAAATAAACAATTTAAGAATTAAGGAGTATTTTTGAATTTCATAAAAGGCACACCCCAAAAAACCCTCTAACAAGCATAATGTTTAATAATAATGATAAAACACGTAGTGATTTCTACATTGGAAGAACCAACTAGCATAGTTAGTAAAAGAAACAGCTGAATGCCTGTAATTCCTCGCTAATCAAAAGGCCAATAGAGGATTTCCTTTCAAAGCCGGACAAGTGAAAACAATCTGCACAGTTGACAATATGGCTCAAATGGTAGAGTGCCTACTGAGCAAGAAAGCATAGTAATCTAGAGGCCCTAAGTTTAAACTACATAAACAGAAAAACAAAAATAAAACAAAAAAGGCCCATGGCTTAGGAAAGGTTACTAAAATGTTATTGAACTTAAGAAAATATCCAGAGAAGCCTCAGGAAAATAGCAACATTATTACTGGAATTCGCAGGATTCAATATGAGCAAAACAAGTTCAATACATAAAATCAGCAGCAACCCAGATTCTAGAACAGATAGCTAAATAAAATATAACTTATAACAACTATCTAGTAATTGTGAAAAACACTGGTAAGTGGAGTCGTTTCTCTACTAGATACCGACATTATTAAAACAATGTTTGGCATAGAACAAATAAGATTAGGGGATGAAACAGACTATAGAAAGAAGCAGGCTTTATGAGAGCTTGAAATATGATAGAAACCGTCCTCCAAATCCATGGAGAAATGATGATTCAATAAATAGTGTCAGGAAAATTGGTTTTCCTTATGGCAAAAGTAAAATATATATTCCTTTCTTGTAAGTAAAATAAATTTCTGGCAGAAAAAACATCTATATGTGAGAAAGTCAACTATGAAACTTTCACAAAACTGTTTTTCCATGTGGTAGTATATCCTAGAATATGGGCAGGCCTAGGGAAAGATTTGTAAGGGAAACAAAAATCATGAACCATTGAAAATTCCAATATCAAAATGAGTATTACAGACTACCAAAGACACTGTAAAAAACAGAAGCCATATTCTGAAAAAGAATAGTTTACAATACTCAGCTCTACACACAGATTAGTTCGCAGAATAATAAAACCTTATAAATCAATAAGGACAGAGCAGAAATGGGTAGTAATTGATATCCAAAGTGGATATAGGCAATTCAAAGAAGGAAAAATCCCAGTGGCCGAGAAATATTAAAGAGCAGTGTGGCATGAAATCATGGACATTCTTTTTTGTTTGTTTGTTTTTTTGGGTCCAGTAGTGGGGCCTGAACTCTGGGCCTGGGCTCTGTCCCTCAGCTCTTCAGCTCAAGGCTAGCGCTCTACCACTTGAGCCATAGCACCACTTCTGGCTTTTTTTTTTTCCTGCTTATGTGTGCTGAGGAATTGAACCCAGGGCCTCATGCATGCAAGGCAAGCACTCTACCACTGAGCCACCTTCCCAGCCCACGGACATTCTTTTATGTCCATTACGTAAGCAAAATCGAACAGCTTCAAGTATTGGTAAGGAAGTGAAAAGTGGAGTTGGTTATTCATTGCTGTGAGACAGTAAATGTGCCCAGTGTTCTGGGCACACCTGCAGTCAGGAGACTCTGGAAATTTTTTTTGGCATTTGATAAAACAGTAGATGTTGAAATTTGATCATAACAAACCTAAGCACAAAGGATCTGAAGGAAAGAATGAGATTTTCTTCAAGAACAAAAGGGTAAAAGTCCAATTATCATGGTTCCCAAAGGAAAACAAAAATGAAAATGAGCTTGCCCTTTAGAGATATGAAAAATGCAACTGAAGCTGGAGGTGTAGCTCAGTGGAAGGGTGTTTGGCCTAGTATGCAGAGGGCCTGGGTTTGATCCCCAGGACTATAGAAAAGCATAACTTATACAAACATATATAAAGCTTCCAATCTCTATATTCTCAGTATCAGAAAACCCTAGTATTAATTCCCAAAAGGTTATATATAGGGGCTGGGAAGGTGGCTCAGTGGTAGAGTGCTTGCCTTGCATGCCTGAGGCCCTGGGTTCGATTCCTCAGCACCGCATAAGCAAAAAAAAAAAAAAAAAAAAAAAAAAGACCATTAAAAAAAAAAAAAAAAAAAAAAAAAAAGGTTATATATAATTGCTCCCAGTAGGAGATTTATATATCCTGTATTTTCTTTAATCTCACCAATTAGCAAAATCAGGCAAAAAGATTAAGGACATTAGTTGGAAACTAAATTCATTTAAAGTTTTCCCTCTTTGCTAAAATAGTAGAAATATACATAGCCATAACCAATCATTATTGCAGATGAATAAGCATATCTTTGGAAAAGTTTTCTTTTCTATGAAATCCTAGGTTTTTATACATAGAAAATTTTCAAAAAACTCACCAAGGGATATATGGTGTTATGCACTGAATTAATCAGAACTTATTTTACTTTTCTACTGTTGGGGCTAAACACTACTCTGGAAAGGTACACCCTGTCTGGTGTTCTCGTCTGGAGAGGGTGAGATGAGGCAGTGATGGTGTAAGGAACTTTCCTCTCAATTAAACACCAACTTGTTGGACCTGAGAGAGTCTTGCCTTTCTCACCACATCTCACCACATCGCCTCTGTCAGTCTCATTCCTAGCCTTCAAATGTTGCTACTTCATCTGAACTGTGTCTCAGTTTTAGTGCCCAACTTTCTACACGGGTCATCTGTCCCAGCAAGTCTACTCTCCCCATCACTCTGTGGTTCTCAAGGAAATCCCCCATCTAGCAACCTCTGGAAGGTGTGTTGGGGGAAACCATTACTATCCATTTGTACATGGCTGGTATTTGCTACCGCTAAGCCAGGTGACCCAATCATGTCACAAGGGCCCTAATTAAAGATGCTACTGCCTATATGCAACCGTGGAGAAAGATTCAGAAACACTCCAGCGTCACTCTTCACTGTTTTGCTCCCCAGATGGACTAGACACCAATAAAACTGGAAATACAGGCATCCAGGAAGGGAGAGGCACCTGCTGAGCGGCTACTTTTGGGCAGCTTTTGCTCAGCTTCCCAGGAGGGGATGGAAGAGCAGGCTCAACATATTTCCAAAGGGTAGTGAGAAAGTGGGCATGTGTGGGCAGCGTGGGGAAATCTGTACCTTGCTGGCTTTTTTTTTTGCAGCTTTATAAAGAGTAAAAAACTCCTTGACTGGCTTGTTCTCCCATGTAACCCTAAAATACAATCCAACATGTCAGCTTTCCTAGGAATGGTCAGTTTCCTTGGATCTCTGTGATTTGAATTGTGGGGTGCAAGACTCATGTATGTAAGTCCTAGGAAGGCTTAAGAGGGTCAAATTGTGCAAGGGAAAAGGAGGGCATGGCTGTTTACAAGATGCTTGCAGGCTGGGCTCATCCCTTGGGACCATAACCCCGAGTCCTGTGGAAGGAGGCTGGAGGCACGGCTGGAAGGGAGGCAGGAAGGGCTGCTGCAGGCTAGGGTGGCAGAGATCTTTTTTCCTCTCAGGAACCAGGGGTGGGGTGGAGGGGTGGGGATAGGGAGGTGGTGGGGAGAAGCTCTGAGGGATCAGAGGATTCTAAACCCCAATCTGGCTTTATGGGCCAATGTGGATATTAGGAAGGTACATCTATCAAAGCATTGAAGAAAGAATATGCTGTGCTTAACAATATGTCAAACTGATTTAGACTTTTGAACATGTAGACAGGAGGTCTACCAGCTCTGCATTTCTTATCCCAGACAGATCTATATGGGATACAAAGTCTAAGAGTACTGCCTAATATCAGGATAAAAGCTAGGAATGGAACATTCTTCCCCCTCAGAGGTTAAGTTGCTGGGGCATCTACTCTACCAATGAGTCATTAGATTTTAATTAATTTATTTATTGCTTGTTTATTTGTTTTGCTTATTTTTGAAGCCAGGGCTCCCAGGAATTTGTAATTCTCCTACCTCCAGTTAGGATTGGGATTACAGGCATACAGCACCATACCTTGGAGAATCTTAAATATTTTATAGTCATAATGGAGGTGGGCACCAAAGTGTCCTTGGCTTACGCATGGATGTGGTTATTTTTTATTTTATTCTAGTAGCAACAGCAATTCCTGCTGACCTGCTTTTAGAAGATGTATTGCCTACTTGGTTACTTAAGATCTCAAAATTTACTTGTTACTATTATGTGCTAATTACTCACTCACTTGGTTGCTCTTTGATTCCTCTGAGCTGGCTGTAGGCTTTCACAGACTGTTATAAAAGCTTGCAGCTGCGCTGTGGATGCTCCAAGACAAATCTAGCCAGACTGTGGTCTAAAGTGGGCAGCGACAGGGCGCCGGCCTGGAGATGAGTCTGCTGAGCTCCTGGGCTTGGCTCTGGCTGCCCGCCACTCCCTGACCCAAGTCCTGCCTGTAGCTCCCCTGATCCTCCGGTGTCCTTAGACCCAGGCCACAGGGTGTGGTCCTGCTGGCAGCCTCACCACTGCCTTCTGTCTTTGTCTCTATACATACGGTGGCCCTACAGGAGAGCCAGAATGGCCAATCCAGCCTGCAGGGAATAAAGAAGGGAGCTATTATTCACAAGTACCCAGAGAGATGCCAAGGGGAGCAGTCCAATTCTTTAAGGTCCAGGAGGATGGGGTGACAGTTGTGCTATGGGGGTGCAAGTGTGTGAGAGCAAGGAGAGGAGAGGACAGGTGTAGAGAATGACGTGCTGTGGTCAGATCTAGGTCAGCTGGTGGCACTGGTCCATCTAGTTTGTGTAAGGGACACCACTTTATGCCGTTTCTTGCTTGAAGACCAGTGAGAAAATGAAGGAATTGCTACAGGTGTCCAGGTGATAAGAAGGTGGGGCTACATTCTCTCCCTGGTCCCTAGCATGGAGGGCCTTAAGGAGAGGCTAGCCTGTGGGGGATGGGGGACGTGGAAGGGGGTTCCTGATTTTATAACATAGACCTCCAGAGCCAAGACTGACAAGTCTAATCTCTAGTCTGCTCTCAGGAGACCACCCAAACCTCCTGGAAGGCCTTTATGTTTTATTGCCTTCAGGTACCTGTGAGCAGACATTTAAGCAACCTCACACGTGGCTGCCTCTTTCTCCCTGTGGCCTTCAGAGTTTCAGCGATGCCTGATACGAGCCGCAAGATCTCAATAGAGAAGACACACATCTAAAGCAGGCAGGTCCTGGCTGAGACAGCCCTGTGAATGCTGAAGGGAAGGCCTGATGACAAAGAACCCTTACCCGCTCCACGTGCTTCCTCCCACCAATGCCTGTAAAATACAGCCTCAGATTCGAGTCACCAAACTATATCGTTTCTTGCTTTCTCATGGTGTTCAGAGACAGAGGTACCATCTAAATGCCTCAAGAGCAATATGACATCGTGTGCAAAGAAGTAGTAAGCCCAGTGGGTGCCTCGAGCTGCTTTGATGGCGAAGGAGTTTATCAAGCCAAGTTGTATTGTGCTGGCTCTACTCCAACACACATTAAGCAAATAGGACTGAACGGTAGGGCAGCCCCCTTGGCTGTGGGGAAGCAGAAGGCACAAGAATCAACCCAAATTGCTATCATCTCCAGGCTTTGCATTCTCTCAGCCTGATCTAGATTAGCTAGTCTGCTCATACACAAACATCATGCTTCTATAACAAGCATAACACAGAGGGGACAAAAGTCTACATCCCTTTCCTCATAGGTCAAGATAACACAACTAGCACAGTATGCCTTATGCAAGTCAGAGATAAGAGCAAGGCTGGCTATACTATTATCATTATTATTATTATTATTATTATTTTGGTTGGTCGTGGGGCCTGAACTCTGAGCCTAGATGTTGTCCCTCAGCTCTTCAGCTCAAGGCTAGCATTCTACCACTTGAGGCACAGTGCCACTTCTGGCTTTTTCTGCTTATGTGGTACTGAGGAATCGAACCCAGGGCCTCATGCATGCAAGGCAAGCGCTCTACCACTGAGCCAACTTCCCAGTTCCCTTATTTTTATTTTTAAATGAAGTTTTTAGGAATAGAAAATAATGCATAAAACTTAAGGCTTTAGATTTACAGAGCAGCAATACATCATTCATTTCTCCCAAGTAGTCCAATTACAAACTGATTAAATTCATTCTAGAAATAGTGACTTAAGTGTCTGCACCTACTACAGTCTGCTAAAGGCTGGTGATACAAGACTCATAAACCAGTAAGTGAAGAATACTCCAAATGCCAGGGAAAATTGAAACAAGGGCTTGGAATGTACAGCAGGGGAAATGGGAGTAGGTGGGTTGCTATCTTCTTCATAGTTATTGGCTGTCTGCTGATTCAAAGATGTTTGAGAAAAGTATACAAGCAGGTATGGCAGACATCTGGGTGGAGACTGGTCCAGGCAAAAGGAACAACAAGTTTTGTTGAATGAGGGAACAGCAGAAAGCTATTGTGTATGGAGGAAAATGAGTGAGCGGTCAGGTAGGAGACCAGGTCAGAAAAGGAGCAGTGATCAGGTGGTGCATTTGCTCAGTACTGTCAAGCAGACAGAGGTATATGAGCAGAGAGGTGACAAAATGAGGCTTATTCCTACGACTTCTTCAATCAAAAATGACCAGAGGGAGCAAGGATTAAAATTAAGGCACTATAAACCTAAGAGAAGACAAAGATTGGAGTGGTTCAGACCGTGTGGAAGGTAGTAGTAACTGGTCAGATTTCTGGACACACAGGGGCCTTCTGTCCTTAGGGGTTGGTTCCAGGGCTCTCAGTAAGTTCTATAGTACTATTTATGTATAATATATACATAACCTTTGTGCTTTAAATAATCTTCAGATTATTTGTAGTAATTAATACAATGCAAAAAATAATGGCAATAGCTATTATGTTATATTCTTCAGAAAATAAGGACAAGAAGAAAAAAAATCTATATATGTTCTGTGCAGATGCAGTTGTTACTGCCAGAGTATTTTTTTATCCATGGTCTGTGGATATGGAAGCTGCACATAAAAGAAATGGTGTATCTTGAAGTTAGAGAGAATAGGATTTCCTGGCAGATTAGATATGAAATGAGAGTAGAAAAAGAATCAAAGCTGTGACAAGGTTTTGAGGTGAGCAACCAGCTGGGTGAGTGACGATCTCATAGTGTTGGGAAGGGTAGGTTTGGGTGAGTGGAATAAGAAGTTCATTTTTGGACTTGGTAGGGTTGAAGTGTCAGGTAAACGGCTTGAAATATTAATGTGCATTTCAGAGAGAAAGTCTAGGTCAGAAGGACCTTCATCACAGAGTTGACCATTGGAAACACAGGTTGAGACTAGATCTGATCAACTACGGTGTTAGTAAGTATGGAGATGCCATGAGGTCCTGGACAGAAGCTATCAAAAGTAAGAAAATGAGAAAGAACCAGCAAAGGAGACCAAAGAAGAGCAGCCACTCTGGCAGAAAGGAAGTGGAGAGAAAAGTGGCATACCCAGGAGAAGGGTTATCAGTTAGTCAAATGATGCTAATTACCATGTAGAAGTTGCCTATGACCTTGACTGAAGCTGCTTCAGTGGAATGCTGGGATTGAAGACCAGCCATGGACAGGCTCAAGAGAAAGGACAGAAGGACTGGAAACAGTACTCTGGACCACCCTTTCCAGTCACTTTGTCATCATGGCCCAGGAGCCAGGAGAGGGATTTAGTGACACATGTGAAACTATAAAGCTACAACACTGGGTAATCCAGTCTCAAAATAGTCCCAGATGATTCCCGAAGACTGACAAGCAAGTCAGAAGAAACAGTTCAAAGAGCTTCAGTCATAACTGACATATTTTTAGGATACTCGGATTTCTTTCTTGCCTTTTCTTTTCTTTTTTGCCTTTTCTTTTTAAACAAACATTTTTTGTGGGATTATTATCATTACAATGGAAAATTATAACCAATAGAACAATTACACAGGAACTTTATTTTAGGATTCTGTAGACACAAACATCTTTTGGTCACAGTGATCTGTCTGGCCATGTACTCGAGTTTCCTGCAGACATGACTAACTTACCCTTGGAATGCCTGTGCTTGTTTTATAAGGCATGTTTAGTGCACAGGCTGGATGTTACCTCTGATCTTTGTGGCATAATGGACCCCATGCCAAAGCATCCATCCCCATTAGCAACTTCCTACTGATCGTATCTAGACTCCAAATTCCAAAGAAAAAATTTAAAAATGCCACATTCAGAGAGGCCCAAGGACTCATGCTAATCTTCATTTAGATGTGAGGCATGCCAAGAATGAGAAAGAATCAGAGGACTTTGCATTTTCTGTTGTTTAATTTCTCTCTGCCAGAACAGGCTTGCCTCAGATGTCTGAAAATATGGTAGAAGTAAGTGTCCCAATATTAGAAAATACATAGACAGTACCATTGGAGCTAGCTTCTGAGAGCCTCTTCAAATACTAGTATGTATGGATGCTCACATCCCTAATGCAAAATGCTTCCAACCTCCACACATCCTCCATACACCTTAAATCATCTCATGATGACCTAGAATACACCATTTATCTATGGATGTGGACTGCACAGCTGTGGGGAATAACTCGTGTGTGTGTGTGTGTGTGTGTGTGTGTGTGTGTGAGAGAGAGAGAGAGAGAGAGAGAGAGAGAGAGAGAGAGAGAGTGCAGGCATAGTGGTAAACACCTACACATACATAGGCATATACATACAATTTTTCATAACAGATAAGCCAGGGAATAATACTATGAAAGAATCTATTATGCATGCTTTACAAAAGTACCAGTTAGTAGCAAAATGCACAAAATCACAACAGTAAATTAATTGCCCCAAATTATTGAGAATTATAGATGTAATAAAAGGGAGAAAACAATGCATTCCAAGAAAAGTGTGAAGAGCTATTTATTGTTCTTTAGAGTTAAAATAACCTCTAGTAGCTAAAAAACCGTGTACTCCTTACAGTTGCAGATTCTCTTCTGACTGTGTAAGTTATGTTGATTTATCTTTGTCGCAATATGTATTAAGTGGGGACTCAACACACAGCAGTTTTTAAATAGTGTCCTACAGAACACTAAAATACTCACCAACTAGAGAGCAAGTGCTTTGTAAAGAACAAGAACATTTAAATATTTGAGTTGGAATTTCAGTCTTAATGTGACATGCATAGTTTACTATATTTTTTTTCTGACTTCACCTATCTAATCACCTGTTTTGAGGAGGTGGTGTCTCTCATAGGGTCAACTTGGGGGGTGGGGAAGGAGAATTACAGTAAGTCCTGCATGTGGCAGAAAGCTTCTGGAAGGCTGTGTTCAGAGGAGGGAAAAAGAGGACATGTGTAAAACTCTAGGATAACAAGGTATTTTAGGTACTTAGGTACTTTGGGGGAAAGGGTATAATTTGCCAATAAGGATGGCGGTGGAGCTCAGGAGAAAGTACCTACCTAACACATGAGAGGTCCAGGCCTCAAACCCAGCAACACTCACACACATGCACACATACTCTTCCACCAAAATATGCATATACACACTGAGCAACTGTGGACTGAGGGCCTGGTCAACATGGTAGGGTACCTGTGTAGCAACTATACATGAGTATTAACCGAAATATGATATTTTCAGGAAGAATACAAATGGTGCGATTCCTTGGAAGAACAAAATCACAAAACGAATACCAGGAATCTGGTACTTAAATGGTAGGAGAGGTCAAGAGGTGGGAGGGTAGATGAATGAAGAGAAGTGGAGGTGAATGGAGTTATAATAGTCAATGCATATCCTATGAAACTAAGAAAATTGAGGGGGAGCCAGTTAAAGGGATGGGGAGAATGATGAAAGGGGTCACATCAATCACCATGCATTGTGTTCATAACTAATGTGTTTAATGGTAAATCCCTTGTACAATTATCTAAACTCAAGAACTCACTTCTTTTTTTATGGTGTGTGTGTGTGTGTGTGTAAGAGAGAGAGAGAGAGAGACAGAGAGAGAGAGAGAGAGAGATTTGGTATTTAATTCAGGACCATACTGTTGCTAGGCAGATGCTCTACTTGGTTGATTAGGCTCCCAGTTCAGAGCTGTTATCTCTGTGTGTGTGTGTGTGTGTGTGTGTGTGTGTGTGTGTGTGTGTGCTGGATTAGAAGTCAAGGTCATATGATTGCTAGTCAGATGCTCTACTCTGTTGGCCAGGCTTCTACCTCAAAGTTGCTCTTTCCTGATCCTGTTGGTGTAATCATCAATTCTTTCAATCTGCTCTTGGAAAACTCCTAGGAATCTGCAATGCCACAAATTCTATCCACCTAATTTTAAGTGCTTATTCAATTGAAGGGAAAAGAGCCTTACAACAAGTGGCAGGGACACCTCCACGCAGTAAAACCCAAGCTCTTTTTTCCATAGCGAGGAAGATACAAGAAATGCAATTTGAAATGAGATGTCCTTAATGCTGGAAACCTGAGCTCATTAGTCACCTGGCAGGCAAGGTGGAAATGGAGGTCACCAGGAATCCACAGATACAGGGCTCTGCTCAAGCAGTGGTAGGACTTGGGACAAATTACTCATTTCCTCCTGAAAACAGCATTATTGAACAAAAGAATACATAATAAACTGCATCTATTTAAAGACAACGATCTGACACATTTTCTTATATGCATATGTCCTTGAAACATCACTAAAATAATGAGTAACTTCATCTCTCTCCAAATGTGTCTTTGGGTCTCGGTCCTGTTCCCCTCACTCCCTGAGTATCTCCTGGTCTGCTTCCAGCCATTAGTCATTGGTTTGCATTCTCCAGAATTTAACAGAAGAGAATTCCTACAATACATACTCCACTTTCATGATTATCTTGAAGTTGACCATGTTGTTGCTTGTATCAACAGTGCATTAAATGAGGTAAGTTACTGAACCTCATTAATCAAATGAAACGATTGTGTTGATGTAAGTCCATCAGGAAGGGGAGGTGGAGGCAGGCTGCTGGAGTCTAGTGCTAGAGAACTATCTTTAGGATCTGCCCCAGCCTCTCTTTACAGATGTAGGGACAGGAAATAAATTTGTCTTCCTGGGATTAAATAAGTTTGTAAAGCACAGTATAAATGATTGCATGCACTCTGGTTCATTAATATGTATTTGTAAAACAGCCAACTAAACAAGACAGTTACACTTATAGACCTTAACCCTAGTCAGGGAGAGATAGGCCATGTGCCAGTAAACAAATAAGCAAGGTCATGTGGTAATTACTTTTTTTGTAGGGGAAGGAGGCAGGTTAGGATTCACTTAGCAGAAAGGCAACGGTAATTTACAAAGGAGGTTGAAGAGGCTTTCTTTGGACAGCAAGATATGCAGAGATTAGACTAAGAGTAGCCCTGTCTCACTCCTGTCTGGAAGAATATTTCAGGCAAAAGAAATGAAGTACTATAGGCTTCAAGGTGGCTAGCAATAAGCTAGACTGTTAAAGAAACTGCCCAGATGCCAGGAGCTGGAATAGAAGGACAAGGTTGGGCTGGCAGGCAGTAAGGTCAGGCAGTGGCTGGGCTATCCCTCTACCTTTCACTGGTGGAAATGAGATGAGGATGGACCACACAATGTACCGGAGGGACAGTGATGCTGGGAAACCACTTGGGCAACGCTCTAAAAACTGCTGTTAGCAAAATAGGAAGTGGCAGAGCCAGTTAGGAAGCCACTGCGAAGGCTCTCCTCCTGCAGAAACGGTGGAGGAGTAGAGGAAGTAAGAAGTGGTCAGGTTCGACACTGGAGTTAATTTTCCCCTGGTCCCGCTAAAATAATTAATAATAATACTTCTTCCATTTATGTTGTATTTACTATGGCCCAGGTGCTATCCCGAGCAATTAACACAAATTTACAAATTTAATCTTCACCACACTATTATGTTTCTACTCTCACGTTTCTACTCATGAGGAAACTGAGGCAAGAGTAGCAGAATAACATGAGTGACATCATACCATGGTGGATGACAGAGCTTGATGTGATGCCAGGCCGTCTGGCTCTAGAATCCATGCTATAAACTATAGGGCAGAGAGTATCTCCAAGTTAATGAACAAATAAACTGGGTGTGGTGGTGCCTGCCTGTAGTTCTAGCACTTGGAAGGCTGAAGCAGGAGGATCAAGAATTCAAGGCCAGCATGGACTACATAGTTGAGTTTAAGATCAGTTTGTGTATATTTTAAGGCAGAAGGAAGGAAGGAAGGAAGAAAGGGAGGCTGGGAGGGAGGGAGGGAGGGAGGGAAGGAGGGAGGAAGGAAGGAAGGAAGGAAGGAAAGCAGGCAGGCAGGCAGGCAGGCAGGCAAACTATATAGGATCTAAAGTAAAACTTTTACAAAACAAAACTTTCACAAATCTCATTATCTTTTTTTTTTTTAATCTGGCAGTACTGGGGTTTGAACTCAAGGCCTTGCACTTACTTACTAGACAGATGCTCTATCACAGATAGCATTCTTTTATTTAGTCATGGCAAAAGAAGAGCTAGCTTTCTAAACCAATAACTAAACATCTCCCAATTTTATCATTACTAAAGCTAAATACCATCGGCAGACAGCCATTGCTCATAAGAATTTCTACACTGCCCCTATTTCTCTATGTTTCCTGGGGAAAGGCTTGAGGCTTTTGCGATGGGGGAAACGAAAGACCTGCAAGGCCAGGAGATTTGTCCTGGCTCTTCTGCAGACCTCTGGGACAGGGCTGGGCTGCCAGAGCTGGATCCGAGTGTTCCTGGGATTTTTATAGACCGTGGTGAGCTCACTGGGTGACAGGTGCTTGGGGCTGAGCAGATGACACCATGGTGGAGGAGCCGGGCACTTGTAGGCAGTCTGCCCACAGTGGCTGGGCGGTGCTGTGTTGTTGTGAGAGTTTGAGACTACCTTTCCCTCAATACGCTATTTGGCTCTACTTCAATAATTCCTGCCGATGTTGAGCTCTGTACACATTCAGGAAAGTGTGATTGCTCAACAATACACCTGATTGTAATTCTAACTTCAAGAGGCGACAACATCCTAACTCTGTTTCCAGAACCTTCTCCCTAGTCCTCTTAAGTACAACACACAAGGCATAAAATCTTTTATGAGTCAGTAAATAGAAGCTTTTTGCTATACAATGTTTCAGGTAAGATCAAAGCACTCCTTCTCTCCAATCCTATAAATAGGAGCGCTTTACTGATTTAGTGAGGGCTAACAGAAAGAGAAAAGGCCTGCCCGACCAGTTCCAGGCTTCTTTTATCCAAACTCGCCAACAAACAGGAACAACTGAACTTAAACATAACTTTCCTAGCAGCCATCACCAATGTTATGGGTTGAGGGGGGGAAGGGCAAGGGGAAAGACAGAGAAAGAGGGGATAGAGGGAAAGAATGAGAGAGGGAAAGGGGATGGAAGTGGAAGAGGGAGAAAGAAGGAGGTGTGGCTCAAGTAGAGTACCAGTTTTGAGTGAAAAATGCTAAGGAGAGTTAAGGAGAGTTCAAGGCTCTAAGTTCAAGCCTCAGTACTGTCACCAACACCCCCCCCCCCAAAGAACAACAAAGGGGTGAATAGAATCAAGATGCATTATGTACACCTATGAGTATATATATCATATATGACATGTGATAATATGTGACATATTACATATATATATATATGGATGATATATGTATAAACAACTATCAGAACAGATCTCATTCCCAAGTACAATTTGATGCAGGCCACTAAACACAGACAACACTAAATCTGACAATATGTGGACGCTCTTTGTTCTCTGAAATAACGCAACTCATTAAGCTCTGGGCTCCTGGGATGCAGCTCCCCGATGCCTGGTACGAGCTGGGAACAGTACAGAGCTTGAGGTGAAAGCTATGCTTTGCTTGAGTTTGGAAATCAACTGAAAGGGAACACAGGACTCATTTTAGTTTTGCTAATTTACGGGTGAATTTACATCCCCTTCCTTCCTGAAGGTGACATTATTTCACCTGCCAAGCACTGCAAACATACCTTTAAAAAGTCCTTTATTTCTCTATTCAGCAGGGCAGTGTGGGGTTTAAAGATGGGAAACAGGAGACTAAGACAGCCCGGGGCTCAGGTTCTCAGCTCAGCATTTACTTCTGTAGACCTTCACATTAGTCACCCCTTTGGCCTCTTCTGCTCATCAGTAAAACGAAGTAAAGTCCATGTCTTCCCAGGACCATGGGATGGCCATACGTTTCCAGACTGGAGAAGTTGCTCAGTAAGTGCTACTCATGTTAAATAATACTGGTGACTTTAAATAGCATTCTACATTTTATCATGAGAGGACCTGTTCAAACGTACATGGGTCAGTCTCACCCGTGGAAATAAAGATGAGCATGTCAGAGTAATGACAGAATGGTGCTGACCTATTCTCTTATTCTGTCTTTATTTCTAACCTCCTGCCATGATTTTGGTATGACTTATGATCATGCCAAATTTCTCATGCCATCTTGACCATCATACGCCTTCTTTGTACATTAACCATCTTAGAGAGGGACATATGGCTTTTCCCCTCAGTGTTTTATTCTGAGACAGTTCTAAATATGCCCAGGGAGATTTCATGTGGTCTTTCTCCGCTCTCCCCATTAGATGACTGAATACAGGACAACAGCCAGGTAGGGCTAATTCAGATTGATACTTATGTGTGTGCTCTCTCTCTCTCTCTCTGTCTCTGTCTGTGTAGCTGTGTGTAGCTGCTACCACTTAACTGAACCACTAGAATGAGTGATGGCTCCCTTGAGCCATCTCTCTGGGTTCAAACTCTGCTCCCCATATCCATCCTTAACCTGTACTTAGCATTAATCCCTTCCTCATCTTTTCCATTATTTTTTAAAGTTTTATTTTATTGTAAAGATGCCATGCAGAGGGGTTACAGTTACATCAGTAAGTAATGAGTACACTTCTTGTCGAGCATTGTCACCCCTTTTTCTCCTACTATTCCTTCCCTCCCTCCTCCTTCCCTCTAAAGTTGTAAAGTTCATTTCCAGCATAGTGTCTTGTATCATTGTTGCAATGGGTCATCCTGTGTCCTTGTTTTGGAAGCCCCACGATGCCTACAAGAGGAATTCTGAAAAATTTATTGGCATAGATTTATTATACTACAAAGGGAATTTTATTCATGGCTCTAGTTTATTTGCCTTTCCCAAGACTATAACCAAATCAAATGACTACAACTTCAAATGGTATTGTGTCGTAATGAAGCTTTGCATTGATCACTTGACCCTCCCTTCCCCCTCTCTCCTCCCAGTACAAGATGCCTGCCTCTGCTAGCAGCTATGCTCTCTGAGGTCGGGACTCACCATATTCAAGCTCCACAATATCTACTCAGGAATTTTAGCCTTTATCAGGGAAATCAGCTGCCACCACCAGGATTACTCTGTATCTTGTCACAATGTCATCTTCCCTGGGTGTACCAAGAATCCTTGCCCTTCTGATCATGCACCATTGAGGGGGAGTGCCTGCCATGTGTCTTAAAGAAAGCCTAGATGTTTTATGGCAGACCTTCAGTGTTTGAGTGTCAATGACATAGTACAGAAAGAAACGTCCATTCCTTTATTTCCGGAGTGTTCTGCATACATGGAGGAAGGCAGAATGCCACCTTTTGAGATTGGCTTTCTCTCATGAAGCATAATTCCCTTGAGATACATCCAAGGTGTTGTACATATCAGCAACTTGTCCCTTCCTGTGGAAGACAGCAAGGGGACACAGGTGGCCTCGTTCTATGATTGACACACTGAAGGACACCAGGCTGGCTACAGAGAACAAAGTTGCTTTGAAAAATGCATGGAAAAGAGTCTTGATCTAGAGGAGTTTTCATTTTTCAGAGATAAAGGTGAAAGAATGTAATTGTGGGGTCAGAGGGCGAGTCCTTGCTGAGCTGCAAAGAAACTGTACACTTCTTTCCCAGGCTGGCTGTGTGACTTTAGCTGTCATCATCAATGTGGCTGAGTGGCTGAGTGGCCCATGTGTCCCTGAATCCTCACCTGCACTTGGGATTATAGCTATGTTTAATTTAATTATTGTATAGTGATAGCTCTTTGTGGTCATAATTTGCATTTTCCTCAAAGGTAATGATGCTAGGCATCTTTTCCTGTGCATATTTATCATGTGTCCACCTTCTTGAGTAAAACTTCTCTATATTGTATCTAATTTTGAATTGGATTTCTTGGTTTTTTATTTTACTGAGTTTTGAGAGTTTTTTTTTTTATACTAGATGTCAGGTATGTGGTTTACAAATATTTTCTCTTAGCTTGAGGGCTTTTTTTTGGAGAATATAGGCATAACACTCAATGCATATCTTATAAAAACTAAGAAAATTAAGGTGCTAGGAAAGGATAGGGAGAACTGTGAAGAGGCAATATTGATCAAAGTACAGTGAACTCATAAACTGAAAAAAATCCAATTTTCCATTTCCCTTTTATGGCTAATTCTTTTTTTTTGGGGGGGGGGGGGTCCGGTCATGGGGCCTGAACTCTGGGCCTGGGCACTGTCCCTCAGCTCTTCAGCTCAAGGCTAGCGCTCTACCATTTGAGCCACAGTACCACTTCCGGCTTTTTTGTTTTTGCTTATGTGGTGCTGAGGAATCGAACCCAGGGCCTCATGCATGCAAAGCAAGCGCTCTACCACTGAGCCACCTTCCCAGCCCTTTTATGGCTAATTCTTTCAGTTTCATGTCATATCATGTCTAAGACTCTAGTGTATATGTCAACTTTTCTTTTTTTCTTTTTTCTTTTTGGGGTCCGGTCATGGGGCCTGAACTCTAGGCCTGGGCGCTGTCCCTCAGCTCTTCAGCTCAAGGCTAGCACTCTACTACTTGAGCCACAGTGCCACTTCCGGCTTTTTTCTTTTTGCTTATGTGGTGCTGAGGAATTGAACTCAGGGCCTCATGCATGCAAGGCAAGCGCTCTACCACTGAGCCACCTTCCCAGCCCCTCAATTTTTCTTTAGTGTAACAAAACACCTGAAGTAATTGACTTAAAAGAGAAAGGTTTGTTGTTGGCTTGCAGTTTTTCAGTTAACTGTCAGTTGGTTTTTGTTGTTTGGTGGGAGAAGAGAATATATCATGTCGGGGAAGACCCAAATCATAGCCAGGAGCGAAAGAGAGATTGCAGAAGAGACTAGGGTCCCACAGTTCCCTTCAAGAGCATCCTGGTAATGACCTACAATTGCCCTCTAGTGCCAGGTGCTAGGAACATACCTTTAACACAGGGGACATTCCAGATCCAAACTTCAGTACTTACAGTAGTTATAAATAGTATCACATATTTTTTTTTTTTTACTTAAAGTTTTATAATTTCACCTTTTAGTCATGATTTATTTAGAACTAATTTTTGTATACTATATGAGCCATACCTTAATGTTCATTTTATTAAAAGCTATCTTTTCTCTATTAAATTACTTCAGCAATTCTGTAAAAGAAATAGGTTGGTGTGATGTATATGCCTGTAATCTCTACAGCTGGTAGGTGGAGGTGGAAAGATTGGAAGTTCAAGATCAGCCTGGAACATATAGCAAGAGTCTCCCTCAAAAAAACAAAAACAAAAACAGGGGCTGGGAAGGTAGCTCAGCGGTAGAGTGCATGCCTTGCAAGCATGAGGCCCTGGGTTCGATTCCTCAGCACCACATAAACAGAAAAAGCCGGAAGTGGCGCTGTGGCTCCAGTGGTAGAGCGCTAGCCTTGAGCTGAAGAACTGAGGAACAGCACCCAGACCCAGAGTTCAGGCCCCATGACGGGCAAACAAAACAAAACAAAACAAAAAAACAAACATACAAAAAAAATCAGGTGACCATGTTTGTGTGGCTCTATCTCTGCATTCTCTGTTTTGATTAATGAGTCCATTCCTTCTGCAAGTCTTAGTTATGGGAGCTCTATAGAAAGTCATGCACTCACTCGACAGATGATACCCACTTCACTCCTCTTTGTCAAAAAATAATTTTAGCTCCCTAACTCATTTGCTTTTTCTATATGTAGCAGGGGGAGTTTGTTTATATTTAAAACAACTTGCTGTGGTTTCAGTAGGAATTATTTCATGCATTTAAATTCATTTGTGGGAGCACTGTTTATTTAGCTTGATTGTCTTCCAATTTTTGAATAAAGTATGCTTCATCAATGATTAATCTTTGATTTCTTTCATAAGTATATTTTCAGTCTACAGACCCCACATACATATTTATACCTAAGAATTTCATTTTCTTTCCAGCCATCATAAATGATACTGTTCTTTTTATTCTAGCTTCTAGTTGTTGGTTGTTACAGTGTAGGCATACAGTTGATTCTATACATTGATCTGTTGCCTCCTGACCCTGTTGATCTTATTAGTTCTAGAAAGATTTTGCTTTGTTTTTGAACGTTATTTGGGATTTCTGTTGTAGATAATGCCATCTGAAAACAGTGATAGTTTGATTTCTTCCTGTGTGCTTTTCCTGCCTGTTACATTTTTGAACATGTCCAGAGTTACGGTGAATAACACTCCTGATGGCATCCATGCACAGTGAAAGCAGTTGATCTTCCATAATTAACATCAGGTGGGCTTCTTTTTTTTTTTTTTTTGGTGCTGGGGCATGAACTTAAGGCCTGAGTGCACCATCCCTGAGGTTTTGTGCTCAGGGTCAGGGTTCTACTACTCAAGCCACAGGTCCACTTTTGGCTTTGTTGGTAGTTAACTGGAGATAAGCATCTCATGGACTTCTCTGCCCAGGCTGGCTTTGAACTGTGATCCTCCGTTCTCAGCCACCTGAGTAGCTAGGATTATAGACAAAAGCCACCAGTGCCTGGCCAGCTAGACAGTTTTTATAGATGTTCTGAGGTTCTTCTCTACTACTCGTGTGTTGACTTTTAATTTTCTTAAGTACTGGAGATCAGGACCTTGTATATGGTATATAAATGAATTCCTATCTAGCCTTTCCTTCAGTTTTATCTAGCCTTTTCCAGGCTTCCTATTAAACATAGACGATCTTGGTCATTTTTGTCTTGTCTCTGAATTGCTCTTTCATATTTTCTTTCCATTTCTCCTTAGGGTGTGAGATTTCCTCTGATTTCTACTCTAGTTGGCTATTTTCCTCCTTAGCTGAACAGCTTCCTGTGGCCTTGATGGCTTGCATGTCAATTTATAAGCATGGTTGTCACTAGTACCGCTGACAAATACTCAGGTCCATTGTTGGGCCGCACTTTTTATCACCTTTGAAGTACGCATAGCCTTGTGTCATCTCTAGAGTTACTTCTTGCAGAAAGGGTAAGAGCCAACGAAGGTTTACTATGGTCCCTTCATCCTGCATTGCCAAGGTGTTGACATAAGTCTCCTCCATCACTATAGAGACCCCAAGTGGCTATGGCATGCCCAGCTCCATCTAATCCGCCCTGGACATGAAAACATTAACACGCCCTCGTGTGGTGCTATAGAGTAATAACATGTGGGTTCTTGGTAAAGACAGCCTCTGGTCTTAGGTCTGAACTGGGACCTCTGACCAGTAGCATCAGCCTAAGTGTCATCTGGGAACTTGTGGGTGTAAATTCTTACAGTGGAACCCAGATTGAAGGAGGCATAAACTCAAGAATGTGGTAGTACAGGCCTATAATTCCAGCACTTAGGAGTCTGAGGTAGGAGGATTGAAAGCTTAAGGCCAGCCTAGATGACACACAGTGAGACTGTTTCAGAAAGAACTGAAAAAAGGGATAATAGAGGGGAAAGGGAAGGGAGAGGTGAGAATGGGAAAGGAAGGAGGGAGAAGAGAAAGGCAGGGAAGAGAAGGAAAGAAAGTGAGAGGAAAGGGAAGGGAAAAGGCAACCAGATGTCTATGTGTGTTGTAAGTTCTCTGCTGGGGATGGAGACCCCATGTTCTAAGTCTGTGTGGTGGTGGCTGGGGCAGTGAGCGAAGCAGCAGGGTGGGTGCTGTTTTACTCAGTGCAAGGCTTTCTGATCACCAGAGGCCTAAAGGAAGCAAGGAGTCCTGAGGCTATGGGGGACCAGGGTTAATGGAGGGGAGGAACAGGGCAGGCAGAGCAGCAGGGTTGGAGATTGAGGGGGGATGGGGGGGGAGACAGGGGGTCCACATAGCTGCGTGCAATCATAATGTCAGCTGGGAAGACACTGACTTACATTTTCAACTTATCCTTACATGTGTGTTCACTTATACTAAAAAAAAAAAATTTCCTTAAATCCAAGAACCAGAGTTTCTATATTTTTTAAATAACTCACCATGGCACCTTTAACAGTGCCAGAAATGAAGCAGATTCTTAATAAATACATGAATTGAGGGGGAAAAAATTCGAGAGTGGGCAAAAACTTGGGTGGGGCACAGGAAGAAGGATTTATTTTTATCATTATATTACTGGGAGACATTTAGCCAAAGATGCCTTGAAGCCAATTAACACCTTAGAAAAGTCTGAAAAGTGAGAAGTTGGTGGGAACTTCATTTTTAATGACATTTCCAAACTCTGCAGAACTCAATCTCAGCACAGGGAAAAATCCGGGCTTTTCTTGACGGCATGCAGCTGAATCCAGTGCCACACAAGGCTTGCTCGTTAAATTCAAAGGAGAAATGGAGGGGAGTTTGCACCTAAGGTTTTCAAGTTTTGTCAAGCTGATGCTTTGTGCAAGAGCAGATGATGCTAAAATAAAAACTAAACAACAACAACAGAAACAATTGTGGGGTTTTTTTTTGGGGGGGGGGAGGAAGAGTGGTAGTATTTGGAATTCATTTCCATTTTTAAATTTTTAACAGGGTCTGGTCTGGCCCGGACTTCGATCCTCCTAATTATGCTTCACATATAACTAGGGGAACAGGCACATGTCACCATGTCCAGCCTTTATTGACTGAGATGGGGTGTTTCAGACTTTTGCCTTAGCAGGCCTAGAACTGCAATCCTCCTGATCCTCTGCTCCCCATGTGGCTACCAGTGTGAGCTACCATGCCCACAAATTCACTTGTAATGTCTTAAGGAAAGATATGCAATATATTTGTGACAACTGCCAGCAATTGAGAAGGGAAGCGAGGAAGGGAAGCGGGCCTGAATTCCTTCATAGCTTTATTTAGGCTCCTGTGAAAAGTACCCCAGGCTAGACGGCTTACACCACAGAAGGGTACAATTCAGGGTCAAGGTGTTGGCCGAGTAGTAGCCTTCTTTTGAGACCTTTTCCCCTCCCTCTCTTCTACTTTCGCCTGGTCTTTCTTGTGTGGACGCATCTCCAAGGACATCAGTCACACTAGACTAAGACCTGCTATTAGGATCTTACCTAAACCACGCTAAACTTATTATCTCCAAAGACAGCCACATTCTGAAGGACAAGGGGATCTGGGATGGGGGCGGAGGGAGCCAATTCAGGCTGTAACAACCCCAAAAGGAGTGGCTCGGATTTGTAAGAAGTGAGTGCTGGGCTGGGAAGGTGGCTCAGTGGTAGAGTGTTTGCCTTGCATGCATGAGGCCCTGGGTTCGATTCCTCAGTACCACATAAAAAAACAAAAACAAACAAACAAACAAAAAAGAAGTGAGTGCTGTCATGATGGTGTCCTGCTGCAGGCGGCTCTCCGATGGAAAGCCCATCCCAGCCCTGCCACTGCTCCAGAAAGCCCCTGGCTGCAGACCCAAGGTCTGCTCAGTCTCAGTCCCAAGTCCTGGTCCTAACTGGAGACAATCTGAGTGGGAAGCGGCCAGGCCTGATCACCTACTCCTGGGCCTGAGCAGACATACATCTACCCTTAGTGGTGTGGAAAGCGTGCCTTCCTGTGTTATTTAGCACTCCACCTGAAACATAAGAAACTGCCAGAAAATCCTTTCCTGATGTCACCGGCAGCCTCCTGCAGGCCAGCGCTTGCTGGAAGGGAGGAGGTGGAAGCTCTACTCTGTAGTATGATCGAAAGCAGGCCTGCGTCTGAATTTTATTTCTAGCACTGCACAGAATCTTCTTTAAAGCCGGATGCACAAAAAAAAATGTGTGGAAACTCTTACACACTTAAATCAACACAGACAATCACATTTGGAAGTCAGCTTTTATGAAAACAACTGGACGAGAAACTTTTAATTAAAAAAAAAAAAAGTGTGCGCCATGAATCCGCAATCGCTCAGAGGAGGAGGCATTTTAGGTGGAGTGGTTCATCTAAAGGAATGAAATCTCTTTCTAGTGAAGTTCAGGCAACATGTTTAATGTCTCATCCTTTTTCTTTTCTTTTTGAGGAGTTATTAACTCGAGTCCTCATACTTGCTATGCAGGAGCTCTACCACTTGAGCCATGCCTCCAGACCCTTTTATACATTGGTTATTTACTAAGGAGGGTTACCATTTATGCCTGCAATGATCATCTGACTTGTGCTTCCCACACCCCTGGGGATGACGCATGTGCATCACCACGCTCAGTCATTCTGCTTCCCCTCTTAGTTGGGATAACAGTGTGTGCTACGTGGCCCAGCTATTGAGTGAGATGGAGTCTCTCAAACTTTGATGCCTGAGCTAGTTTAAGCCTTGATCTCCCGCTCCCTCATCTCTGCCTCCCACTTGGCTGGGATTCAAGGCTTAAGTCACCACACTGGCTTCATGTCTCTTGTCTTGTTCCCACAAAGCCACTGTAGAGTGTCCAAGGAAACATCTGGATACCCAGCAGTCCCAGGCCATTCTGGAGAGTCTGGAGGAGTAGCTGGTTTTTTTTTTATCACATATTGGTTTTGGTTCCAGAGGAAGAATAGATTCCTTCTTCTACTTCCTTTTACGATCCAGGCCTTCAGCAGTAACCTAGCTCTCAAATATTCTTCCGCAGCTAGAGTTCCCACCCATATCTACAGCAAAGGGCAAGTCACTTAGGGGGTTTGCTTAATCTCCAAGACTATAGCAACCCCTTCCATACATCCCATATAAAAGTCTCCAGATTCCAAGACATGCCCTTCTGACAGTAGGGTACAATGTTACGAACTTTCAATTTTCATGGGAAATGGAATTATGTACTTATAGGAAAACAAATGTCACAAATAATTAGTTACTTGCCATGTTCTGGTAGCTCATGTCTATAATTCTACCTACTCAGGAGGCTGAGATCTGAGGAATGTGGTTTGCAGCCAGCCTAGTCAGGAAAGTCCATGAGACTCTTATCTCCAATAAACCACCAGAAAACTGGAAGTGGCACTGTGGCTCAAGTGGTAGAGCACTCATCTTGAAGAGCTGAGTGACAGCGCCCAGGCCCTGAGTTTAATCCCCAGGACCACCGTGCAAAAAAAACCCCAAAACCAAAACTACAATTGTCATTGTTATTATTTACTCTGTGGAGTAATACATCTTTCATTTACTTAAAGTGCTTTTTTTTTTTTAAAAAATATCCAGGGGATGCATTCATGCTCAAACAATCTAACGATGTTCTTAACTTGTCCCTAGACTCCTTGGCTTCCTCCTTCAGAAATGTCTTCTCGATCGTTTGCCCTATACTCCCCGGCATGTTCCAGATGGCAGCTGGCACTTTCTTTCACCTAAGTCTTCACAGAGAAGAATAGCCGTGGAAGTTATCATCTGGGAAGAACAGACCGAACAGCCACAAACGCCAACGTCCCACCCACTGGGAAGTCTGCAACACTCCCAGGCCACTGAAGATTGCTGTTGACCTATCATTCTGGTGCTGCCGGGGCAGCTCCTTACAGACTGGCCATGCCAGGCAGTGGCTGCCAGGCTGGCCAGCCAGGCATTTTTCTAGAGCTGTGCAAATCTACCAGGCGACAAGGAATCTGGCTACCTCTAGAAGGAAGTGGCTGCTGCTGTTCTTGTTTGCATGAGTTTTCATTTCGAATTCCTGAGGGCGCACTGACGGGTGGAAATATCTTGTGGCCACCCTTTCCCCGAAGGCCAAGTACAGGGCGGCCACACGCCAGCCCGGCCTATGGCCACAGCCATTTAGGAAGCAGCGCTGGGATCAAAAGGAAAGGAGCCATCTCCAAGACTGCAGGCCTACTGAACACCCCGGCAACTCTTCACCCAAGTTGGTTGGAAAACCAAACCACTAGGAGACTGTTCTTGCTTTATTTGTGGGAACTGCCTTTATCCTCATCTTCTCTGTTTTCCTCAAAAAGGGGGGTTAAGGGAGAAGTGGTATGAATTCCACAGGAAAGACTTGGGCTGGGGTTGGGATGGGAGGAGGGGGGAGGGAAGAGGAAAGCCATCAGTACAAGTCCAGATGGAAAGGCAGGAGGTCACTGAAACCAATCGGGGCCACTGAGCTGCTTTGTGTCTCCAGGAACAGCTAGCAGGCCTCCGCACTGGGGAGGGAAGTTCTGCAGGTATCTGGCGTGCCTCTCCCAGATGAGAAGCAGGTATGTGGCACCCCGGACAGCCATCCCTTAGCTACAGGACGGTTCTAGGGCCCCCCCCACAGGTACCCACACCTCCTAAGTGGGATGGCATTGGCTTTACACAGAACCTATGCTCATACTCCTGAAACCTCACAGCTAACACTGCCTCACACAACGCACTGCACCGCTCTGGGAATAATGATGGGGAAGAGAAAGCCGGTGCATGCGCGCTGTAGATGCCATGTGTGTGACACATGCGGTTGATTTTCATTCAAAAACTCTTCCATCTGTAGTTAGATGAATCTGAGGATTCAAAACTGGCAAATTGTTCAGAGGGCAACTTGTCCTTACGGGATATGTAAATATATGTACTTAATATATGCCTGCATGCTTAGACATAAACACAGATCCAGGGAAGGTGGTTGAAAACATTGTACACCGGGCTCCTTCCTGCACCAGGATGAAAGGCTTCATTTGCCAAGGGGCAGCCTAGGCCAGGAAGGGCTGAAGAAACAAATGGCCCTGTGTGGAGAAGTGCAGGTGAGGAAAGTGCTTCCAGGCTCTGTGGCGAGGAATGGGCACCAGGGCTATCTTACGGTCTTGGGGTGACATGGTAAGTGGTAATGTAACGTGATATTCTTAAAACTCCATGACGAAACCAAATCAGACAGCTTCCTCTGTAATCCAGGACCACAGATGCTTGGAATTTACTCGAAGAAGCTGAAAACTTATGTTCCCGTGGAAACCTACACAGTCATGTTTTAGCAGCTTTATTCATAACTGCTAAAAGCTGGACACAACATAAACTGATACATCTAGATGGTGGAATATTATTCAGTGCTATAAAAGCCATGCACTGCCAAGCCATGAAAACACATAGGAGGAAATCTGAACGCATATTAATGAAGTGACAAAATTCAATCTGAAAAGGCTACATGCATACTGTCTGACTCCAACTGGATGATATTCTAGACAAGGGAAAACACAGGTGCATAGAGCACCCAATGGTGCCAAGCATGGCGTTCATGTCTATAATCCCAGATTCTGGGAAGCAGACCTTGGAAATTCATGGTTCAAAGGCCAGCCTGGGGAAAAAAGTTAGTGAGACCACCTCTCAGTAATAAAGCAGGTATGATGGTTCATGTCTGTAGTTCCAGCTACACAAGAAACATAGGTAGGAGGATTACCAGTGGAAGCTGACCAAAAAAAGTAAGACTCTACCCTAAAACACAGAACTGCCAAAAAATAAGACAGGAAACCTCAGTGGCTGCCAGGGTTTGAGAGAGAGGAAGGATTAAAAGAAAGAACACAGAAGATGCTGGCAGTGAATAGATTCCATTTGAGACTATCATGATGGATATGGGTCTTATCATATGTCCAAACCCATAGAACACACAGCACCAAGCACCCACTGCAAGATCTAGGGTCAACTACGCACTTCCCACAGAACAGGGGTGGGGTGCTGACCGTGAGCACAGCTATGCATGAACGGGGATAGTGGCTGGAGAGAACTCTCAATTTTGCTATAAATCTAAAACTACTCTAAAGGAATGAATTTTTTTTTTAAAAAGAGCGAATCCTTCACTATGTAGCCTAGGTTGTTTTAGAAGTCATAATCCTCCTGCATCAGCCTCCTTAGTGCCAGGGAGATTATAGTCATGTGCCACTATGCCCAGCCCAGAGTCTTTAAAAACATATACAATCACATATATATGTGTGTGTGCATGTGTGTGTCTATATATGAATAAGTCATCAAAATTTAGAAACTTTAAATGCATAAGGACCAATGAGGCTTCACAGGAAATTGCAAAATTCTGCGAGATGATAAAATGACAACATTCAGGTTCTAAAAGGAGACACTGAGGGAAGGGCTTCCAGTGGTACCAGTGGGGCTTCTAGCGATGCCCCATAGGGTCACAGATGCACGCTGGGGCCACCAACATGTCACTGACCCCTGCTACTCCAGGTCAGGCTCTCTGGGGAGGGCTGCTCCTCCCAGAACCCTGTTGGCCCATGGGGGTCAATCAGATCAGGCATAGAGAGATTGTTTCCAAAGTCAAGACTCGGCTAGAACGCCAGGAGGGAGACTATGTTTATAGACTTGCCAAAAATCACACTTCCCCCAGTTTCTTTCCCATTCCCCCTGGCAAAAGCAACCTGCTAACACCACTGAGGCCAGGAGGACATTCCCGAACTCGCCACAAGGAGGCGATCGAGAGCAGTTCTAACTTGGCAGGCCTGCGCCAGCCTCATCTTCTGAAACCATAGCTTTCCAGGCACGGGCAAACTTCTTCTCTTTCCCCTCTCCTCTTCCTATGCCCTTTTGTCTCTATCCAGAAGTTGTGACAATCACAAGCCAGAAAGCTCATGACGGACATGGCAGAACAAACCTATCAGGTGGGTTTTTAACCTGCTGGGATAGCAGGTTAAAACACCTTCCTCATCTTTAGCCATTCCTGGGCCAAGGCAGGCAGGCATGCAGGCAGTCAGGCAGGCCGGCAGGCACGCACACATGCACACACATACACACACACACACACGCTCGCACACGCACGCACGCACACACACACACACACACGCTCACACACGCACGCACGCACACACACAAACACACACACACACACACATGCACATACACACACACACACACACACACACATGCACATACACACAGGCCAGGCTCAGGGTTCCCCGGGTCTCCAGCAAGGTGAAGGTGGTTCTTTATCTTCCCCTTCTTTTGCATACAAAGACCTGAACTGGCTCACTGCCGGTGACACAAAGGAGAAATTCCATTCACTACCTGGCTCCAGCCACAAGTGGAGAAGAAGCACAGGGATCCATCATGCAGACAAGCCACAGCCTGGGGAGCTGGGAAACCTGCTCAGTGGCCTGCTTCCATTGGTCTGCCCCCACAGTGCTTCTGTGGTGCCCCAATTCTGTATCTCTACTTATAAAACTGGACTCATAGCCTAGAGTTCCTGTTTCTCTCATTTAATTAACTGTTTCAGCATAAACATGCGCACGTGTGTGTGCAAACACACATATACATACACACACAGATCTCCAGTGGCCTTCTTTCATTTGTAAAATGAGGACCCTGGATTATTAGTGTTCAAGGAGGTACATAAACTACAATATCTATCTATCTATCTATCTATCTATCTATCTATCTATCTATCTATCTATCTATCTATCTATCTATCTATCTAACTCAGGCCCGGGGCACTGTCTCTTGTCTTTTTTTTTTTTTTTCCCTCAAGGCTGATGCTCTACAACTTGAGCTATAGCTCTACTTCTGGCTTTTTGGTAACTAATTGTAGATAAATGAGTCTCATGGGGTTTTCTGCCTTTGTTGACTTTGAACCATGATCCTCAAATTTCAGCCTCTTTAACTGTATTTTTTTTGTCTTTTCTTTTTTGGTACTGGGGATCGAACCCAGGATATTGCACTTGCTAGGTAAGCGCTTTGCCACTGAGCTACATCCCAGCCCTCAGCCTCCTGAGGAGCTAGGATTAGAGGGCTGTGCCCACGATGGGCTAAAATGTAATTTAAAAAATTTTTAAGGTCTTTTTTTTTCTTGAGGCAGCCCTTGCTATGCAGGCCAAGATGGCCTCAAACTCTCATTTCTTATGTCTTTACCTCCCACGTGCTGGAATGTCAGGTGTGCACCACCATGCCTGGCTTAAAATTTAATGTTCACTGTGAATGTCAAGTGCTTACTTCAGCAGCCAAACACTAAAACTGGGATAATACTAGTTAGCATAGCTCCTGCACTAGGATGGCATGCAGATGCATGGAGCATTCTGTATTTTTTGTTGTTGTTGTTGTTGTTGGATGAGGGGCTTGAACTCAGGGCCTAGATGCTGTCCCTGAGTTTTTTTTTTTTACTCAAGGCTAGTATCCTACCACTTCAAGCCTCAGAGCCACTTCTAGTTTTCCAGTGGTTAATTAGAGATAAGAATCTCAGGGGCTGGGAAGGTGGCTCAGTGGTAGAGTGCTTGCCTTGCATGCTTGAGGCCCTGGGTTCGATTCCTCAGCACCATATAAGCAGAAAAAAAAAAAAAGCCAGAAGTGGTACTGTGGCTCAAGTGGTAGAGTGCTAGCCTTGAGCTGAAGAGCTGAGGGACAGCGCCCAGGCCCAGAGTCCAGGCCCCACGACCGAACACCTCCCTCCCCCCAAGAAAAAAAAGAATCTCATGTACTTTCTTGCCTGGGTTGGCTTTGAACTGCAATCCTCTGAGCTCAGCTTCCTCATTAGCTAGGATTATAGGTATGAGCCACTAGTGCCCAACCATTCCATAGTTGTGTAGTAACCTATTATGCATATTAAGAATAAAAAGAAGAGAGGAGCTCAAAGAGGCCAAACTCTATGGAGTGATAGGTGATAGAAACATAATCCCCCTATTAGGTCAAGACATACCATACACATGGAATGAAGCATCCCACTGTATCCCAAGATATTCATGGACAATCTTAACATTTTTAAGACAATGGAAATAGTAGCCATGCTGAACTGATTACTATACATGTATTCATGTGTCAAATTACAAATATACCCCATCAATCTGTATAATTAAAATGATAATTAATGACAAATGACCAGGTAAGAGCTTAAAAAAATAATAATATTGACAACACAAATAGCAGGCATTTTTTAGGACAGTTAGTTAGGATAATGACCGAACCCACACAAATGATGATAGGGTTTCCTTCTTTAAAGAAAGTTAGGGCAGTGAATGAACCCCATCTGTTCTAGCTGACCTCAGGAGCTTAGAGAACATCTGTCTCCTCCCTCCTTCTTCCGGCCATACCCTTGCTGCTTGGACTAGACTGTACAGTTTTTGCATGCACAGTTTTCCTGTGCCCTTTTCCCCCAACCCTAGCTGTCTACAAACTGAAGTGCCAAATGGGAGCCTCAAAAATGGTAGCGGGCCTATGAGACACCAGCAGAGAGAAGTTCAAATCTATTACCTGTAGGTTTTGTTTCTGGGGAAAGAGGGAGGGAAGGAAGACAAAGGAGGCAGGGAGGGGGGAAGAAAAGGAAAATAAGCAAGAAAGGAGAAACTACTAATAGAAAAACAGTAATGGCACATGATCAAGGCAGGAAGAGAATCTTTCTACTCTGGAGCAAAGCTTGTTGAAAGGCAAAGCTGTGTAATACTCTCCATCCTTTCCTCTTTGTGGGAGAAAACAACGTTCCTGTGTTTATAGTCTTCACATGGTCCCTCTCCCTCCCGAAGCCTCTCCCCCCTCCCTCCCACCAAACTTGAGAAAGTAGAATGAGGCTGAAAAATCCATCTCTTAGGGCATGTATCTAACCATCCCAGCTTCTGGGGCTGGGAGGTGAGGCCAGGTTCATTCTGATGTCTGTCCTTCAAGCAAGTAGAACTCACGCAATTTCTACCACCTTCGAAGGGTTGGTGACCTCAGCTAGTAATTACTCAGCTTCTAGGTTATTAACCCCAGCCAGTTCTGATTCAGCCCAACCACAAGGATATCTTGGACTCTAGCTGATTCTTCAGTAAATTCTTTAAGGCTGATATCTGTCATGGTTCAGATCCTAAATGTCTTCCAAATTCCATATGCTAAAGGAATGGTGACCAGACTATGGCAGGACTGGGAGTGTGAAACGTTTAGGAGATGGAGGGCCTGGGAGGCCGTTAGGTCATTGGAGCAGTGTCCTGGAGGGGTCTGTGGGACCTGGCCAATCTGTTCCCTCTTTGCTTCAAGGATATTAAGGCTCTATACTCCACCATGATTGCTACCTGTCCACAGGTCCAAAAACAATAAAGCCAACCAAGCAGGGGATGAAATCTCTTAAATCATGAGCCACAAAAAAAGCCTTTCTTCTACACATGTTGATAATTGCCAGTATTTTATCATAGTGACAGAAAGCTGTCACTAACACAATAGTAAACCAATGAAGTTCCCTAAGATTAGAGATTAAATCAAATCAGTATCAATCATTAGGAGGATATGAGAAGCATAAAATACACACATGAAGTTAGAAAGCCATATCGGAAACTGATTCGTGAAGCTTACCCAGAGATCTTTCTTTTGTCTGGTTGGTTGACCTCACCACGGGAAGGCTTGCTCGAGTCCGACTGCCTCGGGAAAAAGGGCTTGGTGCATCTCCTTCAGACATGGCTTCTAGAGAGTCACCAGATGTTTCTGATAAATGCTCAACCGGGTCCCCGAAGGTGGTAGACTGAGGGCTGTGAGACAGCTTGGGGCTTCTCGTCTGCAGAAGAACGTGGGAAAACAGATGGCTATTAATCATGCTGAAGATATGCTCAGTGCCATCTCTGCCAATCTGAAAACCCTATGTCCAGGAGGGAAAAGTCCATTGGAAGATCTGGATAGGGAGAGCTGCAGACTCAGAGGGCATTTCAGGAGCTGTGGTGGAAGCAACGGAGGCCGATAACTGTCTGAGTATGTCATGAAGTTTTTTACTTTTTATTTTTATTTTCTTTTATCACTGGATCTTCAGAGAGCTGGGGACAAGTCCAGTTCCCTTTGTCAACATATTCTCCCAGTTGTTTCCACACAACGGATGGGCCTGTGTGCATCTCTGCCACACACACAACACGGACGTACGCTCACACCACAGCAAAGAGAATGCAACCAGCCAGTCTTACACTAAGACTGTTTCCATTTCAGGAAACTAACAAAGTGAAAGAGGTATTTTTTATCACTGTTGAGTATATATGACACATATATATTAGATCTATATATACATATATATGTGTATAAATTTTTCACAGTATTACTAAAGCCTGAATTTGGGGCTTAACACTCTTGTTTGGCTTTTCTCCTTAAGGCCAGGGCTCTACAACTTTAGCCATACTTCCAGTTCAAATTATTGCTGATTAATTATAGATAAGAGTCTCAAGGACTTTTCTGCCCGGGTTGAGTTTGAACTGCAATCTTCAGGCCTCAACCTCCTGAATAGTTAGGATTACTGGGGGATGAGCTCTCAGTGCCAGTTTTTTGTTTTTGAATATTTTTATTTTGAGGCAGAAATTCTGTAAGTAACATGATGTCTAACTTTGGTTTTTATTTACTAACAACAAAAATATATCTGAAATAGAGAACATAACTTCCACACATTCCCCAATCAAGTTTCTCTCCTCCTTCTTGATGGTATTTCACTAGAACCTCAGTATGCAAACTGCTCATAATCTATTAGCCAGGAATTTCCCTTGGACACGAATTGTGACATGAGCAGTTGGAGATTAAGTCCGACAACACACTGGCAATGTCAAATGCTTTGTAAAGTAATTGGCGGAATTTGTGAAGAACAACAAATAACTAAATTATAAAAACACGAGTTGTAAGATATATACATCTATTTTCAACAAACACTTACTGAGCAACGACCAGCTACATACTGGGGACAGAATGACACTCAAAGCAGACACAACTTCTGCCCTCATGGTGTTTATAACCGAGTTAGGAGATATATATTGAAGACAAGCCAAAGGTAAAGGGGTAGTGTGGACCTAAGATTGGTGGTGGTGGATAGTCAGAAAACAAAACAAAACAAAACAAAAACCCAACACCTTGGGGAGGGAGGTTGGGAATGACTTGGTAGGAATAAAGAGACAGAAAGATGGAGATGCATACGCAAAGTCCTGGGGGCAGAGTGAAGCTATGAGCACTGGATGTTCGGTGGGGAGAAGATCAATGCCACCTTCTAATCATGGTAAGAATTCCCTAATTTGACCTTCAGAAACTGAACACTTTTGCAACATTTACACAGGCTAACAGATAAGCATCCAGCAGGATCATTCTGGCTATTATGTAGAGACTAGAGATTGTAGTAGAAGAGCAAAGAAAAGGGAACTATAAACCTAGAAGATTATACTAAATGAATGCATGATCCCAACCTCGCCATCTCCTCTGGCCCACACTGACTTGTGTTTCATGAGTCTGGGAACCTCCGATGAGGCAAACGGATACAAATAAATCAAGCAGAGAAAAGGAATTTTTTCTTAGTAAGATGCCAGAGGTGCTGCTGGGGTGGTAGTGGGATATGGACAGTCTCTAGGAGTCAGGTGTGTTGTTGTTGCTGGTTGTGGGGCTTCAACTCTGGGCCTATGTGCTGTCCCTGAGCTTTTTCCCTAAAGGCTAGTGCTCTATCACTTTGAGCCACAGCTCCCCTCTGGTTTTCTAGTGGTTATTTGGAGACAAGATCACATAGACTTTCCTGCCTGGGCTGGCTTCAAACCTTGATTTTCAGATCTCAGCATCCTAAGTAGCTAGGATTTCGGTCCTGTCCAGGAGCCATGTTTGTTCTGCCTTTTATTCTTTATCCCTTTAATGCTTTCTAAGGCTACCAATGCATTCTGAAGCTAAGCACTCCACCTTTCTATGCCTTCTATGAATCATAGGCACAGTCCATGCTTAGCCTATAGTTGAGATGGGTTTTTTTAAACCAGTATATGTATTTATTTATGTATTCATTATCTTCAAGTGTATAAAGGGTTTCAATCCAACATTATCAGTTTCTGCATAAAAGGTATCTTGGTCAATGTCACCCCTTCACTCATTTTTTCCCCCAGGAGATGAAGTCTTGTTAACTTTTTGTCTGGACTAGCCTCCAACTGCGATCCTCCTGATACCGGCCTCCTCAGTTGCTGGGATTATAAATGTGAACAAGTGCACTCTGCATCATAAAGAATTTTCTGAACAAAGGGCTCTGAAAGCAGGTAACTAATGGAGATTAAGGCTTTGCTGCAGCTCTCTCTGAGGGATGCCCTAGGCGTCCCTGGTACTCTAGAGAACCCCCTTAGGGAATGGGAGAGCCAGGTTCTTCTCCTTTGTATTTACAGTACGTGGGGACACCTCCTGGCTCTACCATGGTTGCATTCTCTGACCCCCCTCCCCACGCCATGCTACACTGCTCAGGACCTGCCCATAAAGAAACATGGTAATAAAGTCAGCTCTTCTCCTGCATCTTTTAAGGGATGTGGCTTTGAGGAGATGCCTGAGTGTTTCTTAGAAAACTCAGCCAATTAAAAGCTAATCTGATTTTTAAGCCAAAAATTACAGCCAGAGAGGGCTGTTCATTAACAGGAGTTGTCCCTTTTGCTTAACACGTCTGTGCAAATTTCCCATGTGGTTCCTTTCCAGATTTATTTTTTTTCCCCATAAAGTCCTTTTCTAGTATGGAGATCTGTCTCTTTAAGAGTATGATTTAACTAGGGAAATTATCTGTGAATCACTGTTCAGCTTGCCAAGAGGTGGAGAAATTCATTTGGTCTTCAGTGAAGTAGCTTCCTAATTTGTACACTCAGCAGACTATCATGTTGAGAGGTCTTTATAAGAGAAAGAGAGGAGAGGAGAGAGAAGAGAGAAGTGAGAGGAGAAAGACACAGGGGAAAGACAAAGAATAAGACGTAGAGGAGGATGAGGAGGAAAGGAAAAGAGGAAGAAAGGAAGGGAGGGATGAATGGATGTACTTAGTCTAGGAAGATGGCCAAAAAATAATATCGCTTGAAGCAATCTAGCTGCCTTTGCTGTGCGGTTGGGTTGAATTTCCAGCCTATGGTAGGCACATTACATTTGATGAGCTGTCATTTTCTATTGCAAAAGGCAATAATCCTTGAAGAAAAGAAAAATCAAATCTCTGTATCTTGTGCAGGATCATCATGGTGGTAGGTAAGTATAAAAATAGAGATCTAAGGGCTAATGTGGTTCCCTTATTTCTTCGACATAAGATATTTTAGTTCCAAATGGACACTCTCCTTGTTTGCTGTGTCATTCACTTTCTCACAGAAAACCAGCTGTCTCGCACACACAGTACCCTCCCCTCAGAGGGCAGCTCACTACAGAGACTGCATTTAGGTGAAAGAAAAAAGGATGGAAATTGTAGACCCAAATATCAGATACTCTGTGATTTGACACATTGAAAAAAATAGACAAAAAACTCTTGGGACAAGAAGTCTTTAGTTGGCACAGGGCTAGACACAGACGGTTGGGGGAAGTGACAAGAATGACAGGTACTACCTATACCTCTTGCACTCATAAGGCATTTAAGGTATAGTATATCTTTAAGAACTGGAAGAGAAGAGCTGTATCCCTCTGACTGTAGAAGGGACTTAGAGGAGTGAGGGCATTAAAAGTTGGGGGCGGGAGACACTTTTCCTGAGATATGCTTGTGTTTGTCCTGAGCTGACCCATGAACTGTTTGCTCCACCCACTCCCAGCTCATCAGCCCCTGATTGGACCAAGCAGGTTCAAGCAGGTCCTGATTGGACCAAGCACCTGATCTTAGACGAATCAATCAAATTCTCTCCCTTGGAAAGACAGCCCCCGGCCAGAGAAATTGAAGTCGTTTTAAGCTGAGTCTAAAAGACAAAAGGAAAGGGAAACAGTACAGAGAAAACAGAACAGAGGAAACAGATGGAGCAAATCTGTAGAGGAGCTTGAAGATGAGAATGAGAGGCACAGAGCCCAATGGGACAGTCACAGGGACAGAGAGAACAAACAGTTCTTGGGTTTCCCATTGCCTCTTTCCAGTCCACTGTGAGGCCCTTTCTACTGGTTCTCCATTCAATTCCATTTTGTTCTTATATTAGTTTGAAATGACTCTGTCTTGCAAGCACATAATCAGTGACAAACACCAATTCTAACCAGTCCTCCTCCCCTGGCTACTGTGGTGCTCACAGATTTATAATAATGAACAATGACCATAGACAAAATTTAACTCTTTGGAGCATTTTTATCATTATTTTAAGGACTAAAATTTATTTGAAAACAAAATGAAAAACCAGTCCAGGTGTAGTGGCTCAGGTCTGTAATGCTACCTACATGGGAAGCTGAAAATAGATCAGAATTCAAAGCTAATCTGGAAAGAAAGTTTGCAAGACCTCCTTCTCAGGGGTCTGGTGGTGGGTACTTGTCATCCTGAGCCACAAGAGTAGCTGAGATCAGAAGGACTGCAGTTAAAGGCCATTCAAGAGACTTCATCTCAAAGGAAACAAACTAGATGAGGTAGTACATGCCTGCTATGATGGGAAGTCTAAAATAGGCAAAACAAAGCTAGGCTTACACCTAGGCAGGAAACTAGACCCTATCTCAAAAATAACTAGTACAAAAGCAGATTAGAGATGCCTGAGTAGTAAATGCCAAGCCCTGAGTTCAGTACCAGAGAGATAAATAGATAGATAGATAAGACAGACAGACAGGGCCTGGCACTGGTGGCTCATGACTGCAACACTAGCTACTCAAGAGGCTGAGATCTGAGGATTGTGGTTTGAAGCCAGTCTAGGGAAGAAGGTCTGTGAGGCTCTGAAATCCAATTTACCACCAAAAAGCTAGTAGTGGAGCTGTTATTCAAGTAGTACAATGCTAGCCTTGAACAGAAAACTTGGAGACAGAGCCCAGTCCCTGGGCTCAAGTCCAGGACCAGCACATAGATAGATAGATAGATAGATAGATAGATAGATAGATAGATAGATAGATAGATAGATAGATATTGAACTCTCTCTCTCTCTGTCTCTGTCTGTCTCTGTCTGTCTCTCTGTCTCTCTCTCTCTCTCTGTCTCTCCAGCTGGAGTGTAGTCCACCAGCAGAGCATGAACTTAGCACTTGGTGTGCATGATGCCCTAGGCCCAATCTCCAAGATCAAAACAAAACCTTGCTATCTATGCTATCCTTATTACCCCGAGGAATAAAAGATGTTTTAATACCCATAAAAAGCCAACAGGACATATCTATAACTTCAAATTTGGTTCCTTTTGCTTCAGATGAAAATCTTTCCTGGATTACAGCATGGTATTTGAAAGCCCAGCTCTCAGCTGCTATATAGCAATCTGGGAGGAAGCACAGGATGAAGGAAAGGCTCTCTGGGCCACTTGAACAAGACTCAAGGGTCCCTAAGACCAGATTTCCCATGCTCCCCATGGAGACCCACGACGACACCCACTTTCCAGTGTTTCCATCACAACTTTCTAGACATTTCTTTAGATCATAAACTAGCCCAGGCCTACAATTTTGAACAGCAATGAGGTAGTCTGTCCAACCAAGTTACCTAAGCCTCCTCATCCTTTCTAGTTTTATCTCCTTCAGAGATCATTCCCTGTCACCAAGAAATACTAATGTAACAGATGTCATGCTAATGATGTGTAACAACTTCCCTAAGCCATCTTTATCTACAAAGACTAGACTCTTAGAAGAACTGACATATTAGGTATCTAGTGCATGGTGCTAGTAGTAGATACATGACAATCTTACTTAACTCCAACTAACTTTTTAACAGTGGTTGTCATTGAAGAAATAGAGGTAAAATCACATGTATGGAGATTGTAACACATGAAGGATCAAGTGTGCAGAATTTCAGAGCTGACACTTGATGCCTGGATAACTGTCAGATAACTACTATTTGGGCCACACCGGCACTTTGGCTTTTTGCTGGTCAACTGGAGATACGAGTCTCACAGCCTTTTGATCCCTGATGAAAACCACAATCCTCAGATCTCAGCCTCTGGAGTAGCTAGGATTACAGATGTGAGCCACTGGTGCCCAATCCACACTGAAGCTTTAAGCAATATGCTAATTGAAGGTAACAGTAGCTGTCCCCTTAGCTAAAACTTTCACTTTGGAAATAAAAATCAACATTACCTTGATGAAGTTTCCTTCAACCTAACAGACACCCAATTTGTACCACAGAATTCTAAAATACAATGACATTCCCCAGGTGAAACTGTATTCAAATGACTCATTCTAGTCTTCCTTAATTAATATGATTAAATTACTACAAAGCTCAAAGACTTGTGAACTCCATTTCCTGCATTTGTCAAACTTTGAACTCTAGTCAAAATTCTGACTGCAGTTGAAAAAACTTTCTAGTTGTGACCTATAGAAGGTTAGGCAAATACATGAGTCATCTGTGGACTTCAGCTTTTCTTGTCTATTCCTGAATATTCCACAATATTCTCTCCTCCAGAAAAATTAACACAACTTCCGAAGATATGAGCTTCTAAACTGTCTTAGAGAGTTCTTTCCACAATGCATAGTGTAGCTACCTTCCTCCATCTAGATCTCATTTTTCAAAGTCCTTCTGAGTCTTGGATTTGGGGACTGGGGATGGGAAAAATGGTAAGGAGCTCAGGAAGGCAGCCCTGGCTTGCATTTGATTTCCTCTTCGTTACATATACCCACACTCTGGTGGCAGTATCAGCCCTGGTCTTCTCCCTCCAGGCCCAGTGCCTGGAGGTCCAGGCCTCTCTGTGGTTTCTTGCTACTTCCCATAGCTTTGGTGGCTAATGGCCAGAAAGACCAAGCCTGGGCCATTCAGATCCCCAGCACCATTGGTATAATGATAGCTGATGTGGAGAGAGACTGAGGGCATCTTCAGTTATCCTCAACATGTGACCTTGGGAGGTGTCCCACAAATAGAAGAAAGATCTGTAGAATTTTTTTTTTTAAATCTCGTAACTTTCAAATGAGCATGGCACTCAGAAGTGATGGTTGGAGAAGGATCTGTTTTTGTATTTATTGTAAAACTTGAGCAGTATTCAAGAGTACAGCTATTAATCGAATGTAAGGAAGAAGCTCACACAAAACTAAGAGTGGCATGTATTTCTGGGAGCTTCATGTTGGTTGTCTGTGGACAAATGCCAGGCTTACCAGTAAACAGGAAGTTCTTTTTTTTTTCCATGGGGCTTGAACTCTGGGTTTGGGTGCTATCCCTGAGCTTTACAGCTCAAGGCTAGTGCTACAGCACCACATAAAGGTATGTAAGTTTTTAGCTTATAATTGAACTTTGACAAAGTTATGTAATGTTTTTACTAATTGAAAATTCTGGTTTTTTTGATGGTTAATTGGTGATAAGAGTCTCATAGACTTTCCAGCCCGGACTGGCTTTGAACCATGATCCTCAGATCTCAAATTCCTGAGTAGCTAGGATTACAGGCGTGAGCCATAGGTGTTCTGCTACCAGGAAGTTCTGAGCCTAACACTGAGATGGATATGTAAGTTTCATATCTCTTTCTCTTTCTTTCTCCCTCCCTCTCCCCACCCCCCTGTACTGGTTCTGGGGTTTCAACTTGGGGGCTGTACATTGTCCTTGAGCTCTTTTGCTCAAGTCTAGAGGTCTACCACTTGAGCCACACTACACTTCCTGTTTTTTTTTTTTTTTTCTTAATGTGGTTAATTGGAGATAAAAGTCTCATGGACTTTCCTACCCAGTCTGGCTTCAAACTGTGATCCTCAGACCTCAGTCTCCTGAGTAGCTAGAATTTCAGGTGTGATCCATGTGCCTGGCTTCAACTCTCATTTTAATGCCAAATTCCAACTGCATACCTGAGTGTCTCCTATCTCAGGCTGATTTCTGAAAATGTCTTATTGCCCTTCCCCAACTTGGACAGAGGAAAAGCACATTCTGGAAAATTTATTTTCATGAATTATCCTTGATCAACTCTGTCTCTTCTCTGTTTCTTCAAGGCTAATATTTCACCACGTTCCTCGCCCTACTACCAGAAGAGCCCCCAGCCATTATTCATGGTTTTCACCTGTGAAAACAACCGGATGACTCAGCAGGCCAGTGAAGTACAACTGAGTCTTCTGTTTCCCATTTTCCTTCCCTGTGTATATTATTTTACCAGGAGATCCCAAAGATCCAAAAGCCATGGAGCCAGCTCCTTGGTCCAGCTGCCCACTGATGGCCTGTCTAGAACCAGTCACAGCCATCTGCAGTGACCCCCACCCCCACTCCCACCACCATCCTGCAGAGAGCCATCCAAGCACATCCACCCTACCCACCCTCACCATGCAACATCCTTTCCTAAATGACTGCATGCAAGTGATGGTCCCCATGTTTGAAGAAAATACCACACTACCCTCTCTCCAGAGAATATATTTGTGTGTCAGATTCCTCTTTCAAGGCACTATTGATTTATCTTGTCCTTGGAATGGTTAGAAATGAATGAAAAAATGATGGAACTCATAGGGTTACCCCTAGCCTCCCAGGGAAAACTACCAAGGCTTTGAGTCTGGAGGTCATCCCACAGAGAGTGTGCAAACTGTGTCTGTATGCTACTTTGCTGTTCTGAAGACACTCTCTGTTGGGTTTTCAAGGCAGAGGTGTCTGGAGAGTGCATCTGGAGAGCAGGGAGAGTATGAAGCTGGCAGGAAGAGAGGGGCTAAGAAGAGATGGAGGGTTTGCAATTGGTGGTAATGCTAATGGAATTCTTCAAATGGGTTCCATTCACAAAGAGTAACTCTAACTGGTAAGGTGGATGTTTGTGGTTGAGGTTCTCAAGCCCAGGAAACTACAGCAAAGATGCTCAGGCATCTGCTTACAAGAAGAGTACACAGGATGCCATTTGCCATGAGTCCCAGGAGTCATTGAGCCCTTCATCCCATTTTATTGGATGATGCAAGCTTCCCTGTGTGAAAATCCCCATGGACTTCCACAGAACATTTAGGATCCCAAAAGACTTCTATTGATGGTCACCTGAAAGCATTCCTGCCCATCCCCATCTCCTCTGTCTATTCTGTACAGCATATTCCACGTTATAGGGTTTCTTGTTAGATACCCTGAAATGAGGCTATAAGTGCCTAGAGAGAAGAGAACACAGGAAGAGAAACACATTCTCATTGTCACACTAGGCAAAATTTGGCAGGAACTCAGAACTGCAATGACTTCCAACTCCAAACAAGACACAACTAGGAAAGTAGATCCAAAGCCATGCCATCAAGTGTGGACGCGCACCTTACAATTCATCTTTTAAAGAGACTTTCAAAGAGACTTCCACATCTGTGTGTCCGATGTCCCGACCATAACTTACTTTTAAGCCTTTCTGTAAAGTGGACTTCAGGTAAATTTGGAATTTTACCAAATTTTTTATGATCTTTCAAACAGCTTCTACTAGTCAATCTCTTCCTTGTATGTAGCTGACATGATTCTCTTTGCTCTTCAAGAGGTTTGGTTTACTTAGTTGTATTTCAGTGGGTGATCCTGTAGATGAGGCATGAGCATCTTCTCAGGTCAGAATTCAAGGCAGCTCTTCCAACTTTCAAGTTCAGATGGCCACCTGCCACCTCTACCACCTGTGGCCTACCTGGATTATGACATAGTCTTCTGAAATTACTTTTAGAAAGGGCTGCTTTCTGACTCCAACCCCCCCCCCCATTCTGAGTTAAAAAGATTATTTAATGATTATTTAAAGAAAGCCTAGCTTGCTCATGTGCAAGCATGCACACGTTCTCTCTCTCTCATCATCTCTATTTAGCATCCTACCACCAAGTTAGAAAGTTTGATCATCAGCAAATTCCACATCTGGATCTTGCCCACTCAGACCCCCACCACTTGCAGCCCTTCCTTCATGCAACTCTTCTGCACTGCGCCATTCTTCCTCTTTCACTGCATGGCTACAAAACCAAAGGCTAGATGAAGAATGATGCCAGGTACTGCTGACCCTGTGTCTCCTCTGAGTCCCTTTAGACACGCATGAGCAAGCAACTGCTTCTGTCCCAATTTAAACCAAAGGAAATGAGTTTGCCTCCTAAAGGGTTAATGACAAATACTTTGCCATATCTTGAGCATCAGGGAAAATGTACAGCTATCAGGAAGCTTGAAGCTCAGGTTAATGTTCAAGTCCACTAGAGTACATAAGTTGGTAAATTTACTTTCTCCTCTGAGGTTTTCTTTTTTTGTAGATCCACCCCAGTCTCTTTATTGCATGTTGCCTTGAATCAAACAATCAATTAATTCCCTCCTTCCGGAAACAAGAAAGCTATACAGTCGAACAAGCAAAGGGTTTAATAGGCTTTGCTTCCCCCAGTGCTGCCAGGCTGAGCCAGGCAGCAGGTGCCTAAGGAATTCAGAGAGAGGAATGTGTTTTAAAAGGATTGAGGATAAAAGGTGTCTGTGTGGGGATGGCTGTTATTACAGTGATGAAAGGAAAAGGAGCTGCTTGCAGGCTTTGAAAGTTCAAGGAAAATACAATCAGCATAACCCATAGTGCTAAACATGTTCCTCTGAAGGCCTCCTAACAAACGCTGTTATTAAACCCATCCCTGTGGCCTTGGCCGCACTAATTCTCAGAGGATGTGGGCAATGGGCCAGGGGTGGAATCCCCAAAGCTGCATTGTTGAGAAGGCAACCAGGCTTTTCCCAGAAGCAAAGACCCAACCTCAACAAGGGCACAGCCAGGGTCCTGGGAGCTCTTCCAATGTCCCCACCACTCTGCAGTGGAGAGACACAGGAGGGCCACTGTTGAGTATCCTCAGATACTCAGTCAGCGCTTGTAGCCATACATCCTCAGAAGACTTTGCTGTTGCTTTCACACTACAAACACATGCACATGTTCTCATGCACACACAGCCGAACCACTACTACCACCACCTGTCCAACCTCCCGGCAATGATTTTCAGATGAAACAAACAACAACAACAACAACAAACATCCCGTCTTACTTATGGAAGTTCCAACTAGATGTCTGAGCTCCAAATTCTTTTTCAAATTCTGTTATTTTCAAGAATCACAGGAATTGGAGACAGAGATAGAAGACAAGTCTAAGAATGAGAAATTCACTGTTACTGTCAGATTGTGTTGTACACACAGTCCAATGATGCCACGTACTGGTGGTGCTACCATACATGAAATCTTTCTCAACCTCAATTCTTAGTTTAATGAAATAATCAGAAGGGCCAGGGGCATATTTTGATGTTAAGAGTACTTGTCTAGCCTGAACAGGGCCTTGGATTCCATCTCTAGCATCTTTGCAAATAAAGTGGAATAAAACAAAAGAAAAATCAGAATACTACTTAATACAGGCATGATACAGAAAAATTAAAATGATGCACAACCCATACAATATGAACATCTCAAAGCACTTAGCTACCCCTACCCAGAATTTCTTTCTCCCTCTTTGTTTCTCAGTCTCTGTCTCTCTCTCATGGCTAGTTTGAAATAGCCCTCTCCTTCCTTACTTCAGAGGTCCCAGGGGTCATAGGACTCACATATATAGAAAAGATGCAACCAATGCTCAAAGTGGCCACATTGCCTTTGCTTTGGTCTGCTGAAATGGGAAAAAGGTGACTTCAAATTTCAAAGACAGAGAATGTAACAAACTCAGAGTTATATGTCTATGCGCTCAAAGGGAATAAAAAGTACCTTCTAGTGCCAAAAGCTAGTGGCTCACACCTGTAATCTTAACTACTCAAGAGGCTGAGATCAAGGTTCAAAACTAGCCTAGGTAGCTAGCTCATGCAGGAAATTGTCTTATCTGCAATTAACTAGTAAAAAGCCAGAAGTGGAGCAGTGGCTCAACAGGCAGAGCACATGCTTTGAGCCAAAAAGCTAAGAGACAGTGCCCAGGCCCTGAGTTCAGGACCCTGTATCAGCACACATTCATGTCCCCTCCTACCACCCCCCCCCCCCACACACACAATTTTCCAGTTCTAGTCTGAACCTTCATCCTGCTCCAACGGGGATCTCCAAAAATCACCACTCTAGTATTAACTTGTCTATAAATGCCAACAGCAAGCAAGCAGACAACAAACTTGAAAGAATTCTTAGATATCTAATTACTTGCTGGTATGTTAGAAGCAAAGAAAGAACAGGAGAGGAGAGGGGAGAAGAAAAGGGGAGAGGAGAGGTCGGTACTAAGGATTTATTACTTTCAAGCATAAGAACAAAAAAATATGGAAGGGAGGAGGGGGTAAGTGGTATAGAGCATACCTAGTGTACACAAGGCCCTGATATCTTACCACTCCACTAAATGAACGAAGTATGGGAGGGAATCCATGCTCTGTATGCTTTATGGTGGAAAAAAAATCCACACTGTAATATCAAATCCCTGCTCTGCAAGTAGGAAAACAGTTAACACAATCGATAAAGCTGGAGGAGAGGGCTTGCCCATCCAGGACTTCTATTTCATGCATAAAACATGAACAAGGAAGTAGAAAAGCTGCCTGTGCTTTGCTTCAGTTGTAGAAATGTAAAAAAGAATGAGGAACTCCTGTATAAACACCTGTGTGAGAAAGGGGTGCTGGAGGGCACGATTCTCTCCAGTCTGAGTGGCTCACACTTCATTTTTAAGTCTATTTGTTTGGACAGGAGCTTCCTAATTTGAACCCATCATCCTAAAAAAAATAAAGATGTTAAGAGAATGACAATTTTATAAAAGATGGTGAGAAGTAGTAGATGTTGGTCCCTGCTGATGGGGGAGGGAAAGAGGGAAGAAGAGAAGAGGGAAGGAGGGAGGAAAGTAGAAAGGGAGAGAGAAAGGAGGGAGGGAAAGAGGGAAGGAAAGAGGGAAGGAAGGAGGGAGGGAGCTTTGTCCAAGGGCAGAGGGCTAGATACCTGAGCATACTGAACACAGTATTTGGGATCCCACAGTGAAGACTGGTGGAGGAGAAGAACATGGTCAGGAGACAATGGAGAAACAGCTTTGTGCGGAGTCCTAAAACAGTTACGAACAGCTCTGTGCTATCAAGCCCTTTGACACGGAGAGCTGGCACTAGGCTGGCTGAGGACTCTCCTCTTTTCTTCTAAGATGTTTGTTTGTTTGCTTAGTTTTTCTTTTAAGCAGAGTCTTACCATGTAACCCAAACTGGCCTGGAACTCATGATCCTTCTGTCTCTGCCTCTTGAGTGGTAGGATTAAGGCATGTCCCACCATGTTGAGTTGTTGCAGTTTTACCATTCTAAACTTACTGGGTTGCAAAGTTATTTCCAGGTTCTCCTTCAAGATGGGGATGGATGAAGGTCATGTTTATTCAAAGCTTTGTCCATAGATTGGTCACTTGCAGTAACAATGGCTGTGTATAGCACAACAGCTCACAGTTCGCTGATCCCTCCAAGCATGGACTCATACAGTGCACCAGCTTCATTCTGCCCACAGGTTCACATTTCATTCACCAGTTCAACCCTTGCCTCTGTCCCCCAGCAGCACCACCCTCTTGCATTCCGTCCTCCAGTGGCAGCTCACTGTCCACCAGTAGTATCACCCTATTGCTTTACCTGGTCCTTCAGTGGTGCCTGTTCATACCTGCTCTAGGTGGAAGTGGTCCAGGATGGCTACTGTGCCTGCACACACATTCTTAAGGCTTCATGCAAGGTTAGCTAATGTAGCGCATGCATATATGACTCAAGGTCCCATGGACACGGAGAGCCAGTTGAATCTCGGTCCTTGTGAAGTGTAGACCCAAGATAATGTTGAGAAAGGCCTAACTTATTCTATATACCCTACAACTTGCCTAATATAGAACCAGAGGGACTGACATTTATGGGCAAGTAAATAGTAAGTTAACAATCGACTGGCTGGGTGAGCTTGCTGAGAGTCAAATCCTAGCTCTGGCAGTCTTGGGTGGGTTATATAGCTTCTCCATATCGCCTTCTCCATTTGGGTACAATAGGGTTGTAGGACATCTACCTTCCCCTCCAGTCCCTATCCCAGGATGCTGGGAGAAGAATTACTTGTAAAGTACTTGAACAACACCTAGCACAGAGTATGTTCTAGAAAAATTTGTGTGTTCCTATCACCATTATAATCAAAATGTGTGCCATGCCAGGCATCACCGGCTCACATCTGTGATACTAGCCACTCAGGAGGCAGAGATCCAGAGGGTCCACAAATCCAGCCAAACCAGAGAAGTCTATAAGACTCCATCTCTAATTAACCAGCAAAATGTCAGGCTGGAGGTATAGCTCAAGAGGTAGAACACAAACTGAACAAATAAGCCAAGTGAGTGTGGGGTTCTGAGTTGAAACTTTGGTACTGGCAAAAAAAAAAGAAGGAAGGAAGGAAGGAAGGAAGGAAGGAAAGAAAGAAAGAAAGAAAGAAAGAAAGAAAGAAAGAAAGAAAGAAAGAAAGAAAGAAAGAAAGAAAGAAAAAGTGTGCTAGTAAAATGAGCAGATTTCTAGAACTGAAGAAAGCCAGTCATAGGGCTCTCGGATTCTTAGAAAGATGAGGGTCCTGTTTGATTTCCACAAGGGTTCTGTCTTCTAATTAGTCCTCTTGGTATAAAGACCATGTTTCAAAGCATTGATCAAAGACCTTGACTATTCCGTTACTGCTCATTCCACAAACCAATTCATGCAAAGTAAATTACCTATTCCAAAGCATGCAATTAGTGCTTATTCTAATATCAACTTTTGCCATTAAACAAACAAATCACACACACACACACACACACACACACACACACGTGCACACGCAGTTCAGAAGCTGCAAGCCCTTGGCTCTGACAGTTTTGAGTCAGAACCTGGGGTAAACAGGACAACACAGTCAGTCTGGCTTAGTCACTGATGCTGATTAGAAGGCCACATGGAGCTGAGTAAAAAGGCACAAGGTGAAGTGCAACTCAGTGCAGAAAAGGAAAAGGTAGATTACTAACTCGCTGCGAAGATTCGATTTTCATCAAGTACCTTTGAATGTCAAGTTCTGCCTGAAGAGAGATCAGCATGCACTGCAAAGCCTGTGGACCAGGAGAGAAAGAGAAAGGCAAAAAAAAAAGGAAAGAAGAGGGTGAAAACATGAAGAGAAAAATGGATCATCTATCTGTTTTATGATAAAAATGCAGCACAGTTCCCAAAGTAAAGAACTGTGAGAGCTGGATCCTGTGCTTTATGATGGAATGTTGAAAGCAAGCACTACCTAGAGATCAGATATCCTGCCACAGGCGAAGTTGAATTTGCTTCATATCATTTAAGAATGTGTCCCACTGGGCTGGGAAGGTGGCTCAGTGGTAGAGTGCTTGCCTTGCATGCATGAGGCCCTGGGTTCGTTTCCTCAGCACCACATAAGCAAAAAGAAAAAAGCCGGAAATGGCACTGTGGCTCAAGTGGTAGAGTGCTAGCCTTGAGCTGAAGAGCTGAGGGACAGCGTTCAGGCCCAGAGTTCAGGCCCCACGACCGGACCCAAAAAAAAAAAAAAAAAGAATGTGTCCCACTGACCTATTATCCCTGAGTTGGCCTGTCCCAAATGCAATACTTTGGAGGTGGCCCAAGGCTGCCATCTTGACTGCCACAGGCTACTGGGCCACCAGCCAGTGGAGAACTGTCCTGAAAAAGTAGTCCTATGAAACCAGGTGCCAGTGGTTCATGAATGTAATCACAACTAAATTCAGGAGGCTGAGATCTGAGGCTCATGATTCAAAGCCAGCCTGGGCAGGGAAGTCCATGAGACTCATCTCCAATTAACCACCAAAAAGCTGGAAGTGAAGAGAGGGCTCAAGTGGTAGAGCATTAGCTTTCAGTGAAAAAGCTAAGGGACAGGCCTAGGCCTTGTCTTCAAGCCTGGTACCTGCAACAAACAAACAAAAACTACTGTGAGTGCTGTGCCCGCTGCCTCACAAGAGGCTACTTGACAGAGGTGAACATGCGCAGGAACACAACTCAGAGCACAGTTGTTACTTCACCCCAATGAATCCTGGAGCCTGCCTTCAGTTTCCAAGGTCTACTGTGCAATTCTTAGATATTTTAGTTCTTATTGGTCCTACAGACTCATTTTTTTGAACATTAAAAAAACAAACATTCCACAGGAGGCTGAATTCTAGAGAATCATGGCTTGAGGCCAGCATAGCTCAAGTAATAAACTACCAGTTTAATGATCATGCCAAGCAAGCACAAAGCCCTGAGTTCAAATCCTAGTACTAGCAAATAAAAGCAATAACAAAACAAAACAAAAATCCTCCATGGAAGGAAATACTGTTTTGCTTATAAAGAAGGAAAATTTCTGCCAGGAACAGTGGATCACACCAGCAATTACAGCTACTCCAGAGGTACAGATTAGAAAGACTCCAAACTAGTCAAAAAGTTAACAAATAGATCCTATTCTCAACTAATAAAGCTAGGTATGGTGACGCCTGCCTGTTATCCTGGCTATTCAGGAATCATTAAGAAGGAGACCTGCAGTCCAGATCAACTGGGCAAAAACATAACACCTCTTTCTAAAAACAACAAAGAAAAATGGCTGGGGGGTTGGCAGACCTCTTACTTAGCCAGTGTATGGCTAGAAAGAGAAGAAGGAAAATGTCCTTATAAGCATAGAGTAGCTTGTCAAGATTACAAAAGGAAATGCACAGAAGCCTGTTTTCACCTTCCTGTAGGTCCCAACTGTGTGGAAAGATGTGGCCCACCAGAGTGAAAAGCAGAGAACACACTGGACTTAAAATTGAGGTTCATATCTGAGGATCATGGTTCAAAGCCAGCCTGGGCAGGAAAGTCTGTGAGACTCTTATCTCCAATTAGCCACAGAAAACTGGAAGTGGTGCTATGGCTCAAGTGGTAGAGCCGCTCGCCTTGAGCTGAAGAGCGCAGGGACAGTGCTCAAGCCCAGAGTTCAAGCCCCACAACCGACAAAAAAAGAATTGAGTTTCATATCATCAGTTATATATTATGTTATGATGATATCATCAATGATAATACTGATCAGACAAGTTCCTAAATATAATGGGGTTAAGGTGATATTAAGCAAACGTTAACCAGAAAAACACAAATGACCCAATTGCTATCTCAAAGAAATTGCTGAAGTGACAAAAATTATGATGTTATAAAAGATTTTTTTTAAAAGGATGTTTTATTCTTTCAAAGACGCCTAACAAATTCAATGGCTTCCATGGAGAAAAATGGCAAAGGAAAAACTAAATGTTCTTCTTTTCTTTTTTTAATGTTTTTTTTTATCATGAAAATACTGTACAGTTACATGAACAAGGTAATGAGTACATTTCTTATCAAGCATGTTGCCTCCTCCTTTGTTTTTCCCCTACGATCCCTGCCCTCCCCTCCTCCCCTTCTCCCCCTCCCCCCCACCTAAATTGTAAAGTTCAAGACTAAATGTTCTATCACATTGACTGACATCTGAGATCTCTTCACAGGGCTGAGTGTGGTAGGAAAGTTGCTAGGGATTGAACCTGTGGCCTTGTGCATAAGAGGCAGGCATTCTTGAGCTATACCCCTTGAGTTATACCCCCCATCAAGATTTCTTGCCTAAGACAGTGCTGGTGAAGTAGAGAGGGGCAGGTGTGGAGTGGGAAGTACTGGGTAGGTGCCTGCTATACTGATGTGGCCCTGATCCCAAAAGCACGCCTTCCGTACTTATCACAGCTGGCACAAGGAGCAACATTGCTTTCTCCTTTTTCCTGAGTTTTCAGCGATAAAGACACCTGCCTAATAGTACCAAAAGATTTAGAAAGGTGGCAAAGGTGACTGGTAGAGCTCAGTGAGCAGTGCTAAGAGGAAAGTAGCTAGGACAGTTTAAAAAGGTTTTACTGTCCAGTTGAAGTTTGGGTTTTGTTCAGAAATTAAAAGCTTTTCTGACATGACTCTACATCAAGTCCTCTTTTGACTAGGAGCCATTGAACCAGGAGATGAACTATGGTTTCATACAATGCATTACGGAAACACTGGATGTTCTTACAAGCTCATAACTGTATCCACCACACTGTCTTAAATTTTTTTTCTTTCTGTGTGTGTGTGTGTGTGTGTGTGTGTGTGTGTGTGTGTGTGTGTGTGTGTGCCCGCACACATGCATGCGCCTGTACTGGGCCTTGGCCTCAAAGCCTCCTCTCTCACTAGGCTTTTTTTGCTCATGGCTGATGTTCTACCACTTGAGTTGTACTTCCTGGCTCCTTTTAGTCAAGCTTCTAAGTGCTTATTAGCAAAGCTTATTTTCTTTTCCTCCTATCTTCCATTATGGTCCATATACCAGTTCTCCAATTTACCAGTGGGCAAACTCAACTTTACTCCTCTATAGTATAGAAATAGCAATACGGTAATAGGTTGTTAAAAGGATTAACTGTGATTAATACATCTCATTTAAAACATGATGCCAAATTCCTGGCTTAGCCTACAAACAAAAGTGAATGGATTTGAATGTCTTGTTCTGTGTGTGTGTATGCTGGTCCTGAGGCTTGATCTCATGACCTGGGCACTGTCTCTGAGCTTCTTTTGCTCAACGCTAGTGCTCTTCCTCTTGAGCCACAGCTCTACTTCTGGCTTTTTTTTGGTGATTAATTGGAGATGAGAGTGTAATGGACTTTCCTGCCCAGGCTGGCTTTGAATAGTGATCCTCAAATCTCAGCCTCCTGAGTAGCTAGAGTTACAGGTGTGAACCACCAGTGCCTGGATCCCTGTTTTTGTTTGTTTGTTTTGTTTTGTTTTTTTTAAGGAAAAAAGTCATACTACTAGAACATGCCTTTCTATAACAAGCGAAGGGACAATAAATGTCAAAGTCCTTAGAATATGGCATGTCCTTTTAAGTCAGCAATTCTAACTGTAGCTATCTCCAAGAAGCCCCACAGATTGTTGTTTGCATGCAGTGGTAAGTGCAAGCATTAAACCCAACAAAACAAGCAATCACTAAGAATAAGGAAGGAGCCAACTCTAACACAGAAAGAAGCTCACACAGAGCTGGGTGTGGTAGTCTGTTACAGGAAAGGAGACTGCATGGAGTGGACTAAGAAACCTAAGGCAGTACTTGGCTTAGTCAGTGGGGGGGGGGGGGTTTCACCTATCCCAGGTCCTAATCCCTCTATCCCTTTTTAGTCAAAAAGCTTGACTTATGCTTTAGGAAACAAATGGATCGGGTTACTGATGACTTCCAAAGCACTAGGTTTATCCAAGCTCCAGTGGCTCACACCTATAATCCTAGCTACTCAGGAGGCTGAGATCTGAGGATTGCTGTTCAAAACCAGCCCAGGCAGAATAGTCCACGAGACTCTTTAATAAACCTCCAAAAAACTGGAAGTGCAGCTGTGGCTCAAATAGTAGAGCACTAGCCTTGAGTTCAAGGATAGTGCCCAGACTTTGAGTTTGAGCCCCAGTATCAACTAAAAAAAGAAAAAGCAGTGAATTTGAAAAGCTCTACACTTCCTTCTACTGCCTCACCTTCACTGACAAAGAACATGCTGCAAAGCAAAGGCCATTGTACACAGGTTGGATTCAAGCCAGCTCCCAGCACAGCCACACCCCCCCCCCCCACAGCCATTATTCTGATTGGACAGTTCTTATCATAATGGCTATTAAACTATAATATTCATTTTCAATTTTCTGTTCGTCCCCTCAAACAGTAGAAGACTGACATAATGCAATGCATTTAAAATGAGGAAGAGATGGAGGGGAGGATGGACAAAGAATGCAGCCATAAAATTCAACACATATCTTACAAAATTAAGAAAATTGAGAGAAGGGGTGAGGTTGGGAGGGATGGGGAAGAATGATGAAGGGGTGGCATCCATTAAGATGCACTGTATTCACAAACTGTTTTGTCGAGTGGCAACCCCTTTGTATCTACTTAAAGATAACAAAAAAAAAAGATTTAAAAAAGAAATTTGAAACCGTCTATATATTCACACAAATCAAAGGTGATATTAGAATAAACACACATCGGCTGACTGTCATTAGTCAGTGATTGCTGTCTCAGGGCAGAGCTCAGAGACCCTGCCCACGCTTCCATATTCCATGTTAACAAAGACATGGGTACAAGTAGCCAAGCCTACTGGCTCATAAAGTGTAAGGGGAGGGTTAGCCCGGGCTATCTCTGCAAGGCAGATGCACTTGGAAATGACTCCAGCAGGTGCAGCCTATAGGTGCTGGGATGGCCAGGTCCTTGAGAACTGTGTTTACCCCAAAACCTGCCTCACATATACCATGATTCGAGTGTGGCTCAAGCATCATGTGATGGTCCATCGTGATTGAAAGCTTGGTTCCCAACATAGCCCTATGAAGAGAAGGTAGAACCTTGGGGAGGTGGGAGCTACAGGGAAGTCCTTATACAACTGGGGAGGGGGCGGAGCTTCAAAGGGAATCCTCTGACAGGTAGTTCTCAAAAGGCTCATTGGTGGTTCTCACAAGAAGGCTGTTGTAGAAGCTTTACTTCAACCCAGCCAATCCTCTCTACTTCCTGAGACATGACCAGTTACCCTGATATACATTTACACCATCTGCCATGGGGCCTTCACTACATTCAAGCTGATACAAGCAAACATCATACCCTTGAGCCTCCAAAACAGACCACATCAACCTCTTCTCTTCATAAAGTAGCTGGTCTCAGGTGTTTTTTTATAGCAATGCAAAACTGACTAATACATTCCACTTACTTCCTTGCTTCCTTCCTGTCTCCTTCTCTATCCACTCTCAAACCCTAGGATACAAACATCAGGAAAGTAAGTGTGTCTTTAGTGCTCAAGTTTTTACTCACAGAATGAACTGCAAGAGTATGGAAGATGGCACAGGATTTGAGAAGCTGATTGATCTGAGGGCTTCTCTTTTGAAAATAAGCTCTACCTTTTAGGTCTGAGAACTTCAGAAGTGTGTCCCAGGCTGCAGTGCCCTCAGCCTGAGCAGTTCTACAAATTCCAAGACCTAGATTTAACCCAACCCTAATATGGGTTCATTAACCAATGGCCGACCATCCCCACGGCCCTTCCAGCCACCAGTCCCACTCCATGCAAGAACATTCCCAACCATCACCAGATTCCCCAGGCTCTCTTGCTTCTTGGCTGTTCTCACATTTACAAAGGAGGAAACACCCATATGCTATGGGATTTCCATTTGCACCCATATACCCTCCTTCTACAAAGCATTAAACAAAAATACTCAGAACCCTTTACAAAAAAGTCCCTTTCAAAAGCCTTGTTTTTGTTTCCTTCTACTATTACAAAGGGTGTAGAATGCATTACATCCTTGATTCAATAGTTTCTGGTGGAGGAGCTGCTGGCTCTGAGGAATGGCACTTGGTGACAGAGATGATAGGCTGGTATGGCAGGCTCCATATCACATTTGCTGGGTCAATGTCCCAACGGGCTGTGCTTTTAGGAGCAGCCTCGCATAATACATGAGATCTAGCTAAGAGAATTTTAGCAAGGAGGAGAGATGGGATAAGACACAGGGTCATTTCTTTTTTTTTTTTTTTAATTTAATTTTATTTGTGAACATACTGTACAGAGGAGTTACAGTTACATGGGCAGGATAATGCGTACATTTCTTACCAAGCATTGCAGCCTCCTCCTTTGTTTATCCTTCACATCCCTTCCCAGCCTCCCCCCTACCCCGCTAATCCCAATCCTTCCCCCCCTCCCCCCCCCTCCCCCCCGCACCAACGTTGTAAAGCTCGTTTTGGACATGACAACTTGTACTTCTCATTGTTGCAACAGGTCCACCTGTATCCTTAAACAACTGGTTTTTCCCCATCTCCTCCACAAGTTATACTGACATCAAATATAGTGAAAGCAGGGGTTATACTGTGGAGGAGGGACATACAAAGCAACAAAGAGATAATCTTATAAATGTGTTAGAAACACATGCATGAAAGAAAAAAAACATTAAAATACACATCTAAGGTTTCATTTTCCTGACATCACATTATCTGACCTTTTCCGCTTGACTCATACATATACTAGATATTACAAATAAGGGAAACCATGGGACCTACGTTTCTTTGGGCCTGGCTTACTTCACTTAATATAATTTTTTCCAAGTTTTTCCATTTCCTAACAAATGGGGCAATGTCATTCTTTCTGATGGAGGCATAGAATTCCATTGTTTATATATACCACATTTTCTTGATCCATTCATCTACTGAGGGGCATCTGGGTTGGTTCCATATCTTAGCTATGGTAAATAATGCTGCAATAAACATAATTGTGCTGGTAGCTTTAGTGTGGTCTTGTTTGTAAACATTAGGGTAAATGCCCAAAAGTGGGATTGCTGGGTCATAGGGGAGCTCTATGTGAAGTCTTTTGAGGAACCTCCATACTGCTTTCCAAAGTGGTTGAACAAGTTTACATTCCCACCAACAATGAAGTAAGGTTCCTTTCTGTCCACATCCCCTCCAGCATCTGTTGTTAGAGTTCTTGATTTTTGCCGTTCTAACTGGGGTGAGGTGATATCTCAATGTTGTTTTGATTTGCATTTCTTTTATGGCTAGGGATGTTGAACATTTCTTCATGTGTCTATTGGCCATCCTTCTTTCTTCTTCAGAGAAGCTTCTCTTTAAGTCTTTCGCCCACTTACTTATTGGGCAGTTGTTTCTTTGAGGATTTGTTGTTGGGTGGTTTAATTTTTTGAGTTCCAAGTATATTTTAGATATGAGACCCTTGTCCGTTGTATGGCTAGTAAAGATCTTCTCCCAGTCCGTGGGCTTTCTATTGATCTTGCTAGCTATGTCATTTGCCCTGCAGAAGCTCTGCAACCTTATACAATCCCATTTGTCCAACCTTTCTTTGTTTTGTTGTGTTTCCGGGTCTCTATTCAGAAAATTTCGGCCTGAGCCAAGGAGACAGGGTCATTTCTTGAAGACCATCAGGAATGCAGCTTAAATTTCTCTTTTCCTCTCCCAGAAAATAAATCCAAAATCCAGACCCTCAAAGATGCTGGCCAACTTGAGTCAGAAGTGAGGTCAGTCGCAGCAGCCCAGGTGCACGCAGACAGCTGAGCCTTCATGCCACATTTATTCTGAAACTTCCACAATGGCTGGCAGTGGGATAAATGAGATGTGTGGAATGATTGCTGACATCACTCTGGGAGAGACAGATAGGGGTCCAGAAATGTTCTGGGCTGAGTGACAGAGACTTGATGTCTTATCTGAGCCCTACCTTAACTCAATGTAATTTAGCTGCCTGTCTGGCCCTAGGTTTCGTTATGCATTCAAATAAAGGAGTACACAAACCTTTTATGGCAAATTTCAGCTTTGCATTACTCTAGACACACAATGCCTTCCAAGTTGTCAGGACTTCCGGAGATCTCATTTCACAAAATCAGTACCACAGGTAGCATACAGAAAAGGGCCAAAGCTCTGGGTGCTGTCTGCCAGCCTCTGTGCTTGTGCCCATGGGGAAACTCCAGGAAGGACCTGAGGCAAGCAGTTGGTACACCACTCATGAGCTGTTCTACTTGGGACAGAATATGTAATTAGACTTTGTAAAGGGCTCCTTAAACCACAGAAATTTACTTTCCACATCTGCAAAATGGGAACAAAATCATTCTCCCTGTTTCACCACCACCAGCTCCCCAAGAATCATATATGGGATACAGTGGATGAAACCACTGTTTACTGTAAAGCTCTACAAAGAGTAAAGTGATGATATCTTTATGAAGGAGCTCAAGATACTCATGGAAGAGTTCCTGAGTTGTTTCAAATTGTGGACTTGCGATGCCCAGCCTAGCCCACTGTAGGGACAGCAGACAGAACACCTTCAACCCTGGGCCTCAATTCACAGATGTGGAATGAGGGTTATTGCCTCCCTAAATCCATGTGCTGAAGTGTTAATTCCTGGTGTCATGGTGTTGAGAGGTGGGGCCTTCTTTGATGAGGCTGGACCTTGTGAAGGGATTAGTGCCCCTACAAGGGAAACCCCAGAGAAACTATCTCTCTTTCTCTGCATGTTGAAACAGCAAAAAGGTAGCTATCTGCAAACCAGAAAGAGGACCCTCACCAGAACCTATCTATTGTTCAGACTCTGATGGTAGAGTTACTTCCAGGCTCCAGAACTATGAGAAACAACTGTGTTGTTTAAGCTGTTCAGTCTATAATATCAGTTTTGAGCAGAACAAACTTACAAAGATAATGACCCAGTGAAAACCATGGTGGCATATGTTTGTGTCAGAAACCCCAGCTGAGACCCTGGCTGTGAGACTTGCTGTCTTGAGGCACATCTGCCCATAAAACTGCAGCTTCCCTGACCCCAGCCCTCCCTCATGGACTGGGATCATTCAACTAGTTCATCTTTATCAGCCCCAACATGTGGAGAGCTCAGAAATGGATAGAGGTCCAGCCCTAATTTCTAGATGATTAGCTCCAGAGAGTATATGCCAAAAATTATTCTGTAAAAGCCAGCTGGAAGCTGGGAGCTCATGCCTGTAATACTATCTACTCAGGAGGCTGAGATTTGAGGATCATGATTTGAAGCCAGCCTTGGGCAGGAAGGTCCATGGGACTCTTATCTCCAGTTAACCACCAGAAAACTGGAAGTGGATCTGTAGTTCAAACAGTAGAGCACTAGCCTTGAGCAAAAGAGCTCAGGGACAGTGTCCAGGTCCCACGACCAAAACCCCCACACCCCCGAAAAAAAAGCCAGTTGGACATATTGGCACAGGCCTGTAATTCCAGCTATGTGGGATGTCATAATAGGAAGATCAGAGTTTGAGACCATCCTAAGAAAAATCATGAGATGTTATCTGAAAATGAAAGCAAAAAGAGGGCTGGGGTCATGGTTCAAGTGATACCACCTTTAGCAAGTACAAGGCCCTGACTTCAAATGTTAGTATTAAAAACAGTAATAATCTTAATAATAGGTCTTACTGAGAGAAGAATGTAGAAATATTCTTTTCTATCTAGGATGATGGGTTTAGTCAGGCCTTTGTGATTTCTGGGCTTTCTTGCTCAGAGATGGGACTCTACCACTTGAGCCATACTTTCAACCCAACTTTTTGCTGATTATTTTAGAAAAGGAGTCTCAGACTTTTCTACCTAGGCTGGTTTCAAATTGTGATCCTCTGGATCTCAGCTTACTGAGTGGCTATAATTACAGGTATGAGCCACTGGTGCAGTTAATAGCAACCAAATAAGAGAACTGTTGCATTTCTTAAATTCAAGGACGAATTGATATTACTTAAAGAGATTAAGAGTAAGGAACATGAATCATGACTATAATAAATAATACATAAATGAGGAACATAATTACAAATTATCACTGTGTGTATGTGCGCGCGCGTGTGGTGTGTGTGTGTGTGTGTGTGTGTGTGTGTGTGTGTGTGTGTGTGTGTGTGTGTGTATGTATGTATGCTGGTCCAGTGGTTTGAACTTGGGTCCTGGGTGCTGTCCCTGAGATTCTTTTCCTCAAAGCTAGCAAGTGCTCTACCACTTGAGCCATAGCAGCACTTCTGGCTTTTTCTGAGTAGTTGGTTTGTAGTAAGAGTCTCACGGACTTTCCTGCCTGGGCTGGCTTTGAACAGTGATCCTCAGATCTCAGCCTCCTGAATAGCTAGGATTATAGGCATGAGCCACTAATGTCCAGTTCAAATTACTATTTTTAACACTGCATTTGAAAAGAATAATCTGTGAATGGAATAAAAAAATACATCACAGAGATCTGTAACAGGACACTGAAGGCACAGGGGTAGAGTTGAGATATTCTGCGAGCTGGGTGAACACTACTTGTTGTGGGGTTGTTGTTGTTTGGCAGTACTGGGTTTGAATCACAGCCGCATATTTGCAAGGCAGGTGCTCTATGTTGTCATTTTTTAATGTTTAGTCACATCCTTGACTCATAAAACAAATAAAGATTTTTCAACCCTTTCCAATCAGAAGACTGGATTCTAGGAGCTCTTGGAGAAGTTGAATGCTTACCTTTCCAAGTACAATGAATTAAAGTGGAACGTCATGCTCATAACAATTCAACCCCAAACAGACTTTGCTAATTGCGCAGAGTGGAAACGCTGGGCTCTGAGCATGCACACAGCTTTGGCCCTACTGGGAGAAAACCTGGGCGAGCCAGGTCAAGGAGCAGGAAACACTCCTGAGCAACCTGTACCTACCTGGTCTCAGCTCTGTCTACTGCCTAATCAATCTGTACCTGGTCGCAGCTCTGTTTATGGCCTAAGCAACCTGTACCTGGTCGCAGCTCTGTTTATGGCCTAAGCAACCTGTACCTGGTGGCGGCCCTGTCTACCGCCATGGGTGTGGAGCTGCTCCAGCCGGTGCATCACTGCCACTCACACAGCACGAGCAAGGTCCTCCACAGCGCCACGGGAAAACTTCCAGGAAACTTTCAAGACCATCAAGTATTTTTCCAAAAGAAGTGAGTCTGATGCATCCTGAACTCACCTTCCAGGCCGCTGAAAATAGGAGAAAACTGAGGGAAAGGGGAACTGTTAGGTAGATAGGGATATTAAGCCTGGCAGAGAACATGTGGACTGTCATGGCGCCTCTTGTTTCCACAGTACACCTGCTCAACCAATGAAAACGGCCACGGTACGCATGCGCAGTCCGATAAGCAAGCAGCCCAAAGCCCAGGGGAGGAGATATAAAGGTGCCCTTAGAGGGGAGGACTCCTCTTTCAGCTCCTCTCTTTGAAGAATCTCCCCACTTTCCTTTTACTTTCAAATAAACCTTGTCTGCTTTAAACAATTTCCTGCCTTTTAATTCTCCAATGAGAAAACAAGCCCCACCGCTAGACAGTATCAAAACCTAATGGCAAATATGTCTGGGAGAGACAGGAAAACAGAATTGCTCCTGACCACCAACATACAGTGCTATGAAAGAGTTTGGTTTTGCCATAAATGAGGTCCAAATACATATGGGGTGATAATGCTGTTCCATACTCTCTGGGCTGCTCCTTCGCCTGTCCTTTGGAACAACAGGAAACACAACACTGAAAGATGAGCACCTTGGGGGTAAGGTGAGGAGTCACCTCTCTGTCCTCGCAAAGAAAAATGGTCCCTAGCTGCAGAGTACAGTGAGTTCAGGGACACACAGGGAACCCAACCATTGAGATGAGTATTGGCATTTGGTTGGAACTTAACTGTGCTCCTTGAAAGGAGCATTCCTATTAACTCCTCCTCCTCCAAGTCCCCAGAGGCTGCCCTGAGTCTGATTGGTAGGGATGGACACAGGGTCATTCTAAGGCTCTTGGGAGACCTCAACATTCTTTCCACCCTTTAGTAGTGCCTTAGAGAACCCCACAGCGGCCAGCTGCCACCCATCAACTCCCAGATCCCTGCAAAGCCACATTGCCTCTCTCACTTTGCACTCCCAGGCAAGACAAAGTTGAGAAGGTTACTCATAATTTTTAGAATTATTTGCTCTGTGGTAACAATTCGTAGGGACATCTGGCATGCAGTCCCTATCATAATTCACCAAGTATCTGGATGACCTCCTACCTTCTACAAAGCTAATAAATCCCACTTGCAAATGATCAACTAAGGCATAGCAGCTGTTCCCTGTCTCTGAGAACAGTAACTCACTCTAGGCTAGATAGGCTGAGCAAGAATAACCCTGTTGGCTATCCATTCCTAGCCCAACCTAGAACTTCAACATATGGAGCTGGATTTGAGATGCAAATGAACAGCTTCACAATTCAGAGCGGTAGACCAGGTTTAAGCACATAGAATATGTGATGAGTCAGTATCAAACTAGTTTATACTTTTTTCCCTCTCTTTGTGCCAATACTGGGGCTTGAATTCAGGGCCTGGAAGCTGTCCCTTAGTTTTTTTGGTTCAAGGCTGGTCTTCTATCATTTGAGCCAAGCTCCATTTCAGGATTTTGGGGGTTAATTGGAGATATGCATCTCATGGATTTGCCTGTGTAGGCTAACTTTGAATCTCCATCCTCAGATCTTAGCCTCCTGTGCACCACAGGTGTCCAGCTATCCTGCCTATACTTTTTAAGAAAATGCTGGTACTCTGGCCATCATATTCTACAAAAGGCAGATCAGCATACCCATTTATGAGTTTTGTCAAGCAGTGTTTCTAAGTTGATACCTAAAGAATACAATAAAGTGCATGTAAATGCAAAACAAATAAACAAATGAAAAAAACAACAGTATGTGACCCCTGAGACTTCCATACAGAACTATTGAAAGAAAGTCAACTTCTGTTGGACTTAATCTCTTCTTAAAGGGAATGAAGTGCCAGCCCTTCAACAATGTACTTCATGAGACAGCTGCAAGTTCCAACAGTGACAAACCTAATCCAGTGCTCTGGATTCATTTGTAACCCCTTCCCTATTCCAGTGGTGCCAATGGTACAGCAGATGGGCAAGGATGATTTCCACAAGGTACAAAGAGAGCCAGGCTCAGGCCAGCCCAGGCCAGTTGGGGACAGGGGGGCAGCCCAGATGGGCCACTGATCCTTTGTGAGGGCATCAGGAAGAGTGCGCAGCGCCTAGGCTTGGGTGTGGTACTGCTGGTGGGCTTGCTGGCATCAGCATGGATAGGCTCTTGTTCTGTCACACCTGTGAGCACACTTCTGTAGACATACTGTGGACCATGACTCTATCTGGGAGCCTCCATGTGTGCTGCAGAGATACCTTACCAACTTGCCTCCAAGGCCCTGCAAATCCACACACAACTTCTTGGTGAGCTAAGCAGGGCCTGGCGACCCCATTATTAAAAGTGGGTGACATATAATAGATTGACTAGATAGGGTTCACTATCAATAAGCCCAGCTGGACCTTTATGAGGAGGGACTTACTAAGATGCAAGAAAAGGGATCCAGAAAGAAAATGGAGCAAGAGGTAACTGTCCCTTAACTTTATTGTCTTTCTATTTCAACCCACTAAGATGTCTTCTCCTGAAAGAGTTGAACTTCCCCAACTAGACATTGAGCAAAAAGGGTCCTAGTGAACCACCTATTTACATGTGCGCGCGCATACACACACACACACACACACACACACACACACAACACACACACACACACACACACACACACACACACTGCTGAATGATCAGATAAAGCCAAGCCTGCCTGCTGCCCTGAGAGGGGCTGAGAAGAACATAGTCATCAAGAGCTATAGGAGCTCTGGAGAAGAATGAGAAGAAAAAGAATTGTGAGAAGAATATACACTTACAGAGAAAGAAAAGAACCCTGATAAGGACTGTTACAAAGTTAGACTCCAAAACTCTAGGCACACATTCACTCTTCCAAAAGATAACAGTGGAAACACAATGGCCCATTAGGTATGATCAACCAGGTAAATGACCCTTGCAAATAAGATGTCATCTGTAATTCCCCCCTCCACCATACCTATTACTCCCCTACTTGCCCCCTGCTGTGTGTTCACTCAGCCATCTCCAAGGACTGTAGGAAAGGAGTTTAGCGATAATGTGTCTAATGAAATGTCTTTCATTCTCTCACGTAACCTAAACTCCCTTCTATATACAGAGGATAGACACATTCTATTTCAAGATCAACCACTACTGGTAGAGTTTGCTGGTCCCTCTGGAGATGTAAAACATTAAATAAGAGAAGCACAATTTCCTTGCTTCTCTGTTGGGAGAGTTTTTCTTTAATTACTTATATCTTATGGCTCAGGTATTTCTAACTGGTCTTGGAAACAGGAAATAATCAACTCTAAGACTTTTAACACAGACAGACATGACAGGTTATCTACAAGATTGGCTTCAGCACTGGAACACAGTAAAAATTATCTTAGCACCCAATAAAAATTGTTCTAAACGACTTTTCTTTGTCATTTCATGATGGCAATTGGACCTCCTCCCTCCCTCCCTCCCCTCCTTTTCTTCCCTCCTCCCCTCCCTCCCTCCCTCTAGTTTGTCAAGGCTCCACTGTGTCTGCTGCCGGAATCTGGGAATTCTGTGCTGCAGAACATCAGCAATGCCACTGGTGCCACTTTTAGGACCAGGAAGCACCTGCTGCCTGGAAAAACATGACTGGACTTCGCATGTTTCTATGCCTAAAGCCAAAAAGGAATGAGTTACCTCATTTTTTTTTTTTTTTTGTCAGTTGTGGGGCTTGAACTCTGGGCCTGAGTGCTGTCCATCAGCTCTTCAGCTCAAGGCTAGTGCTCTACCACTTGAGCTACAGTGCCACTTCTAGTTTTCTGAGTGGTTTATTGGAGGTAAGAGTCTCACAGACTTTCTTGCCCAGGATGGCTTTGAACCATGATCCTCAGATCTCAGATCCTAAGTAGCTAGGATTAAAGGTGTGAGCCACCGGCGCTCAGTGAGTTAACTCAGTTCTTTTCTTTATTAAAAAAGATGATAATAAAGGGAGGGGTGCTATTGTCCAAGAAGCTTTGTCCTCATTATCTGACTTACAGAATTCTAATCCCTTTGTACAACGCCTTAATCTAATTTTTTAAAATATTTTTATTGTAAAGATACTGTACAGAGGGGTTATGGTTACATGAGTAAGATAATGAGTACATTTCCTATTGAGCATTGCTACCTCCTCAATACCAGTTTTTTTTTAAAACTAGGAATGAAAAGATCGAGGGAGGGAGGACAGGTAATAAAACAAAAGCAATCTTAACCAGAGTAAAGAATAGCCATGTATCATACCTTCTTTTAATCTCCTCATTTCCTTTCTATCTTTTACCCCAGAACTAGCTTCTTTTTTGTGCTCCAATTCTGCCACCTTGCAACAACATCCCTCTACAAGAACCTGTTCCGCTGCTTTCTGGGCGACAGGCATTGTGGATATGAACTCTTTGTGACTGGTTAACTATCTTTTCTGCTACCCATGAGTACACCTGATCCTGTAAATAACCTCTATTCAGGAAAGATTCTTTTTAAGAAGAAAAATCAGTTCTGTATTTTATTCCTCCAGATAGCACCATCATGTAAGTTCAGTACATCTGACAAGACTCCTTTTCCTTGATGGCACCAGAAGATTACATAGTAGGGTTGTTCCTAAAAAGTATATACAATCAAATAGTGTGTATGTGTGTGTACATGTGCAAGTACTTGTGGCTTAAACTTGGGGCCTTATGCTCTCACTTAGCTTTTTGGCTTCAGGCTGGCACTCTACCACCTGAGCCCCACGCTACTTGCTCCAACTGACTTCAAACTGTGATCCTCACATCTCAGCCTCCTGAGTAGCTAGGATTACGGGCATGAGCCTCCCATAGAAGCAAATCTTCATTGGATTAGATTTTTCACTTCTCAATTGGTTAAGTATTTGGCTTATTCCAATGCTTTTATTTTCCTTTAAAATTGACCTTAATTACATGTTCACCAGTGAGTGTGGAGTTGTAAAAGATATTGAGTTTATTATGTAGCTAGTAAAATGAACCAAAGTAATTATTTTGGAAGTAGATTTACTGGGAGTAACTATAAGGAATAATCACACCATGCTAGTGCTGGTGGTTCATACCTGTAACCCTAACTACTGGAGGCTGAGAACCGAGGATTGAGATTAGAAGCCAGCCTGAGCAGACAAATCCAGAAGGCTCTAAACCTTCTAGTAGCAAGCAAACAGTAGGATGTGGAGTTGTCTCTTAGTGCTATAGTCCCAGTCTTGAGTGAAAAAGATAAGGAAGGCATGGGACCAAGTTCAAGTTCCAGTACGGGCAAAAACAAAACAAAATAAAACACTGATATGGAATTGGTTGTATTTTTTACTGTGTGTGAACTCACTGTTTTAATTAGTATTCTGACTTGTATTCTAGTATTTTTTTTTCATTTTCCCTTCTTTCATGCCAGCAGAGTAATCCCCAGCTATGAAAACAAAATAATTTTAAAAATAAAACTTGTGATGTAAGCCTTATGGCTTTTTCCATGGCAAAATCCCAACTATGGAGCTCCTCTTTACCCAACGCCAAGAGTATTCAAAGCCAGCACGTGGATTAAAAAAAAACAAATGCAGCATGTTTCCAGTTCTTTCTCTGAGAAATGCAAGCCAAGTGTTAAGGAGAATCTATACTACAGGACAAGAGGATGTGAAAAATAGAAATGGTAACCTCCAGGCCTATTTTCCCAACTTCGAAGTAGTTTTCTAGCAGTGCCTTTTAAAAAGTCTGGTGGGAAAGACCACAAGCGGGCCTGTGATCCTCACCTCACATCGTGCTTTATGACAGGTTGGCAAACATCCTAGAGAAACCTCTCCCAGATGCAGGCAGTCTGTGAGATCCACTCAAGACATGAGCTATCACCACCTTAGCCCTTTGTCTTCTACACTTGTCTAAACCTGAAGTGAGAAAGAGCCCAGGTATCAATGTTGACAATCAACCACTGTCATTGTTTCTAAAGCAATCACTTAGTCTGTGCCTCTGTGCCTTCACTATCCTTGAGCCAACGTCCAAATGACTGACAAGAGTTAAATTCTAACCAGGAAGAATCTTCAGATTCTAAAACAGTTTTATTGAGACAAAGACAGCATGTGCATGTTTCGTTGATAAAAAGTGAACAGAACCCAACTGTCCATTGAAAGAGGAATATAAGAACTAAACGAAATATTGACACACAATGGACTATTACTCAGCCTGAAAAAGGAAGGAAATTCTGACATAGGCTACAATGATAAACCTTTAGGGTACCATGCTAAATGAAATGAATCACATATGCACATAAAAGCTAATCACTGTATGGTTTTACCTATGCGGATTGTCTATAGCAGTCAAACTAAGAGAAATGGAAACCTAGATGTTGGTTAAGAGAGGAAAATGCTGAGCTGTTGCAGTTTTGCATGATGAAAAAGTTCTAGAGTGTGAACACAGTTAACATCATGGAAGTAGGCATGTAAAAATGACTCATATGGGAAATCTTATGCTCTGTGCATTTTACCACAACTGAAAAGTTTACTATGGACAGTCCAAGTAAATAAATGAAATAACACCGGAGGAGACTTAATCCCAGCTACTCAGGAGGCAAAGAAAGGAGATCAAGTTCAAGGCCAGACTAGGCCAAAAGTTAGTGAGAGACCGTTTCAAAGACAAGCCAGACATAGTAGCTCATGCCTGTCATCCCAGCCACTAGAGAAGATAAAGTAGGATTGTAGCTCCTGGTTGCAAAGAGAGTGAGGGAGAGACTCCATCTAAAAAATAATGAATACAGAAAGTATTGGAAGTGTGGCTCAAGCGATAGATCATCTGCCTAACAAGTGCAAGGCCCTGAGTTCAAACCCCAGTACTGCCAAGAATGAACAAACACACACTTTTAGCTTGACTTTCTCTATAAAGTATCTAAGTCAATAGGAGGGGTCAAAGGTAAATGCAGTAGGCCCCTGGTGTCTGGGTAAACTGTGCCAAGAAGAACATGGTTATTGGGCATGCTCAGGATACATAGCACCCAGGACTGTACTTGGATGCTGGGCTGCTTTTTCCTGTAGCACCGACTTCTGCTAGAGACATGTCACCTTTCAAACTGCTCCAAGTGTCACTTTATCCCCTGAATTAAGCCGGATGCTGAGGAGAAGCCAAGAACTACACTGTCACTCCAGTGCCACCCACTAGGGCTTCACAGAGCCCTTGACTGGGGCTGGGGGAAGAGGAAGCTCATCACTTTGCTCCTTGTGGTGAAGAATTACTGGACTTCACTGCACTGTACTTCAGGCTGCAAGTGTTCTCAACTGATAAAAGTATTTACAAGCTGGGCACTGGTGGCTCACGCCTGTAATCCTAACTGTTCAGGAGGCTGAGATCTGAGGATCATGGTTCAAAGCCAGCCTTGGTAGGAAAGCTCATGAGATTCTTCAATTTAAAAAAAAATTGGAAATAGAGCTGAAGCTCAAGTGGTAGAGTGCTAGCCTTGAGTAAAACAGCTAAAGGTGCCAAGGCCCTGAGTTCAAACCCCAGTATTAGCATGCACATGTACATGCACGCGCGCGCGCACACACACACACACACACACACACACACACACACACATACACCATACACAAAGTATTTACAGAGCTTTGTGCTTTTGCCCTGCAAGCTTTTCAGCAGGCACTCTACCACTCGAGCCATGCCTCCAGCCTTGCTTTTAGCTGATTAAATGGAAATAGAGCCAGGTGAACTTTTCTGCCCTGGTTGGCTTCACATCTTAATCCTCTAGACCTCAGCCTTTTGAGTAGCAAGGATTTCAGGCATGAGTCACAGGCTGCTAGGCCTGAACAAAGGTTTTAGTGTTTTCTCATATTTATTTGAAGTCCAGACAACAGGCTGTACACTGCCTCTTCCCTTTCTCATGGTCCATATTGCTTCTCTGAACGGTTCCTAACGGCCTTGGCCCACTCATACCATAGTTTGTTCTAACTCAGGAGCCAAGATACAATCCCACCATTAAACATATGCAAGACAGATAGAAGGAACTCTCATTTATTTTCTCTCTCTAGAAATAGTGAGGTCTCTCTGTGGAACTATAACATGTACAAATAAGGAGATTTCCTGGCAGGGACTTCTCTCTGACCATGGTTAAGTATAGATCTGTGTAACATGAAAAGCTATTAAAAGGTCGTCCTCTGTTGGAAAAGATTTGGTCTGTGCAGAGGAAAATCCTTCACTATTCTTGTTAACTAAAGGAAGGCTTCGGGTTTCCACATTCCCCAACAATAAGGTCAGAACTGACTCCGAATCCACCCCCAACCTTGACATCTTGCTGTGGCAGATTTATCTCAGAGATCAAATTGGTCCTGAATGCTGGAGAGGCAGACTTTTATGGCAGTCAGTCTGCTGGGACATCATGTCACTCTACGTGATGGACACACATTAAAAACCACAACACAGGCAGTCTTCTGGCTGATTATGCACCACTGTACGCGTGAAGAGCTACAGTAATGTCTTGGTTATGGAATATTGTCACAGAAGGGAAGTTTCTTGAGATGACATCTAAATGTATCTTTTGAGATGTGATTTTTTTAATCATTTATTTTTAATGTTGAGATACTAGGGTGTTTTTTAAAATTTTATTATCTTTAAGTTGTAGAAAAGTTGCCATTTAAATAAAAGTTTATGAATACAATGTATTTTGATCAATGTTACCCCTTTCAACACTGGGGTGTTTTGTAATTTTTTGAGGGACTTGAGTTTGCTAGACAGGATATCAACCTCCACTCCTTTTTTGCTTCCACTATTTTTTAAAATAGTCACACATTTTTGACTGGAGCCAATCATAGATTGAGATCCTTTTCATTCTGCCTTTTGCATAGATGTGATTACAGGAATGAAATACCATTAGCCCAGCCTATTTGTTGAGGTGGAGTTTCACTAAGTTTTCTGCTTGGGCTGGCTTCCTCAACCATCATCTCCATCTTTATCTCCTAAGTAGCTGAGATTTATAGGTGACAGCTAATATGCCCTGCCTTCTTAAGCTTATGATTTTTTGAGTATAATTTTCATGTTATAATTCTCTTAATAATACCACTCTTTTTAGGTAAATGATTGTGTACGTAGTATAAGGCAAGGGGCTAAACTTTCTTCTTTCTTGTGCAGGTATTGTTTCCCAAGGCCAGTTGTTGACAAGACCGTCTTGAACTCACAAAATGGGGGTGTGGGGGGAGGTGAAACTCAATACTGAAAAAAAATCATTCACTCTAAACTTTTAAAAGCCTTTTCTAAGCAACTCTGTTATACTCATAAGTCTAGACCCTTTCTTTAAGCAGAATCTTTCCAGGCTGTTCTATCTAAATATAGCTAATTCCACCAACACCTGTGTCCCCCATCCTGCAAGCCAAGCCTTGGGCAAATTAGCACAGGGTGACCCAGATGGTGGCACAGCTCAGTTCCTGTTGTGAAGGACCAGACAGAGGCAGAAATGTTCACTTGAGCTCTTCTGTGCTGAGCACAGCCTAAGGAGCGGAAAGCAGCCACTTCTATGAGCCTTGCTTAGAGAAAACACTCAAGTACGGTTAGCTAGATGCACCAATGGAAAAAAGGGAAAAAACAAATTTTGTGTAGTCTGAACTCCATGTTCTTTGGACTCTTTTTTTCTTGCTGGTGCCAGGCACTCTCATTTATGGTATACAATTTGGCTGGGCATGTCTGCACATACCTGTAATCCTGAGAACTTCAGAGGTAAAAATCTAAAGAATCAAGATTCAATACTAGCCTCAAAGCCAAGGCCAGAGCAAAAAGCTAGTGAGATCCTATCTGAACAAACAGGCCTGTAGTAGTAGCTCAAACTGATCATCCCAATTACATGGGAGGCAGAGGTTTGAGGATCTTGGTTTTAGACAAGTCCTAGGCAAAAACATGAGACCGTTTAACTAAAGCAAAAAAAAAAAAAAAAGGCTGGGGGCATGGGTCAAGTTCTTGCCTATCAACCTAAATTCAAATTACAGAGAAAGAAAGAGAGAGGAAAAAAAGGAAGGAAGGAAGGGAGAGAGGGAGAGAGAGAGGGAGAGAAAGAGGGAGGCAGAGAGGGAAGGAGGAGAGGAAGAAAGAGAGTAGGGCAGAGGGACTCAGGCTGGTTTTGGCATATCCACAGGGTTTTCCTATCTTGTCAGTCTGTTGTAGAACACCTCATAATGCCACAGCGAAAATTCCACACCCACTAGCAGATCCTCCCGCCCCCTTTCATCCTAGCTTCTCCAGACCTCAGCAATTGCTCACTACAAGCATGGGCTTTTCCATTGGGGGTACTTCTTATGAATGTAATCACAATAGGCAGCCCTCTGAGACTGGCTGATTTCACATGGCATCCAGTTTTCAATATTAACCTAGTATCATCTTTGGACCTTGCTTGAATTGTTTATCAAAGTCACCGGCTGATGGACAGTTGCGTTCCCATTTTTCAGCCACTAGGCTGAAATGTGGCTATGATCCTCCAAATACCAAGTTGTGTGTGGATTCTACTGGCATTTTACAAGACAAGATGATTTTACTGGAATGACACATACTTCCAGCAGTAATCGAGTGCCAACAATATGACAACTATTGGGAAATATATGATAGGGATATTCCAGCCTCCACAAATCACCCGGATAACAACGGCCTTGGATGGCTGCAGCCTCCCATGCCATGCATCTTTCCATTCCAGGATCCATTCTGCAATATTATAACCAGATGCCAGATCCCAGGCTGGGGCAGGAGTGAAAATGGCCGGCAGGAGTGAAAATGGCCGGCAGAATGCACACAGTCTGTTGACAGAGCTGAGAGGCCCCAAGGAGATTGGTAATTACACAGCACACACAGAGAACGGTCTGTAAGGGAGTCACCCCATAATTACCAGACAGCTCGGCACACTGTTGTGGTAGGAAAAGGAAAATACCAATTAAAACGGTTTTAGGAAAGACTAAGTTCTTCAAAATGGATACAAATTTTGACATGGTTGAGAGGGATAAGACAGTTCAACTCCCTCATCTTCTGTTTTTTGTGTGTTTGGTGGTACTGTGGTACTGAAGTTTAAACTCTGGGCATTGTGCAGAGCTATGCCGAGCTATGCCTCTGGACCTTTCTTGCACTGTCTACTTTGGAGATGGGGTCTCACTTCCTTCCTGGTCATGCACTTAGACTGTGATCCACCTATTAAGTTATCTATCATAGCTAGCATACAGGCATATTCAACTACTACCAGTTTTAAGATGCTAAAAGAGCATCTTAAAAACTTATCTGCCTAAACTGGCCTGGAACTGAGATTTCCTCCCAATCTTAGCCTTCCAAGGAGCTACAATTACAGGCATGAACCACTAGTGCTCTGCTTTCAAACACGCTTTCAATGTGGTAGCCCCCTGAAGACTTGCATAGGGAAAAATAATCATTTCTTCATGGCCTGATAGGTGTGACTTATGGACAAGATTCATCAGCCTTGCTCTCAACAGACTAGATTGCATCTGTCACTCCCTCTAAATCGATGGGTTGCCAATCTGTCACACACAGAGGCATACACGATTTGCTCTCTTTCAGACCCCCATGCCAATGATTACCTCACCTTCTACCTTGCAAGGTTATTTCCAAATCAATTTTGCGATGATATTTTAGGATGAATGCTGTGTGACTTGATATCTATCACTCTTTCCTAACTAGCACCAAATTTTCTTCCAGGCCGTAAAATTTTCCAGATTTGTCATCCCAAGGCTATTCTTCACTCTGTTACATTAAAGTGACATGTTCCAACTTTTCTGAGTTCTCTGTACCACTGGTGCTAGGTTATGCGCTCATGCATAACACAGAACTTCAATCTCCTGAGATAACTTGCCTGTAAGTTTCAATCTAAACTGCTCAACTTTTAATTATTTTGCTTACTCCCAACTCCCATCAATACTGATTTTTTTTTTTTAATTTGTGCCAGTCCTGGGGCTTGAACTTAGGTTCTCGTGTTCTCACTTGGCTTTTTCATTCCAAGGCTGGTCATCTACCACTTGAGCCATACCATCACTTCCAGCTTTTTGGTAGTTAATTGAAGATAAGAGTCTCATAGACTTTAATGCCTAGGTTGGCTTTGAACCACAAGCCGCAGATTTCAGCTTCATGAGCAGCTAGGATTCTAGACATGAGTCACTGGTGTCTGGTTCGGATTCTTTTAAAACTAAGAATTGTTCCTTTGGGGAGAAAAAAAAAAAATAGCCAACAATGACTTATTGATGTAATTTTAAACTACCAACTTTCTTCTCTACTTAACAAAGGGATATATCCCTGTCCTGATTTTTCTGATGTACTTAAAGAATGTTTCCCTTGATGTGTTTTGCAAGTTGCTTCTCATTTCCTGTTGAGCATTCCTAACTTTTTCCTCCATGCTGCTATTGCTTTGTAGTCCTCCTTGGCTCTCTGCCATCCTTCTGCTTCATGTGGCCTTGTTTGTGTCTCAGCTATTGAAGCGGCTCTTTGTATATCCTGTCGGCTTTCCTCGTACCTTCCCTACCTTAGTTACAATCACCTCTCATTGTTTTCTGAAGTGGAATTTCATTAAGGCAGGATGGGCAGGATGACTAGATTCCCCTGTCTGTCTCCATCTAGGTAGGCTCTGCATGGATAGTTCCTCTTCAACAGCTGAGAATGACTTTCATCCATTCAACTTTTCATTTATACTGACTGATTTGTAGTCCTTAGGAATCCCACAAAATGTTTGCCTCCTTCACAATGAACTCCTCTATTTGTAATATTTAAATTTGGATAGGGCAGCCACCCCAGATGATTCTTCTATTTTCTCCTTTAAAATGTCCCTAGCTTCCAAAGTGGTTGTACTAGTTTACATTCCCACCAACAGTGTAATAGAGTTCCTTTCTCCCCCACGTCCCCACCAGTATTTGTTGTTGTAAACTAGTACAACCATGGTGGAAGGCAGTGTGGAGATTTCTCAAAAAACTAAATGTAGAACTAGCCTTGGGCATACCACTCCTGGGCATTTACCCAGAATATTACAAGTCTGGATACAGTAAAGACACTAGTACACCCACGTTCACTGTTCATCTATTCACAATAGCCAAGTCACAGAATCAGCTCAGATACCTTACAATGGATCAAGAAAATGTGGTAGATATGTGTGTATACATATATGTGTGTGTGTGTAAATATATAATGGATTGTTTTTACTGATGTATCAGAAATAAAATGTCATTTGCAGGAAAATGAATGGATCTAGAAATTTCATGTTAAGTGAAGTAACTCAGATCCAGAGAGACAAACAGCATGTTTTCTCTCACAGGTGGAAGTGAGATCTAAATTATAAGCATATATAAAAACATAGGGTTATATGCATATATGCACAAATAGATAGACTAGAAGAATGGTCTATGCTGGGGAGGATTCCAATGGCGTGACTCCTCTGAACAAATAATAAACAGCTAGCACAATGAATACCAGGAAGGCGAAGCATGTTTTGTCAAGAGAGAGGATTAGATTAGGTGAGGGGGGAGAAGAATGGAAAGAAGGGCAAGTGAATAGAGTCATTATATTCCATGTGAAAATGGAACCAGGTAACTTGAGGGGATGAGTGAGGATGAAAGAGATGGGAAGAATGATGGAAAGGGTGACATAGAAATGTGTTGTACTCATCATCTGACTTGTTGAACTGAAACCTTTATACAACTACTTAAAGGTAATAATACCCAAAGAAAAGTAATGAAATAAAATAGAATGTTCCTATCCAGGTTAGAGCTCAGTAGTGGAGCACTTGTTTAGTATATAGGAAACACCAAAACTCAAACCAAACCAAACTAATGTCCCTAATGCTTCTCCATGAATTTATTTGGCTCCTTAAGAGTAGACGAAGGGAATGAGATTCCTGCTTCCTTCAAAGTCTCTTTCTAGATCAGATGTTCAAGAAGACTGTGCCATGAGTCTCAGAAATGAAAGGCCTACATCAAAAGTCCTGAAAGGACTCCCTTTGCTTTGTGTGGAAATTTTACTTCCCAAACTTGCAAACCATCTGCCTGATGATTTCCTTTTATGTTTATTAAAGGTTAAAAGAAAAGGTGCCTTACTTTTAAGTCTCTGCTTATTCTTAACCAGGCCAGACTTTTGAATTCTTAGGTAAGTTATGCCTCAGATTAGTTTAGAGAAGACAATTCCTTGCCCCATTTCCACTCTTTTCCTATGTTTAAGGTAATACCAAAAAACAGTGTTTTTCCCTATTAGACTCTTTGGCTAAGGACAGATTTTCCAAACCTGTTCAGATTCCCTGAGCTGCTCTCTTCCCAATCACCAGTAACCAATTCTTGTTTGCTTGGTTCTTCTGTTTTCAGGCCAGAACTGACATTTGACCTCAGGGTCTCTTGCTCTCACTTGGCTTATTTATTCAAGGCTAACCCTCTACCATTTGAGCCACACTCCCATTTCTGGCTTTTTGTTGGTTCACTGGAGATAAAGAGTCTTGCTGACTTTTCTGCCCAGACTGGCTTTCAAATCTCAGTCCTCAAATTTCAGCTTCCCCAGTAGCTAGCATTATGGGCAAGAGCCTGGCTGACTAATAGCCATTTCTTACTAAACTCTGCACAGCCCTGGGCACATTATATCATTTTATTTAAATATCAGTATATCTGGTGAGAGAAGTATATCTATTCCTAATAGATAAAACTAAGAAGGCTCTGAGAAGCTGGACAACTTCCGTTTACTAAACACAGGAGGTTTACACTCTGGGGCCATAGTGTACAATGCCTCCCCTACAAAGACTGGTCGACCAATTGAATGGCCCTCTGCTTCTAGAGTAAGGGAGATATATATTACTTTTAACCTATAGAAAAGATGGGCATTACTTCAATGTAGGTTAATCATTCATATTTTCCTCTGAGCACCAAGTACAACAGGATATATGTGTTAGTTGCCTCAAATCCCTGGGGAAATTGGTTCCAGGTTCCTTCCACTCCGAAGACACCAGAATCAGAGGCTGCCCAAGTCTCTCATATGAAATGGTATATGGAGCATTTGCTTATATCCTAAACACTTCCTCCGATGTATTTTGTCTCTGACACAATAACTAGTGTTACGCTTTTGTTTAGGGAATGATGACAATCAAAATTGTCTGTATATGTTCAGCACAGGTGTACTCCTTTTTCCTGAATATTTTCCATCAAAGTTTGTTAGGCACATATATGGAACCCATAGATGTATAAGCGTGTGTGTGTATGTGTATGTGTGTGTGTATTTGTATTCTCTGAGAACAAAAATAGAATGGAATTTCTTTTATATGTAATATAAACACAGTAACAAAAGTAGTAGCAGACCCTAAAATCCATCAGTTTTAAAAACTGCCAGGACACACACAAAGGGACAGGAGTTTCATATCTTGTGTCCATTTCCTTGTTAGTAACCAGGAATAAGAGCAATACATCTTGAAGAGTATGTGAAAAACATTAATCTCATAAAAAAGGCAAGACTCAATGAACAACACATTTATAGTTACATTAGAAGGCAACTTTCAGTTTATTAGTGTCAAAAGTGCATTAACATCTAGTAAGTGGCTTGAGGATAGCCTAGTGGTAAAGTGCTTCCCTAATGTGTTTGAGACCCTTGGGTTTGCTTTTCAGGCCTGCCAAAAACATTTTTTAATAATGATGATGATGGGGCTGGGAAGGTGGCTCAGTGGTAGAGCACTTGACTTGCATGCATGAGGCCCTGGGTTTGATTCCTCAGCACCACATAAGCAAAAAGAAAAAAGCTGGAAGTGGCGCTGTGGCTCAAGTGGTAGAGTACTAGCCTTGAGCTGAAGAGCTGAGGGACAGCGCCCAGGCCCAGAGTTCAGGCCCCACAACCGGACCCCCCCAAAAAAAATGATGATGATGATGATGATGATGATGATGTTGTTGATAATGATAAAACTTTAAATCCAGGTGATGGTTGGTGGTTCTCACCTATAATCCTAGGTACTCAGGAGGCTGAGATCTAAAGGACCAGTTTGAAGCCAGCCTAGGAAGAAAAGTTCTTAAGATTCCATCCCAAATAACCAGCAAAAAACTGAGCTAGAGTTATACCTCAAGTAGCAAAGCACCAGCTGAGCAAGTAAGAGGCCCTGAGTTCAAACTCCAGTACCACACACAAAAAAAATTTAGTTCAAAAAAAATAAAATCCAACAATGAATTATGGGTTTTTTTTAACACCTCATTTACTTAAATAGGCCATCACTCGGTACTAGAGATGTTGGCCCATTAAATTTTACTTTTCTGAAACATCCACATTTGATGTCTTACTTTACTCTGTTAAGGCAGCACTTGTGAGAGGTTTTCTAAAATGCTGACAATACCCAAGTTAGTTCTTGCAAAAGAACAAGCAATAACAATTTAGACAACCACAATGAGACGGTACCCAGTCTCATATAAATCTGATGAGGTTGCATTTCATCTTTTATCTTGCAGAAAACAAATCAAAACCAAATATTTTATGCTGTCTTTTGAAAATACCAAGACGCAATAATTCAACAAAAACAAAGCCCAGATGGTTGGAATAGAACATTTTCAATGTAGGTAACAATTCACCATCTTTCTCTGCTGGAATTATTGAGCTTATTTAGAAACAATTAGAGGGTTCATGACCTTCTGTTCACTAGTCACCATGAAAATATCATTCAACTTCCAACTCCTCTTTTCTCATGAAGAGGGTTTTGAGGGTCAGTATTAACTCATATAATTTGTGAAAGTGTCCAAAAGAAAGCTAGCTTTCCATTTTCATTGTAAAAACAAACTACCATGAACAGTTAGTAGCTAGCCCTATTGAGAAAATGCAAACACCTAAGAGTAGGCAACCCAGTTTTGTTTGCCATAACCCAAGTCTGACCAGTCAAGAAGCATGACATCCCATCATCACACGAAACCTTGCATGTCTGCTTGGCTTTGCTCATAGCACCTTTCACACCTTTAGATTCACATATTGTTAGAGCACACTGGAGAAAATTAATTCTCTCCCAATGGTATTGTCTCACAATGCTCTTCTGTAATGATTCCCAAACTAAGTTACCACACAAATATTTGTACTCACCAGCTCAACGAAAGTGATCTGCCACTGATGTGGAAAAAAATAGTATTCTTTTTCATTCTTAGGAGGTGGGAAAAGGAAGGAAGCAGGTGGAATTTCTGAGGTTGAGTATTTTTCTTTCTTTGTTCGTTTCCTTGTGTGTGTGTGTGTGTGTGTGTGAGAGAGAGAGAGAGAGAGAGAGAGAGAGAGGGAAAGAGGGAGAGAGAGAGAGAGAGAAAGAGAGAGAGAGAGAGAGAGAGAGAGAGAGAGAGAGAGAATGTATGTACTGGGGCTTGAACTCAAGGCCTTGGCACTGGCCCTTACCTTTTTTTCAAGGCTGGCTCTCTCTACCAACTTTGGACACAACTTCACTTCTGGCTTTTTGGTAGTTATTTGGATGTGCAAGTGTCTCAGGCTTTCTGGCCCTGATTGGCTTTGTATTGTGATAATCAGAGATATCAGGATCCTATCAGCACCCAGACTAGTATTTTTTTTTTCTAGAAAATGCTGTGTTTTTAGTTAATAGAATGTATTAATAGTTGAAGGATTCTAAACCAGGTGCCCATGGTTCATCCCTGTTATTCTAGCTACTTAGGCTGAGATTTGGAGAACTGAGGTTTGAAGTGAGCCTGGGCAGAAAAGTTTGCTAGACTCTATCTCCAAAATATCCATCTAAAAGCTGGGTTGGGGGTTGTGGTTCAAATGGTAGAGTGCCAGCTGAGCAAGTACAAGGACCTGAGTTCATTTGGAGGATGATAGATTAAAAAAAAATCAGGCCTTCTTCAATTTAAAATGAGTTTATCATTTTTTTTAAAGCACAGAGGATCTTTAATGCTTTTTAAAAGCTTCTTTTGCTTTCTGATTTTATAAGTTATAATTGAATTGCAAACAAAGGTAAGGATTCACATTTAATCCTCTGGAGTTTTAAAAAGGAGAAGTCACATTTATTATGGAAAATTCAGCAAGTTCAAGAAAACAATTAAAAAAAGATCCTATCCTGCAGATAGAAATGGCTTTCCATTTGGGGGATTATTTCAAAATAGTTTAAATTACTTAATGCCTTTATTTTTAAAAAATGATTGCAAGATATTTATGTTAATTCTTAAAATTTATGAAATTCCTATTTTATTATTACATAAATTCTTTTCACCTTTATATCATGAATAATTATAAAATCAGCCACAATGAAAGACTACCTTATGTTGTTGGTGAATCAGTTCACATGTCCTGCTAAATCCCGGTTTGGAGAACTGTTTTTCTTCTGGCATATTCTAGGACTGCCTGGTACTGTTAGCAAGGCTTAGTGTGTTTGAGAAAATAAAAGGCTTACTTCACTTCCAGTTTTTATTTCTTTATCCACTTTTTCTTAATCAAGCTGTCATCCATCCCTGGACTTGCTGGGTCAATATGTTGAAATGTTTTCAGTTTTAAAAGTTCCTGCAGGGGCTGGGAAGATGGCTCAGTGGTAGAGTGCTTGCCTTGCATGCCTGAGGGCCTGGGTTCGATTCCTCAGCACCACATAAGCAAAAAGAAAAAAGCTGGAAGTGGCGCTGTGGCTCAAGTGGTAGAGCACTAGCCTTGAGCTGAAGAGCTGAGGGACAGCACCCAGGCCCAGAGTTCAGGCCCCACGACCGGACCCAAAAAAAAAAAAAAAAAAAGAATAAAAGTTCCTGCAAATTTTGCATTTTACTTACTGTTCTCTCCTAGAGCTGTCCTATTCCACACAGGTTATAATTTTCCCTTAATCTTCCAACATTCTCGCCACTCTTTGACCAATCTTCACACCCTTGTCTTTAAATCTAACAAATTTTTATGTCCATGTATGACTGTTTTCTTCCTCTTATGATGGAAAAATTGTCATTGCTTCCGAAGACAACCCTTCTACTGGATACTAAATCCCAATTGGCTTCCATCTAGTGTCCCTTCCTATACTTTAATCTCTAGGTCATATCATTACTAGGAGAGAAAAACTTGCTTATATACTGCCAATCTTAAAGGTCCAAATTGACGGTTTATATACAGATTTCTCTTTGTTTATATAATGCAACGGTATACAATAGATGAAGTGAATGCCAAGATTTTTTTTTTTTTTGGTCAGTCTTGAGGCTTTAACTCTGGGCCTGGGCACTGTCCCTCAGCTCTTCAGCTCAAGGCGAGCACTCTACCTCTTGAGCCACAGCACCACTTCTGGTTTTCTGGTGGTTAATTCAAGATAAGAGTCTCACAGACTTTCCTTCCTGGGCTAGCTTTGAACCATGATCCTCAGATCTCAGCCTGCTAAGTAGCTAGGATTACAGGCATGAGCCACCGATGCCGGGCAAGATAGTTACAAGGTCTCCTTGAGCTGAATTGCTTTAAGTACATATACACTAGGACATTTTTTATGAAATTATTTAGCTGGTTAATATGCTGTTTTATGAATAATGTCACACATAAAAACACAGTAAGACTGCATATAGCATAAACTAAATTTTAAAATGAGTGTAATTATTTGGCATTTCCCAAGGAAATTTTCCTTGCAGGCTCTTCATCTAGAGAGAAACATCCCTCCTGAATGCATGCGCACCAGACCTATACACATGAGAGGATGAAAGGAGGCATTGGTTGCTCGGACACCTGTGTGATGCTTGGAAATGACATCATCTGTTCCTTCTGGGTTGCTGGGTCCAGGAGAAAGAATAATCATGCTCTTGGGGACCCTTCTGGAGGAGGCCTGATAGGACAGATCTGAGATCTGTCCTCTAAGGATGTCTGGAAGAGAAATGATTTTGAAAGATATTAACAGACTATACTAGTCTATTTTCTACTACTATAAAATACTGAAGGCTGGGTATTTTTTTTTTAAAGAGGTTTATGTAACTCACAGTTTGGGAGCCTGGAAGTCCAATAGAGGGCATTGACTCTGGTGAGGGCTCCCTTATGAAAAATGGTATCACACTGGGCGCCTGTGTGGGCAGGAGTTCATGACGTGCAAGATAGGAAGCCATTGGACAGGAAGGGGCTACTCCTGAGACTTCCCGTAGGCCCTTTCTCTACAAAGTCCCATTACTTCTTAACCCCACTACACCAAGAAATAATATATGAACCACTGGACAGCATAGGTAAGCCATATTCAAACCACAGTAGAGACTACTACACATGAAAGACTAGAGGCCATGGATAGAGGGGGAGAGGGAGGGAAACAAAGAGGGAAGAAGGAAAGGAAGGAGGAGGAACAAGGCAAAGGAAGGAAATTCATGTGCTAGGGTTTGTTCTTATTCTGTGTCCTTTGAATTCCAACTTAAAGAATAATATTCATTGCCAAAAAAAGGTCAGAAGTCAGTCTGTTAAAGTATCATATACAAAATCATACAAGTAATATCCCTATTTACCCACTCATGTGTCTAGGGTCAAGTTTGTTGTTGTTGCTGTTGTTGTTTTCCTCAAGCAATGTGCCAGAGAGTAATCTGAAAGTGTATGCTGGGGATGGGGCAGGATATACCCCTTTCCTGAGAGCCACAGTTCTAAGAGCACAACACAACTACCTACGGTGAGTAAATGAACTTCACGTGTGTGTCCCTCGCTCGCTGTGAGCACAAATCATCTCTGAGCTCTGAGCTGGAGCAGCAAAAACCCCAAGGCTAGTCCTGTTGAATCCAGTCCAAAAACTAAAAATTGTGCAAGAAAATGGCTCAGGGTAGAAACGGAACTTAGGAAAGAAACAGGCAAAGGAGCAGATTTCTTCATTTTTCTCCCCCTTGTCTTCTCCCACAAAGTGCACGTATACACATGTCCAACATATTCACCACCTGGAAGCTTTCCAATTTATAGTCTTTCCATACTGCAGTGCTCACTTTGAGACCACACACACCACCTTCTCAGCTCCTCTCTCTTCTGCACATTGTCCCTAATAAACTTCATCTATCAGAAACTCCTGGCACCAATGCCAGCAGAGAGAGCCCAACTGCCCAAACCTGCCCAAGGTTGCCTCCTTGAAATCAAAGAGCTGAGCTCCAATCTGAAAGGGAAAATAAAAATCCCAGATCAACATAAACACAGCAAAGGACTTGCAAATCATCACCGCTCACATTAGTAATGAGGAAATATGGGGGGTGTGGGGGGGCGGGAATGAAGCAAGTCAGAAACCTGAGCTTCAGTTTCATTTTTCTGCTTATTTCCAGGCAGCTCTGATATTATTCAATGAGAAGCAAAAGTGAGAATTTCTAGATTGTCTCAAGTTGAAACGCTGGCAACTGACCAATCTTGATGGTCATTTGCTTATACTTCTTGTTTTGTTTGTGGTGGTATTGGGGTTTGTATTCAGAGCCTCATGTTTGCTAGGTTTCTCTACTACTTAAGCCATATTCCCAGCCCTAATATCTAAGAGGTCAAAAGCTCACCATGAACCTTGGAAAAGTATGGCTCTTCCAAACAGTTTCTAAATACAAGTAAGTATAAACATCCTTATGAAAATGGGAAAATCTTAGGCTTCTAGCCAAGAAATCAGCATAGCAGCAGTGCATCTCTGCAAGACTTGACAAGACTAGCACATGAACAAGTAGCAACATTACCTTTTCTGAAAAACAGGGCAGATGAGACAGTTCAGAGTTTACTGAAGTAGCAGGATTTCAAAATAACTAAGTAATGAGTCACAGTCTGGGAAGAAAAATCCAAGATCCTTAATAATGATCCCACCCTGAGCTCAACCCCCTACCCATAATTCCTTCTTCATATTCCTGGGCCTAACATCTAATGTTTATGTTCTATTGTTCAATTACTTTTCCTCCTTTGTATTTTCAATACTTCTATTAATAATTCCATCACTAAGTATGGAACATTGAATTTCAGGTACAAAGAAGAAATTGAAAAAAATAGAACTAAAACATGTATAAGTTAGTCACACACATATATACACACAACACACACACACACACACAAGATTCACTGCCATTTTCTTCAAAACCCATCTGAGTTTTGGGAAATCTTCGCGCCCTCCCCCCCCACCTTGGTAGCACTGGGGTTTGAACTCAGGACTTCATTCTTTCTAGTCATTCACTCTACCTCTTAGCTATGCCTCCAACTCCCCCATTTGTTTGTGTGGGTTATTTTTAAGCTAGTGTCTTACTTCCTGTCTGGGCATGTGCCTGAGCTGTGATCCTCCTATTTTAGGCTTCCCATCGATGCAGGGATGACAGCACATGCAACCAAGTCCAGTACGGTTTGAGAAGGGGGTCTTCTACCCAGGAACTCTTCTACCTAGTGTAGCCTTGAACTTTAATCCTCCCAAGTGGCTAGGATTACAGGTATGAATATCAGCACCCAATGTGTTTGGGGCTACCTTATTGCCACAAAAGCTTTTCTTAACAATGAAAAAGATTCAAGCACTGCTTTTTGTTCCTTCCTACCTTAGTTGGTTTTTTAAAATGACATTATAAAACAGAAGGAAAGGTAGTAACCCACCCAAAGCCAGAACAATGATTAGGCTATTTGAAATCTGTACTTCACAAATAAAGACCTATTACTGAAAAGTAAAGGTCACTTGAATGAATTGTATTCAATTAAAAGTGTGGCAGGAGTACTGGAGCTTCATTGATTCCCATAAATTCTCTCACAAGGCTGGTTGCTGGTGGCCCATGCCTATAATCCTAGCTACAGGAGGCTGGGAGCTGGGGATCACGGTTCAAAGCCAGCCCAGGCAGGAAAGTCTGTGATATTCTTATCTCCAATAAACTACACAGAAAAAGCAGGAAGTGAATCTGTGGCTCAAGTGGTAGAGCACTAGCTTTGAGCACAAAGAGGCTCAAGGACAGTGCCCAGGCCCTGAGTTCAAGCCCCAGGACTAGCAAAATAAAGTAAGTTCTCTCATAATGGATAAATAAAGCCTTACAAAGGGTGTCTCATAGCCTGAGAAGAGTTCCTCAAGAGGACTGAAGTTTGCTTTGTTTTTTGAGGTGTATGTGAAAAAAATCTCTGTGTAAATGAAACTGATCTCTAACTCACTCCACAATGTTAATCAGGGTGCTTCTGAAGGGGGAGAAGGTCAGAACCTTGATGAAATAGCAGATGAGCCCACACTTCACAAAGGAAAGACAGAGCAGTCACAACATCCACTCTCCGCAGGGTTCTAATAAGCAGCCTACTGGGCACACCTCAGAACAAGGTGGGTGCTTCTTAGAGATTCAACAGCAATCCACCCACCTTGGGTAGTTTCAAGGACAGTATCCCAAATATGACTTAAAGGCCCCTCTGGTCCATGTACACAACTCACTTCCAATGCCTGGCATCCCCATGACTGGAAGAATTCCTGAGCTAAGTTCACAGAAAGTCTTCCTTGCTGGCATCTGTCCTCCTGTTCCTCATCTTGACTGTTTACCCCAGCACTCCATTTTCCCAGTCTGCTACATACATTGCACCATTTGGGATTCGTTTCTCCAGAAATCACCCTACCCTAAAGAGCAGAATCATGGCAGCTGGCCCCCCTGCTGACCACCTGGAACTGAATTTCTGTGATGGGATGCATGTAAATTTTATTACATTTCTTTTTTTGTTTGTGTGACTGTCTTGGGGCTTGAACTTAGGGCCTGAGCACTGTTCCTGAGCTTTTTCATTCAAGACTAGTGTTTTGCTACGTGAGACACAGCTCCACTTTCTGCTCCACTTCAGGCTTTTTTGGTGTTTAATTTAAGATTAAAGTCTAACAGACTTTCCTACCTGGGCTGGCTTCAAAAGTTTATTGGAGATAAGACTCTCATGGACTTTCCTACCCTGGCTGGCTTTGAACCTTGATCCTCAGATCTCAGCTTCCTGAGTAGTTAGGACTATAGGCATGAGCCACTGGTGTCTGGCTTATATTTCTTATATATATATGTTTATCATCTTAACTTCGTGTGTGTATGTGTATGTGTGTGGAACTAGGGCTTCATGTGTGCTAAGCAAGTGCTCTACCACTATGCTGCATCCTTGGCCTTTAACCCTGTTTAAGTGTAGAGTACTGAGCCACTACAGTGGTTCAACCTTCAAGTCTACCTTCCTATCTTCCTACCATCTTATCTTCCTACCATCCTTCCTTCCTTCCCTCCTTTTTTCCTTCCTTCCCTGAAATTCTGAGAGCTAGACAGTAGTAGTTCACACCTGTAGTCCTACCTGCTCAAGATTTGAATAGCACAATTCAAAGCCAGTCCAGGCAGGAAAGTCTCAGGATTCTTATCTCCAATTAAGCAGCAAAAGCCAGAGGTGTAGCTGTGGCTCAAGTGATAGAGTAGCCTTCAGCAAAAATCTAAGAGACAAAGCCCAGGTCCCAAATTAGAGCCCCAGTACCAACACACACACACACACACACACACACACACACACACACACACACACACACACACACACACACACACACACACACACACACACACACACACACACACACACACACACACACACACACACACACACACACACACACACACACACACACACACACACACACACACAACCTCTGAAACACTGAATCCGTTAAATAATAACTCCAATAACTCCAATTCTGCCTTTCCAGCCCAGACAGCCAGCCCTCTCCTGCCTCCTGGAAATGGGGTCACAGACTTTGTCATTTTTGTGACTAGCTTATTTCACTTTCCAACATGCCCTCTTAGAGTATCTATGTGGCACCATGTGGAAGAACTTCCACATCCAATTTTTCTTGATGGATATATGAGGTTGCTTCCACCTTTTGGCTATTGTAAATGCCATTCCTGGGGTGGAGGTACAGCTATCTCTCCATATTTGTTTTCAATTCTATTGGGTTGGATGGAGAAGTGGATCTACAGGGTCATAGGGCCACTCTGTAGATTGAGGAGCCTCTTCCACATTGTCAGAGCAGCTGAGCCACTTCTCAGTACTTCTAGAAAAGGAAATAGAGAACCAGTAGTTGCCACTTTAACCATCTCCATGCTGTTAAATCGATCAATGGCCACCCCTAAAAGGTGTTTTGCTCTTACATGGTATAAGAAATTGTGCTCACTTAGCTACCATGCAAATCTGAGAAATGGGGCCAACAAAAATGCTTCAAGGGAAGTATTGCCATTTTCACGATGTTAATCTTTCCAATCCAGGAGCATGGGAGGCTTTGCCATTTTTTTAGTTCTGTGTTGATTTCCTTTTTCAAGATTTTAAAGTTTTCATCATAGAGGTCCTTCACTTCTTTAGTTAATTCCTAGGTATTTTATTTTTTGTGGGACTATTACAAATGGAGTTGCTTTCCTAATTTCAGCCACACTTTTCTCATTGTTGGCATACAGAAAAGCCATTGATTTTTGGGGGTTAATTTTATAACCTGCTACTTTGCCAAAGTTTTGAATCAGCTTGAGTAATTTGGGAGTGGAGTCTATGGGATTCTTTAAATACAAGATCATGTCATCTACAAAGAGGGAGAGTTTTATTTCTTCTTTCCCTATTTGGATCCCCTTTATGTCTGCATCTTGTCTTATTGCTGTAGCTAGGCATTCTAATACTACATTGAAGAGAAGTGGAGAGAGTGGGCATCCTTGTCTTGTTCCTGAGTTAAGAGGAAATGGCTTTAGTTTTTCACCATTGAGTATAATGCTGGCTGTAGGTTTGTCATATACAGCCTTTATTGTATTGAGGAATGTTCCATGGATTCCTAAGTGGGTGAAAGACTTAAAGAGAAACTTCTCTGAAGAAGAAAAAAGGATGGCCAATAGACACATGAAGAAATGTTCAACATCCCTAGCCATAAGAGAAATGCAAATCAAAACAACATTGAGATACCACCTCACCCCAGTTAGAATGGCAAAAATCAAGAACTCTAACAACAACAGATGCTGGAGGGGATGTGGACAGAAAGGAACCTTACTTCATTGTTGGTGGGAATGTAAACTTGTTCAACCACTTTGGAAAGCAGTATGGAGGTTCCTCAAAAGACTTCACATAGAACTCCCCTATGACCCAGCAATCCCACTTTTGGGCATTTATCCAAATGTTTACAAACAAGACCACACTAAAGCTACCAGCACAACTATGTTTATTGCAGCATTATTTACCATAGCTAAGATATGGAACCAACCCAGATGCCCCTCAGTAGATGAATGGATCAAGAAAATGTGGTATATATACACAATGGAATTCTATGCCTCCATCAGAAAGAATGACATTGCCCCATTTGTTAGGAAATGGAAAAACTTGGAAAAAATTATATTAAGTGAAGTAAGCCAGGCCCAAAGAAACATAGGTCCCATGGTTTCCCTTATTTGCAATATCTAGTATATGTATGAGTCAAGCAGAAAAGGTCAGATAATGTGATGTCAGGAAAATGAACCCTTAGATATGTATTTTAATGTTTTTTTCTTTCATGCATGTGTTTCTAACGCATTTATAAGATTATCTCTTTGTTGCTTTGTATGTCCCTCCTGTATAACCCCTGCTTTCACTATATTTGATGTCAATATAACTTGTGGAGGAGATGGGGAAAAACCAGTTGTTTAAGGATACATGTGGACCTGTTGCAACAATGAGAAGTACAAGGTGACATGTCCAAAATGAGCTTTACAACGTCGGTGCGGGGGGGGGGGGGGGGGGGGGAGGAGAAGGATTGGGATTGGGGGGGAGGGGGGAGGCTGGGAAGGGATGTGAAGGGTAAACCAAAGGAGGAGGCTGCAATGCTTGGTAAGAAATGTATGCATTATCCTGCCCATGTAATTGTAACCCCTCTGTACAGTATGTGCACAAATAAAATTAAATTAAATTAAATTAAAAAAAATCTTAAAAAAAAATACTTCAAGGTAGTATTTATGCTTGAATCCAGGCTTCCTGAACATAATACTTCAACCAAAAAGTAAAGTGTAAGCCAAGATTTGGAGAATTTTGAAACAACTATGCTTTTAACACTGCCAACTCACAATCCAAATTCTTAATTGTTCACAAAAGACAGGGAAGAAGTAATCAGTAGCAAGCATGCGATTTGTACCTGTGATTAGACATTTTTCTGTCTGATTTATAGCTTTTGGGTAGATAGGTACCAATTTCTTTTTCCTCTACTGATCTCCATGCTTCAAGTGTAATTACAAGTTTATTTGCTTTCTCTGTGGTACAGAATTAAAAATACAACATTCTTGGAAATAAGATGCTTTCTTTGTCCTATATTTCCTTCTTCACAATCAAAATTTAATAGATTCCAAGTATTAGTTTGTGTGATGCGAATAAGTTCAAAGTTTCTATCCACATGGGTCCTTCAAATCATTGCTTTATCTGATGAGAAAACAAGTTACAAATAAGATTATTGAAAAAAATATATATATATAGTTTCTGCTTAATTATGCTGTTTTTTTTTTTCAGACTATTCTACCATTCACTGAACTTTAGTTATCTCCTAGAATCATTTTTATTCAAATGTACTGTTAGCAAAATTAGATGTATGAATTTTCTTGCAGGCCAATTATTTCAATCAATGCCCATGGACTTAAGTGCTTTGGCAGATCCGCATGGTCTTAATACTGAGTGGCATATTAAGGCTACAGCTCTGATGGGGATGGCTCCCCCACCCCCTCCCCCATCTGCTATGGCTCCTCTTGGACCTAAGAGCTGTGTTGAGTCTGAGTATCGTTCTAGGTATAACTCATGTACAATTCTCATGCCCTCCACTAGGGCCGGCTTCTTTAGGGGCACCTGTAGCCTTAAGTTCTAGTTCTTTCTGACACTTCCTTATACAGCCTTCTGCATACCTGCTTCATAGCTTACCTCCCTAACTCTAATAAGAGCTCTGCAAAGAAAAGCTAATATGGAAACATTTCTTTTTGTTACACCTTTTTGTCACAACCTCCTTCTAACATTAATCCCTTTTGTGTATGCAGATCAACCTTAGAACAGAATAGAAGCATAGTGTGTGCAAAACTGAGGTTGGGGAGGGGAGAGGAGGGAAACAAAAAAAAAGGCTGGTGCTGGTATTTCATGCCTGTCATTCTATCTTCTTAGGACCCTGAGATCTGAAGATTGAGGTTCAAAGCCAGTTGGGGCAGGGAAATCCATCAGAGTTGCATGTCCAATTAATCAGCAAAAAGCCAGAAGTGGAGCTGTGGGTCCAAGTGGGAGGGCACCTGCCTTGAGCAAAGAAGCAGAGTAAGAGCATGAGACCCTGAGTTCAAGCCCCAATATTGGTGCATGTATGCACAGAGAGTAACAAGGAGAGCTAAAAAGCAATTTTTCATGGTTATATGTATGTTATCAGCAAGGACAAATATACCAATGGGAGGGAGGGAATTAGAGTGAAACCATTAGTATCATCCTACTAATCTAACTCCTTTACCCTTGAAAACTTCTGGGAGTATTTCTCTCATCTTCCTTCCTTTGCCACATTCATTCCCTAACTGTGATCATACTGGAAATATTTCCCTTCCTTCTTCCAGACATTGGGTCAGTTTTTCCACATGAATCTATCCTCCCTTTACAGTCTTAAAGGCTCATTTTCCACTGCACGTTCCTTTCCGGCCAGGTGTGCTGGGAAGCTCACCTCACGCAGGCTTTCCAAACTTCCTGGTCTTGCCTCATATAAACTCATTTATTTCCTGTGACAATGGCCCCCCCTACCCCTCACCCATCCAACTGTTCCCAAACTGTGTCCCCAGGTGCTCGGGATACCTCAGTGAGCTCACAGAGGCACAGCAAAATATTTAAAATTTTTTGAGAACAACACAGTTGGAGACGGTGCAAAGTACTAACTTGAGGGAGTTCACAGTGGCAACATCCGGGCATCTGCATTCCCTTTGGTTTGATCACCTCTGCAAAGCAAAGCAGTTTTCAGAGTTTGCCATGATGAAAAGCAAGTACCTACAAGAACAGGAGTGGAATGAATACTGGTGCCCAATCTGATTTCAAGGTTTGGAAAGTTGTACAGTGTTCAACAGTTTCACACATCCCTTTGGTAGGGCTATGAGTCATGGTTCTCTAGAAAAACAGAATTGATAAGGGTGGGCATATGTGTGTGGTGTGTAAGAGGGAAAGACAGAGATTATATGACATTGGCTCACATAATTGTGGGGGCTGGAAATTGATGGCAGGCTATAGACTGAAAAACAAGGTAATGTTGAAGTTTACATCCAAAGACCATCTGAAAGCAGAATTCTTTCTTCCAAGGGGAAATCTCAAGCTTTCTCTTAAGGCTTTCACCTGATTAGATGAGGTTCACTGGCATTTTGAAAGGTAAATATCTAACTATTAGGCCCATGGGGAGGGGGGATTCCTTCACTGTTGGGCACATACCTACAGTCCTTATTACTCAGGAGCCTGAGATCTGGAGGATCTTAGTTCCAAGCCAGCCTGGGTGGAAAAGTCTACGAGACTTCAAAATAACCAGCAAAAAAACTGGACTGGAAATATTGCTCAAGTAGGAGAGCACCAGCTGCACAAGCAAACTTGAACAAGAGTGAGGCCCTGAGTTCAAACCCTGGTACCATCAAGAAAAGAAAAGAAAAATTCCTTCATAGAAACATCCAGACTGGCATTTGACCAAGTGTATCCATATCAGGGCTTGATTAAGTTGACACATAATGCTATCACGACTACTAATGAAAACCATATATTTTCTCTTTGAATTTATGCGATTATATTTTCCACCAGCCATTAAATTGCTACATTCTACATATGGGGTTGTTTGGGCTTTTACTCCTTAATAAATGTGACTATTAGTTATTTCTTTTGGTTTGGGGGTATGGAGAAAGCCATAAACAGCTTGTGAATGTTTGACCTAAGCATAGATGGCTGAAAGCCTGGATAGACTCAACCTTATCATCCTCCTCCTCAATAACCACCCCCACTGGGATACAACAGGGTACTATTTTGACTTATTATCCATGTCACATTTATCATAAAAACACAAATAATAATTGAGATGAAGAGCTCTTGTCACAAATGATGGGTTTGTACGTTTTAGAGGAGTATTTGATTCTTGATTTCTGGTATATTTTCATATCTAAAACTAGCCAGAGGGTAGGCTATGCAGCAGACAAGAGAACATGTTTTAATAAGGAAATTTCTCCTGGATTTAGAAGAAATGACACTACAGAAGATCCCTTGTAATAAAATATTTTGTAGGCAGGCATAGCCAAGGCCTGGTGGCTTACATCTGTAACCCTAGCTGCTTGGGACCCTGAGATCTTAGAATTATGGTTTGAAGCCAGCCCAGGCAGGAAAGCAAAACTCTTATCTCCAATTAACTAGTTTAAAAAAAAAAAAAGCTAAAAGTGAAGCTGCCACTCAACTGATAGAGCACCAGCTTTGAGCAAAAAAACTAAAGGAAAGTGCCCTGCTCCCTGAATTCAAACCCCACAGCCAAGACAGAAAGCAAACAAACAAGGAGACTGGAGGTGGCTAGCTTCTCCAGGGTTCCAAACTCCAGCAAGCCTCTGTCCAAGGGATGAGTCTTTTCAACTCAAACAGCTAAGTCTGTGGGTGGCTTAACACACAAGCATTACATTTGACTTTATGAAGGAAAAAAAAATCCCAGTTTATCTATTTACCCCAGAGAACATCTGCACCTGGGGGTCGAAGATAGCCAGTAGATCGCAGTGTAAGAAACTGGAATTACAGACTCACTCATTTGTCAAAGCTATTATTTTGTTTTTCTTGGCAGTATCTGCTCTGTGAAATAAAGATGCTGCTCCATCATGCATAGAATTTAAGGAACTGCACTGCTGAGATACCAAAGCAATGGGATTTTTTTTTTTAGCTTCTCAAGGTGGTTGGTTTGCCATAAAAGTTCTTCTTATTGACGAGAGCCTCCAGCTGGAGCTCAGTGAACATAGGCAATCTACGCCTTCCAAATACCTAAGGACATGGGCAGCCTGTGGAAAACTGTTAAGTTTACTGAAAACCAAAATCAAGAGGCTAAAAATAAATGATAAAGAAAGATCCATCAAAATTTGGATAACACTAAAAACTAGAAAGTATTACAACTTAAATCTAACAGGAAAATAAGTCCATATAAAGATTTACAATGAAGGCACCAAAAGTAACAACAACCCCCCTCCCCCAAAAAAAAAAAAAAAACCCAAAGCAAAAAACCCACTTCAAAATAGAGGATTTGTCACTTTTGGGCATTTACCCAAATGATCACAAAAAAGACCATACTAAAGCTACCAGCACAAATATGTACACTGCAGCATTAATTACCATAGCTAAGAGCTGGAACCAACCCAGATGCTTCTCAGTAGATGAAGGGATCAAGAAAATGTGGTATATATACACAATGGAATTCTATGCCTCCATCAGAAAGAATGACATTGTTAGGAAATGGAAAGACTTGGAAAAAATTCTATTAAGTGAAGTAAGCCAGGCCCAAAGAAACATAGGTCCCATGGTTTCCCTTAGTTGCAATAACTAGTATATGTCTGAGATAAGCAGAAATGGTCAGACAAGTTGGTGTTAGGCGAAATGAAACCTAAGATAAGGACTCAAGTGGTTTTTCTTTCTTGCTATTGTTTCTAATATATTTATAAGATGATTTCTTTGTTGCTTTGTATGCTCCTCCCCCATAGTATAACCCATTTTCACTGTATTTGATGTTGGTATAATTTGTGGAGGGGAAGGGAAAAAACAAATTGTTTAAGTAGGGATACGGGTGGACCCATTACAACAATGAGATATACAAGACATTATGTTGAAAAACAACTTTACAACTTTGGCGGATCGGAGGTGGGGTGGGAGATGGGAGGCCAGGGATAGTAAGGGGAAACAAAGGAAGAGGCAACAATGCTTGATAAGAAAGGTATTCATTACCGTGCTCATGTAACCCCGCTGTACAGTATTTTTACAATAAAAAAACATATTAATAAAAAAGAACAAACAAAAAAAATAGAGGGCTTGGGGACAACAAGCCAGATATTTGATATTAAAATATGGTTGACAAAAGAATATCACCAATAATGCACATATTTATGAGCAATGAACTGAGTGAAAAATCTATAGGCTGATGAACAGACTACAGTATGTAATACAGTTCTGGTATGAGAATCTTCCCATCCAGAAGACATTTGTCATGATGTATAATTCCAGTATTTTCTAGACTACACAATCTTATCAGCTCCCTCAGACACTCAGAATAAACATAACCTGGTTTTCCAACACTTCTACTAAGAATTAAAGGACCACACAGTGAGCATCTCTCGGTTATCACAAAAACCGTTTACTCTGGCAGTTTGCTGTAAAATTCATCTTCATGAAAGCTTTGGGAAACTTAGCAAATGTCCACCAAAGACCATGGCACGTTACAAGAAGAGGGGATATGTAGATACCTAAACTTTGCCTGGGAAATAGACTATTATTGTTATGTTTAAAAAAATATTAGCTGTGAAGTTTTGGTCTGCTGATAGGGAAAAATAGTAAGCTCTTGGTACAGCGGGAGTGGAGGCTGAGGGACAATGATGAGGGTGGCAGGGGCCCTGTCATCTGAGTCCTCTCAGCAGATAAAGCATGTCATCAAATGTAAGTCACTGAGCTAGAACTCAAGAGTCCTGTGTACAAGCAGAATGCTCCATCCCAGCCAGAGCATGTCAAGAACTAACAGAAGAGTCTACTGAGCATAAACCATTGGGTAGCAGGTCGACTCTGATTTTTTTTTTTTTGGGGGGGGGGGTCCAGTCGTGTGGCCTGAACTCTGGCCTGGGCACTGTCCCTCAGTTCTTTAGCTCAAGGCTAGCACTCTACCACTTGAGCCACAGCGCCACTTCCGGCTTTTTTCTTTTTGCTTATGTAGTGCTAAGGAATCAAACCCAGGGCCTCATGCATGCAAGGCAAGCGCTCTACCACTGAGCCACCTTCCCAGCTAGACTCTGATTTAAAATAGTTCCAGGGACATTCAGAAGAACAGCCATTCGAGGTTTTAAAATGTAACTCTGAAGTGATGGCCATTCACTGCACCGTATGGGGTGACAAGTCACCCAGCGTTGCCAAGGGTTTTCCAGTTGTGAAAAACACCTTTGTGCCACACCTGCGAGAGGGCAGTTAGGTACCTGCAACCCTCACCACATGCTATAATAGTTTCTGCGAAGAACCGATCGGATGGTGAAATGACTCAACTACATGACTGAGTAGCAGATGAACAGTGCGGATTGGGGTGTACCTGTTGGAGAACTCACATCACCTGAAGCAGGTGAGGGAAGGCTTGTGTTACCTACACCATCAGGAAATAAATGACCACACAAACCTATTCTACTAATGAAGGCTCTGTGGGAAGATAGGCTGGGTTCCGCCACGTGTCCTTCACAGGGAACAGATGTCTCAACATGCTTAAAAAAAGTTTCAGTTTAGCAGGTGAGTAAGTATCCTTTATGTGAATTATACCAGACAAACATCTTTTCTGTATACACCTTTGAGTTAAAGATCATTAAAGATCATTAAAATAAAGCCAAGTGTAATCACTGGCTAAGCGATCAAGAGTCATAAGTCATCATATGTAACAAAATACGTTCGGTATAAACAGATATCCATGTCTCTGTTCATGACGTTAAAATATCTAACTCCCTTTCTGACAACAAACAAATTTCTATGCTGTGGATGGGTTTCCCAGTCTATGGGCACTGCATGTGGGAATAGCCTGAGGCTCAGAGCCCATGGTGGGAGCTGTGGCCTCCGGGGGACCAAGACAAGTGACTATATCCCTTCCTTGTGGAGTCCCCAGTGTTCAGGTGTGACCCTCCAGAAATCAAGAAAGCATGGTATCTGCCTTGTGTTTTTCTCTCCATTGACAAAAGATTTCCATTTCTGCAGCAAGGGATCTGGCAGGGAAACATTTTGTGCGTGTGTGTGCATGTGTGCGTGTGTGCGTGTGTGTGTGTGTGTGTGTGTGTGTGTGTGTGTGTGTGTGTGTGTGTGTGTGGTGTGGTGTGCACGCGCATGCATTGGTACAGAGGCTTGCACTCAGGGCCTGGGAGCTATCCCATAGCTTGTTATGCTGCAAGTCAGCAGACTGTAGTAGAGTGGTCCTGTACTACTTTGAGCCACCTTCTGAATGTTAAGCCTTCCACCATGTTTTCCATCCTCTTCCATCTTTGGTCTCAGCTTCCCCATGATGCCCCTGGGCATTGCTGGGACCCAGAGAAGTCTTCTCATTGCCAAGACAAGATGGAAAGCCACCAAAAGACATGGCTGAACTCCTAGATGAGCAATGGCTTTGTATTGTGGATAGAAGGGGTTATTAAGTATGTCATCCAGGATCATCAACTGAGGGAACTTACTGGAGCTGTGGAGGGTTTCCCATGGCACATGTCACTGAGGGGGTATACATGCATACATGTGCATGTGCGCGTGCACACACACATAGATGCACACACAAGTTTTCTCCTCATTTAGGAAGCTGTCAAGTGTTACCCAGGGCAGATTCCACAGTTCTGTGAGCTAAGTAGTTATTCCTTGGAGACAGGGTCCTAACCTGTTCTTATAAATCTTTACCAGGTCAAACTAGGCTTGTGTCAGTGGTTCACACATCCTAGCTACTCAGAAAGCTAAGATATGAGAATCCCAGCTCAAATCCAGCTCAGGCAAGAATGTCTGTGTGACACTTATCTCTAATTAACCAGCAGAAAGCCAGAAATAGAGCTGTGGTTCAAGTGGGAGAGCACCAGCTTGAGTGAAAAAAACCTAAGGGATCATGGTTAGGTCTTGAGTTCAAGCATAGTACTAGCAAAAAAAAAAATCTTCACCAGCTCAAAATGCCTTGGCTAGAGGCAGAAATTCTACCATGGACTAACAAAGATATGAAGTTGATTCCTTCTATTTATAAGATATAAACATAACTATAGTAAAAATTAGATTAACAAGGTAATAAGTACTTTACAAATGAAGATATAGAACAATGTCTATCTTTGAAGCTATCTCTTGCTACAGATAGTTATATTTTCTTCAAAAGTAAGGTAAGCTAGCTGCTAGTGGATCATTCTTGAACTCCTAGCTACTCAAAAAGCCAACCCAAGCAGAAAAGTCCACAAGACTCCATCTCCAATTAACCAGCAAAATGCCAAGCTGGAGACATGGCTCAAGTAATATTGTGCCAGCTGTGAGCAAATAAACCCAGTAAGAGAGGTCCTAAGTTCAAGTCCTAGTACTAGCATGCATGCACACATGCACATGCATACACACACACAAAGAAGAAGAAAAAGAAGGAGAAAGAGAAGGAAGAGGAAGAAGAGGAGGAGGAGGAGCAGGAGGGGGAGAGGAAGAGGAGGAGGAGGAGGAGCAGGAGGGGAAGGAGGAGGAGGAGGAGAAGGAGGAGAAGGAGGAGGAGGAGGAGGAGGAGGAAAAGGTTAACTCCATTATTCCCAAAGATATTTACCAAAACCATGGACAGCAGTTACTAACCAAACATCTGCTCTTATATCATGGCCTATAACCTTTAGCACATTGGCAATTTTTTTTTTTTGGTGAAAATACCGTACAGAGGAGTTACAATTACATGGGCAAGATAACAAGTAAATTTCTTATCAAGCATTGTTGCCTCCTCCTTTGTTTCCCCTACCTATCCCTTCCCATCCCCTCCCCCCCCCCCCCCCCCCCCCGCCAAAGTTGTAAAGTTAAATTTTCAACATAACAACTTGTACATCTCATTGTTGCAATGGGTCCACCTGTATCCCTATTTAAACGATTTGTTTTTTCCCTTCCCCTCCACAAATTATACCGACATCAAATACAGTGCAATTCTGAGGTTGGCTGGGTGGGTGACAGGATGAGAGAGCATGTACCCAGAGCATCTCCTCTTCACAGGAAGTTACCCTAGCTTTCCGCAATGCATAAGCAGTAAAAAAATAAGCATACTTCTGCAGGTGGTATCTCCATTATCAGAAAGCACCCCCTCTGTAGGAGGACAAGGCTCAGGAAAACACACCAGACTGCATGTCAACTGCAGACCCAAAGCCCCATTTGGCTCTAAACCCAGACAGCTTTAACAACACAGCCCACTGATATGTTCACAGCCATACTCCTTTTCCTTTTAATTGGGCTGTTGATGGGCCTTGTGCTCAGCATAATGGGCTCTTCTGAACACAGACGAGCTGCTCACTCAGAAATAAGCACATTTAATCACAGACTGCTCTCCTCATCCTCTCCTGCCAATAAGAGCATTTGTCACATGTTGTCAGTACTTGTGAACAAATGAAAACACACATGCACTGTTATCTCCGCTGACAACCACGGCTCTCGTCACTGAGTACAGAGAAACATTTCCAAGTCTGCCATTGCGGGCTGCCTAGGAATCAACAGCAAATCTATACATCCCATCCCACTCTCCTCAGTCATTTTCATCAAGTTAATTGGAGGAGACCTGGTTGGGGAGGTGGGGGTTAGGGATGGTGAATATTGGTGATGCTGGGTCTCCCTTCATATACTATGAAATCTAAATGTCACTCACTAATTTCCACACCTGATATATGTATGGGGGTCACTAAATACCCATTTCCAAAGAGAAAGAAACAAAAATCACGTGCCAGGTAGGATGGCGCACATGTATAGTCCCAGCTACTTGCTAGACAGACAGGAAGATTGCTTGAGCCCAGCCAGAGCAATATGATGAGAGCTTATATCAAAACCAAATAAACAGACAACAGAAAGGAAAATACAGGGTAAGTCAAAGCTTCATGTTAACTTTCTCATGGCAGGAAAGCACACTTCAGACTTCCAGACATCTCTATTTATATGCATTTTTCCTGGACTGGCCACCCAGTTGGATGCCACATTTGAGCAGCCGAGCTCAGAAGGAGAGATGGTGTTTAGGGGACAGCACTGTCCTCTCTGCAGGGAAGAGACCCTCACAAGAGGCTGTAGTGGGGGGCTCTGGAGCCCACACCATGGGGGACAGGTGCTTCTCCACAGGACAACTCCCTCTCCCCCCAAATAAAACTGGGTCCAGAGTAAAACTCACTGCAAAGAGAATCCATGCCCCAAGGCAGATAGCATCCCAGCAAACCCTGTTGTGTTCCTGTTCTCTTTCTCCTGTCCTCTCTCCAGGTAAACTGAACATCAGGGTCTAGTTCCTATTTTTTTTTTCTATTCCAATGAGAAGTCCTTTACTCAACTTCCCCTTACTCATCTTACCTTACCTGTATGTTGTTTCCGTGTGCCCAGCACTGCCCACCAGGATGCTGCTATCAGGTGACTTTGGGCACTAAGATGGAAAGAGCTGCACGGAGCTGAAACCATTACAGAAAACAACAACAACAAAACACCTAGCAGCATCCTTGGCTCGTTCAGAGAGCAGCTTGGCAATTGCCCTTTGCATCGTTCCCCCTCATCACTATATCCTGAACAAACTAATGACTCATATTTCTGTTTTTTTGCTGGTCCAGTGATTGAACTCAGAGCCTGAGAGGTATCACTGAGTGTTAGTGTTCAAAGCTAGTGCTCCACCACTTGAGCCACAACTCCACTTCTGGTTTTTTTAGTGGTTAATTGGAGATAAAGAGTCTCATGGACTTTCCAGCCCAGGCTGGCTTTCAAACCTGGACCCTCAGATCTCAGCCTCCTGAGCAGCTTAGAATTACAGGTGTGAGCCACCAGTACCTAATAACAACTATTTGTGATGACCATAAAAATTAGGGGAAGGGGCTGGGAAGGTGGTTCAGTGGTAGAGCACTTGCCTTGCATGCCTGAGTCCCTAGGTTCGATTCCTCAGCACCACATAAGCAAAAAGAAAAAAGCCGGAAGTGGCACTGTGGCTCAAGTGGTAGAGTGCTAGCCTTGAGCTGAAATGCTGAGGGACAGCGCCCAGGCCCAGAGGTCAGGCCCCACGACCGGACCCCCCCCCCAAAAAAAAATAATTAAAAAAAATTAGGGGCAATAGATTGTATCCTAAGAGAAGCCTCTCTGGGTGGTCAGCAGTGTGGTGTTGAAAATGTCAAGTATGAAGGTAGAAACTAACAGCCATGGTGATCCCCCTGTGCTGGGACTGGAAATAGTTTAACTATTGTCAGGTTTACGTCCCACAGTTTTGGAGCTGGATACTAGCTTGCAAATGAGGAAACAAGGAGGCACCAAAGGTTACTTGATTTGAGTCAGGATAACACACTACATAGTAAGATTAAGTCTCAGATGATGATGTTTTTACAGAATATTGGCCAAGAGTGTTCTGTATGGTCTGGCATGCAACACTGTGCAATGCACAGAGCTCCATGCTCAAATGCAATGGGAAATGCTGAGTGCAAGGAAAGTGAACAAGATTCTCATCATCACAGGTCTGTTCAGAGATGTTAGTCTGCATATGTACATGGTGGAGCCATAGAGAAATACAGTGGGCAGCATTTATGAAACCAGGAAAGCCCACACCTCTCTCACTCTCTCCCTCTTTTTGCCCCTGTCTCTCTGCCTCCCTGAATCTCTTTGTATATCTGCTTTTGTCTGTCTCTCTGCCTTTCTCTGTATCCCTCTGTCTCTGTTTGCCTCTCCATCATTCCCTGTCTGCTTCTTCTGCCTCTTTCTGAATCTATCTGCCTCTGTCTCGGTCCCTCAACTTTCTGTCTCACTGTCTCTCTGTCCACCTCTCTGTATGTCTCTCTCTCTCTCTGCCTTTCTGCTTCTCTCTGCCCCTGTCTTTCTCTCTGACTCTTTGCTTGTCTCTCTTTGCCTTTTTCTCTCTGCTTCTGTCTTTGTAACTCTTTACTTGGCTCCTTCTGTCTGTCTGTCTTTGTCTTTCTGTCTCCTTCTCTAACTTTGAGTAGTGTAATGTTCCATGGAATCACACGGGAAAAGCCTACATGGCACGGAGGAACTAGGCTCTATAGCTTTCCTCCAGAATCTATAGCTTTCCTCCACCCAGTGCCATTTGGCCTAGTTTGAAGACACCATTACCATTCATTCAAAACACATGTCATGGGGGGACCAAGATGGCGACGGGGCAGTAGGGAAACGCCACAGCTCTCTCCAACCAAAAAGAGAGTTTGAGTTCCAACGCTTAATCTCCCCAAGAGACCGACAACAACAAAAAGATGAACACTCAGAGAAAAACCAGAGGTGGAAAATAACAAAAAAAGAAAGAGAGGAAAAGAAGAAATTCAGAACAGAGAAGAGCGAAGACCCCTCCCCCAACCTTTACTGGCCGCGCGGCAGTGCGCCAAGCCGCCGGCCAGCCGGCCCGGCGAGGGCTGCCGGAGCCCCAGAGAAACAGGGGGCTGCTTGCAGATCACCAGGTACCGGATTGCAGAACAGCGGATCACCAGGAACAGAGAAACCTACCAGCCGGGAGTCTCCACGAGGATCCCACCCCCACCCCTCACTCTCCACCAGAGCGGAGAGGCTCCATCCCGCCAAAGCCGCCCGGCGGCACCAGCAGCCCGACAAAGGGACCTGTCGGCAGACCACCCGCCCGATCGCGATCCCAACGACCCGGCGGGGGCCGCCCAACCCAGCCCGCAACCACCCCAACTGAACTCGGACTGCAACAACAACTGACAACCTACAGGGTGAGTACCCCAAAGGGGACAGTGAATCCATCAAGGGAGACCAGAGCTGGAGGGAATCCCCAGACCCTGACTTAGACTCCCTACCCCAACACCCGGACCACAGGACCCACTAAAACTGGGAACTGTTCGAGAGCTCCACCAGCCCGTGGAGCACACTCTGCTGGCCAGGCCAGAGCAAGAGCGCCCCTGGAAGGGAGCTTAAATGCCCAAGCCAGGAACAGTGCCCCTGGGTCAAGACTACCAACAGTAGAAGAAATTTGAACTGTGTCCTCCAGGCTGCATAACCTAGGTGGTATACTCATTAGCACAGGCCTAATGAGCGCGCTCCAGGCTGGGGCCAGAACCAGGCCCGGGGACCCGCGCCTGAGCAACACAACCAACTCCTCCCAACTGAAGTAAAAAGCTGAGCATACACCTCAACAGAGGGGAGAGAAACAGGGAACAGCACTCCCCAGGAAGCACGCCTGTGACAACAAAAGACCTGGAGGCTCAGGACAAGAGAAGCCCAAACCCCACCAAAACTCCACCCATATACCCTAGGCTGGGAATTGGGCAACACAGGCTGCCAGCACCTGATAGTAAGCAGGAGCTCAGGCTGATAAGGCAGCTCAGCAATAGAGTGATAGTCTTGGAAGTATGAGGCCCTGGATCTGATTCCTCAGCATCACAAAAGCAAAAAGGGTCAGAAGTGGTGCTGTGGCTCAAATGGTAGGGTGCCAGCCTTGAGCTGAAGAGCTGAGGGACAGCACCCAAACCTAGAGTTCAAGCCCACAACCAGCCCAAAACAAACAAACAAAAACACATCAGGAGCCCACAGCAGACTCCAGTATTTGGGAGAGTGCATCCAGAGCATCTGATCTTCCCAAGAGCACCCGCAGGAGCAAACACAAGCAGTCTAGGCTGCTCAACCCTTCCAAAGGCGGGAATTGCCAGCAATCTACAGCAGAGAGCTGAGAATCCTAAGTAAGTCAGAATAGCAGCTGGAAATAGGCTCCCAACAGAATCCAGATCAGGCACAGACTCTCTCTACCAATACAGAATCAGCAACCAAGCAAAGACAGACACACCAAAACAAAATTGAAGAGCAGTCTCCTGAACCCCCATGCGAAAATCACAGAGAAAAATCACAAGGTTTACCACTACCCAGGACAGCAAGCTCACCTCAAAAGCCAGCAGCCACGCAGGGGAGAGCCCCAGTGGGAGCAAAGCAGGAATGGAAGACAAAAGCTACATCCAAGGGTTGCTGGAGGCAATGACTCAAGAAATAAAGCGAGAAATGGATCAGAAATTGAAAGAGCACAAGGATGAACTATCAAAAGATATACAGGATATCAAACAAAAGTTGGATGCAAAAATAGAAGCTGCACAAACCTCAGTAAGAAGTGAGATAAACGCCAAATTAGAGGTAATGCATACTGATCTCACCTCATTAAGAGGTGAGATCAGTACTCTGAGAACCAACATTGAATCCATAAAGGGATCCATTTCCTCCATGCAAACCACAATAGAAGCCACGGTCAACAGAGTGAATGAAATGGAAGGTAGAGTGTCAGATATAGAAGACAGAATACACCAACTGGACCAAAAAGTGACAGATATGGAAAAATCACTCAAATTAAACCAAAGGGAAATTCAAGAGCAAGCAGATAATGCTAAAAAATTTAACCTTCGCATAATCGGAGTGGACGAAGGTGAGGAATTCCAGAACAAGGGAATGCAACACCTATTTAACAAGATAGTCAATGAAAATTTTCCCCACCTCAAAAACGACCATCCTAACTACATCACAAAAGCTGATCGAACACCCAACAAACAAGATCCCAGGAGAAACACTTCTAGACACATTATAGTAAAAATGATGGATCTGAATAATGAGGAAACAATCCTGCATGCAGCAAAAATGAAGAAGGAGCTATACTACAAAGAGAAAAAAATTAGAATCACTGCAGATCTCTCCACACAAACAATGAATGCAAGAAAAGCCTGGGAAAGCACCATACGAGCCCTGAGAGCCAATAACTGCCAACCCAGACTGATATACCCGGCAAAGCTAGCATTCACATTCGATGGAGAACTGAAAACTTTTAATAGCAAAGAAAAACTAAATGAATACATAAACATTAAGCCAGCATTACAAAGAATTCTAAGAGGGGGGACACAACCTGAAGAAAGCAACCAGGAACTGGGACCTGCCCCAAACAGGCATTACTCAAAGTCTAACTGAGCAAGCACAGGAGGAAAGGAAAGAAGAAAAACTTAGGAAAACGGAATGGCAGGGACAACAATGCATCTCTCTATACTTTCTCTTAATATAAATGGGCTGAATTCGCCAATTAAAAGAAAACGAACTGAGGACTGGATCAGAAAACAAGACCCATCCATCTGTTGCCTTCAGGAGACCCACCTCTCAGCCAAACATACAAACAAATTCAGAGTGAAGGGGTGGAAAAGGATCTACCAATCAAATTCCCCCAATAAGAAAGCAGGTGTAGCTATCCTGATATCTGACAAAATAAACTTTTCATTAAAATCAGTACAGAAAGACAAGGACGGACACTACATATTAATACAGGGAACAATCCAAGAGGAGGATATAACCATCATCAACTTATATGCCCCAAATATCGGTGCACCCAGATATGTCAAACAAATGCTCTCAAACTTACAGAATAAAATAGATCCCAATACGATAATACTAGGAGACTTTAACACGCCACTCTCACCAAAGGACAGGTCTACCAACCAGAGGATTGGCAAAGAAGCTACTGAATTAAGTGAGGCCATACTTCAAGCGGAATTAACTGACATCTACCGAGTATTTCACCCTAAAACAACACAGTACACATTCTTCTCAGCAGCTCATGGAACTTTCTCCAAAATAGACCATATCATAGTTCATGCAAGGAACTTAAGCAAATACAAAGGTATCGACATAATCCCCTGTATCCTATCTGACCACAGTGGAATCAAGCTAGCTCTCAATAACAAAGCATACCGCAGAAATTTCTCTAATACATGGAAATTGAACAGCACACTCCTTAACAATACCTGGGTAACAGAAGAGATCAGAGAAGAAATAAAGCATTTCCTACAACTCAATGAAAATGAAAACACCTCACAAAGAAACTTGTGGGACACAGCAAAAGCAGTCCTGAGGGGCAAATTTATTGCCCTCAGTGCCCACATCAAGAGAATGGAGACAGACCAAGTAAATAATCTCATGTTGCAACTAAAACAGCTAGAAAAACAAGAAAAAATGGGACCTAAAGCTACTAGACGAAGCCAGATAACCAAATTAAGAGCAGAGATTAACCAATTAGAAAATCAGAAAACCATAACCAAAATAAGCCAAACAAAAAGCTGGTTCTTTGAAAAAATAAACAAAATTGATGGCCCGTTGGCAAGATTAATTAAAAAAAGAAGAGAGGAAACCCATATTAATAGGATTAGGGATGCCACGGGAAACATCACAACACGTACCCAAGATATCCAAACAATTCTAACAGACTACTTTCAAAAGCTATACTCTCTAAAGGAAGAAAATCTGGCAGAAATGGATGCATTTTTAGAGAAATACAAGTTACCCAAACTGAGCAAAGAAGAAGTTAACCAATTAAATAAGCCAATATCCTATAATGAGATACAGGAAGCTATCAAAAGTCTTCCAACAAAAAAAAGCCCAGGACCAGATGGATTCACAGCAGAATTCTATAAGACCTTTAAAGAAGAACTAATACCCATACTCCTCAAGCTCTTCAGAGAAACAGAGAAGGAGGGAGCTATCCCAAACTCATTCTACGAAGCCAATATCACACTCATCCCCAAACCAGGCAAAGACCCAACCAAAAAGGAGAATTACAGGCCAATTTCCTTGATGAACACAGATGCAAAGATCCTTAACAAGATTCTAGCTAACAGAATCCAGAAACACATTAAAAAAATAATACACTATGATCAGGTAGGCTTCATCCCAGAGACACAGGGATGGTTTAACATACGTAAGTCAATAAATGTAATCCAGCATATCAACAGAGCCAAGGTCAAGAATCACATGATTATCGCCACAGATGCAGAAAAGGCCTTTGATAAAATTCAACATTCATTCATGCTAAAAGCTCTGGAGAAAATAGGAATAGAAGGAACATTTCTAAAAACAATAAAAGCCATTTATGACAGACCAATAGCCAATATTATACTTAATGGGGAAAGGCTACAACCAATCCTCCTAAAAACAGGAACAAGGCAAGGATGCCCACTGTCTCCACTCCTCTTCAACATAGTCCTAGAACCCTTAGCCAGGGCAATAAGGCAAGAAAAAGACATTAAAGGGATCCGCATACGGAAAGAGGAAGTGAAACTATCCCTTTTTGCAGACGACATGATACTATACCTCCACGATCCCCAAAACTCCATCCCCAAACTTTTAGAAATCATAAGTCACTTCGGCAAAATAGCAGGATACAAAATAAACCCACAAAAATCAGTTGCCTTCCTATACACTGATAACGTACAGGAAGAGAGGGAAATAAAGGGAGCAACCCCATTCACAATAACCTCCCAAAAAATAAAATATTTAGGAATTAACCTAACCAAAGATGTAAAAGAACTATTTAATGAGAACTATAAAAAGTTAAAGAAAGAAATTGCAGAAGACACTAGGAAATGGAAAGACCTCCCATGCTCCTGGATAGGCCGACTTAATATAGTAAAGATGGTGATACTTCCAAAACTAATATACAAATTCAATGCAATTCCTATTAAAATCCCAATGACGTACATCACTGAAATACAGAAAACAGTCCAAAAATTTATATGGAACAACAAAAGACCTAGAATAGCCAAAACAATTCTAGGGGATAAAGACAATATGGGAGGGCTATCCATGCCGAACTTCAAACTCTACTACAGAGCTATAATCACAAAGACAGCATGGTACTGGCACAAAAACAGACCCGAAGACCAATGGAACAGAATAGAAGATCCAGATATAAATCCACAGGCCTACAGCCAGCTGATATTCGACAAAGGAGCCAAAGACATACAATGGAAGAAACACAGCCTCTTCAACCGCTGGTGCTGGGAAAACTGGGCAGCCACATGCAGAAAACTAAAAGTGGACCCCAGCCTATCACCATGCACCAACATCAACTCAAAATGGATTAAAGACCTTAACATTAAACCTGAATCTCTGAAACTACTGCAGGACAGAGTAGGAGAGACACCTGAACTAATAGGCACAGGAAGGAACTTCCTGAACAGAGTCCCAGGGTCACAACAAGTTGGAGAGAGACTCGACAAATGGGACTACCTTAAAAAGCTTCTGCACAGCTAAATCTATCGCAACTAAGCTAGAAAGACAACCAACTAATTGGGAAAACATATTTACCAGCAATATATCAGACAAGGGGTTAACATCCTGTATATACAGAGAACTCAAGAAACTAATCCCTCCCAAACCTAACAAACCAATTACTAAATGGGCAAGGGAACTAAAGAGGGACTTCTCAAATGAAGAAATAAAAATGGCAAAGAAACACATGAGGAAATGTTCATCATCCCTGGTGGTGAAGGAAATGCAAATAAAGACAACCCTGAGATACCACCTCACCCCAGTCAGAATGTCCCACATCCACAAATCAGCCAACGACAAATGCTGGAGGGGATGTGGAGAAAGAGGAACCCTATTACACTGCTGGTGGGAATGTACACTTATACAACCACTTTGGAAAGCAGTCTGGAGGGTCCTTAGAAAGCTAAAGATTGACCTCCCTTACGACCCAGTCATACCACTTCTAGGCATCTACCCTGAACAACAGGAACCAATATACAAGGACACGTGCACCTCCATGTTTATTGCAGCACTGTTCGCAATAGCTAGGATATGGAAACAACCTAGATGCCCCACCACAGATGAATGGATCCAAAAAATGTGGTATCTATACACAATGGAATATTATGCAGCCATTAGAAATGACAAAATAATGGCATTTGCAGGGAAATGGATGGAGCTAGAAGGAATCATATTGAGCGAGGTAAGCCAAGAACGAAGAGACAAACGGTACATGGTCTCCCTGATAAGTGGATGCTAAATCCAAAATGTTAGGTGATACGACAAAACAGGACTTAAGAAACAAAGAACTCCCGCTCATCTGGTTGAACCACTACTAAATATCCCCATGCTGCTGATCACAAATATGGTATATAACATGTGAACACTGTTATATATTACAGACTGTGGTAGACAATTTGCTCCAGGGAAGTTAGAATGAACTTGTGACTTTGAAATTATGTAATCACTTAATCACAATAAAAAAAAAAAAAAAAAAAGAACCTCGGGGAAGGGAGGGAGGGAGGGGATGGTAGGGGGAAAACAATGGAGGGGGTAACAATGTTCAAGAGGAAGTGTACTCATAACCTCACTCATGTAACTGTAACCCTCTGTATAGTAGCTTTACAATAAAAAAAAAAAAAAAAAAAAAAAAAAACATGTCATGCCAGACACTGTCAGGTACAGGGGACCAGGTAAAAGGAATCATGGACACTAGCTGTCCCTTATCAGACACAATCAAGAACTTATTTCAAAAAACTTTGTGAGTGAGGAAGACAAAGGGGAAGGGAGACTAGGGTGGGGGGTGCTATAGATGGTGGACAAACACAATATTTTCTGCCTAGATTTGGTGCCCTTGTTCCTGACAAAGCTCAGGGGCCAGGTTGAGATTAAAGCGCTAAGAAAGTGGATGTCACACCCATCTCTCCATTCAGTAAAAGTCACCTCATTCCAAAAGGGTCGGGGGGATTATTGGTGGCTTTGAACCTGGCCTTCATCCAATTGTCCAGTCTACCTATTACTGCTTCGCTGCTGTCAATTATATTAGCTGCACAGCTCCTTTGATTCCTTGCCAATCCAAATTTCCCCTTTCTGGGGTGACTTCTGCTGGTCTAGCCAGTGTATTATTTCATGGTATATGGAATTTAGAATGGCATTTCTAAATGCACATTCTTTTTTTTTTTGCTTTTCCATTCTGAGACACACATGCTATCAGTTAGGACTGGAGGCTGAGAAGGGACAGGGCTGGGGAAGGATGGAGAAGAACGAGGGAAAGGTCAAAAGGAAGGATCCTTACCCTGTTCCAAAACAGAGACAGTGATACCCAAACACTGTCTATCTTGTTTTATTTGTTTCTGTTTTTGTGATGATCTTGCTATGTAACCCAGACTGGCCTTGATATCACAATCTTCCTGTCTCAGTCTTCCAAGTGCTGGGATTATAGGCTTGTACCACCACATCTGACCCAAGTAAAAATGTTTATATATGAGAATAGATAATATCAATTGGTTTATTGTATACAGTTGTCTTGGGCTATATTGTATATTTTGTATTACAAATTTAAGCATAACCAGTCAGTAACTATGGCTGGGGAAATCTAGAGCTTGCTTTGGCACTGACCCCATGACTAGGGCGGTGTGACCCTTTGAGTAGGGCAGTGACTTAGCATTACTTCTTTTCTTCGCTAGCAAAGCACTCGACTGTAATCTGAGCAGCTACCAGGGAGCTCTCTCCACGGTGAGTGAGTGGGTCAGCAGCCTGTCCCAGCCTCCTGTGTAGAGATCGCACCATTCTGTCTCAACCAGAGAACAGGGTGCCGGAGCAAACAGCATTAATATGAAGGTGCCACCCACAGTCACCTCACACTGTGCCAGGCCTGCTTGACTCAGGAAGTAACACCACCAGCAACCGCATCTTTCAATGACTAATAACGCCCACCCTCCGTCCTCAGCTCACCAATGCAAGATCCTGTAGGAATCTTATAGCCCACAGCTATAGGAAAGAAGCAGTCTTATTCAGGATCAGCTAAGTCTCAAAGCCAAGGAATGTGAAGAAGTTGAGGAAACAGATCAATGACCAGGAAGTGAGAACCACATTGGGGCATAAAGCAGCTATTAGGCTTGGTACCTGAGGCCCACTCTATAATCCTAGATACTCAGGAGGCTGAGATCTAAGGATCTCGTTTTAAAGCCAGACAGGACAGGAAAGTGTGTGAAGGTTTTATCTCCAATTAACCAGAAAGAAGCCAGAAGTAGAGCTGTGGCTCAAGTAGTAGAATACCAGCCTTGAATAAAAAAGCTAAGGGACAGCAAGCAGGCCCTGAGTTCAAGCCCCAGGACTGGCATCATAAATAATAATAATAGTAGTAGTAGTAATAATAATAACAACACTGATATAATTGCTAACTAGTAATTCAACAGCTAAAGTCTAAAGATGAGGGGGATAATAGAAATCAGTTTAATCAGTTAACTATTGCTCAGCACTGCCATACTCAGTGTGAATAAGGAGTAGAGTTGAGGACTATGCTATGCAAGCCATCAGAACTCAAGGACAAGTATACAGCTATAAACAATTAAAACATTCACTCAGTGAGAACAGAAACATCACTCTAAACAAGATGTCCCTTGGCAAAGAACCCACAGAGAACAGGAAGTGAAAGGGGACACTTGGCTTCCAGGGCTCATGACTACAGCAGAGTTATTTTTACCACTTAGCTGCTGCTGATTCCAGTTCTGTGTCCCATGCAGGTACGGGATGCACCCCAGCCTTTCCTGACCCTCTCTCTGGCTTCAGAGAATAACAAATCTTGATAAGCGGTGGCATCTGCCTGCAGGCCACTGAGACACACAGTGACCAAAGAGGTGCTGTGCTCACACAGCCATGTGTACAGACAGACAATAATCATAGCCAGAGTCTTTCCTGTTCCTTTTACATTTTCCTCAATTCAAAACAAAAGTGAAATGGATAGGTAACATTTAACATCCTCTAGTTACAGTCTCCTTCATCCTTGCCTCGAATGATCCCACACCAGTAATACCAGGTGGTTTCATTGGGATAATTCCATACATACGTACAGGGTACCTTGAACATTTCTGTTCTCCTCTTCAGTCTCCTTTTTTGAACAGCATTTGTTTTCATTATACCATATTTGTGTGTGTGTGTGTGTGTGTGTGTGTGTGTGTGTGTGTGTGTGACAGTGTATGTGTGTATAATGTGCTCTGATCCTCTTCACCCTTCAACATCCTCTCCCCCTTTCCCCTTTCCCCAACAGTCCCTTTGATAATACAAAAATAATCAGTATTTTCCTGAATACTTAGCAGTGGCATAACCAAAAAATGTTAATAAAAGACAAAATCAGCCAGAATTTGAACAGAATTCTCCTTTTCTGCTTTTCTTTTTTGGCAGTCCTGGGGTTTGAACTCATGGCCTTGTGCTTGCCTCGCAGGCAACTCTGCTACTTACATCACACCCCTAGCCCTGTTTGCTCTATTTATCTTTCAAGTAGGTCTCACATTTTTTGCTTCTGCCAGTCTCCCTTTTTCTTTTCTTTTGTTTTACCATTCATGGTGAGACCACTGGTACTACAGAGACTCAGTGCTCTGGGCATGAGCTCTGCTTTGCCCATTTTCTTTCCTTGCTTTCTTTCCTTTCCTGGGGTGACCTCCTTCATTCCCATTTAAATGTTGGTGACGTCTCACAGTGTTCTTCCAAGCCAACCCTTCTGCTAACCCCAGGCCTGAATTTCCAGCTGCCTAATGGAGTTCAATGGGTTCTAACAAGTTGATGTGTGCATGGCTGTGGTTCAATCTCCTCACCCCACCTGATCCATGGCCTACATTCACCTCATCCTGCACCCAAGTAGATGACGCAAGCCTGTGTGGAATATGTCCCTCCACATTTACGCTTTCTTCCCCTCACCAAGGTCCCTGCTTTCATCCATGTAATATTATATTTCCAACAGTTATACATAGCTCTGAATGGCTGCCAGTTGGTGCTCTAAAAATGTTATTAAGACCTTGATCATCTTCTGCCTGAAACACCAAAAATGGAACCAACTTCCCACCAGCTCTTCAGATGGTATATAATGTAGCTTTCCCTCAAAATACAAATGTCAGTGGCTTAGACCTGTAATCCTACCTACTAAGAGGCTGAGGTCTGAGGATTGTAGCCTGAAGCCAGCCCAGGCAGGAAAGTCTATGAAACTCTTAGATCCAATTAATCAATAAAAAGCCAGAAATGAAGCTATGGCTCAGGTGGTAGAGCACTAGCTTTGAGTGAAAAAGCTAAGGGCAGTGCCCAGGTCCTAAGTTCAAGTCTCAGTACTGGCATGTATGTGCAAACACACACACACACACACACACACACACACACAGACACACACACAGACATACACACACATCATAGTTAGGCCTTGTCCACTCCTCATTTTCTGAACTCCCTGGCAGAGCCCATATGTTCCCACTCTTTCCAGACACTATAAACCCCATGTTGCAGCTATACCAACTATGCACCTGATGGTCTAGGAGTACCATAGCTTTACTTGTACCTGGGAAGTCTGTCTCTAGCTGGAACTCTCATAACAACACCTGGTTCAGCCAATTTAAGGAAGTTTCTTTAAAGAAGCCTTCATATGGGACTTGTGGTGTGGCTCAAACGATAGAGCAGTTGCCTAGCAAGTTGAAGGCCCTGAGTTCGAATCCCACCGCCACCAAAAAGGAAAAGAAAAGCCTTCTTAGCTTTCTTAGGTCCAGCATGGTGGGCATGCCTATAATCCCAGCTTCTACATGGAAGGCATAAGTAGGAGAATGGTAGTCCCAAGCAGGTCCTGGACAAAAGCATAAGACCCTAAAAAGAATCAGAAGATGCTATATTTTTTAAAAGTAACCTTTTTAAAAAGGGATGGAGGAGCAAAGGACCTGCCTAGCAAGTGCAAGACTGAGTTCAAACCGCAGTGCGCCTCCAAAAAAATTAACATACACAATTACTATTAGGTCCAAACTTATTTTTGTGCCAATAATAGGGCTGGAACTTAGGGTCTTATACTCTTCTTTGACATTTTGCTTAAGGCTAATTGGCTACCACTTGAGCCCCACCTTCACTTTCTGTTTTTTGGTTAGGTAATTGAAGATAAGTATTTTGGATTTGTCAGTCCAGCGTTAGCTTTAAACCAGAATCCTCAGATCTCAGCCTCCTCAGTAGCTAGGATAATAGGCATGAACCACCAGTGCCTGGCTTCAATTAAATCTTTTAGTTAACAGCAACAACAAAAAGAAAAGAAGTTAAAAATAGAGAAATATTCCTTCTTCAAACCTCTGAAGAGGGCTTAGAAAGCAAATATTATAACTCCCAGTTAATCTTTTAAAAAAAAAATCCCTCAGTGAAAAGAAGCAAAATAGTTGGCTCAACAAAATGAATGACAGTTGTAAGAATTCTTTTAACCATTATGCTCAGGGGGAAAAAAAGGAGCCTCGTATAAAACTGCAAATGATGAAGCAATGACAAACTTGAATACTTTTTTCATGCAAAAGGAAAACGTACAGGGATTACACAGCTGTACCCAAAGAAGCAGCTGTTGCGGCAAACAAACTGGGTACAACAGGCCTGGAAATCAAGATTGATGACTTATGCTAATTTACTTATATTTGGTCTGAGCATTCCCTATTTTTCACTCCTAAATCCTCTGTCAGCATCATTTCTGGTTTTACCCATTTCAGAATGTTCCACACAGCATTTCTTTCCAATCTTTTCTTTGCTTTTACAGATAATAATAATAATAAAAAAAAAAGAATAAGATGTAAGCAGAGTTGGGGATAATGGTATACATCTCTAATCTCAGCTACTCAAGGGACAAAGGTAGGAAGATCACAGTCATAGGTTAGGATGGGCAAAGTTAGCAAGACTCTATTTAAAAAACGAATTAACAAAGTAAAAGCGTTGGGGGCAGGTTTCAAGAGGTAGAGCACTTAGCACTAGTAAGGGATTTAGTACAATTTCTAGTATGACAAAGAAAATAAAATGAAGATACAAATGCAAGTGGAACTAGAAGCCATCTTGAAGATCCCACACATGAAGATCTGATTTCCAGAAAATCAAATGCAAGTGTTGGCCAGCCAAGACATGACCTTGAATTCAAGGAGACCCCATTTGGAAAGGGAAACGCAGAGTCCACAGCTTTAAATGTTCAACAGGCTCTTCAGATATAGTTTGTCCAAAAGCTAATTTCAGTTTGTCCTCACATTTGATCTTCCCTTCATCCTTCCCCCAACCTCAGCAATTAACGGCAGGAATCTTCCAACTGTGAAGGCCACACATGCTCACAAGCATTCTTAACTCTTCTCTTTCCCTCACAAGCCCATGCTAGTCAAGACTGAAACCTCCAAAACACATGTCTAGCCAAATAGTCTTCTTTTAGTATTATCTTTAAGTGGCTTTGAGTTTTCAATTCAACAAGTCAGTATGTGACAGCTAAAAATTCTGAAGTCACAGCCTGTCATGGGACAATTCTTTTCTGGGGTTTGAACTCAGGGACTCACACTTGCATGGTTTCTTGCTTAGGGTAGCACTCAATCACTAGAGCCACATTTCCAGCCTAGATTTTTGATGGTTATTTTTGGGATAGAATCTCACGGTCCTTTCTGCTCAGGCTTGCTTTGAATGGCAGTCCTCTAGATCTCAGCCTCCCAAGTAGCTAGATCACTAGTGTGAACCACCAGCATCTGGCTACATGGGACAATTCTTGATAGCCTATGAGTTGTAGGACTTCTAGTGTCCCTGGCCTGTACCTACCAAGTGTCACTACTATCCCAATTACCATAACAATTGGCTCCATGAATTCCCACCACACACTGCAGTGTTTGGCATTTTATTCCTCCTGTCCCCCACCACACACCAGTCCTGGGGCTTTGTCCCTGAGCCTCTCTGTGCTCAAAGTTATTGCTCTACCGCTTGAGCCACAATGCCATCTCTGGATTTTTCTGAGTACTTTATTGGAGAGAAGAGTCTCAAGGACTTGTCCTGCCTGGGCTGGCTTTGAGCTACGATCCTCAGGTCTCAGCCTTCTGAGTAGCTAGGATTACAGGCGTGAGCCCCTGGTGCCGTGGCTGGCATTATGCTTTTGCCTAGGCAGAGCTACAGGCAGATCTGCCTCCATATTCCCTATTCCCTCGTTTCATTCCGAGGCAGGTGCAGAGCTTCCCTATCAAATTCTTTAGCATTTTGAAAATCTCAGCCTATTACATTGTCATTTCCTTCTGTGTTATTAGCAAGTGCGTGTGAACTGGAATACTCAGCTTTTGATGGCATGACAGAGAATGTTCTCCTAACCTTTACATCTTCTTTGCCACATACTTGGTCCAAACACAGCTGAAAGATGATGAAACAAGTGTTCCCAGAGACTAGCAATTGTCTCTGGCACATAATCTATAATTAGACCCAATTAGCAAGGTTTCTCTTCAAACTTATCTGTGTAAGGTCATATGTGCTACATTGCATGGAGACAAAAAAAATTGAAAACAAAAGACAGTACCTAAGGTGACCTTCAAGTCACAAATCAAAGCTTTCTAAAGCAGGAAAAGTGTCACTATGTCTTTAAGACAGAAAATGGTGAAAGGAAAATGTTCTGTGTTGCGTTGCACTTCTGACATGTAAGCGATTTTGGTATGTCTTCCGAGTCGATGAGAACATCAGCTTTTAATCAAACTCATTCAACAGATATTTATGGAGGACTTGCCTCATACAAGAGCCTATGATGCCAGAACAGAACTGTTGATTTCTGGGGTTGTAATCTGTGAGATTTGGTTACTATTGAATTCTGGTCTGGCTGGTGTGGGATAGAGGATAAGAGTAGGCATTTCTAATGTAAAGGGCTTAGAAAAATGATACTCCCATGTCTGGCACTTTGGCATGCTGAGCACTTTGGCAAATAATGAAAACTGAAAGATCTTAGAAGCATTTTCAGAAGCAAAGACTTCCGATCTTGTGCTTTTCCCTGCAGGTAAGGTGAAAGGAATCATGTGTCTGTGAAATCTCTTAGCCTAAGGTTTTCTCTCAGGAACATAGATGAAGCAATGTTACCACCTTTTTAGACATATTGTCCCAAGATTTTATTGTCTGTTTTTCAGGTCCACTAGCTTCTGGAGTCACTAACAAGCTATGATCTGCACTTTGGACCTATTGACCTTTTTGGTATCTATGTGCCAGTACTAGAGCTTGAACTCAGGGCCCAGGTGCTGTCACTTAGCTGACACTCTGTCATTTGAGCCAACTCTACTTCCAGCTTTTTGCTGGACAATTGGAGACAAGAATCTCAAGGACTTTCCTGCCTGAGCTAGATTTAAATCTCTATTCTCAGACTTCAGCTTCCTGGGTAGCTAGGTTGACAGGTCAGAACCACTAGAATTCATCTTGGGTCCATCTAACTTGCCTAAAAGTTACCTACTACCCATTGACATTGCCTCCCTTTATTCATTTCTCTTCCTGACTATGTAGAGGGCATTTAACTCTCAAGACCTTCTTTGGAGTCTAGATTCTGTGTGGCTCCGGTGCCTGTATGCATAGGAATAAATTTGTCGTCTTCTCCTGTTGCTGTACCTGCTTGTTAGCTTACTTCAGTACGTTCATTTATGGAGCATTCAGAAGGAAAGGACTTTGGATGTGATACAAACTGGTATCATGGTGAGCAGACTGTGTTTTGAGAAACAAGACACTTCAAGGAGTGAGATAATTAAACACAAACCCTGACTTCATAGGACATATGGTTTGTGTAAGATGGTATCTTCTTTTCCAAAATACAGAGAAGAGTTATGTGCTATGAGAACAATGTAACAGGATAAAGAGCTACTCAAGCTCAAAGAAGTACTCGTGGCTCTGGAGGGTGGCATTTTAGGCTGGCTTTTTAGTCAGAGTGGGATTGGACATACAGAAGAGATGAGGAGGAGCGAGAATGGGCCAGACAGAGGCTTAGTGTCAATAGAGGGATGGCATTAAAACGATATGCAAAGGGAAAAGGGACAAGTCCTGTTTGAAGGGATGACTGTAGGAGGCAGAAAGAAAATGGTAGGAGACTGAGTTGAGAATTAGGCTGAGAGCAGCTGGGGAGCACCCGGCACACAAAGACAGCTGTGGAGCCTGGGTGTTCCATTTCATGAATGGAAGCTCAGGCTTGGGGAATCCATGTGATGCTAGCTCTAGCCTGTGGAGACCAGATGCTCATTCAGACTCCGCTGCCCACACAGCCTGCATAAAGAGCAGGACAGCAGGGACTTACCAGGTTAAAACACACAATAGACATTCTGGAACTCAAAGTGCAGTGGCCCAGACTTGACATGGAAATCAGCAATGGAAGCTTTTCACCTGGATTGCTCTTATCCTCCCAGCTGCCAGGCGCAACAAACATCCCTGGTCACAAACGAGATGAAAAGTCCCTAAGCTTGTCCACTGTTTCCCAGATATAGAATGAAAAGTGCCAACAGCGGCCAGGTGCTTTCCTCGTGGGTGAGGGGATGGGGAGGAGGGGCAATGAATTCAGGAGCAAAGCAAAACAAAGTTCACTGCTATTAGTGAAGACTTCCTTGAGCATGCGTTGGAAAGTAGTGCTGAAGAGCTGCTTGCGTTAAGTAGGAGTCAAGTTGCTGTTTCACAGGTTGCTGCAAATAAAAACCTAAGTATCTATGTATTTCTAGATATATCAATATTTAAACCATCCCTTCTTTCCTCCTGTCTTTTCTCCTTCCCCCAAGCCTTCTTCTCCCAAGCTCCTTTCTCTCCCCCTTCTTTTCATGTTCTATTTCTTCATTCCATCCATCTATCCATCATCTACCCATTCATTCATTAGGATTTACTGATATAATCTACCAGGACTGAGCTGGTTTTCCTTATCAAGAAACCAGCTGGGCGCTAGTGGTTCATGCCTGTAATCCTATCTACTCAGGAGTTGAGATCTGAGGATCACGGTTCAAAGCCAGTCCAGCCAGGAAAGTCCAAGAGACTTATCTCCAATTAACCACCAGAAAACTGGAAGTGGCGCTGTGACTCCCATAGCAGAGCATTAGCCTTGAGCTAAAGAGCTCAGGGACAGCACCCACGCCCCGAGTTCAAGCCCCACGACTGACAAAAAAAAAGAGAGAGAGAGAAGAAGGAGGAGGAAGAGAAGGAGGAGGAAGAGGAGGAGGAGGAGAAGGAGGAAGAACAAGAGGAAGAACAAGAGGAGGAGGCGGAGAAACCAGCAGTGCAATGGGTTTCCCCATCTCTGGAGTGAGCACATGATTAGCTCTAAATGTCATTCTGTAGTACATCTGAAGTATACCTTATACAAGTCTGGGAAAATTCTATCAGGCTTTTAAGAAAGTTCACAAGAAACATTTAAGTCTAAGTAGGGTGTGCAAAGGCCCACAGTCTCTCCATCCTTATTTGTAACCTGCCCAGAGTGTATTCTTATTGGTACTGCTGACGTGACACAAGTGACTTACAATAGATCCACAACCACAAGTGCTTCTGGAATGTTTGTGTGCCCAGCCCACACGACAATGATGTGGAAAGGGAGTGGGGGAGGAACAGTGTGTGACTACTGTAATAGGTGATACAGAGCCCCAAGGCACTGGCCCATGATAGTCTAATTCACTTCCCGTGCCCAACTTCAGGGCAATCAAATAAATACCTTCCACAGTAAACTGTGGGGATAATAGAATCCTAACTCCAAATCACATTAACTTCATTTTTTTCATGGCATCATAATAATCCAGAACAACTCTACATCTTGATCGTGACTAATTTTTCCTCAAACCATTATGGATTAGAAAACCTAGAGAACTCATCCACCCATCTCTACTAAAGACTTGAACGGAGTATTTCAAATATTATTGCATTTTTAAAATCACTAAACAAAAATCCTCCACTGTTACTGCATTTTATTTCTGAGCCTATTCTAGACTAAATGAGTAAGAGTAGATACCATATATTTATTATGCTTTATCTAAAGTCCCTAATGGATACAAGGGAGTTGAACAGACATCGGATGAAACTGTATATTAAAATAGTCTGAAATATACTAGTCTGAAATCTTAGATTTGGGGAATTTCTTGCATTTAAACATTAGCTCTTGATGTGAAACTCCTGTAAAGGAATATATATCCAGGAGGAATTTTTTTTTCCCCAATTGGATAAAGAAACCAAATGAAATGGGTCAATACTTTCAATTGTGTGGTAGTATATATAAATGGTACAGTCTTAACAAAGCATACTTCTGATTAAAATCTGTAAGGTAAAATATAGAAGAAGTCACTGTCCACAAAGTCTGCTTCAGAAGTGTCCCCACAATCCAACAAGGAGCTGGAGGGGCAGATTATAGATGGCTGGCCACTGTTGGCAGTGGGACTGTGTGTGTGGAGGTCAGGGAATGAAGTAAAGGTATCTTGTTTCTCTTGTTCTACAAGGCAAGCTAAGTGAGCGACACCACATTTCCTAAGAAGCATTGTGGTTAAGAGGGAAGAAGGCTTCCACAACTTGATATATCTATTAATCAAGTTTCTGTTATTGTAACTTAAAGGGTGAGGTGAATTTGGGCTCACAGTTTCAGAGGTCAATCCATGGTCACTAAGCCTGGTTGCCTTTGGGCCTATGATGGAACAAAGCATAGTAGCAGGACTGCATGGTGAAGCAAAGACAGGAAGAGGAGTGGTTGGGGTCTTAATACCCCTGACCAAGGCACACCTCCAATGACCTAACTTTCTTCTTTCTATGCTCCACCTCCTAAGCCTTCCACCACCTCCCACTAGTGCCAGGAACTGGAGACCAAGTCTCTAATGCATGGGCCTGTCCAGGACATTCAAGTCCCAAACTAAAACAGTATCATACAGAACAACTCACATATACATAATCTCTGAAAGAGACCAAATTGCTATTCCTATGAGGCTTATTTTAGTAGCTCCCAAATGCAAGGTTTTAAAAGAGCTATCAATTACTACATGCTTTTTTTTTAAACTTTCTTTTGTTACTATGTGTTCAGATGAAACTCAGCAAAGGAAAAGGAACTAAATCATTTTTTAATTTTTAAACTACAGATACATACATCATTTGCTAACATAATTTTCAGAGTGTATTCAAATGTCCAATAAATAGATTTCTCCTTTTGGATACCTTGACCTTTATCAAAATCCTAAAATCCTCTGAGAGAAACTGTGATTAAAATCAGCTTTTAAGAGTTACTTTTAATATTCTTAATGCACATAAGGAGCTTTCGTCTACTGAGGAACACATGACATTAATCCACACTCCAGTGTGGATTACGACCCCATGGCTCTCCGATGATGTCAGAGTTTTGCTTTCTTTCTCTTCTCTCCAGTTCCTACCCCTGCTGGGGAGTTCAGTGCTCTCTGCACCTTTGCCTCCAGGCTCTCTAGCCCTGCATCTCCAAGGACCCTCACCTACCCATACTCATCCCTGCAACCCACACGTATCCATGGGTGAACTTGGAGCTAATGATTGCCTACAACTGCTGTTTCTATGGTGTAAGCATCACTGTGTTATTCCATTTCTGATCACAGCCTTTCAGTTCTCATACTCCCTACTCTGATCTTAGCTTATCTTCGTTCAGTCCACTGTTGGGTCTACATCACTTCCTCATCAGACTGGAAATCATTATCTACTTACTACTTCTCATACCTTTTCTCAAAGCCTTCAATTCTTTTTAACACACTTACCCTCCTTCCACACCCACTCAATCAAATGTCAACCTCCAGTCAGTGCCAGTGTCTCTCTACCTCCCTGCACTGATGAGCACTGCTGAGAAAGTTCTCTACCTTTGCTGTATGGTATTACCACCTGCCTAGGGTCCCTTTCCTCAGCTAGGTGGATGTGGGGCTCTAGTGATGCTCCCTTCTCTTCTTCTACACTAACACATAAAACTTTTCTGTCAGCTTCTAGCCGCCTTCTTACTAACCTCATATGCCATTCCTAGTGGAAGATCTCATTAGAAAAATCCAAAGGCAGGAAACAAGCCGGATCTACCTTCCTTCACCTCCATGGACAACCTTATCTGTATTTATCTCCAAGCCCATTTATCTCCAAGCCCAGTGTCAGTGACAAAAACGTATTTCTATCCCATCTTCTCTTTTCCCCTCTTGAAGGCAAATCTACCTACTCACTCTCCATGAGTCAGCGTCTCTCCGCTCAAGCTTCCTTAGGGACCCCAGCTTCTTACAATCTTCTCTGCTTCCTTCCTTTCACAAAATTTCAGAAAGCGCACCTATAGCCCCTCCTCTCCTCTTGAGCTTCAGACCAATCTCTGCCCCACTCTCCCTGTCCCTGTCCCAGAATTCTCTTTCCAGTGTTGCATGAATCCAACAGGACAGCAATATGCTCACTTTAATGTCTTGGTATTCTTATCTTTTTAGTACTTGATATCGTGTTTGTAAGTTGGCATGGAATGAGGCCGGTAAGAGTGAGAGAGAATAGAAAAGGAGAAAGAGTAAGTATAGACACATGCTCAGGCACACCGTAGGGGCTAATACATGCCAGCTATATGAGAAATATCTAGGTATAGCATTTTTATAAATGGCAACTCAGATCTTCTGATTGAATTTGCTTAAAATATGAAGTTGATTGTGTTACTCCCTAAATGTAGTGTTCTGTTTCCCATTGCCCATGGGATTAACTCCTAAACTTCTCATGTTGTTTTTGCCAGTAACCATTATTAAATTGAAACTGATGAATTTTATTATTTTTAAAATGAGTTTATGCAGGTTTTAATTTGACATTTCCAAACATGCCTAGAACATACCTTGATCAGACATACCCCTTCATCCTTCCTCTTCCTCCTCCTTCAGACAATTCCAACAGGCCTAGAGTTATTCTATTTTCATATGTGTATATAAAGTTCTTTAACTGTAATCTTCACCCTCTCTGTTAGTCTTCCTGCTTCTCACTGGTACCCACCCCAGCCCAAAGTTCTAGAGAGACCTTGACTCTTACTTCCTGGCATGTTCCTTTACACATGCCACGTTGATTCAACTACTTAATTCCAATGGACTCTTTTGTGTTTGGCAAACTTTAACTTACTCTTTATGACTCAGTTTGAGGCTCGCTTTCTCTGAGTAGCCTTCTTTGATCCAAATCACCTCTTATCTCCTTGCTCCCCCGCAATGTCAGACTCCCCTTCTGTGGGGTCCCATCATATGCTCTGTTTGTTGGGTCAAAACTCAATCCTACCTAGCAATCCTGTACAGCTCTCCATTAGGCCCAAGCCTCCGCTCAGTGCAGTTGACTTGCCTGTGTGGCTGCAATTTCATAATCATTTGTTGAAGGAAGGGCCTAGAGAAGTAGGACTCAGAAAAAAGGCTCAGCACAGCTGCCTTGTATCAAGTGTACTGAGCTGTCACAAAAGAAATCTAAGGACGGAGAGGACTGGGAAGGTGGCGCAGTGGTAGAGCACTTGCCTTGTGTGCATGAGGCCCTGGGCTGGATTCCTCAGCACCATATAAGCAGAAAAAAGCCTCAAGTGGTGCTGTGGCCTTGAGCCAAAGAGCTGAGGGACAGTGCCCAGGCCCAGAGTTCAGGACCCACAACCAACAAAAAAAAAAGAAAGCTAAGGGGGATATATCACACCCACCAAAATCATTTACCTCAGTCCATAAACCTACACAGCACAAAAAATTTCTACACCAGTAGACTCTGATCTCTTCAAGTTAAAATGCTGCAAGAAGAAAAGCAAACATGATATTTTTAGTCCAACTTCCATCACAATATCTTCCTGATAAACAAGAGATCTTGGCAAATGAATACTTACAGGTACATTAGGTACCATGTCTAACTATGTTTTTCTTTTATTTTAAACAGTTCTACTTTTTGGATAAAAAAAGAAATTTCAAAATCAGGCTACATTTCAACTGCAGAATTATATTCTGCCCACCCTCATTCCTCTGTAAGCTTAGCACTGACCCAAGATGGCCTTCTAAACTCCTGTTTCTCTGGTGGCTACTAATAATGAAAAGACATTTTTTTTAAAGAATTCTCATGTTATTAGGTGAGATATACACTTGAATTCTAAACAGTCCAAGGAATTCAATTATAGTTTTATTTCACTAATCCTCACTGAGTAAAATTTAAGAAAATTCATTGGTCACAGGCAATGAGGTATGAGATTTAATAAATTCTCAGTGATCACATCTCCAGTTCAGACAAAACACAATCAAAGCCAATGTTCCTTAAAAATATTAACCATTTCTATCAACAGTCTAGAAAATTCTAGTAATTTCTTTGCCTTCAATATAATTCATTTCCATATTTACATGAGGAAGCTATAGAGTTGGTATATAAGTATGGAAGAAATGTTTGTATGAACCAAGTATCTATAAGAAGAATTTCTTATAATGAGTTTGAGGGTCAAAATATAAAATTTCTCAATAATAATAATGACAATATTACTTTAACTTGTACCTTTCCAAGTAGCTGGGTGATTATTTCTTGTAATTTAAAACATAATTTTTGGCCTTCACCATGCTCTTGTTGGTTTTCTACATGAAGGACATCTGTAAGTATCTTTGATAAAGGTGGCAAAAAAAAAAGAATGAAAGAAAGACAACCAGTTCAATAAATGGTGCTGGCAAATTGGTTAAACACCTGTAGAAAACTAAAGCTAGATCCTTATAAATCACCCTGCAACAGAATCAACGCCAAATGGATCAAAGACCTTTAAGTCAAAGCAGACACCCTGAAAACATTACAGAAAGGAATAGGAGTAACTCTAGAGCTCCTTGGCACAGGCCAAAATTTTCTTAATAAAGACTCAGAAACACAACAAATCAAAGAAAGGTTGGACAAATGGGGTTGCATGAAACTGCAGAGCTTCTGGATGGCAAAGGACAAAGCAAGAAAGGTCAATAGAAAACCCACGGATTGGGAGAAGATCTTTTTTTTTTTTTTTTTTTTAAACTAGGGCTGAGAGCCGAACCCACGGCCTTGGGCGCGCCAGACGGGCGCCCTTCCGCTGGGCTAAACCCCCATCCCCTGGGAGAAGATCTTTACTAGCCATACAACAGATCTATCTTCACTAGCCATACAACAGATCTAAAATCTACTTAGATTTAAAATATACTTAGAACTCAAAAAATTAAATCCTCCAAAAACAACTCCTCAAAGAAACAACTGCCGCATTAATAAGTAGGCTAAAGACTTAAAGAGAGACTTCTCTGAAGAGGAAATAAGAACGGCCAATATACACTTGAAGAAACGCTCAACTTCTCTGGCCATAAAAGAAATGCAAATTAAAACAACATTGAGATTCCACCTCACCCCAGTTAGATTGGCTATAATCAAGAAATCTAATAACAACTGATGCTGGAGGGGATGTGGCCAAAAGGGAACCCTACTGCATTGTTGGTGGGAATGTAAACTTATTCAACCAGTATGGAGGTCCCTCAAAAGACTACACATAGGGGCTGGGAAGGTGGCTCAGTGGTAGAGTGAGACCCTGGGTTTTATTCCTCAGCACCACATAAGCAGAAAAAGCTTGAAGTGGTGCTGTGGTTCAAATGGTAGAGTACTAGCCTTGAGCTGAAGAGCTGAGGGAAAGTGCCTAGCCTGAGTTCAGGCCCCACGACTAACAAAAAAAAAAAGACCCCACATAGAGCTCCCCTATGACCCAGCAATCCCACTTTTGGGCATTTACCCAAACAATCACAAACAAAGCCATATTAAAGCTACCAGCACAACTATGTTTATTGCAGCACTATTCACTATAGCTAAGATATGGAACCAACCCAGATGTACCTCAATAGATGAATGGATCAAGAAAATATAAATATATGAATTCTATGCTTCATCAGAAAGAATGACACCACCCCATTTGTTAGGCAATGGAACAACTTGGAAAAAATCCTATTAAGTGAAATAAGCCAGACCCAAAGAAATACAGGTTCCATGGTTTCCCTTATTTGCAATAATTAGTATATATGTCTAGGATAATCTTATCAGATGAGCAGAAAAGCTCAAAAGCTATGTACATATGATCATATAAGATGATGCTAAGTGAAATGAACCCCAAGATACAAACACAAGATGTTTTTCTTTGCTGTTGTTGTTTTTAAGGCATGTGATTTTTTTTTGTTTCTTTTGTATATTCTCCCTCCTATGGTATATCCCTGTGGTCACTGTATTTGATTTTGGTACCTTACATTTTTTATATACATTTATCTAATTTGGAGAGAGGGGAAGGGGATAACAAAATGCTAAAACAAGGACACAGGATGACCCATTGCAACAATGATACTCACTAGACAGAACCTTATAACTTTGTGGGGGAGGAAGAAGTAGGGGAGGAAGGGGAGGGAAGGAACAGTAGGAGAAAAACAAAGGAGGGGGGTAACAATGCTTGAAAAGAAATACACTCATTACCTTACTGATGTAACTGTAACCTCTCTGTTCAGCATCTTTACAAGAAAATAAAATTTTAAAAATATTAAAAAAATAAAAAATAGAAGAAAGAAACATAATTTTTGGCCTAAATCTTCTCAAATACCAACATGGCTGTTTTTTGACTTACAAAGCCCTTCCTAACCTAAACATCCTAATTTAAAAGAAAAGTTCCCTATACACAAAGAGCAAGGTGCTCTCAAATCTAAACCCACGGGCATGAACTAAGGGATTTTATGTTATCTGGCTGATCAAACATAATTATGATCCTACATCTTAATGGTTGAAAGTGAAATGAATGGATAAGTATCATTTCCAATTGTTGTCAGGTAGAAAAGAGAGCGTGGGTATTTTTGTTTGTCAAAAGATTTGCTTTTCTGGAGGGAACAGCATAATTTGATGAGAAACTGTAAAACAGAATCTAAGCAATGAAAGTCTGGAGCAATACAAAATTATCTAGAATTACAATTTTTAATGTTTCTTTCAGGAAATTAAAAAAAAAAAAAAAAACCAGCTGGGCACCAGTGGCTCACACCTGTCATCCTAGGTACTCAGGAGGCTGAGATCTAAGGATTGCTGTTCAAAGCCAGTCCAGGCAGGAAAGTCTGTGAGTCTCTGATCTCCAATTAGCCACCAGAAAACCAGAAGTGGCACTGTGGATCAAGTGATAGAGTACTTATCTTGAGCTGAAGAGCTCAGAGACAGCACTCAGGCCAAGTTCAAGCCCCACGACTGATCAAAAACCACCCAAAACATTTACAGTTTGGGGAAGACTTCTCTAAAAACCAGAATCAGCAAAAGACAGTTTCAAAAGGATGTCCTCAACACTTTTCTCCCTCATTTTCCATCAAATTAAATACCTCCTAAAGGAGGAGGTAACAAGGCTTGCTTTGAAATGTACTCATTACCCTACTAATGTAACTGTATCCCCTCTGTACAACATTTTTACAATAAAAAAGTTAATAAAAATTAAATACCTCCTATAATCATATAAAGATATAATAAAAATACAGATCTGAACAAACATCCCTCACAAAAGTGCATTGGTAAATGACAAGTGTATGAAAAGGTGTTCAACATTATTTGTCATTACTTGTCATTATGACATTTGCAACTTAAAACAACACTGAGATACACTACTTATTTGCTATAGTAGCTAAACTCTGAAAAATTGACACTACCAAGTGCTGACCTGGAAGTGGAACAATAAATAAGAACTCTTATTCAGTGCTGGTAGGAATGACAAATGGTACAACATCCTGGGGAAACAGTTTGTCCATTTCTAATGATGCAAGAAAAGCTATCAAAGATACAAGAATGAGAATCTCTGCTACAGAGAAACCCAACATTCCCTTAGCCAAGTGATCCAGGTTGATTATTTATACATTTGCCACAATATGATGATTAAGGGCTCTATTGTTCCTGTGATCTTCCTACCCAAACCCCATGAACCCTAGACTATTTACAATTAAAACAGCAGAAAAGGTTCCACTATGGGACTATCTTGCTGGTACTCCTTCAAATTGTCAATATTATTATTAACAAAGAAAATCTGAGAATCTGTCGCGACCAAGAAGAGTCTGAGATGAACAAATACAACTTGGGATCTTGGTAAATGGCCTGAGACAGATTCCACATTACAGGCAGATAACAACCATGGATTAAACAAATCTAAACTTTAGATTATAATGCGTCAGTCTTGGTTTACTGATTCTAACGGATGCACCAAACTTAAAGTAAGATGCCAAGGACAGGAAAATTGCATCTGGGTACAAGGGAATTCTATTATCTTCTAAACTCTATGCAAATCTAAAATTGTCCCAAACCAAATAGTTTATAAATATTGCCTAATGGTTTTAGAAAAATGTAACAAATAGTATTATCTAGTTTAAAATATAGATATAAAACAAATGTTTATTCAGTACATGAACATAATACTAGCTTTCACATAAATTGAAATTATGTTAATATAACTTCAAATTTCTCTAGAATATTTGACAAGTTTGTCTTTTGATTACCAATTAACTAATTAATTAATGCAAATACTGATATTTGAACTTCTCACTTGTGTTTTTCCAGTCAATATTATCCAATATTATCCAATAGCAATATTATTTTCTTAAAATCCATAATGACATATTTAGGATGCATTTTCCACCCTCTGTCACTGAAAACAAGAAATAAAAAGCTTTATCTAGACTTAATTGGTAATTTTTTTCCATTTTGCATTTATTACATTTTAGTAGCATAATTTATCTCATAAATTCCAGATTCTTAACGATAAACTCTAAGTTAATTACTTTCTAATTATAATAAAATAAACATTTTAATAAGTAGTTATATTTAATATGCAGAATTCATAAACGTTCGGTTTATAATATCTTTCTCATATGCTCTCTGTAAAAACCCTTTGCTCTCTTTTATGAAAACTTTATTTTCTATGAGACATTTTCAACATGCTCATTAATCAGTAATATCTCCTAGTTTTATGGCAATATCTTCACTTGAGTGATGGCGTAGATTTTATAGTGTTATATGAAAGGTAATTATGACTGGGTCCCTGCCTTCAATGCTAAAGGACTTTAAAGTCAAGAATGCTATTGAGCTTTACAAATGTTTCTTTCCTACACATCTTACAAATCTTTCTTTTCTATACATCTACAAAATACATATACAAGTCACCCAAAGGAAAAAGCATAAGAATAAATATCTCGTCTTTTTGTCAGTCATTGCTCATTTGAACCTACCCACTGCAGTCATCTGACTGTGTTCTATGCTAATGATGCCTTCACAGTAATCTTCAACCAGTTCCTGTTCAGAAGCAAGGAGACAGGTGGCCACTTGATGAAGGTCATTTTTTTTTTAAATCAAGGATCACAACCTGCTACTGATAGTGCTAATTCATTTTGTAAGGAGTATCCAGCTGTTGGAATTAATGAACTCAAAAACCCTGTGCTTTGGTTCAATTCACATTTTCTAAAACATACCTCCTGGGTTGAGCAAGCATGATTTATATTAGCTCACCACACCTACACGCAATGAGCCAGGAGTGATTCTGGCTCATATTATACCAGAGCCATATAGTTAAGGGAGTGAGATCCAAGGACTCATGTTCACCTGCAGTCATAAATTCTTGAAGGCAGGGACTATTACATAAGCACTCTACTGATTAAGGATCCTTTCTAAAGAGTGTTTAATTAGTGCAACATAGTCACCTGGGACTTTCTATAACCAAATGATGCAATGGACTTCCACTATTCATATTATTTCAAATGACATCTCTGGGGTAAGTGAGAGAGGAGACTTATTATGATGGTGCTCAGAGCTGTTACGAAAAGGTAATTCCACACTTACTGCTTGAAGATAGCACCCAAGGTTGAGCTTTTCTGAGCAAGAGCAAAGGATGGCTGAAAAGCGATATATCTTCAAATTTTTAGAAGATATGTGTGCACACTTAAAATTTTATATGACTTGACAACTTGAGAACATGCTCATGAAAGGTTGACAAATTTAAAAGATTTGAGTGTTCCCAAAAATCCAATTTCCATCTAGAAGTATCTCTGCACACATAAAATACTCAAAACTGTAAACAAAAATGTTAACAGGGATTACCTCTTGGAACTCAGACATACTTTTCCAACTTTTTAAAATGTGGAATAAATAACTTAAAAGTTAGCATCTAGGCCACTTAACAAAACCCAAAGGTTTCCATCTGAACAAAACTGAATCTTGGGATTCACAACCATTCTTTCTGAAATGTCACTACTGTTCAGGAGACGGCACATAGAGTGCTCCTGTCTATGCCCAAAATTATAGGACAGGCGTAGAATTTTTATAAGAAGCTGTCCCAAGTCACTATGATTGCATGGAAGGAAAGAAATGGGATTGCATGCTTAAGGGAAGAAATGAATTTGTATGGTCTTCTCAGTCACTAGAACCATAAACATAGACAAGGACTATAGAACTACCTCACTCTTCCCATCTCTAATTATATAACCAAAGTACTAGCTGTAAATTAGTACGATTTTTTTTTAATGATATGCTAGCCAGGCGCCGGTGCCTCACACCTGTAATCCTAGCTACTCAGGAGGTTGAGATCTGAGGATAGCGGTTCAAAGCCAGCCTGGGCAGGAAAGTCCGTGAGACTCTTATCTCCAATAAACCACTTGAAAACCGGAAATGGCACTGTGGCTCAAGTGGTAGAGCGCTTGCCTTGAGCTGAAGTGCACAGGGACAACGCCTAAGCCCAGATTCAAGTCCCATGACCAACAACAACAACAAAAAAAATGAGATGCTATGAACTTGGAATGTGAGGCACGGGGTGGGAGATTTTGGTTGAGGGTTCTAGGGTTCTTCTAGTCTGGTTGAGTGTCTGGGGCTCTTCTTAGCAAGGTTGCTAATATGTTAAAAGGGTATTTTGGACACAACCTTCCTTTTCTATTCTTAGTTTTTTGGAAGATATAGAGCATTGTCTTGGTACAGATTTCCTCTACACAGACTGCTTTAAAGAAAGTGTCTCAGACAGAAATGCAATTTAGGAATAAATAAGATTTTTTTTTTCAAACAGAACTTAGGATTCCTCCCGTGCATTTCAGATTGTGTTGGTGTCTGCCTCTCTTGACCATCTAAAAATGTCGTTAAGCTGAACTGGAGGACAGGAGAATGCTCCTTTGTGGTGCGCACAGAGAAGCTATCCTCACTGTCACTAAACAGGAAGTGCTAGCAAGACAGACAGATGGACAAAAGAGCCAAGCATCTCAAGTGCACACTGTAATTGCAATACACTTTCTGTAAACCTTAACAGAACAGGTTTCAATATGATATGTCATGTTATGCTAGGAAGAGTTATATCATTAAAAATAACAACATTCACTTGCAGAAAAGAACCCTTTTTATTCAATTTTATATGCAAAGTAAGTTGTAAGTAAGACAGGTCTAAAAAGGCTCAAGTCCTACCTGAGAGATGACATTCGTAATCCTCTAAAGAGCAAACTAATCATGAAATATCCTTCAGCAATTAGACCTCATGTGTGCTGCCCCTGGGCACTGAGCGAAAGAAATCATTTCTCCCATGAATGGCTTAAGTTTTTAAATACTTGTCATTTTTTATACTTACTAAAATGTGCATAGATACCTGTAATTCTAGATACCCTGGAGGCAGACACTGGGAGAATCGTGGTTTGAGGCCGGCCTGGGCAAAAACAAGGGGCCCTATCCCCAAAATAACAAAAGAAAAAGGAGTTGGAGGCTTGCCTCAAGAGGTTCTCAGGGGCTCTAGGATGACAAATGTGTGCCATGATACCCACTTGATGGATGAGATGGAGTCTTGCTAATACTTTGTTCGAGCAGGTTCTGAACCACAATCCTCCTGATTTCCCCCTCTTAAGTAGCTAGGATTACAGTGTGAGTTACCACACCTAGCTCTAACTCATTTTTCATGGCTCTGTGTAGATTTTTCTCTCACAAAAAAAAAAGAAAGAAAAAAAAAAACTTTTCTGACTATGATGTATGGCTTCTCAAGTTATCAGTAACTTCTTCCTTCATCATGAAACTTATCGGTCTTTACAAACTGTTTATTTGCAATCCTCACCAGCTTACCCTGTACCTCCCAGTGCCTAACACGCTGCCGAGACCTGAGTTCCACCCACAAATTCACTGAACAGGTAAAAGAGACTCAATTTAAAAGGTCTGCCTGGGTGCGAGTGGCTCATACCTGTAATCCTAGCTACTCAGGAAGCTGAGATCTGTTTATCACAGTTCCAAGTCAACCAGGGGCAGGAAAAACCACGAGACTAACCACCAAAAAGCCAGAAGTGGAGCTGTGGTTCAAGTGGAACAGTGCCAGTTTTGAGCAAAAAGCTAAGGGACAGCACACAGGCCCTGAGTTCAAGCCCTAGTACTGGTACAAAAAACCCCCAAAACCCAAAATCTAAGGGAGTCCCTTACCTAATCCCTACAGCCTGGCTGCACCCAGGAAGATGCTTTCTTAGATAGGATCATCCCTTGGCCACAGAACTCTGATACAGTCCTTTTCTTCTTACCCATTTTACGGCTTTGTCTGCATCACATGGCCTGTCTGAGACTCCAAAGGCTAGCCTGAGTGACTTCCTAATCCCTGCCTATAGCACTGAACTGTGTGCCTCTCCCTGTAGTTGGTGTACAACAACCAGAGGGTTGGGTGCTGGTGCTCATGCACCAGGCTCGTTCATCTTCCTCCTAATGGGCTTTCAAAATGTAAGGCTTTCCAGAAGCCTGGGATTGCCTTAACCTTTTATACACCCACCTCGACTCAGGTGCTTTCACAGCCTTTCCGAAATTGGCTCATCCAGGCCCAGCTTCTCCTTGCTATTCTCACCTAAGAGACCTGGTCGCTGCTGACCCAGCCATCTCAGTCCCAGCAGCCTGGAGCAGCAGAGGTCATGCAACATCAAGCTCCGAGAACAAAAGCCTTCATCTCTATGGGATTGTCAGTCAGAAGTATCATGAGAACTGCCAAGCATGGCATCATGGAACATAAGGAAAACCTCCCTGCACAATGACAGGAGCTGCAGCTGCCCTTTGGCTGTGTTATTTCCCTGGAGTACCTGAGATGAAGGAGTCAGCAATGAGACATGGGAAAGAGCAGATGGCCAGGTGGCCTCCTGTCTCCCCATACAAAGTCCACCAAGATAGCATCTCTCGACACCACTTATAAACTGTCAGTATAGGAGAGAGATGTATCACCAAAGCACCCGCTCCTGGCGCCACACCAAGTTGACTCAGCAATCCAGAAAAGGCCTTCCTCAGGGACACAAGTCCAGGCTGAGACCTGACATGCCTATGTTTGAAAAGTAGTACCTTCTGGTAAGACCTGGTTTGAGCAAAGGTAAGGACTTCCAACGTACAAAGCTAGGGGGTGAGAGCCAAGCATGGTGGTTCATGCCTGTAATCCCACCTGCAATCTCGGGAGCCTGAGATTAAGAGGATCAGGGTTTAAAACCGCCTTGGACCAAGACTTAGCAAGTCACCCATGAGTGATCCCAGCTAAGCAGAAGGTATAGAAAGAGACTAGGGTGAGCAAAAAGCAGAAGACTGTATTGAACACACACACACACACACACACACACACACACACACACACACACACACACACACACACACACACACACACACACACACACACACACACACACACACACACACACACACACACACACACACACACACACACACACACACACACACACACACACCAAAAACAAAGGCTCTTAAGCAAGACTAGTGGCAGAGAACTTGCCTGGAAAGCAAGGAGTACTGAGTTCAAGCTTCAAAAACAGTAACAGCAACAAAACTAGGCATCAGATGAAGAGGCTTAAACAACTAGATTTTTTCAGGATTCTCCCAGGCAAGTATCTCAGGAACAGCAAGGGAAGCTCTCAATCCAAACTAGCCAGACCAAATACAGGATAAGCCATTTTGTCTTTTGCATTCTAAAAATACCTTCATTCATCAAAGGACATTTCCACGGAAATGTCATGTACTTTTCTGCAATCCTGTGTTCAAAAGTATCAATTACATGAGTGATCAGCAAACAGCAGCAACTTCCGTTGGTGCTTCTCCATTATTACCGGACTAATAACATGCATGAAGTGGGCCAGCAGCACTGAGCTTGGAACCTAATTCCATCTGTGTTCCACTTCAACAGGACTCAAGCACTAGCACTGATGAATGAAATCCAAGCCTTTTCCCACATTGTGACTGACCAGGCCTGGACAAACAAGAGATGCTCAGGACTAGAGGTAGCAGCAGCTTGCTCCTGCTCTTCCCCACCAATAATCATCACAACATTGCCATGTGCACAGGAGGGCCATGTGGGGAAGGACAGTTTAGAAAGTAATACTAAAGAAACCACAAGAGAAGAAGTGTTAGCTCGATACTTGTGGCTTATGTCTGCAATCCTAGCTGCTCAAGAGGTTGAGATCTGAAGATCATAGTTCAAAGCCCACTAGGAAGGAAAGTCCGCAAAACTCCAAAAAACCCAGCTGTGGCTCAAGTAGCAGAGCACCAGCCTAGAGTGAAAAGAGCTAAGGGGTGGGGTTGTGGCTAGTAGAGCACTAGCCTTGAGCACAAAAGCTCAGGGACAGTACACAGGCCTGAGTTCAAGTCCTAGGACCAGCGCACACACAAACACACAAAAACACAAAACCAAATTAAAAAACTTAGGTGAAATGTTTTGAGCCAGGTGTCAGTGGCTCACGCCTGTAATCCTAGCCACTCAGAAAGCTGAGATCTGAGGATCATGGTTCAAAGTCAGACTGGGCAAGAAAGTCTGTGAGGTTCTAATATCCAATTAGCTACCAGAAAACCAGAAGTGGTGCCATGGCTCAAGTGGTTGAGTGCTCACCTTGAACTGAAGGGCTTAGGGACAGCGCCCAGGCCCAGAGTTCAAGCCCTATGACCAACCAAAAAAAAAAAAAAAAAAAACTAAAGGAAAGTACCCAGGCCCAAGAGCAAGAGAAGACAGTATGACAAGAAAAAGTAAGGAAGAAAAGTTAGGAAGGAAGAAGGGAAGGAAGGAAGGAAGGAAGGAAAGAAGGAAGGAAGGAAGGAAGGAAGGAAGGAAGGAAGGAAGGAAGGAAGGAAGGAAGGAAGGAAGGAGAAAAAAGGAGAAGGCAGAGGAGGAGGGAAGAAGAAAAAGAGGAGGAGGAGGAGGAGGGAGAGGAGGAGGAAGAAGAAGAAAGCAGCAGCAGCAGCAACTTCTGCTTCTGCTTCCGACACCTATTGCCCTCACTGTAGCCTGCCTATGGTGGAGATAGTATTCCAGAAAATTCTATCTTAATTGTAAAGAGGCTTTATGTCTACATAGGGAGTACCATTAATCTCATCTTCAAAGGTGTCATGGGAAGAAAAAGACCCTGGATATTATAATATAGTCCATCCTCACTATCTATAGAGTCTTTAGTTGCAAATTCACCTACTTGCTGAAATTTACATATAATCCCCAAACAACAGCCTGGAATTTTCTCATTTGTTCATGGAAGAGAACAGATCAGCACACAATTTGGGTTGCCCCCCAAGCATGGGTCCTAGGTGGAGATGCACAACTAAATCATACTCTGCCTCTTGTCTCAGCCTTCCTGCTGAAGTGTCCCTTTTACGGTCCATTTGGTGTTTCCATTTCATGTTTGTCTTTGTGCCTTTTGTGGAGGAGTGGGGGGAGGGTGATTCCACCCCCCACACACACACACACACCTCCCATAGAGCACAAAAGGTCTGTGTGGGGTTAAATCAGGAGTCTGTGATGTGCCTTGCGGATACAACAGCCAGTGAGCGTTAAATGAACTGCATTCAGGCCTGACTTGCAGTGCTGTTGTTTGTTGAGCTCAGTAGTGAGGAGTGGACAATATGGGTTATATAAGGTGTCTTTAACCAGAAATGTGCACGCACACACACACACACACACACACACACACACACTGATTTGGGTTGACAGGGTGGCAAAAACAAAACAAAACAAAACAAAATAAAACAAAAAGCCATGCTCAAGGGCTCTGAGGAGCTGAACTCGAGAAATTTACTAATCACTGGTTCAGCAATTGGGGCAACTTTACAGAAGGTAACTATTGCTGATGATAAGAAGTGCCAGCATTTTCAAAACTACACTAACAAAGGACTTCCAGGAAAATAGCAAAGATAGATGTTTTTCTTTTTTTTCTTCTTTTTTTGTTGGTCATGGGGCTTGAACTCTGGGCTTGGGCGCTGTCCCCGCACTCTTCAACTCAAGGTGAGTGCTCTACCACTTGAGCCACAGCACCACTTCCAGTTTTCTAGTGGTTTATTGGAGATAAGGGTCTCATGGACTTTTTTGCTTGGGCTGGCTTTGAATCCTGATCCTCAGATCTCAGCCTCCTGAGTAACTAGGATTACAGGCATGAACCACCTACCTGGTGTTTTTCTTTTTCCTTACTTTTTTGCAGATGTAAAAACGTGACTATTTCTCAAGTAGTAGCTGTGTGGTTTTCCTTAAATTTTGATGTTTTAGAACAAATTTATCATCATCGTGATTAATGCTGAAACATAGTGTATATTTTCACCTGAAGAAGAGAGAGGGCATGGTTGGACCGTAGCTCTATGGCAGAGTGCTTACCAAGCATGTGTGAGGCCCTAGATACACTCCCTAGTGTGTTGTGTGTGTACATGTCTGTGGATGTACATAAGTATATGTGCACGTGTTGGGTGTACAAACATGTGTGTTGCATGTGCACATATAAAGAGGATATATATCTTAGCCACATGCAAAGGAAATTCTTCAAAATGATCTCAGAGAGTACCTCCAATTCATCAGGAGCTATGTCCATAAAGACAGACTTGTCTATTCTGTAAACTATCACTGGTCAATATTCATTCACACTTTGAACTCATCCTTACCTAAACCATTCCACCAAATTAAGAGCCAGGCAGTCATCCCAGCGAAAGCACATTGTCAGTATTCTCCAGGTTTTACTTTCGAATGGAAAGCTAGATTTCAACACCTACCTTGTTAGAATAAAAACAGCCAAGCTTTGTTAGTATAGATATGTAAAAGTAACTTAACCTAGTGTTCATGGTTTTGTAATGATTTGCTGTCATCTGAGTTGGGCACCACTTTGTTAAATATATTTTCAAGCTTGTAAACAATAATTGTCCTTTTCTCACCACCAGGTCTCAGAAATCTTTCATTCCTCGACCCCTTCAACAGGACCTCAGGCTTCTAACCCATGGGCCAGTCACACACAAAGAGAAGCAAATGAACCTTATGAGCCTTGGGACAGCAAGGAGAATGGGACACATTTGATCATAATCTGCCTTGAATACTCTAAAAAGGAAAAGTTAAATATAATAATAAAATGAAAATAGCAGATATATGTTTATCACAAAGAAGACTATTAATGCTTAGCCAGCCTCATTCGAATTGATAGTTACTGTAGCTTAAATTCAGGGCTTCCTGCTTGCTATACAGGTGTTCTATCCACTTCAGCCATGCCTCTTGCCCATAGGGTCTTGATTTTGCCCAGTGCCAGCCTAGGGAAGAGACCCTCCTCTTTATGCCTCCCAAGAAGCTGGGACCACAAGGGCATGGCATCATACCCAGATTTCTTTTGTTGAGATGGGATCTCAACAATTTTTTGCCCAAGCTAGCTTTGAAAAGAGATTCTTCTCCATCTCCCAAGTAGCTGGGATGACAGGCGTGTGCCACCTCATGGCCCCTTACCATGACAGTAAAACTTAATGAGACACTATTGTCTACAAGTTCTTCTCTGTTCACACGTGGCCAATGTTAATGAAGAGACTTTGATCTTGATGGTAGCCATAGGGAACTTGATGAACTCCACACATAATCCTTGCCCTCTCTGTTCTGGTCTGGACACTGAATGGGTCAAGTAAGCAGGCATTTCATATGGAAAATGACAGCTTCTCTTGTATAAATTTAGTGTTGCTAAAAGAATCACTAGAAAATTAACTAGTTTTTGGTTTTGGTTTTTAGCATTCTTGCTTCTCACAGCCTGCTCTCCATAAGGGTGCAGACTTGAATCAGAGTCTTAAGACTTCATTCTCACAGTGCTGAGACCAGAGAAAGGGCTAGTCTCCTGTTTGCTCTTTTCATTAAGACTTTTCAAAGAAGACTTTATTCCAACATGCATTTAGGAGAAAAAAAGAAAGAAGAATTTCTCCTCTGGGCAAATAACTCATAAAGGGAGGGAGGGGACCCTCTTCTATGCGATTTATTTCACAGGGATCCCTAAAGGAGTGTGTGAAAGCGTATTTCTGCTGAGATTCTAGGATGTCTGCTAATGTCGCCTTGACAGAAATAGTAAAGGATTTCACAAACAACTGTTAAATAAACCCATTCCTTTTCTTAGCAGGTATCTCTGTTTGGCAGGAATGCAGCTGGAATTGGCAAGTATACATTCAGTTGGACTGGAATGTGACGAGGACAACCCTGTCAGCCTCAGTACTGAATCTTATCAGTGAGTGACAAAGTAGCTTGGTGAAGGTGGCCTCCTTGGAGCCTGGCTTTGAGAACCCATGCCTCTTCATTCAACAGGTTGCTTACAGAAGAAATTTTAAGGTTGAAAAAAAAAATTTAGAGTTCAAACAGGTATCTTTGCAATCTGAACATTTCCCCCAAAAAAAGAAGGGTCAGGACTACCCATGGAGTTGGAAGTAGGACTTGATCTGAGACTTCCTGGCTCCTAGTCTAGACACAGTAGGCCCTTGGTGGTACCCATAGGTGTGTGGATCCCAGGGGAATGATGCTGAGGATGCTCAAGATACACTAAGCTCACTGCTGTACTACAAATGCATTATTCACTTTTCCTACCATGCCACCCAACACATGCTGACTTTGAACAAATCTCTATTTTTCAGTTGACCATTTACAGTAAGCACATTAAATTTTAGTGTGATTTTGGCCTCATTTGATAAAGAAAGACTTACTTAAAAGCTTTTCTGTATCAGTGAGATGTGTAATGTGCATGGGAATTTAAATAATTTATTTTATTTTATTATTAGTATTTCTTCTTTTTGGTGCTAGTACTAGGGATCCCTGTGAAAGCCTCTAGCTCTCTTACTTGGCTTCTTAACTCAAAGCTAATACTCCACCATTTGAGTTACAGCTCCATTTCCAGCATTTTGCTTATTAATTTTTTTTTGTTTTGCTGATAAATGTTTCAAACCAATCCTTTTGAAAATGGACAAATAGGGGGCTGGGAAGGTGGCTCAGTGGTATAGCGCTTGACTTGCATGCATGAGGCCCTTGGTTCGATTCCTCACCACCACATAAATGGAAAAAGCCAGAAGTGGCACTGTGGCTCAAGTGGTAGAGTGCTAGCATTGAGCTGAAGAGCTGAGGGTCAGCGCCCAGGTCCAGAGTTCAGGCCCCACGACTGGCAAAAAGAAAAAAAAGAAAATGGACAAATCCTGGCTAGAGGTCAGCAAGTTAATGAAATGGGTGTTGATATATTATGCTATAATTTGCCCATTATATGGAAATCTAGTATAAGGTTTAGGATTTATTTTTTTATGATAAGAAATGGGACCTTGCTGGGGTGCTGGTGGCTCATGCCTGTGATCCTAGCTATTTAGGGGGGCTAAGATCTGAGGATCTCGGTTCAAAGCCAGCCTGGGCAGGAAAGTCCGTGAGACTCTTATCTCCAATTCACCACTAGAAAACCAGAAGTGGCGCTGTGGCTCAAGTGGTAGAGTGTTCTCCTTGAGCACAGGGACAGTACCTAAGCCAGAGTTCAAGCCCCACAACTGACAAAAAAAAAAAAAGAAAAGAAAAAAAGAAAAAGAAAGAAATGGGTGGGATTTTCCCACCTAACTACTAAGCATGAGGCCTTTGAGTTCAAATCCCAGAAAAAGAGGGAGAAGGGGAGGGGGTGGGGGAAGGGGAGGAGGAGAGGGGGAGAGCTGGAGAGAGAGAAAGGGGGAGAGAGAGGGGGAAAGAGGGAGGGAGAGAGAGAGGAAGCCACAATTTGCACAGACTCCTTTACTGTTCCCCTAGAGAATCCTTTACTGTTCCTCTCTTTCCCTCCCCTCCCTCCCTCCTCTCCTTTCCTCTCCTCTCCCTACCCCCACCACTCTGTTGTTTGATTTAATAGCACTTTCACAATCAGGGTAGTCTTAGAGTCCTTATCCAGCAAGCACAAAGCCCTGAGTTCCATTTCCAGCACTTCCAGAAGCATATAAACAAGTCAATAAGCAAGTAAACGCACAAGGAAATAAACAACAGCTTCCTGAGTCACTAGTAACCGTTAGCCTGAAGAGAAGATCTTGAAGGGCAAGAAGTCAGTTAAAGGGTTGGGCACCATTGCCGATTACCAAGTCATCAGAAATCACATCATTTTTTTTAAGTGTAAGACAACAAGAAATATGTTGTATGAAAAATCAACCCACCTCAAAAGAGCAAGACCCCATTTACTGCAGAGCGTCAGGCAAACTATGCATCAGTGTGAAAGTATCAAATTTGTTCCCAACCAACGCTATGCCCATTTCTCATCTTATAACATTATTACTCTTACTAAGCATTGATTTCAAAAACAATTTGACTCTTTAAAAAAAAAAAATCAGGGGGGGGCTGCGAAGGTGGCTCAGTGGTAGAGTGCTTGCCTTGCATGCCAGAGGCCCTGGGTTCGATTCCTCAGCACCACATAAGCAAAAAGAAAAAAGCCAGAAGTGGCGCTGTGGCTCAAGTGGTAGAGCGCTAGCCTTGAGCTGAAGAGCTGAGGGACAGCGCCCAGGCCCAGAGTTCAGGCCCCGCGACTGGACCAAAAAAAAAAAAAAATCAAGGGCTGGGAAGGTGGCTCAGTGATAGAGCGCTTGCCTTGTGTGCCTGAGGCCCTGGTTTCAATTCCTCAGCACCACATAAGCAAAAAGAAAAAAGCTGGAAGTGGCGCTGTGGCTCAAGTGGTAGAGCGCTAGCCTTGAGCTGAAGAGTTGAGGGACAGCGCCCAGACCCAGAGTTCAGGCCCCACGTCCGGACCAAAAAATAGATAAATAAAATAAATAAAAATAAAAAAAATCAGTGGCTCACACCTTAAAATTAGCTACTCAGGAGGCAGAGATCTGAGGATAGAAGATCAAAGCCAGCCCAGGAAGGAAAGTTTACAAAACTCTAATCTCCAATTAACCACTAAAAAGCCAGAAATGGAGATGAGTTCAAGCCCTATTATTGACAAAAAAAAAAAAAAAGTAGAAATGTGGTTAGCATAATCAGCCATCTAGCATTCTTTGGAGATCAGTTCAAATATCTTTCTCTCTGAAAGTCATGGCACCTTGGCAGAGCTTTTCCCTCCTCTGGGCTCCTGTAAGCCAGGCACAATATTCCATCTGTTTTACAGGTGCCTGTCTCTGGAGCTCTTTAAGCACCAAAATGGTCTGTTTCCCTCCTCCTGTTTCCAGCAGCTGCTTCAATTCCTAGCTCTTAGTGGATACTTAATAAGAATGTATTTAATTATACTTACAGAGAAAAGTTATAAATAACTCATCTTCGTTGTAATAACAACTGACAAATTTTGATTCCAAACCTTTCACCTCCAATTATTGCTAGTGACAGGATCACAATACCATCTTGCAGAAGCGTTTTGATTCCTGGGGGGGGGGGGAGGGGGGGGGGGGAGAGAAGGGTGTGTGTGTGCATGAATAGCCAGAATGGTCAAAAGAATTGGTACTGGAGATGGAGAAAAAAATTACATACTTGAACATGATAAGAAAAATAACCAGTCTTCACATATACACAGATGGAAGTGTAACAAGGGCTTTGATGTTTCATATAAAACATAGCATCTTTCTGCCCTTTCCTCTTTGCAAAAATCTTACTCCACTCTCCTTCAAATTATATAAAGATAAAACCTAGACAGACTTATTCCTGACCCCCAAACTCTCTCCTTTTACTTATTTTCCTGGGGCTTGAACTCAGGGTCTCACATTCTTGCTTGGCTTTTGTGCTCAAGGCTGGTGCTCTTCTACTTGAGCCATGCCTCCACTTTGGGCTTTTTGAGGGTTAATTGGAGATTAAGAGTCTCACAGACTTTTCTGGCCCTGCAGAAAATGGAAGGTGTTGTTCAAGTGGTAGAATACCACCAGCCTGGAGTGAAAAAAGCTAAGGGAGAGCTTGCCAGCATGCACACGCACGTGTGCACTCTCTCTCTCTCTCTCTCACACACACACACACACATACACACACACACACACACACACTCACAATTTCTTGGGAAGACCACAAGTACATGATGGCATTACTCAGATGATTGTAGTTACCTGAAGGAAACTTTGGTGAGTGTGAAACTATAGTCAGGTAAGACCAACATTATCATCAAGAGTATGAAGTTCTCAAGTGAAGAGAAATGATGGAAACAAAGGAGGAGGCAACAATGCTTGATAAGAAATGTACTCATTACCTTGCTCATGTGATTGTAACCCCTTTGTACAGTATTTTCACAACAAAAAACTTACTTAAAAAATTATGGCCTTGGCCAACAGTCTTGGAGTGGCAAGGCCAACACAATAGTAAGTACACAGTATGTTAACTTAAGCCAACTTTGGTGATTAGCAATGCTGGGTTACAGTCCCTTCCCCTGGCCTCTGCCAATCCCCCCATTGTTTTCACAGCACAGAGCCTTATCATAGCTGTCCCCTGAAACATTATCTTTGAAGGAAAAGAAAGAAACATGTTCTTACTCACAGTTCACTGCCTTTCTGGAATGTTCACGTAACTCCCTTTGTGTATCTGCTTTTCTTCCTCTTCCTTTTTTTTTTTTTTTTTAACTCAAAACCTGGTCAGGCTGGTTCCATGTATGATCATCTTACCTTTCATCTGTTTACACAACTGGGCCAGCCTGACAGACTCGACCTATCTGCTGTCTTCCACCTGCCAACCCCTTCCCGGACGTTTGCCATGTTGGCAAAGGCAGCTTTCTCCTTCTCATCCATCCATATATAACAGACATGGGGGATCTTTGGTCACCCTTGGCCTTTATTACGTTTTACCCAGAGCCAGCCTTCTCGCCTCAGAGGAGACAGAGAAAAATCACAGCGGGCCAGCTGCATGCATTGGGGCATGTCACTGATAACTATAGCCAGCCCTTCCTATTACAGGGCAGAAGTGTTGGGGACGGGGACCACTGCATCTGTATGAAACAGCTATAGCCTTTTATATTCCTAGCTTTATTCTTCAAACAGGGCAGCAACACGACAAAATAACAATTTTAATTGCCATTAATTAAAATCTAATTCAATTAGGAATGATGAGTCAGCTAGAGATGATGTATACAGTTGGAAATACTGTGTCACTTTATATAAGGAACTTGAGTATGCGTAGACTGAAGTATCTGGGGAGATCCTGATGCCAATTCCCCATGCACACCATGGGATGGCTACACATCTAGTACAAAATCCCTAACCACCTACCAAGGATAAAATATATCCCCGACCTGCTACTCAGTGGACAAGCTACACACACACACACACACACACACTTATATACAGCATATACTTATATATAGTATATATTATACATATATAATGCCATTATAATACATATTATTATATGGTGACATTTTTCAGGTGATGGTAGTTACTAGAAACTCTGATGAGTCTAAAACCACATGGGGGTAAGACCAACATACTCATCAAGAGTATGAAGTTCTAAGTTCTCAAGTGAAGAAAAATGATGATAGCTTTGGCCAACAGCCTTGGAGTTGCAAGAGTAACTTTGGCATTAATTAAAATAATACATATATATATGCTCTATGCATATATAATATACACATGGTAAAAATATGAAAAGTATCAGAGATTCAAAAATATTAGTGGCTTCTTACAATGGAAACCTAATTCTCCTCCTGAACAAAGTAAGACAGTCAGTGGTAATGTACAAAGTGCTTCTCAAACGTAAGGACTGCGAGGCTTTGAGGTCCGTTTCTCCACACCCAGGGAAGTTAAGCAGCTTATCTTATCTCTGGCTGGAAAGTAGGCACTGAAAGTTAAGATGCTTTCCTGAGAGTCAGGGAGAAGGGCAAAGGGACAGTGAGATTAGACATCGAAGAACCCAGAATCCTTTCCAGGAGATGTTAGAGACAGACACCATTAGGCTCCACCACAGTGAGGCTGAAACGCAGGCAGGTATCGGGGCAATAGTAACCTTTCCCAGGAGAGTTAAACCTAATGGACTGACCCATGACTTTGCCCGTGGGTCTCATCTCTCTGAAATGGAACTGGCACCTTGCACATGCTCAGTTCTAAGCTACTTGCACACAGTCACTTTCCTACAAGGAGCAGCAATATCATTATTGCAGAATCACAACTGGAAGGTTTATAAATAGATGATAATCTCTTGTGTGTATTTATACCACACAGAGAAAGGTTGAAGACCTGGCACGCACGCGCACACACACACACACACACATGCACTCTCTCTCATACCAGCCCACGTCTACCACAGGAGCAGCAAGACTAGATGGGTGACCTCAGAGGCAGCACCCAAAGACACCTGACATACAGAAAGGTGTCTATTAGTTGCATGTTCATAGGTAAAGACCTTAGACCCCTCCATCATAATAAAGTGACTTATGAGCTAGGCATGGTAGCCCATAGCTTTAATCCTAGCTGTGTGAGAAGTGAAAACCCAAATGATCAAAGTTCAAGGTGAGTTTGGACAAAAAAGCAAGATTCTGTCTCAACCACTAAGCCAAGCATAGTGATATGTGACTATAATCCAAGCTATGCAAGAGGCTAAGGCAGGAAGATTGCAGTTCTAGGCCAGCCCCAGACAAAACAGTGACACCCTATCTAAAAAAATAATAAAAAGCAAAAGGAGTTGGAGGTGTGGCTCAAGTGTTAGACCACTTGCCTACCAACTCAGTGTAAGACCCTGAGTTCAAATCTGTTAAATAAGAATAAGAATAAATCAAGTGATAGGCTTTCAAAGCATTATATCTACTCTTATCATCTAGCCCTATAAATTCTTACTCCCTCAGATTTACTTATCTAGCCATCTAACTGCCAAAGTATGCTAATGTTTGACACCCAGATGCCTAAAATTGATTCAGGGAAATTTCTGTTCCATCTCTCATCCTTTTCTCCTTGTGTCTCATTCAGGGACAGGCAGGCCTCAATGTCTCCCCAACTGCATGTTTCATGCATGTCACACAGCAAAGCGATTGTCATGTTGACCCTGATTCCTTTCATCTCCACATTCTTCTTCTCATTTTTATTCACCTTTCCTCCCTGAATTATCTGGGATCACTACGATGAGGCTGAACACTGAGTTTCAGACCTAATATCAAAATTCCTGCAGATCAGAATTTCCCTTCCTCCACACACAGGCATTGGGGAGAACCCTTCTGCAGTGAGCCTCGACCCTTGTATGTCAACAGCTGGACTTGGAGAGGCCAAAACATTCCAGCCACTATGTCTTGGCTCAGTGGCTGGGAAGAGATCTGGTATCTAAATTTAGATTTTTTTCCCCCCTGTCTTATCTCAGACAACGTCTTATCCATGCAGAATTACCCATCCTCCTCTCTGCTCCAGACTTTCTGGGGTCGGGGAAGAGAGGAGTACTCCACTGTCCAAAGCCATAAACACCTTCAGCAAAAGAATGAGAGTTTTAAATACAGAATTTAGAACTCAGGACCCATCTGCCATACATTAGAAAAAATAAATGCCAGCAGTTCTGTTCAGTGGCAGACTCACTTCAGGTCTACATGACAGTTTGGAAGGCTGACTCCAAATTCCACACCACCAGCTTAGAAAACAAACTCCATAGCACAAACCAGCATGGGGGGAGGGACACAGGACAGATGGACAAGGACAGAGAAGTAATACCACGTAAGACATCTGTGATCTGCCACCTAGCACTGACATCAAACCTTCATGTAGCTCTGTAATTAGGTTTCTTTTATAAAGAGACTCTTTGACCCTCCATCTCTAATACTAGATCCATTATTACTTTGCCTTTCCCATGAGAATTCAGTCAACTAAGCAAAGAGCACACACCTCTTTTTAAGACAGATGAAGCATGATAAATAACCCAACACCACCTATTTAACTATTTTTGTCAAATCTACAGAAAAGGTTTACAGTCTATCTCCCTCCCCTATAGTCAATCCAAGTTGTTAGTGGAATAGTTTATATTCAAAATTGTCTTAGAGAATATGCTTGTGCTTTTGCAGAGTATAATTACTATACAGTATAAATATTGATTAGAACATGATTGATTATAACTAGTTAATAGAAATTTTTCCTGGTATCTCTCTCAGGTCAGGGATTTCGTAATCACTTTCCACAGGGCGTGCGTGCACACCGGCTCTCTGAAGTCCAGTCTCATCTCTGTCCCCTGCCTAAGCCTTCAAAATGTTCTAGCTATTTCCTTTTTTTAATCTGGCAACATATATGTACAAACCCAAGCTTATGATTCTACAATGAGAAGACTTTACGTTACCTTTCTGTCCTCCTGGATCCTCACAACTAAAATCTAGAGCCTTGTGTTTTCTTTACAGGGCAAGAAAAAACAAACAGAAGGAAGGCCCTTCTGTTTTTTCTACATGGGGCAGATCTGCAGGAGGGGAATTTTAAGCCTTGGGAAAATCCCTCCCCTAGACACCTGAGGTCTTTGGAGCAAAACAGGTTTGATCTGTGTGTGTGTGTGTGTGTGTGTGTGTGTGTGTGTGTTGGGTCTAAGGGGCCAGGAAGGAAATGGAAGGTTGGTAGCTATCTTTGTGTGTGTTGGGGTCTAAGGGGCCAGGAAGGAAATGGAAGGTTGGGGTGTGTATGTGTTGGTGTGTGTGTGTGTTGGGGTCTAAGGGGCCAGGAAGGAAATGGAAGGTTGGGGTGTGTGTGTGTGTGTGTGTGTGTGTGTGTGTGTGTGTGTGTGTGTGTGTGTGTGTGTGTGTGTGTGTGTGTGTGTGTGTGTGTGTGTGTGTGTGTGTGTGTGTGTGTGTGTGTGTGTGTGTGTGTGTGTGTGTGTGTGTGTGTGTGTGTGTGTGTGTGTGTGTGTTGGGGTCTAAGGGGCCAGAAGGAAATGGAAGGTTGGTAGCTATCTTTCATACCCTTCCTTTCTTCATCTGAGGACAAAGGGTGAGGAGGTCGTGCTCTACACAGCACAGGCTCCTATGAGTTTATCACCTTCAAGGGTGAACTCAGCTCCAAAGCTCCACAACCTTCCAGAAAGGTCTGGACCCCCTAAGCAGGATCCATATTTAGCAGCAAGTATTCTGACAACATTCCTATTAGGGTAATTTCAAGTGATCTAGTGATCCAGCTGCCAGTTAAAAAAAAATTAGAACTCTGGGGCTGGGAAGTTGGCTCAGTGGTAGAGTGCTTGCCTTGCATGCCTGAGGCCCTGGGTTCGATTCCTCAGCACCACATAAGCAAAAAGAAAAAAGCTGGAAGTGGTGCTGTGGCTCAAGTGGTAGAGTGCTAGCCTTGAGCTGAAGAGCTGACAGTGCCCAGGCCCAGAGTTCAGGCCCCACAAGTGGACCAAAAAAAAAAAAAAAAATTAGAACTCTCCAAATCACATGTGAAGATCCACACAGTCTTCCAATGTAAAGACACACTCATCCATGCAGATACACAGCATGACACACCACTTGATTTTTTTTAATGACAGAGACCCAGACTTAGTAATTTCAAATAGAGTCTCATCACCACTCAAACAACTTAACTTCCCCTCCCACGTGGCAAGAGCCCTAGGCTGCTGGGAGAAGCTATCACTTTTCTGAGGACATACAGTCAATGGACATCTATAGGCTCTGACACTGGAGCCATGGACACCAGGAATGACTTCTGCTCACTATTGGTACCACAGGTTGGCACTGTAGTATAGCTCTCAGGTATTCAGGTAAGGTATGCTGTGTGTAGTCCAATGTGCAGGCCTGAAACTTTTACGAATTCTCCTTGCATGTCACACTGTTGTCAGCCCCAGATTCTAATAGCCAGTCAGGATTTCAAGTATCCTATCTCTTAGTCTGTGTGTACATCTGTGTGCGTGCATGTGCATATGTACACATCTCCATAGGTGGAGTTTGGAGAACACAAAAATCATCAAGTCAAATAGATTTCTCTTCCCATTCAGAATGTACTGGGTGCAAAAGATAGCACTCATCTCCAGGGCCCTAGTACAGGTAGACATGGGCACTTCAGTGAGAGGAATCTATAGGTGAGATCTGAGCCAGAGACCAGACACTGATTTATGAGGGACATGTTAGGGTATGAACCTGGATCCCATGGACTGCTATATTACCCCTTATCCACCTCCTCTCTCCTTTGCTAGAGAACATCATTAACTAGAAGCCAGAAGATGTTCCCAGGAAGGCTAGGTCCTGACTCCACATTGTGGACTCTTTGTGTGCCCCTGGGAAAGTCACTGTCTAGTCTCAGGAACATCTGCCATTTGGGGAAGGCTGGGCTCAGCTTTCAGATCCTAGGTTCTTTGGCTCTCTGAGGTAGACTGTGATCTGAGTGTATTCTGATTCTTAGACTAAAAGTGATTAAAAACAAAAGTGAACCAGGTGATAACTAAACTACCAAAAAGTCTTGGGAGAATCAGAAACTCAGTTTAACTCAAGGACAGAGAGGGCTAGAGGGAGAGACGGAAAAAGGGGAGAGAGGGAGAGAGAAAAAGGAGAGAGGGAGAAAGGGAGAAAGGGAGAGAGGAAAAAGTGTTCTATATCAGTCTAGGCCACCCTGAGATATCTAAAATCTACTGGACCATATGATCAGTAGAGAAGAAGTCAGGGTGTAGCTTCAAGGTACTCTCCATTCCTTGTGAAGCACTGTACTTCCTTGAAAAGCAACTGAGCACTTCCTGTCAGCCACTCCTTTAAAAAATGATACCTTTCATTTCCTCAATGTACCTGAATTGTAAAAAGCTAATAGAAAACTAAGTAATGGGGCCAGACATGATAATACATGTTTGTAATCCCAGCTACTCAGGATGTGGAGTTAGGAGGATCCTAGTGGGAGGTTAGCCAGGGCAAAGTAGACTCAAGACTAGATCTGAAAATCACTAAGTCCAAAAGAACTGGAGGTGTGTGGTTCAAGTGGTAGAGCATGTTTGTACCAAGTCCAAGTCCCTAAGTTTACCCCAGTGCTACAGGGGAGGGGAGGGGAAGAGAGGGAAGAAGGGAGGAGTAGAGTCCAGGGAGAAACTGGAAGCCTTCTCCAACAGAACCCTCTCAGTCCTTATTTGAGCAGGGCTGAACAAAGCGTCCATATGGAAGTCATTATCTAGCCCTTACCATACCTGAGACAGGGTCCTTGATTTTGCCTCATGGTTCTAGAAGCTAGACATACCCAGTGCATCACCATCGATGGCCTCTTACTGCTTCAATCATGGGAAAGTGAACATACGTAGAGGAGACAAAGCACAAGAACTGGACTCGCTTTAGAATGACCTGCTCTCACAGCAGCCAATCCAGTCCATCATGAATTAACCCAGTCCTATGCGAAGGGCACTAGCTTCTTAAGAAGGTGACTACCTCTTAAAGCCCCACCTCTCAACATTGTCACATGGCAATCTGATTTTGGCATGAGTGGGGGTGGGGGGAGATAAACACAGCCAAACCCTAGCGCCCATGATGCTCCAGTAATGTGTCTCCTCATCCCACTAATGCTACCTGGAAATAACTTTCCCATTATCCTAGTTCCATGTATTTAATGACATGTACCATCCAGTCCAACATATCTTTAGGCCCTGCTAAGCCCCTGAGCCTTTTGCCCTTCCCTGTACAAATGACTGGCATCCTTTTTTTCCCCCAATCTATGGCCTTCTTCATCACGTTAGGCAGTAACCATTCTCCGTCAATCCCACATCCCATGCCTGGGTCCACCCCTTCTTCCACTAAGTATCTCCTGCTCACAATAGTTTGGGCCCCAAAATGTTTGAATGAAGCACAATGGAATTTGGGAGGGATGGGTGAGAGGTTGAAAGGGATGACAGCTATGTATTCTTAAACAATTATTGAATAGTAACTCCCTTGAACAACTACTTAAATAAAAGTATTAAATAAAAAGTACATTGTATCACTGACAGTAAAAACAAAAACCACAGAGAGAGGGGGGGAGAAAGAAAGAGAGAGGGAGAGACGGAGGAAGGGTGGCAGGGAGGGAGGAAGGGAGGGAGAAAGGAAGAAAGAGAGACAGAGAGAGAGAGGGAGGAAGGGATGGAGAGAGGGAGAGAGAGAGAGGAAGGGAGGAAGAGAGGGAGAAAGGGAAAGGGAGAGAGGGAGAGGGAGAGGGAGAGAGGGAGAGAGAGGGGAAGAGAGAGAGAGAGAGAGAGAGAGAGAGAGAGAGAGAGAGAGAGATCCTCATTACCACCCAAAGTTTCTACTCAAGTTTTCAAGTCAGACAAGCTAAGACTGGCTGAGTCCTTCAGCAAAATTGTAAGTTTTTCCTCCATTCTGTTCCCATACCAAATAATCGTGTTCCAGCTCCTAAGTTTTCTTTCCTGAACATCTTAATTCAGGCAGTAAAAAGGGGTAAGCCCAGGAAATCATAGATTGGATACCAGGGACTCATCAAATAAATCTTGGTTTGGGGCTTTCCATTCAATTTCTCCCTCCCTCCTACTCTTTCTCTCTCTTCATGGAAATTCTCTCTTGTCTTCCTGCCTCCAATATCTCCAAACACTTTCCTTGTGTGAAGTAAATATAGATGTGGGCTCAAAAAAAAAAAAAAAAGGTCTCCAGCCTGGAGACTCTGACAGCACAATCTCCGATGGCCGCAACACCCCCAACATGTCAACAAGATTTGCAGCCAAGGTTTGTGAGGCAGGAACAAGACTTAACATGCCAAGCCTCAACTAATTGCACTTTGGAAAGGCAAGGTAGCCCAGTTCAGAAGCTGCTGGGCGAATTTTAAGAACCTCGTGGACTGGAGGTGTAGCTCAGTGGTGAGGTACCTCCCTGGCATACAGGAGACCCTGGCTCCCAGCCCCAGCCCCTAAAGAAACAATAGAAAACTACCACGAAAAGAGTTCAGGCAGTACGGGAGGGAAAGGCAGAAGAAGGAAATTGCATCTTTTTTTTGTCTTTGTTTTTGAGACTTTTCTTAAGCGGTAGCGCTCTGTTTTCCAACTCGTACATTTTCAAATCAGTATTCCACAGACCCAGTATTTCTGAATTCAGCAAAGTACTACCCAACACTGATTACATCTTGCCAAGTACTATTGTGTTACAATCAAAGAAAAATGCTTCTTGCCTAGGTGCAGGAAATTAAGAGGTTTTTTTTTCCCCTCAGTTAGATACAGGCAATGGAATTATGAAAGTTTAACCTCTGTGTGTGAAGCATCATTTAACTGTGAAGTCAGGTGAGTGAAGCATCATTTAACTGTGAAGTCAGGTGACCTGTGCCCCTCCTGGCTCAGGATCAAAAGAAGAAACAGCCAGCCTACTCCCAAGACAACCTCCCAGGTGATCAGCGGCATTGGATATAACAGAGACCTCCAAGGACAGAAGACAGATTCCAGAATCACACCACTGCCTTACCTGATTCCTGGCTGCCGCACAGCAGCACCCAGGGCAACAGAAACACCCAAGGTTTCTTTTCTTCTTTGGCCTGTCCCCGGAGTGGTGGATGGGTGACTTCATGTCTAAATCCAGCCCTGGCCATGAGTGAGGCCTTTAAGATTCTCAGAGAGGTCAAGGCTCCTGCCCATGAGTAACAGGACCTGCTCCCTGCAGCCTGCTCCCTGCAGGCTTCCTCTCCCAGCAAGCTGGCAGGACAGACAGACAGGCTCAAGACTGGGAGGGTGAGTCATAAGATAGAAAATACCAGTTTTTCACTGCTATGCAAATGTAATTTGGGTGGAGTTTCAGTAAATCCCCATGAGAACACCAAAAACAAACAAACAAACAAACTTGGCAAGGATGCATTTCTCTTCCTTTAATCTTACCTGGCCAAATAGGCTCCTCCCCCACACTAGTCATTAAGAACATTTTTAACAATCAGAACCGGAAAGGACCTTCTCAGCGCCCCTGTACCTGTCCATGTTCATCTGTAGTATGAGCTTACAGAGACATGTTTACATAATTCATATCAAAAGCCTAAATCACTAGCTGTCTCACCGCCAGTGTTTGGTCAAATTGCTTCACCCATTTAGGGGACATTGGAGAACAACCAAATAAAGAAGGAAGAGGGATATAACCTTGAAATGCATGGCAATCACTCAGAGGTCATCCCCACCGCATTTTGTGATGGGATGGACTCAGTCACTACCCCGCCTACTGCTCTCACTCTCAGGTTTCTAAAGAGCAGGTCCTGCTGAGCACTCTATCAGACCCTGGACTCTACACCCAGCTCTGGCCTCCACAAGCTACAAGACTGACCTACTCAAGGGTTAGTGGCTCACACCTGTAATCCTAGATATGCTAGAGGCTGAGGTCTGAGGACTACAGTTCTAAGCCAGTTTAGGCAGTTAAGTCCTCAAAACTTATCTCCACCCAAAAGGCTGGAAGGGGAGGTGTGGCTCAAGTGACAGAGCACTAGCCTGGAGTAAAAAAGCTAAAGGATGGTGTCCAGGCCCTGAGTTCAAGTCCCAGTACTGGCACCAAAATCAGACAGTCCCAAACATTTTTCTCAAGACCAGTATCCTCACTTTGAAAACCTAGAAAACTTGGGAGTGAACGTGAGCTAATGAACTTCATAATTATAAGTTCCATAATTTACAGAAACTGGTCCAAATTGAACAATGGCCAGTGGTAACAAGTGTCACAATATTGATTTATATTGTGGAGTCTGAGAATGGTGTGCAATGGTAGAGTGTGTTTATTAGCATGTCCTGGGTTCATTCTCAGTACCAAACAACAACAAAAAAAGGCAGTCCACACTGGTTTTTTTTTTATCAAAGTCCTGAACTCTCTTTTCAGTTAAAAACAGATGAAAAGACAAAAGCTAGATGCATCATCACATGACAGGACCAATCCTGACTCAGGGAAACATGATGTGGGCATATTGTCGGGGCATTACTGCATCACACAAACACCTTGTTTTGTGATCAGGAGGAAAAATTTTAGTAATCCCACTGGACACTTGAAATGTCCTTAGAACTAGAAGTCAAAAAAGAGGGGTAGGGGGAAGAAATAGCAACAGTTGGCCTTTGGGTTAATGATGGTGGGACAGGAACAGTGTGTCTTCGTACTGGGCACAGGACACTGGGGCCAAATCACAGGTCCTGAGGATTGTGTAAACCATCTGTGTTAGGAAGCTTCCACAGTGTATTTTCAGGTGCCCTGGAGTTCATTCCATAAGACTCCTTTGTAGACAGCCACAGAGATGGAGAGGGAGGCTAGGTTAGAAGTGACCCCCAACCTACCCAAAGGGGCTTTTGCATTTGAACAAAAGCTAAAGATATTTTCTCTTTCTCCAGCTTTTGGCTTTCTGCACTGAGCTTACACTCCGATGTCCTCACCATGGTTTACTAATCCCAGCAGCCTCTCCCAAATTCCCCAGAGCTGTTCAACAAACAAGTTTCTTCCTGTCTTGGGATCTCTGCACTTGCTGCTCATTCTTTTCCTGCCTAGATGTTTTCTGGATTGGCTTCTCCTCCCATTATCCTCTTTAGCTCCTTCCCGCCTTTTGCATAGATGAACATAAAAGCAAACCTACTTAGATTAACCAATGTGCTCAAGACCAATCAAAAGTAAGTGGTACAGACAGTTCTTCAAGACAGTGAAGTTCTTTTTTTTTTTTTGGTTGGTTGGGGGGTCTTGAACTCTGGGCCTGGGCGCTGTCCCTGCGCTCTTCAGCTCAAGGCGAGTGCTCTACCACTTGAGCCACAGCGCCACTTCCGGTTTTCTAGTGGTTTTATTGGAGATAAGAGTCTCTCCGATGTGTCTGCCCGGGCTGGCTTTGAACCTCCATCCTCAGATCTCAGCCTCCTGAATAGCTAGGATTACAGGTATGAGCCACCGGCGCCTGGCTCAAGACAGTGAAGTTCTAATGTTCAACAACAAAGGTGACTTTCCTCACACCTTAACACAGGACGGTTAAAACTGCAAAAGAGTTAAGTGAGGCATGGTGACACAAGCCTGTAATCTCAGCACAGGGGAGGCTGAGGCAGGAAGATCATGAGTTTGAGGTCAGCGTAAGCTACTTAGCAAGACGTGGTATCCAAAAAATTTAAATTAAAAGGTTGGGCCAGGAGCCAGTGGCTCATGCCTCTAATTCTAGCTACTCAAAAGGCTGAGATCTAAGGATCGTGGTTCAAAACCAACTCAGGCAGGAAAGTCCATGGGATTCTTACCTCCAAGTAACCACCAAAAAGCCAGAAGTGGAGCTGTGGTTCCAGTGGTAGAAAGCAAACCTTGAGCAAAAAAAGGGTCAGCACCCAGGCTCTGAGTTCAAGCCTGAGGACCAACATACACACACACACACACACACACACACACACACACACACACACACACACACACACACACACACACACGTCAGTGTTCATAGTAGGTGGGAAGGACAGCTGTGGGACAGCAATGAACCCCAAGATCTGTACCCCTACCTTACCTATTTGGTCCCAGCAGAGCTTTTGCAAAGGAATTTAAGTCTAGTGTTTCCTCATCACAATTTACTTTTCTTCAAGGTATAAAAGGTTTGATTTTTTTTTTTTTTAGTAAAAAAACAAAAAATCCCACCTGATTCTACAAAGTCTTAGTGGTTTAATTATATTTTATATATTTATTTTTCTGGGTTTTGTAGTGCTGGGGGTCAAACCCAGACCCTCATGTATTCAAAGCACATATTTTTTTTTCCATTGAGCTACATTCCTAGCCATGTTTTAATGTTTTACCAACATTTGCAAAAGTCCTTCACAGGCTTTTATAGATACCTTGACCCTAGGCCAGGTACCTCTCATCTGTTCTTATTTCTGACCTCACAAGGTTGCCCAATTTGTCTCTCCAATTCCAGTGAGCCCTTCTGGAGTCCCACACGAAAATGTTGGCAATGAGATTAGGGGTCAATGGAGATTAGGAGCATGTGATTGGAGGTCCTTGTATAAAGTGTGTGAACAGTATCATTTGCAGAACCATCCATCAAGCGTTCTTTCTCAGGGTTAACTCTTAAGTCTGTCCACAAAGGACAGGTATCTAAGAATAGGATTTGATCTGTGTATGTGGATTCTTTCCATAATGCTGGGAAGGAGGTTGCATAATAAATGCTTTACACATTCCTGACAGCCAAGTGATCTCCAGGCTTCACTTAAAGCAGAGCAAACTTCCCTCCCAGCCCTTTGGGAGAGCACAGCTAAAAGTAGCAAAAGACGGCTATTCCAAGTCCTCCAGGTTCTTCAACTTCATGCTTAGGTATATCACAGACGTAGCAGGGATAAAACCGGGGAGGCTAGGTTCTGGTGGCTTGCACATATAATCTTAGCAACTCAGGAGGCTGACATTTGAGAATCAAAGCCAGCACGGGAAGATAATCTGAGAAATTCTTATCTCCAATTAACCAGCCAAAAGCCAAAACTTCAAGCACGACTCCAATGGAAGAGCATTAGCTGTAAATCCTGAGTTCAAGTCTTAGTCCCAGCATGACAAAAAATAGAAGAAGAAGAAAAAAAAAAGAGAACTTCGGGCTATGGGGTCAAACACAAGTTATCCTTGGCCTGATTATAGCATTTGGATAACCTGACTAGAAAACAAGCTGCTGTTTGCCCAATGCATACCTCAGGAATTCCAGAAAAATGCTTGAGGGAAGAGTTGCTGGGTTCAGATCTTCACTCTTTTGCCTGAGGAATCAGTCTTTAGATTGTTCTCAGCTTTGGTTGCCTTGTTTATGTGTGTCTTCTCATACACATAAATGAGGTTTGGGAGGTTTTTTTGTTTTATATTTATATATTACATATATGTATATTGTTTTTGCATTTGTTTTATATTGAAGTTTCTGGTAGTAAAAATACATGTGGGAATTTTAATACTCATTTGACTATATAGAGGGAACTTTCTGTCTCTGTCTCTCTCTCTCTGGTGGTGATGGTGCTGCTGCTGAGGTTTGAACTCAGGGCCTTGCACTTGCTAGGCAAGTGCTCTACCACTTGAGATACATATCCAGACTTTTTGCTCTGGTTATTTGTGAGGTAGAGCGTTATGTTTATGCCCAGGTTGACCCAGACTATGATCCTCTCATTTACACTGCAGGTACTCACCACCGAGTTAGCTTTTTCTATTGAGATGAGGGTGGGACTATCTCACCAAAGTTTTGCCTGAGCTGGCTTGAAACCATAGTCTTCCAATCTCAGTCTCCCAAGTGAGCTATTTTAGAGGCATGAATCACCATGCCCAGCATACAGGGAAAGCTTTTTACTATATTATACTAGAATGCATAGACATTTGAGACCTAAATGTGTATGTCTTAAAACGCCAGAGGTATTTAATATCTAAAAAAAGAAAATATTCTGTTTACCCTACGATATAGGAAACTTGGCCCATTTTTTCCAATACAGAAAAAGTTCCATCTGGCTTAAAAGTGACCTACCTCCTCCCTGAGGCTATAGTAATTATATTCTCCTTAATGGAATTGCTTAAATTACAGCTTTCCCTTGATTTTTCCCCTTTTCTTCCTCTAAGCCAAGTTGGTTCTGATTATTTTTTAGATTAACCAGCTAATGTCAGGCATAGGTCCATCCATAAAGTAGTACATTAGGACACATTTATTTTACATTTGTTCCCTTTTGCAAATATTTGCAGTTAGCTGGAGATCTGAGATATTTTTATGGAGGAAAAATATTATGTAGAACTATAATAGAGATGGATGGCAGTGGTTCACACTTGTAATTCTAACTACTCAGGAGGCTGAGATGTAAGAACCAAGGTTCCAAACCAGCCTGGGCACGAAAGTCCATGAGACTTTTATTGCCAAATAAACAAGAAAAAGCTGTGTAGCTGTGGCTCAAATGATAGGGCACAAACCTTGAATAAAAAGCTAAGAGAACGGGCCCTGTGTCCTGAGTTCAAGCCCAAGTACTTGGACACACACAAATTATATATATATATATATATTTTTATATATATATTTATATACATATATAATATATAGAAAATTATATATATACTATATATATACATACATAGAGAAAAACATGAAGTTTCCAAAGCTTTTAAGAGAAGAAGAGACTAATTACACTAACAACTGAACTTGTAAAGCAATCCTCTGCACTTGTGGTTTGAGTGCATGCCACACATCTGAATTAAAAAGGAGCTAGAGTTTACCATCACATGCAAAGCTTCCTTCAGTGATGAGAAATAGTGCCTTCCATTCCTGACTTGTTTTGCTCTCAATAACAAAGCTCCTTGCAGTCTTTGTGACTCTAAATAGTCTGTGAATTAAATCAGGATTTGTTTTTTCACTCGGGAAACTGAGTCATCATATACTGTTACAGAGTTCCTGTGAAACACTTAAACACCGTCCTCCACAGCTGCTCCTCTGGCTGGTGAGATGCACTGGTGATAGATGACAGTTGGCTATAAAATGGCTTGAAAATATGTAAACCAAACACACCTGATGCTCAGAAACCCCAAACAGCATTTGTGTGGAAAGCAGGGAGCGTGACTCTGAGCAGAAGTGTCTACACGTGCAAAGCATGAATGTACTCCCACTCTGGAATGTGAAATGAAGTCACTTTTGTTGCCTAGGTGGAAATGCTCTCAGTCCTCCTAGAGTCCAGGACAAATTTTTTTTTTTCATTTTAAACTACTTTGTTGTTGTTTTTTGGGAGAAGGGGGCGGGGGTTATTGGTGTTGTTTGTTTTGTCCTTTTTTGACAGTGCTGAGGCTTGAACTCAGAGTCTACCAAATTTGTCTAGGAAGTACTCTATTATTTGAACGGTGCCCATTTTGCTTTTAGTTTATTTTTAATAGGGTCTCGTGCTTTTGCCTGGACCATCCTTGGACTAAAATCTTCCTATGTCCATCTCCCATGTGGATGGGATTACAGAATCAAACTACCATGCCCAACTTGTTGGTTGAGATGAATGTCTCACAAACTTTTTGCCTATGTTGGTTTTGAACCACTTTTCTCCTATCTTACTTCCTGAGTAGCTGAGATTTAAAGTTCATTTATAAATGCCAAAGTATTCTATGTACATAATATATACATATAATAAAAATATAAAGAGTAGAGAAGTACAGACATTTTTAAAACAAAATTTCAATTCTTGTTAGCATGCTAGTCTCTCTCACGGACTTACTAGCTATGATTCAAGAAATGTTGAATGTCAAAATACACAGAAAACACATGTGCTTTTCCAATACAAATAGAGCCCACCCATTCCTCAATCAATGAGATCCCACCATCTCTATTGCTCTCTAATAACTTACCTGATGAGTTGATTTTTCTTGGTTATATGTCCCTATCTGCATCTCACTTCTGTTTCCTACATTATCAGGATGGTAGCAACTGCACAGATATGCTGCTGTACCATCTTGTGTGATCGCAGATCCATAGAGTGAACTGGTGAATCTGTTTTACAGAAAGCTGGACAGTATCTTTCAATATTAGTAATCCAATTTGACATGAAGGAATTTGTCCTTCAGATGTGCTGATACAGGCACAGACACAAGGAGGATTACTGCAGCACTGTTCATACCAGCAGGAAAAAAAAGCCATCTACATAGTAATTAAAAAGGGGTCAAGTTAATATATTATGGGGCCACGAGTATAATTACTCTGAAGAAAGAATCGTTTTAAATCAGTTGTGCTGTTCTTGCTATCAGAGGCGCCTGTACACACACACACACACACACACACACACACACACACACAACCACAAAGAAGAAACTCAAAGTTGCTCTTTATAAGGCAGCTGGCTAAGCTACTTTTTTCTACTGTAGGCTTAAAACTTAGCGTGAGCTGGGGGCCAATGGCTCACGCCTGTAATTTTAGCTACTCAGAAGGCTGAGAGTTGAAGATTGTAGTTTGAAGCCAAGCCCAGGCAGGGAAGTTGGTAAGACTCTCATTTCCAATTAACCATAAAAAGCTCACAGTGGAACTGTGGCTCAAGTGGTAGAATGATAGTCTTGAGCACAAAAAAGCTTAGGGACAATGCCCAGGACCAGAGTTCAAGCCCCAGGACCAGAAAAACAAATAGGAGCCATGAGCTCATGACTCATGCATGTAATCATAGCTACTCAGGGAGGCTGAGATCTGAGGGTCGTAGATCAAAGCCAATCCAGGCAGGAAAGTCAGTCTTATCTCTGATAAACTACTCAGAAAAAGCTGGAAATGGCACTGTAGCTCAAGTGGTGAGGCTCAGAGACATTGTTCAGGCCTTGAGTTCAAGCCCCAGGACTGGCAAACACACAAACACACATACACACATACAAACCACTATGAGAAAAAAATCAAGTAATATGACAGTCAAAGAAAGAAATACACACAACCAAAGAGAAATTCAGACAATTAAAACAAGTTGATCTTCTGAAAGCACAGACCACATGACAGTCACAAGCTGGGGACCTTACTGGTCATTACTAGGAAAACAAAATGTGATGCCCTCCGGATGTTCTAGAAGTATTCACAAACACTGTCCTGAGTTTGAACTCAGGGCCTCAGGCTTGCTGGGTTTTTCTCCCTCATGGCTTGTATTTTATCACTTGCGCCATGTCTCTAGTCCAGCTTTCTACTGGTTCCCTGGAGGTAACCGTCTTGTTAACTTTTCTTTCAGGCTGGCTTCAAACCCAATCCTCTAAGTCTCAGCATCCTGAATAGCTAGGATTATAGGTGTGAGTCATCAGTGCCTGCCTACTATGTCAAAAGACAAAGACCACAAGGCCAACTTATCCTAGGCTCCCTCAGCCTCTCCACACTCACTGTGAGGCACCAGCCTGCTTCACTGAGTGGCCAGGAGAATGGCTAGATGAAGTCCTGCAGCCAGGTACAGGCATCTCTTTTATAGTCCCTGCTTCTCCATCGCAAAGCACAGAGCAGGGAAACAGCCCAGGGAAGCCTACAGCTCTAAGGAATTCACCCTCAGTTTTATAGGGGTCATGTGATTGTTTGTGTACTCTGAGAAACACCAAGATCACATCTGCTGCTACATCACAAACAAACAGAAAGGAATGGAAGGTCCAAGAATCAAGGTGAAGGGGTGAGAAGTGAGACCACCAAGTAGAACTGCAGCCAGAAGACTCCATAATTGCTGACTACCTAGCAGGCTGTGCACTGGTGGAACTCAGGCATCCCCTACTCAACTGCACATTTCTTTCTGGAACAAGTCAGAAAAGGCCTTTATTCATGCTGTTTTACATTTGCTCTTGGAATTCACGCAGCCAGGGACCAGAACATTCTTGCTGCTGCCTAATCTGTAGTATAGCAGCAAAGGCAGCATCGCTTCCTGTCATTAGGATAAAGCTGGTCTTCACCTCCACCTTTTGTCCCTCCCCAACTCATGCTGTCCTGATTCCATTCTTTCAGTGGTAACACACAGACACAAATGTCTGCCATACAGTCTGTCACCACGAACCAAGGCAAGCTTATCACTTGGGTTATAAAATTACAAGAGACACTCAGGACTGGTAGCTCACAGATGTAGTCCTAGTTACTTGGGAGACTGAGGTCTAGAGGATCCAGTTAGAAGCCAGTGCAGGCAAAAAAAAAAAAAAGTCTCCAATACTCCATCTCCCATCAACCAGCAAAAGCTGGAGTGGAAGCATGCCTCAAGTGGAAGAGCACCAGCCATGAGCAAGAAAGCCTAGTGAGAGGAGGAGGTCCTGAGTTCAAGGCTCAATATCAGTAATAGATAGAGATAGACAGATAGATAGCCAGACAGATATATAAACTATAAGGAAAAGCAAATTTAGTACCTCAGAATTCTGCCTACAGAGCTGTGGGAGCCAATCAGTGGTAGAGAGTTTGTCTAACATGTGAGAGGCCCTGGTTGCATTCCTAGCACCTAAATCTTTCCTACTCTGATCTTATACCTCCATTTGAAAAGGAAAACAAAAATCCTCCTCATCCATACTTCAAGTTAATGCAAAAGTTGGGGAATTTACAAGAAGGGATGACCTACAGGAAAATTCCACCCCCAAAATGAAATGGCCCAAACACTTAGGCAGAATCCTGTGTGCACCCTCCCCGCCCCACCCCCACCCCTACCTCCCCTTTCCCATGTACTGCTAGGGCAGAGTCCCTGTTTGGGCCCTCTGGAATGTCAGCTCTGGTAAACCATGTCCTCACCTGTAGAATAAGGGAGAAATAAAACCAAGAGGGAAGTTTGATTATCCATCTTGGGACTGACACACTCCTACCATTTCTACCCACTGATCCTCACCAGGGCCACACAGTTGAAGGGGGAAAGACTTTGCCTTTTTTTTTTCTCTCTCTTCAAAATGACTTCCTTTGAAATAAAGAGATTTTGAAACAGTCAAGCAGAGCTATGATCCCAGCACTTAGGAGGCTGAGTCAGGAAGATTGTGAATTCTAGGTGGTCCTGGCCTATACATGTATGGTAAAATCCTGTTGAGAAAGAGTTGAAGGGGGAGGGAGGGGGGAAGGGGAGGGATAAGAGAGAAGAGACAGGAGTAGAGAAGAAGGAAGAGGGAAAGAGAGGGAGAAGGGAAAGGGGGAGAGGAAAGACAGACAGAGAGAGAGAGGAGAGGGAGAGGGAGAGGGATTTGGAAACATTTTTCAACAGCTTCAAAATTTGGTGTTGGTCTGTGTGTGGCTCAGTGGTAGAGCACTTACTTGCCCAGCATGTGCAAAGCCCTGGGTTCCATCAAATAGAAAACAAACAAACAAAAACAACAATGAAAGTGGCATGTTTCTGATCAACTGAAATTGATAAATAGCCATAATGGGCTTTTAGGACTGGCTTGCCTCCACAGAGAATTCGCCTCCCTCCATAGCTGGCCAAGATGGATTTCTAGTTCCATGTGTTGCACAGGGAGACTGAAGAAATACCTTCCAGAAAAGGTTTTACAAGAAAATAACATACTTAAACATTACTAACTCCTTTTTAAGAGGCTTTTAAAATTCAGGTACTCTGTTATTTGGCATAGGAACAAACCAATATAAATTCTTCAGTGGAAACCCTGGGCTAGCAAGAATGATGGAGCAGGATTCAAATCCAGAGGGTTCTGCCATCAAACAAGCCTTCTTCAAGTTCTGATCCAATGCAAAACACTCCAAGAGCCACAGTCACTGCAGATCAAAGAGACCACCAACTGCCACAAGGAAATGCAAGAAAGAATTTTAATGGAGTTTTAAAGCAGGGCCTTAGTGCCAATGGCTCACACCAGTAATCCTAGCTACTTGGGAGGATGAAATGAGGAGGATCACAGTTCCAGGCCACCTCAGACAGAAAAATTTTCAACCAATACCTGGTGTGATGCCTGTGACTATAATCCTAACTATATGGGAGGCTGAGATCAAGAGGCTTGTGATTCCAGACCAGCCCAGGCTCAAGAGTCCATGAGATTCCCCATCTCAAAAGAAGCAGCTAGATGTGGTGTCACATGGCTATCATCTCAGCAACAGTGGGAAGGAAGGGTGGTAGTACAGGGATACCCAGGCAGAAAGAGAGACCAGAGGGCTGGAGAGTTGGCTCAATGGTACAGCACCTGACTAACAAGCTACAAGGCTTTGAGTTCAAACCCGAGTATCCTAGCTATTCAGGAAGCTGAGATCTGAGGATCTAGGTTTAAGGCCAGCCCAGACAGACTAATCTGAGAGACTCCTATCTCTAATTAACCAGCAAAAGCTGGGCGATAGAGACATGGCTTAAACAGTAGAGCACTAATCATGAGGGGGAAATCCAAGTAAGAGCATGAAGCTCTGAGTTCAAGCCCCAATACCGCCGACCCCCCCCATAACACACAATACCTCTAGACACTCCGTGAGCCCACCCCACTCTCCTGCTGAACAACTTCTGCCACCAGCAGTGTGGAACCTGAACAGTTCTAAATAATATGATACAGAAAACATGGAAAAATTAAACATTGATTGGAAAGCTCTGGAACTAACAGTGTTTTCTCTAGCTAGAGACACTACTGCTAAAAATAACACAATGAAAACCATATTTGTCTCTTCTACACAATGGCTACAGAATATAATTATGGGCTGCGGATCTGTCCATGTCCACAGTAGAGACAAGGGAGGAGGTGCCAATGTCTGGAATACAATGGGGGCGCAGGACAGGGAGTCCAGCTCCTATCTTGTGCCTCTGCCCTGTAGCACCCACAACCCCTAAATGGTTCAGGTTCCTATCCACAAACACCTGTACTATCAACTCCAGACTTTTCTTGCAGGGCTAAGAAAATAATACGGGGTAAGTAAGACTTAAACATGTAGCTCTGTGCAGCACAAAATAAATGAACAGTTCCAGCGTAGTCAAAAGAGATGACGGGAACATTAATTAATTTTGTAAAAACACCAATGTCCCCGCTCCTGTGACACACTTTGCCTGTTAATTAATTTGTAGAAATTATTGTCAGAGCTGAGAGTTACTTTAGTAACATTTGGTTTTATTCCCCCCCCCCATGCCCACTAAGATCAGACAAATGTAAGAATGTAAGCTAGTTTCTTGTAGCTTTCTGAGCCAGATTGTTCATTTATAAAGTGTGATAAAAAGACTGAGAACCTTATTTGAGCTGTAATAATAAGATGAAAAGACAGAAAATACAACTACGTCAAAAAGCAAACCACCAGACAAACAAAAACTTGGTAAAACAGTCCAATGTCTTACACATAACAAATAATAATCATTTCTAACATGAAACACAAGACTTACAATTAGGCTTCCATACTGCTATTATTAAACCCATTTTAGGAAGGTGAAAACTGAGGCTAAAGGTCATGAATTTACCTTCCTCAAGTTGCACATGGTAAAGCCAGGACTCAATCAATACTCACAATTGTGGCTGCTACTAGGGCTTGAACTCAGTGCCTGGGCTATGTCCTCTGGCTTTTTCTGCTCAAGGCTAGCACTCTAGCACTCCACTTTTGACTTCCTTGCTGGTTAAAGACAAGCATCCATGAACTTTTCTGCTCAGGCTGCCTTTGAACCACAGTCTCAGATCTTAACCTCCTGAGTAGCTAGAATTACAGGTGAGAGCCACAAGCACCCACCAGCAGATAGTTTTAAAAAGTAGTTTTTGTTTCAAAACTTTCAAGTTCCCATTTGCCAGGTATCTGGAAACCCTGCTTTAACCCCCTGGCATTGTCCATAGAGAGTTTTCTTTGTGCTCTTTCAAAGCATGGAGGAGATGAGGAGCGGAAGCCTAGGCTCCAGAGTTCTTTTCAGCGAGTGCACCCATTCCTGGCCATCTGGATGTTACCACATCCGAAGGGCTGCTCCTTCTGTTTACTTTCCCTCACCTGTGCTGGCCTCAAACACAGCCCACCTGCTTTAAGTAGCCAGGTTTTGTTTCTTAAAAGCATGCTCTAGCAAGCTACCTTCATCTCCCACGCTCCCTTTTCTCCCCTATTACCCTGGAGAAACCTGTTTCTGTCTTCTTGGAATCCCAAACTTTTGTTTTCCCAACTCTAGCACCGAATATCTCAAATAGAGTATCCCCCCTTCCCCACCCCCCCACACACAAAGCGCTTCCGTGAGAATAACATACAGGTATGTTCTTACTCCTGATTCCAAAACTATTTCTACGATTGTCCGTGGATCTCACTTTTGTTTTTTGTTTTTTTTGTATTTTACTAGGTGAAAATACAGAACTATACAAAGTCTGGACTTTAGAGTAAGAGGAAAACACATCTACATCTGGAAATAATCACCAAAGACCTGAAGGCTCTCACTTCCATCTCAGATGGTCCTTATCTACAGCATTCTTAGAGTGTTATTCACCCCGGCTACAATCAGCACAATGCAGAAGGCAATACTTATTTTGCAGTGCTTTTCAAAAATCTCAGTTCATTCAACAACAATAACAACAAAAAGCCCTTCAAACAGCTCCAAAGCCTGAACATTCCTTGTGAGGAGAGCTCAGTTTTTTTTTTTCTGCCAAGAGAACAATGCACTGAAACAAATCATACTCTTTCCAGATAAATTTGGGCAAATAATTTACAAAGAAAAAGAGATGAATATTTACCTGGACCCCGACTCCACAGTGAAGGCAGTAAAAGCTGAAAATTTAATTCATCTTCTGTAAGTTTCTAATGGACTCCGGAGCCATCCTTCGTTTCTGTCAGGTGAAAACCCTTCCATGTTCTCCCCGCTTTGCTTTTGCAGGGTTTCCCCCCAAGCAAAACTCGTAATTTGCATGAAACCTACTTGTAGCCTATAGGACTTCTTTGAGTAGCTACTTGTTCCACTGTCTGTCTTGACATGCTCTTTCAAGCATGACATCATAAATCTCCATGGAAACTCTAACCCCACCTGCCTACATGCCAACGTTACCTGTCAGGCAGACTTAAACAATCGTCTGAAATAGTTCATTAATGAAACCTTTTCAGGATCTCTTGGATCTCCGTGCACAGTGTAATTTGTGCTGCTGGCAGAAACTTAGCCAAGAACGATGGCTTCATTTTCAAAGCCTGAGCTGTTGTGCAGAAAACAATGATCAAAATTATAGGCATTCGTTAATCTGCCCCTCCCTGTCTAACAATGCACTTAATAGATGGAAGGAAAAAAATTTCTTTTTTTAAAAAAACAACTACTCTGTCACATGCGTGCCCCTCTCTGCAAGATGAAGTTACTAGGAAAACTCAGGTTTTGCAAAACCTTCAACTGATACTTCTAAGCATTCCTACTCAGCTCTGGCAACCCCCTACCTACTTTTCACTGGCAAAACTTGCAAAACAGGTTCCTTGTCTGTGTGTGTGTGTGTGTCTGTGTGTGTCTGTGTGTGTGTGTGTGTGTGTTTAGGGCTAGCACATTTTCCCTGGGTCTCTGTAGTTCATAGTGGTGGTAGGTGTGGGAAACTTTTTAACTCTTTCCTGACAAAACCCCATCTTTAGCATGCCTATCCCAGTAGTTATGCCAGTACTGGGGCTTGAACAGTGCCCCTTAGCTTTTTCTTGATTAAGACTGGCATTCTACTACTTGAGTACAGCTCTACTTCTAACTTTTTGCTGGTTAATTGGAACTAAGAGTCTCACAGACTTTCCAGTCCTGGCTGGCTTTGGACCAAGATCCTCAGATTTCAGCTTCCTGAGTAACCAGAGTTACCTGCACCCAGCCCATTGCTGTATTTTGAGCAATGGCCAACAGGCTCTAAATGACATCCAATCTTTCATTCATTCATTTTTTTCCCCACTGTCTCAAATTTTACAGAATTCTCATTGTTGGTAACAAAACAGTAGATAAGTTTCCACTGCACCCCTGCAGCGCTGGCAGCAGCAAGAACTTCAGGATCACCACAGACCCTTGCTGTTTGCTGCATCTGTCCTACAAGTTTACAGAGCAAACATTGACCTCTACACCTGGGAAAGCCCAGGCTGCTATCTGCAGAGAGAACTGTGCCTGCCCACTTCAAATGTGCAGAACTGCTCTTCCCATAGAGGGACTAAAATTGTATGATGCTTTATCAGACAAGTCATGATGCTGTTAAAAGCAGCGGCATCTTGATGCTGTCCTCATTTGGCCGCCATAGGAAAAATCTGTGCCAAGACTAGATTAGACCCGCCCTCTCCGTTGTCTTGCTGCTGGGATTGCTGTGGCCTGAAACTTCCCCAAGTTTCCCACATCATTGGAATGATGTCATCCTTGGTTACAGATTCTTTGGTCAGAATTTACCTCTGCTTGTCTGCCCTTGAATGGGCTGAGTCCCTTTCACCTCGGAATTATTTCTGTGATTATCTCCACGTGCTTTTCACATTCTGATTTGCTTTCATCTCTTTCCCAAGTTTGATTTCAGTAAGCAGAAGCTGACATGTTGCCATTTCCTAAATAATCCAAAGAGATCTGGCCCATTATAACCCCTCTAACTTGTGAATGCACACATTCTTTTCTCTAATGGAACTTTGAGGAATAACTCTAATTCAATAGTGTATCCACCACATCTGCAGGTTTCAGGAGGAAAATTGAGATCTGGTTCTATCTTGTTTACTTCACATTGTGTTGGTGACCCACTGGGTAAAACAAAGCTTTGGCTTCATATGGAGGTATTTGTAACCCAGGCAGTAATTAGCCAGGTGATAGTGGCTCATGCCTGTAATCCTAACTACTCAGGAGACTGAGATCTAAGGATCATAGTTTGAAGCCAGCAAGGGCAGACAAGCCCATAAGACTCCTATCTCCATTTAGCCAGCAAAAAGCCAAAAGTGAAGCTGTAGTTCAAGTAGCAGAGTGCCAGGCTTGGGCAAAAAAGCTAAGCAAAACTACAAGGTCCTGAGTTCAAGACCCTGTACTGGCACACATGTGTGCACGTGTGTGTATGCATACACACACACATCTTGAAAATATAATACAAATAACTTGTGAAGAAGTTCGATTTAACCACATTTGGCCTGGGTTTTTGTTTCTTTAGGACAGTGTTAGAAGCTGTCATGTAGAAAAGAAATGTTTCTTTGACTTGAAAAATCAGGTCTTTGATCATTAAAATAAACAGCCATATTTTATACAAATCACACCATCTAGTGATGTAGGAATGACACCATTCCCATTCTCCAATTACTTGAGACGGCTCAGATGGTTAATCCATGATGAAATATCACTGTGCATCAATCAAATAGACTCGAGATATAAACCTAATGTGGTGGAGAAAGCCAAACCCAACACATTTGTGCTTAACCAATAGGCTTAATTTTTTTTTAATTCTCACAATTGGGGTTATTAAAAATCCTAACTAAATTAAACCAGGTTCAAAGGATTTTTAACTTGAAAAAATACCAACTGGAAGTACATATGAGCTTACAAAGGATAAACACACATCTTCTGTAGATCTCCCACAGGTATTTGAGGTCAACAGATGTTCAGGGCTTCTGGAAACATCCAGATGGGTCTAGACTACCAGCCCTGTAGCATCTGGGTGGGAGCAGTGTTGATTTAGCTCCCTGCTGCATGCAGGCCAGTTGGGACTGTATGAGGCTGGGGTAAGGAATTACAACTCTGGGCTCAGCTTTCAAAGCTGGAGGGAGTAAATCACTAGGGCACAGATATGGTTAATGCAACACCAAGCTCTAGATGGATCTACAACCTGAAGTTCTGGTCTCAAGAAAACTGACAAATACTAAAAACAAAGGAGAAAAAAAACACTTTTCTTTCTTTCTTTTTTTTTGTTTGGTCTGTTGTAGGGCTTGAACTTAGCAGAACCTGGGTACTGTTCCTGAGCCTCTTTGTGATCAAGACTAGTACTCTACCACTTGAGCCACAGTGCCACTTCCAGTTTTTGAGTGGTTAATTGGAGAGAAGAGTCTCATGAGGACTCTTCTCCCTGAGTTGGCTTCATACTACAATCCTCAGATCTCAGCCTCCTGAAATGCTAGGACTATAGGCATGAACCACCACCGGCACCTGGCAAAAAACATATTTTATGAGGTGACAACATACTCTAGGTATCACCCAAGAATAAGGGCAGTTAGATTTTTGAGTATAACTGTGCCACTCATAGAAGCAATTCCTTGATATTAAGCTCTTCGTCTTTTAATTTTTTTATTTTAGTTTTTTATTTTAGCAATGATCCATTTGCATTTTGATAGTATTGAGATGGTGCTGGAGGTGATAGTAATTTCATGTGCTACTTGGCTAGGCTACAGTGTCTAGGTGTTGAGTCAAACAGGGATCTAGAAATTGCTGTGAAGGTATTTTTTAGAGGTGATTAACATTTAAGTTGGTAAGCTTTGAGGAAAGCAGATTAATGTCCATAATTCAATCAGTCTAAGGCTTTAGGAGCAGAGACCAAGCTTTGCTGAAGAATAGGGGATTGGACTATTGGTCTGCGTCTCTGCAGAACCCTGACTAATGCAACTGAAAACTCCAGTCTGTGTCTGTTCTGTAGTCTTTTGTTTCCTGGCATTGGTTTCCCTCCTCATCTACCATCAATTGTCTAGCAGTCAATTTCACTTACAGCACATATAGTTATATCAAATACAGCTTGTCAAGACCTAAACTCAACAACTGTTGAGTGTTTACCTAGCATGAACCATATCTAATGAGAGAAGAATAGACAAATTTGCTAGCAAATTAAGATAAACAATAATAATCAAGTCCATTGTTTGTTATGTTCCATGTTAACAGATTGAATCCTCCCATGAAACATAGACTGACCAATTGAGCTAAAAGAGCAAAGTGACATTATATACAATTTCCAAAAAATACTCATTAGTACAGAAAAGTTGAAAACAGATGGTAAGTGCAAGCAAATATATAGCAAAAGTGGCTTTATATATATATATATATATGTACACATACACATGTATAGATGTATATGTATGTTCATTTATTTACTTATTTTTTGTGCTGAATCTAAACCCATAGCCTTGTACATATACTAATCCCATGTTCTACTACTGAGCTACATCCACAATCCAAAGGTAAGAATATTAAGAAAATTTACCAAACGCTAATATTAGAAGACAATTCATGAAGAGGTACAATTGGGACACAATTGTAAGCAACAAACAACAAAGCAACTTTAAAAAAAAACCGTAAAGCAAACCTCTTAGGAATTACAGTGGAAAACTTCATTATACTTCATTTAGAAGTAAACAGCACTAGAAAAGAGGGTTCCATCTTTCTGAGTTCCCCTCTCATGTGGGAATACTATCTGTCTCCATGTTTCAATAAAACTATTTTGCCTACTGCTAAAATTAAAATTAGAAAAAGAAAAGAAAAGAGAAGTATGCAAGAAAGCATCCCATGAACAGCAGCACACTTGGCAGACTTTGAACAGTAGTGACTCACTCATTTTATATTCAGCACACTTGTATAGGAGAAGGTTGTTCCTATTGAAATGTTTAAAAACAAAAGGGAAAAAGGTAAGAACCAAGAAATAGAGGCAAAGGAAGAAGAAGATAGAACACCAAATATGGAATCAGCCTGCCATCAACACAGCTCATTCAAGCCATTCATTCGTCTACTTTGTGTTCAGCGCGGTGGTGCTGTGGAAATAGAGCTTTTGACTACCCTAGAAGTGATGTCAATAAATGCCCACAAAGCAGTCTTCGCACAATCTTCTACTGGAACAATACTGCTTTGGTGCAACCTCTCATTATTTCAGCAAAGCACAACTCCCTCTGCATACTGCAAATCAAGCCTTCCAAAAACACTGTTCATCACTGACTCTCGCCCTTTCGCAGGGTTTTCGGATACCTTCTGGAAATCACCAATAAGGGAACTAGCCGGAAGGAGAAAGAACAGAGTGGGTAAGACAAAGATGCTGAGATGAGGGTGTGAGGTGACTCCAGGGCTTCAGGGAAGTGTGAAAGAACCAAGAAAGATGCTATAGGGTTTTGTAAAATAACAAAACCAAAACCTACCTAGCTCAGCCCAGATCTTGTCCCTCAAACTCTACCTCCATCAACAGATCCCAAGGGTTGACCTTGCAGTGCCCTTTCTCTGATGACTGTTGCTAATGGCACTTCCCAGTTCTCTACTCACAGGTTTCTACACTTCCACAGGTAGAACTTCAAGACTTCCTGAAGAATCTAGCACAAGTAGAAGGCACACTGAGACCAGAACCCAGGCCTGGCTACCCCAGTGAGTTCTCTCTTTTCTTCTATGATGCTGGTAACAGACAGCCCTTTGCACACCTGTGTCTTTCTCCAATCTGTCACATCAGTCTTCCTTCAGTGTGTCAATGTGCCCTCTGGCTGAGCTCCGGTCCACAGCCACCATCAGGACCATATCACAGTGGTATGGACTGTGCCATTATGGCCAGGCCTTTCCCACTGTCCCTTCCACCTCGCATTAAAAGCCAGCTTTTACCATTGCTTCCACTCTACTTCTGTACTCAGACTGTGGTTCCCTCTGTTTGCTGGTCCTTGCTTTCTTTTAATGAGTGTGCAAGTCTCAACACAATCTGGCTTCTCTCTGCTGGTATCTACTAACTTCCCCCTCTCCAAAGGCCATGTCTGCCTCCCTTAGACCAGCCATGAAAGAGGCCCCTCCATTCTTTTCTCAACGTTGTCACTCCAGTCTCCATCCGCCTGTTCTTGCAGAACATGATCTATCAAATATCCTTTCCACAGGTTATTTATTTATTCTTTCATTCATGTATTTCTTTTTTATTGTTTTGTGTGCCAGTCCTTGGGCTTGAATTCTGGGCCTGGGTTCTGTCCTCAAGTTTGTTTTGCTCAAGGCCAATCTCTAACACTTAGAACTACAGCACCATTTCCATCTTTTGGGTACTTAGTTGGAGATAACAGTCTTCATGGATTTTCCTGTTCAGGCTGGCTTTGAACCTCAGTCCTCAGATGTCAGTCTTCTGAGTAACTAAGAGTACAGCTGTGAGCCACTTATGTCTGGCTGCCAAATGTCTTTTAAAAATGTACAATATGTGGGACATTAGGGAGATGGAGATAATTGGGAAACAGGAGCCTGCCATCAAGAAAGAGACTATTTAAACTCTGTTGTCCAATGTTAAATCTTTCTTTCCCACTGCGTTTCTACTGCCTGAGCCCCTAGCATGGTTGTTCAGTAACTGTTACCATTTCCTACTGCATGACCCCATAGAACACGAATACTTGCAACAGGTATTTTACTGGATGCTGGTGGCTCACAACTATAATCCTAGATACTTAGGAGGTTGAGCTCTAAGATCAGCCTGGGCAACAAAGTCCTTAAGACTCTTACCTCCAATAACCATCACAAAACCAGAAATGGAGCTGTGGCTCAAGTTACAGTAGCAGCTTTGGTCAGAAAAAGCTAAGCCCTGAGTTCAAGTACCAGTACAAGCACATAAAAACAAAACAAAAAGCCCACACAATAAAATGGGTAAAATGGATTTGAGAAACTCATTCTTTTCTATGTAGTACAAGGGTTCAAACCCATGGTATTACCCATGCTAGGCAAGCAGTGAACTATATAAATATCCCCAGCTCCAACATTGAATATTTCATTCCTCATCCACCTGCCCCCATCCTCCACCTGAGATTTATTCATGGTATTATTAGCACATTTGAAAACCCCATCAGTCCTGAAGCGTGGAAATTCATTTGACTGCCTAACCAAGAATTTTCCTCCTATTTGGAAGTCTCTTCCCATTCCTCAAGCTATTAACAGCCTGCAACCTAGGGTTCTGGAAACATACACTTACATATCTACAGCATTGTAAATTAGCATTTCTACCATTTCAGGAAACCCAGGTCTACTGGCCCTGGATTTCCATGCCTGTCCCTACATAAGAAGAGTTTACAGATAATCAGTATCTACAATGGGATCATGTCCAATTCGAGTTCTGCATCTATGCACTGGAGTGAAGTGCATGTGGCTTTCTTTCTTTTCTTTCTTTCTTTCCTTCCTTCTTTCTTTCCTTCCTTCCTTCCTTCCTTCCTTCCTTCCTTCTCCCTCAATAATAAAAATTTCCATCTCATTTGGTCTAGGTTTTATTGACTACTGCTTTCTAGGTGTCTCCTGACAGTGCCTTACTGCTATACTTTATTCTTGTTTCTCCCCTTTGCTTTCCTATGGAATCTGGACACCCTTTGGCAGCTTTTCCAATAGAGCTTTATGCTGCCATTTTAAAGAACTCTTAATACAACACTGTTCTCAAGATGTTCTCTCCTGTTGTACAACACTAATTAAAATGAAAGTTACCATGGAGGTTGGTGCCAACCAATTAAACATGGACCAAAAGAACAGTCCCACTGAGGATTCTTTTTTGATTTTCCTATATTCTGTGTGAATTCCAGCCAGGAGGCAGAATTCAAGTAAAACTGCAATTCTTGGATTTAGTTTTGTCAGTCACTGAAACCATGTTCAAGATGTCCTACTGTGCAATAATCCAGTAATCTGATAGAATCACCCCCACATCTTTTTATCATTATCATTATTAATTACTATTAAGTTTTCAGTGGTGCTGGGTGGGCACTGAACCTAGGGCCTCACACTTGTTAGGCGAGTGCTCTATCCACAACCTTTTAAGTCACAATTCAAAATGTCATTCTTAAATGGAGCACTGCTGGCTCATGCCTGTACGCCTAGCTACTCAGGAGGCTGAGATCTGAGCCAGCCTGGGCAGAAAAGTCTGAGCCACTCTTATCTCCAATTAACCAACTAAGAGTGAAGGGAAGGCTCTAGCCTTGAGTGAAAAAACCAAGCAGGAGTACAAAAGCTCTAAGTTCAAGCCACAGTACTAGTACAAAACAACAACAAAAATTCAGTCCTCTAGAAAACCCTTCTAGTCTACTTCCTTCATTCCTTGAGTATCATTGCCTTTCTTAAATATTAGACATTCTTCCTTTTTCATGTTTTTCCTATTGCTTTTCATCTTGTGTCAATTTACATGACTGCTGTATCTGATCTCTAACCACATACTCATTTCCTTTATACACAGTCAAGATTATCTGGAAGTTCTCTAAGGGCAGAAATGTTTTATACTGATTCTTCTAATCCTCTTATTCTGTGTTCACATGGCTTAGTATTTCATCAAACACATCTGTATACCATTTCTCTGGCTACAGAGTCTGCTTCTGCTAGGACTCTATTGTTCTTCCATTTGCTGGGACAGCTCTGGCCCCAGTAGCATTTCTCCAGTGTCACCCTTTGTGAGTTTCTTCCCATATTTTTGCCACTGTGTCCTTAGTGCCAAATTATTTTTCTTCTCCAAATTGTTATGAAAAGCTGATACTTTTTTCACTGTAGGACCACCACTAAATCTCACACGTACTGCCCTTGAGCAGAGTGTATCAAGATGGCTTCTGCACAAGATGAAAGGAGCTGGAATTATGACATCATTATAAGGATAGCTTCTCTGGAGACTTGCCCAGGCAAAAACAACAAACTTTGTATGTATGAAAAAATACAATGTTTTTTGTGTCATACAACAAAACATCACAAAGAAGCCATGGGCTTGTTAAGAAGCATAACCTAGCCCATCCTGACCAATACATCAGTTTGATGTTCTATCAATACATCAACATGCATCTCCTTTCACCTTCTTTTTTTTTTCTTTCATATAATTGGTATTTGAATGGGGCCAACTGGTATTGAAGAAAATAGTGTGCAGAAGAAAGAAATTGCCAGAGGCAGCTTGTACATTCTTTTCTGGCTTGTGACCTCAAATGGCCTCTATACAAACACATATTGTTTATCTTGTAAGTGTGTAGCACTCACTTTTCAGTTTGTGGCATTGTCTGGGGGGTCTCACCACAAAGCCCTTTATATCATAGGCTTCCTGAGATGGGAAGTTTGCGATCTGGCAATGATTTCCTCTCTTCCATTAATCGTGGTTTTCATCTGGAAAGCTTCCTGGGCCCGAAAGTGAGGTCACAGTGAGAGGAATATCAGGGAGTTGTTAGCTCATCTCACGCCGTTAGCTCACCTTCCGATCCACTTATCTTTATATATGCTTGGTCTCTATCGCCATACCATAGGTCATGACTATTCTCTATTTTATTCGAGATGGAAAGAATGTTTTCCCACTTCCATTTTTAATGCTGTTCATTGTTTTCTGTGAGATTAAAGATTGCCTTTACTTGACCAGCTTGAAGGAGACCTCAGGTAGACTTGCTGTTCTGATTCAAATTACAGTTAAAACATCTCTCTATCTCTCTCTTTCTCTTTTGGTCTTTAACTTTCCATGATTCTTAAGAAAATCAAACCAGGCATTAGTGATTCATGCCTGTAATCCTAGCTGAGACTAAAGGCTGAGATCTCAGGAGGCTGATATCTCAGGACAGAAGATTTGAAGCCAGCCCAACAGAGAATCATGAAGACTCATCTCCAATTAACCAGGGACATGCATTTCCCACAGGCAGCCAAGGGAAGGCTAGGGGTGAGGGATGCAAGGAAGGCCTCAACAATGGCTGATGGAGAAGACCAAAGACCTCAGACTTTCCTGACCCTATCTCAGCCTCTTAAGGCTCACTTTATCACCCTATTTCTGATATGTTAAATGTTAGTTACCTTTACATCTCTTTTGTTCCTCTGTATTGAACTGACGAATATATCAGACTTTGAAACAGAAATATCATACATAGAACTGTAATCACAAAGAAGGTACAATATATTCCTATATTAAAAGTATATTAAAATAAAGATTAAGGTTTTTTTTTCCAGAAAGGTTTCTGAATAAGAGTAGAAAACTATTCTGTAGATGAGAGGCCATGAGCCTGTTTTCATCTTCCTTCCTTCTTTCTTGTCTTCTTTTCCTCCCTCTTCCCCCTCCTTCTCCTCCTATTCTTCTCTCTTCTATTTTCTTATTTCCCATACTGAGCCTTCTTAGATTTGTCAAGCAGATGCTCTGCCACTTTGAGCCATGTCTCTAGACCATTTTGCTTTCATGCTTTTTTCAGATAGTGTAAGAACTTTTTGTACAACAGACCTGGACTGCAATCCTCCTGTTTATGCTTCCCAGATGTATGCTAGGATGACAGGTATATACCACCATGCCCAGATTTTGTCTTGCTAACGTCTTCTCCCCCTTCCTGGGAGGGTCTGAATTATTCACCTCCCGAGTTCAGCCTCTTTAGTTAATATTGTAGGTATGAACCACTTCATCTGGCAGAAATCCGGTTGTTTTCTTTTTTTCTTAGTGAAAATGTAACAGAAATGAATTTGTCAATTGTATAGTTGCTCAATGACCATGACTGTGAGTCACTGATGAACGGCAGACCTTACTGGACTTGGAGAGTTCTTTTTAAAAAGCATTATTCCAGCCGGGCGCTGGTGGCTCACGCCTGTAATCCTAGCTACTCAGGAGGCTGAGATCTGAGGATCACGGTTCAAAGCCAGCCCAGGCAGGAGAGACCATGAGACTCCTATCTCCAATAAACCACCAGAAAACCGGAAGTGGCGCTGTAGCTCAAGTGGTAGAGCTCTCGCCTTGAGCTGAAGAGCTGAGGGACAGCGCCCAGGCCCAGAGTTCAAGCCCCACGACCGACAAAAAAAAAAAAAAAAAAGCATTATTCACCAGACACAGTAGGCTCATGGCTGTAATCTTAAGTATTCAGGAGGCTGAAATCTGAAAATCACTGTTAAAAGCCAGCCTGGGTAGAAAAGTCTATGAGACTACAGTTGACCAACAAAAAGCTAGAAGTAGAGCTATGGCTCTGAGTTGAAGCAAGGCCAACACAAACACAAACAAGTAAAATGGAAAAACGAAAGAAACAGAGAGAGAAAGAAGGAAGGAAGGAAAGAAGGAAAGAAAGAAAGAAAGAAGAAAGAAAACAAGGCCCTTGTCTTCCAAAAACGTATTTGAGGTAGCAGAAACAAATATAAAGAAATATATCATGATTAGATACAGATGCAGTAATATAGGTTTTGACCAGCCTAGAAATAGCCTGGGAAGGTGGCTCAGTGGTAGAGCGCTTGCCTTGCATGCCTGAGGCCCTGGGTTCCATTCCTCAGCACCACATAAACAAAAAGAAAAAAGCCAGAAGTGGCGCTGTGGCTCAAGTGGTAGAGCGCTAGCCTTGAGCTGAAGAGTTCAGGGACAGCGCCCAGGCCCAGAGTTCAGGCCCCGAGTTCAGGCCCTATGACCGGAAACAAAAAAATAAAAAAGAAATAGCCTTTCTTTTCCTAGTTACTAAGGAATTAGCTTTCCGTAGCCCTGGGGTTCCATAGCCTTCTGCAGTGTGGTCAACAAGGAGATGTACAGGACGCTAGGTAGAAAAATGAACTTTTCAATTTAGGTAAGGGAAGGGGGGAGTGTAGTTGTGGAGGTGGGAGGGAAGGGATGGTAGGAGAAAAACAAAGGAGGAGGCAACAATGCTTGATAAGAAATATACTAAATAGGGGCTGGGAAGGTAGCTCAGTGGTAGAGCGTTTGCCTTGCATACATGAGGCCCTGGGTTCGATTCCTCAGCACCACATAAGCAAAAAGAAAAAAGCCAGAAGTGGCACTGTGGCTCAAGTGGTAGAGCGCTAGCCTTGAGCTGAAGAGCTGAGGGACAGCGCCCAAGCCCAGAGTTCAGGCCCCACAACCGGACCTCCCCCCCAAAAAATTAAAAAATTAAATTAAGAAATATACTCATTCCCTTGCTCATGTGATTATAACCCCCTCTGTACAGTATTTTCACAATAAAAAACTTATTAAAAGAAAAAGAAACCAAACCTAAAGCTTTTGATAGAGGCTCTGTAAAGTCTATCAGAAAGATAAAGATTTTTACCAGACTAAAAGCACTGAGCAAGTCTCTCTGGCTGGAGTATGGAAATCGAGTTGCTGGTCCCCTAGCTCTTCCTCACCCAGGTCCTATAAAGGCTAAGTGTCCCTTGCTTCTAAGCTACCTTCCTCAAATTCACAGGTCAATCTAAGTTCAAGCAAGGCCAACACAAAAACAGATAAGCAAAATGGAAAAATGAAAGAAAGAGAGAGAGAGAAAGAAGGAAAGAAAGAAGGAAGGAAGGAAGAAAACAAGGCCCTTGTCTTCCAAAAATGTATTTGAGGTAGCAGAAACAAATATAAAGAAATATATCATGATTAGATACAGATGCAGTAATGTAAGGTTTTGACCAGTTCAGAAACTGGGACAGGTAGGCTAGATCAGAGAGGACTAATCTGTTTGTTTGTCTTCCTATGTAGCTCAGTTGGTCTTAAATTCCTTCAGCTTCTACCTCTGTAATTCTGGGATTATAGGCATGTCCTAGACCACCATATCTAGAGTGAAGAAGGGCTAATCTCTGTAAAGGATGACCAAATTTTTGTGTTTTTTTTTAAATAAGTTTTTTATTGTAAAAATACTGTACAGAGGGGTTACAGTTAAATGAGCAAGGTAATGAGTATATTTCCTATCCAACATTGTTGCCTCCTTTGTTTTTCCCCTACCATCCCTTCCCTCCCACCTCCACTATACTCTGCCCCCACCCCCGCTGTGCCCCCCCCGCCCTCCCACCCCTCCCCCCTCCCCCCCAAGTTGTAAAGTTCATTTTCAATATAGTGTCTTGTACATCTCATTTGTTACAATGGGTCAACCTGTATCCCTATTTAAGCATTGTGTTTTTTCCCTTCCCCTCCCCAAATTAGACTGATATCAAATACAGTGAAAACAGGGGTTATACCGTGGGGGAGGAACATACAAAATTATTTTACTGACTGGAAGATAGGGCCATGTCTTTTTTTTTTTTTTTTTTTGTCAGTCGTGGGGCTTGAACTCTGGGCCTGGGCGCTGTCCCTCAGCTCTTCAGCTCAAAGCGAGCGCTCTACCACTTGAGCTACAGCGCCACTTCTGGTTTTGTGGTGGTTTATTGGAGATAGGAGTCTCACGGTCTCTCCTGCCCGGGCTGGCTTTGAACCGCGATCCTCAGATCTCAGCCTCCTGAGTAGCTAGGATTACAGGCGTGAGCCACCAGTGCCCAGCCAGGGCCATGTCTTATATTATTCATGGTGCCTTTCCATAAGAGTCAGCAAATAGATATATATTCAAGACAGAAAGGAATGGAATCTTAATGTAATGCTCAGCACAAGAAAAAATGAGTTTCAGAAATATATTTATTTTCTGAAAGTGGGGGAAAATAAACCTTATCAGGTACTTAGGAACTTTTCTTTTAATTAATTTATTTATTTTTGTTTAGGTGGTACCAAGGAATGGGACGCGGGGCCTCATGCCTGCTAGGCCAGCACTCTACCACTAAGCCACATTCCCAGCCCATGGGAACTTTTGTAAAAGAATTTTAAATATGGATTTTCAAATAAGAACCTCTTAAGAGTGTTCTAGAAACAGCACTAGCCAGGAACGTATAAGGCTAAGAACCAGCTTGGGAAAGGTTAAAAGGTTCCTTTCTCTATGCTTTATGATGTAGATTCTATTGTCCTTGAGTCAAGAGAAAACTGAGACACAGAAAGTTAAGTCCCAACTCATACAATTAGCATGTGGTGAGTGTAGGATTCCAGCCACCCCAGGACTCCACAGCCCTGCCCTAGCCACCAGGACCTGGGGCATCACCTCTGATTGCCTGAAAAATTAAGAAGGCTTAGGAATGTGAAAGGAGAGGATAATCAGTGCACTACTCATCTGCAGACAAGTATTTGTCACTAGCAATGTTTATTTGTATTTTTTAAGGACAGCAGATGGGTGTATAACTTAACTTTTCAATAGTTTAGACTAAAGAAAACTCCAAGATTCTTAGACTTTTTTTCCTGCTATCAAGATATCAAGTAAGGTGTGGGATACAGACACATCTTTTTCAATATAGTACCCTCTCTTCTCCTCCACAGCCAGCTAACAGGGAGACTGTTGGTATTTAGATCCTTAGAATCTAGAAGAAGGAAAGGACAGAAAAAGGGATAAAGGTACTGTGAATCAGAAAGTAGCAAAGCCAGAAAATGAAGTGGTGTTTGCAGAAATTCCCTACGCCAATGGCATAACTCATGTCTGCTGTTTACAATGCTGGCTGAGATTTTGTTTAATAAAGCATCACAGCAGACTGACACGTATTTGTACATCAAAATCTGTATGAACAAGGTGGCTCACACCAGTCATCCCAGCAAAACCCAGGAAGAACAAGATTTGAAGCTAGCCTGGGCAAAAAGGTACACATACCCTCATCTGAACCAATGATAGCTGGACTTGGTGATGTGCACCTATCATCCAGCTTCAAAGGAGGTATAAGGAAGAGGACTGTAGGTCCAAGATCCTATCTAACAAATAATGAAAGCAAAATGGGACTAAGAGTGTGGCTCAACTGTACAGCAACAGCCTAGCAAGAAGGATGCTTTGAGTTTAAACTCTAGTACCAAAAAGAATGCAAGCTGGGTACCTAATGGCTTATATGTTATATAATCCTGGAGTATTGAGATGAAAGGTTTTATTACTTTGCCCAGCTATAACATACATATATTTTTTTGGGGGGGGGGGGTCGGTCGTGGGGCTTGAACTCTGGGCCTGGGCGCTGTCCTTCTGCTCTTCAGTTCAAGGCGAGAGCTCTACCACTTGAGCTACAGTGCCACTTCCAGTTTTCTGGTGGTTTATTGGAGATGGGAGTCTCACAGTCTTTCCTGCCCGGGCTGGCTTTGAACCGTGCTCCTCAGATCTCAGCCTCCTGAGTAGCTAGGATTACAGGCGTGAGCCACCAGCGCCCGGCACTAATATATTTTTAACATGGAAAAAGATATCATATTTGATCAACTAATTTCTCAGCAACATGAATATAATTTCACTTTCTAAAAGAGTTATTCTCCCTTCTCATTGAACCCCATTGTTTTGGGCAGTGCTTTGTTTTAGGAATTGAACCTAAAGATTCCTGCACATTAGAGAAGTACTCTGCCACACAGCCATATCACCAGACCTCAAAATACAATTTTCTTAAATTTTTTTTCACTCTTAGTCCCTGTGGTCCTAACCTATGTATCCTACTATACTGCTAAAACTTAGAAGCCATGACCTTCAGCTTGTAGAATAGGAAAATAAGCAAGTTGTCTATGTTAGCCTTATCTGAGTTAAAATCCTTTCTTTTGTTGTTGTTGTTAAAAATGTATCTTATTTTATTTATTTATTTTAGTTGTGCTGGTATTGGGCTTGAACTCAGGGCCTGGACATTGTCCCTTAGCTTTTTTACTTAAGGCTGGTGCTCTACCACTTGAACCCTGGCTCTACCTTTAGCTTTTTGCTGGTTAGAGTGTCACAGACTTTCCTGCCCAACTGGCTTTGAACTATGTGATCCTCAGATCTCAGCTTCTTTAGTAGCTAGAATTATAGGCATGATCCACTGGCGCCCAGCAAATCCTAACATTTTCTTGGCAAATTGTGTACTGTGTGTGAATTTCCTCCATCTGAACAGATATAGATAAAATGTAGTACTCCCCAAGAAAGTGACAAAAAGAGGCACAGAACCCAAGACTAAAGTCCACCGCCGTGACCCACCTACTGTCAGCAGAAAAGATTGGCATTTTCTGTACTTTCTTCTGATAAAAAAAAAAAAAAATAGCCTTTTTTTCCCTAATTACTAAGGAATTAGCTTTCCATAGCCCTGGGGTTCCATAGCCTTCCGCAGTGTGGTCAACAAGGAGATGTACAGGACGCTAGGTAGAAAAACGAACTTTTACAATTTAGGCGGGGGGGGGGGGGGGGGGGGGGGTTGGGGAAGGGTAGTTCTGGAGATAGGAGGGAAGGGATGGTAGGGGAAAAATAAAGGAAGACTCAACAATGCTTGATAAGAAATATATTCATTACCTTGCTCATGTGATTGTAACCCCTCTGTACAGTATTTTCACAATAAAAAAACTTATTAAAAAAAGAAAAAGAAACCAAAACCTAAAGCTTTTGATAGAGGCTCTGTAAAGTCTATCAGAAAGATAAGAGATTTTTACTAGACTAAAAGCACTGAGCAAGTCTCTCTGGCTTGGAGTGTGGAAATCGAGTTGCTGGTCCCCTAGCTCTTCCTCACCCAGGTCCTATAAAGGCGAAGTGTCCCTTGCTTCTTGGCTACCTTCCTCAAATTCACAGGTCAATCTGATAACAGGGCAGTGAGGTCACACTCCTGTGACCCCCACTAACCTGCTCAGTCTGCTAGAAAGATAATAAAAACAACCTGAAGCCACAGGGGGGCAATATCTCTGTGGTTGTCAAGATAACCAGAAAAAACAGGTAGCTGGAGACAGCTGAAAGGAAAACAGGATTAAAAAGAAGAGGGGGGAAAAAAAGAGCAGAAACTAAAGCCCCGTGTCAGCTTGAGATTCTATTTTGCTTCAACAATAGGTTTTTGGATTTGGGCATTCATTTATTCATCTAGTTTTTTGCTGGTTAATTGGAGATGAGTAGCTTGAATGCTGGGTACTACTGCTCATACCTATTACAATCCTAGATACTCAGGAGACTGAGATCTGAGGATTGAGGCTCAAAGCCAGTCCAGGCAGAAAAGTCTCCAGTTAACCAGCAAAAAGCAGAAGTGGAGCTGTGTGGCTCAAGTGGTAGAACACAAGCCTTGAGTAAAAAAAGCTAAGTGAAAGCCTGAAGTTCCGAGTTCAAGCTCCAGTTCTAGTACAAAACGAAAACACAAACAAGTTACGTTGCCTTCCCTTTCATGGAAGAATGAACTATGTAAGCAGAAACGGCATCATATTCATACCTGGTCTCGCAGCCTCTCTTGGTGACCCATGATGGCAGTGGCGTGATGGGGGTATTTCTGCTTCAGATGCTCCAGAAAAGCTTCTCTCTTTCTATCCATCTCAGATGTTTGCATTCCCAGTATTTCTTTGGAACTTCGGGGTCCACCTAGAGTGTGTCTCCTTGGGATATTTCGAGCAGATTTAGAAGTTGAAGCTCTGTTGTTTCCATTAGAAAGGCGTTCCTTTGTCCTTCGGCATTCTGCATCTTCCACTGAGGTTACCTGCAGATTGCCCTTCTCTTGTTCTGCAAAATGAAACAAATGCAGTCCACAATGAATGATTTCACCTAGAAATCACAGTTATAGAACACCAACAGACTTTTCTCTCTCTCTTTCTTTCTTTTCTTGTTTCCTTCCTCCTTATTTCCTTTCTTTCCTTTTCTTTTTGGTAACAAGAAGAAAAAAAAATCCACAATTAGAAGAAATAGTAAAAGTTGTATTTTAAAAATAAAAGATGTTGTGGCAAATTCTTAGCTATTTCTGACCGTCTTTCCCTGCATTTATTCCAAACAAGAACACTAGGTCAGACAGGTTGTTTGTAGGCAATTAGGTAACCCTTTACCTTCCTCTGTAATTATAACAAAGTTAATGACAGTGATTCTTATTATTTCTGTATTTTTAATTACAGCTTCATCTTGGTAACATGCTTTTATATAATTTTATAATCTGAAGGTGGTTTCTGAACATGTGTGCATCATCAAGCAAACAATCACCATCCTGCACAGGAGTCAGATAATCATAGAGAGATGAGATGGGAATAACTCAGATTCCTTCTCCATTAGCATAAGCCAAGCAGGGAGAGGAAGAGTAGTGCAGGTAACTGTAAAGGCATAGGCACATTCCACTTCAGGTGGACTTTATGTAAAGCACACAAAGAAAGGGAAGAGCTATAATGTTTTGCCAGCCTTGAGCTAGCTAGCAGACTTCAAGTTGGTTTCTCCTTAGATCATGAAAGATGTAAAAGGTTGGTGCTTAGACAACAGGACTTGGATAGAGAATTCTCTGTCTGTCTGTCGTCTCCTCTTTCTCACTCACTCACTTACCCACTGAATCACTCACTCACTCACTCACTACTGTGATCAGTGTTAGCCTCAAACTCTCTGGGTCCTCCTGCCCCCATCTTCCTTTTGGGTAGCTGGGTTCAGAGCTATGCAATGAAGGGTTGTCCAATGAGAATATTTCAGTTGACTGAAAACAGGAAGTTAGTTACAGCTTTAAAATGCTAGGCTAGAGGGAAAAAATAAAGAACACTGAGCAACCACTCAGAAGTTGGACAGACTCTGGTCACGGGGGTTAGAATAACGTGTCCCTGTCCTGTGAAGTCCCTGAAAAGCTGGGTCTTGGATATCTTGGCATTCATCTTAGATTCAGAAGGTCACACAATTTGACCTCTCTCCACTTCATTTTTCTTCATTAATAAAATGGAGATGATTGAACTGGCATTAGAGATGCCAAGAGCTTTCCACCTCTAAACCCTTTGAATCATTCTAAATTTCTTTCTATTTTTTAAATAGTAAGCTTCCAATAGCAGCTTATTTGCCAAGAATGTATCTTTACATGTGACACATGTGAGAACTCTGTTCATCTGCATCTCAGATAAACAGAGACTCCAAACTTGCCAGCAGTGATATAAAATAACAAGTGTCCAGAGTTTGGGCATAAACCAGCCCCTAAAAGCCAAGTTACCAATGCACTTTGCTTCTTCTTTTCTAGAAATGACAGCATATAGGACTTTAGGTAGAGACTCTTTTTGGTTAGGCTCATTTCCTGTTCCAGTCTTCCAAAGCTTTCTGTGTGCTCTGGGAGACATTCTTATTTACCCTTCACTTCTCATTACTTTGCTAATTATAGCATCTCCATCAGACACTGATGAAGAAAGGAAGGAAAAACACAGCCAGGAAAGTTAATCCTCTTGGTGTTGAGCAGTTTTTGCAGCAAGTTTAAGTGGGGAGAAGAAAGCTGGGTGCAGGTGGCTCACTCCTGTAATCCTAGGCTACTCCAGAAGCTGAGATATAAGGATCATGATTCAAAACTAGACTGGGTAAGAAAAGTCCAGGAGACTTTTATCTTCATTTAACCACCAAAGAGCAGGAGGTAGAGTTGTATCACAAATAGAAAAATCTAAGGAACAGCATCCAAACCCTGAGTTCAGGTCCTATTCTAATAGACAGACAGACAAACAAGACAGATAGATAGATAGGGAGGAGAGAGAAGTCTTAGTTTAAAAGATACCATGGGGGCTGGGTCTGATGCCCTGGGTTCGATTCCTCAGCACCACATAAGCAAAAAGAAAAAAGCCGGAAGTGGCGCTGTGGCTCAAGTGGTAGAGCGCTAGCCTTGAGCTGAAGAGCTGAGGGACAGCGCCCAGGCCCAGAGTTCAGGCCCCACGACAGGGCCCAAAAATAAATAAATAAATAAAAATAAAAGATACCATGGTATTCACTGTAATTCCATCTACTTAGGTTGCCATTTTAATACTCAAACTCCCATCACACCTTTGGAATGATCTTTGTTTCCCAATGCATAGAAGTAACAGAACGTACTACATAAAGCAAGAGTCAGGGCTTGAGAATGTAGCTCTCAGTTCTCAGCCAAGCATCCAAAGCTCTGGGTTTGATCTCTGATACCACAAAAACTAAATAAACAAAGCTAAATGTAGAAAAAGCTGAATCTTGATTAATCTGAAGAGGTTTAGCTCTGTATTTGAGTTTGTGTCACATATGCATTTTTTTTTTTTTTTGTCAGTCACAGGGCTTAAACTCATGGTCTAGGTACTGTCCCTGAGCTCTTTTGCTCAAGGCTAGTGCTCTATCACTTTGAGCCACTGTACCACCTCCAGTTGTTGAGTGGTTAATTGGAAATAAGAGTCACAGGTACCTTTCTGCCCAGGCTGGCTTTGAACTGCAATCCTCAGATCTCAGCCTCCTGAGTAGCTAGGGATTACAGGTGTGAGCTATTGATGCCTGGCCATACATGCATTTTTATATTAGCTAAAATTGTTACATACTTCATTTAACATTGTTGACCTCCCCCCACCCCCACCCCCGTCCCGATATTGAAGTTTGAACATGGGGCTTCAGGCTTGCTTGTTCCATTGGTGCTCTCTATCATTTCAGTCACACCTCTAGCTCTGCATTTTTCTGGCTAATTAGAGATGGACTTGTGGACTTGTCTGTCCCAAGGCTGGCTTTGAACCATGATGCTCCAGGTTTCAGGCTCCTAAGTATCTAGGATTACTGGTATAAGCCACTGGTGCCAAGCTTAAGTGAATTTTTAAGATTACTTTTAACATAATTAAAATAATGTACTTTTTTTCAGCAAATTATCTAGGACAGCTAGGTTAATGAACAGAATAGAATCTCTGATAAGGCAATTTTTTTACATGGTCATAACACACACATCCCCATATGTCCCTATCGATAAATTCAAACTACCCAATCCCAACTGTTGGAAAGATGCATTCTGCCCAACTATAATGCCCCCCTGCCCTGAGCCTAGGAGCTACTCTGTTTTACCCAAGGATGAACAGCCAGAAAAATAGTCTCTTGGAGACCTTAAAAAGCTTCCCATTTTCTTCCTTACTGCAAATTGGGAAAATAACTTTTAAAGGGGGGGGGGGCGTGTCTTGGAGGTCATTGTCAATCTTGTATCAATATTAACCTTTGGATCGCCCCAACCTGCTGGACTGTAAACTCTTTCTAACATTTTACTCATCAATCTTCCATTGCTCTTCCACTTTTTCTCTTTGTTCTGGATTTTTTCTTTTTTTTTTTTTGGTCCGGTTGTGGGGCCTGAACTCTGGGCCTGAGCACTGTCCCTCAGCTCTTCAGCTCAAGGATAGTGCCCTGCCACCTGAGCCACAGCGCCACTTCCGGCTTTTTTTGCTTATGTGGTGCTGAGGAATCGAACCCAGGGCCTCAGGCATGCAAGGCAAGCGCTCTACCACTGAGCCAACTTCCCAGCCCATGTTCTGGATTTTTTCTAAAATGTCACTGGATAAAGCTTAATGTGATTTGAAGGAAAGCAAAAACAGCAGCAATAGTTAGCAGGACTGGAAGGTTCCAGGCAGGACCACCAGGCAAACATTTAATGCTGGCCAAGGCCACTCCCTCCCTTTGTGTCCCCCTCCTGCCTTGGACTCCCAGCCAATGCTCCCTCAGCCCTACCTGCCTCAAGTCCCACCACTAGGCACCTGCTCCACTTTGACTAACACCCAAACAAACCAACACTTTTTTTCTTTTTGCTTATGTGGTGCTGAGGAATTGAACCCAGGGCCTCATGCGTGCAAGGCAAGCGCTCTACCACTGAGCCACCTTCCCCAACCAACACTTCTGGTCCTTACAATACCACCCCTCACTTCCCAGTCAGCCTCTTGCTCTGCTCCTGGGAACTGCCAACCCCTACACCTGGGCAAGAAGTCACAAACCTACCAACCCAGCCACTGAGTGGGAGAATGTGGCCTTTTAGCGAAGAAGAAGAACCAAGCAGGATCACAAATAAACAAGAGAAGGAGCGGGCAAAGGACATGTTGTCATGATTCCACAGCCATGGAGTCAGAGATCCAAGTCCCGCCAATTCTCCATTGATTCACATGAATAGAAAAATGCCCAAGTGTGGAGAATCTAAGCTTCCAAACAGAAATACAATTCTATTTCTTGTTCGAAATGCACTTTGGGTGCTAGCATTTAAATATGGGTGTGTCTCGCTGTTTGCTATTCTGAGAATCCTGGTCTAACAAAATAAGCTGGAACATGAAGACATGGCTTGAGAGATGAGAAAGGCGCTCTCTGTTTCCTCTTCCTGCCCCTCCCAAGAGCCCTAAAGTCTTCCTAGGAGGTCACATGGAGTGGGGCAGAGAGCAAGCAGGAGATTAAAATGGAAAACAACCCCTTAAACATTCCCTAGAGCCCAAGAGGGGAGGAAAAAACAGAAAGGCTGGAGAGACACTCCTCAGCCTTCCAAGGGGCTTTCCCTTTGGATGTGAAGGGCTCTGGAAATTAAAAATGCAGGGAGGGGAGAGACACTAAACAAGCAGAGGATTATGGAAAACTGGACATCCAAAAGAAGACACCCATATAGCACAAGCTATGCAGACAGGCAAGTGTAGGAGCTGCCAAAGTTGGCTTCTTTGCTATACTCAGGTTACTCTGGCTGGGTCAGTTGACCCCAGGCAAGGGATTTGGGGCTTTGCCTGATTCAGGCATCCCGCACCTGCTGTAAGCCAGTGACAGTGCAGGCATCCCAGGGATCCTTTATTTTATTTTTATTTTAGTAGTGGTGGGAGTGAGCTCACAGCCTTGCATAAGTTAAGCACACCCTATCACTGGGTGCAGGATGTACTCAGATCTTATTCTGGATTATAATCTGGACCTAGGGATAAAAGAGCTCTTAGGAAGATGCTCTGGTGGCTGGGAGGAAGATGGAGCGGTCTGAAGCCTGTGGAGATGTTCTTGCTTAAGGAGAGCTACAGTTTTGTCTGGCTGTACAACCACTTTGGGTTAACCATGGCATCCATGGCATATGCATCCAAATCATCACATTCTCCTGTGACTCACACAGGAAGTTTGTACTCCCCTGTCCCTCCATCTCACTGGACCTTAGACTAACTCCAGTCCAAGTTACATGGGCAGAAGTAATACCGTAAGTTCCCTCCTGAAAAATCTTCCACACACTCTCTCTTTACTCTTTGGCCAACTGAATGTAAAGAATTCAGCAGATGGAAGCTTTCTGAGGGATGTGAGACATGATGAGACAGAAGGACCCTGGTTGGGTCGCCTGGGAAACGCACCAAGGCCGGAACCTAACACTCCACTGGGCTTGCACCAGACGTTAACCCTGACCATGCAAAGCGACCAAAATGACAGCGTCGTTACAACTCACTGTGGTGTAATAAACATACACTGCTAAATGCTCACAGGGTCTGTTTTTCAACTCCTTTGTCAAGATTGTAAAGATCACCGTCAGAGACAAACTGGAATGGAAAGTGTAACTGAAACCAAGCCATTACATCCCTCTCAGCTTAAAAACTGAAATTAATAAAGGAAACAATTCCTAGTATAGAACTTAAATAAAACAGAAGTCTCACCCCTACCTAGAAAACCATTCTTGTATGGCAAGTATTGATTAAAGTTGATTGACCCATTCATTCATTGACACAAATATTTATGGAGTGTCTGCTCCATCCACTGAAAGAGTTAGGAGACAGAGTGGTGGGATTATGATCAAGGTAGACTCAACTCTGATGGTGGTAGTATATGCCGGTAATCCCAGCACTCGAGAACTTTGGAGCTGCCAAGTGCTGGTGGCTACTTAGCTACTCAGGAGGCTGAGATCTCTAGATTTGGAGCCAGCTAGGGCAGACAAACTTTTGAGACTCTTATCTCCAATTAAGCATAAAAAAAACTGGAACTAGAGGTGTGGCTCAAGTGGTAGAGTGCCAGCCATGAGTGGAAAAAGTAGAGAGATGGAAGCCCTAAGTTCAAGCCTCAGTAGTGGGAAAACGAGAAGCAGAAGGGAAAGGGGGGAGGGGTAAGGGAAGGAGGAGAGGAGGGAAAGAAAGAGGAAAGGGAAGGGAAGGGAAGGAAAGGAAAAGTAAAGAAGAGGAAAGGGAAGGGAAAAGGGGAAGGGGAAGGAAAAGAAATGAACACAGACAGGAGGAAAGAGAGTCAAGGCTTGACTGTTTAAATAGGGAGTTCCAGGCTAGCTCGGGATGAATAGTGAGAACCTGTCTCCAACAAAACAAAACAAATTCCCTTTCATCATTGAGAAGTCTACTTGTTAATTAGAAGCAGACTACAAACAAATAATGCACAATCGAAATGTCAGGTGGTGACAAGTGCTTTGCTGAATAAGACAGAACAAGGGGATAGCAAAGGATGAGGCTATTTTAGAGCACAGACCTGCATGTCTGTCATTCTCTGGGCTGGGAGGACACTAGACAGGGCGTGGGGAAGCAGGCAGCTGGACAACCACCTGCACAGAGCTTTCAAGACCTTAGGGGCCAGGGCAAAAGTCCACACTTAAGAGGGCAGACCGAGGCATCCCAAGGAAGGCTCATTCCCCAGAACCACACTCAGGTGCCCAAGGCCTTGAAAGGGAACAGGAGTCAGATTCCAAATCCACAAATAATTGCCAAATGCACCAAGGTGGTACACTTCTGTGGTTATCCATGAACTAGCTATGGAACTCTTAGAGTTCTATTAGAACTCTTGTTGGGGAGTCATATATACCAGCTGGCCCAAACAGCTCTGGGTGACAACTGTTGCCCAGTGAAATTATTCATACTGTTCTCTTTCACTCTCCAGGGTTTCCCCCTCTCCATGAGTTACATGATCACCCCAGGGATCCTTATCTATAATAGATCAATTAACTCAAAGTATCAATAGCCTTTATTTAACAAATGTTTTTGTGGAATGCCTTTTATATGCCTGGTGCTCTGTAAGGTGCTGGGAACACAAGGGTGAATGAGTTGTGGTCCTTTCCTTGAAATGTCACACTGTGATTGGGTGAAAGGGATGCACAGGCTAAGGACAATGGTACATGAGGCATTATGGGTGATGCTGGCCTCATTGATGCTCCTTGATTACAGACCTCAGGCTGACCAGAGTGAAACCAAGTTCCTTGAAGCATCATATTCATCCAGAATTCCTGTTCTGAAACTCTAACTGGGACTTGTAATCTTTCCAGTTAGCCCATCCCAATCTCCTTAGTCTCTAAATGCTGAGGTGACTTAGGCTTGTACTTCTGTAGTCAGATCCAGTCCCAGGACATTTCTCACAACCCCTAGTCCTTTCTCAACTCCAGTCATCAATATCCAGATTAGAGTCAATATCTCTTGACACCTGATAAACTTCTCAAGCTTCATACATGCTGTGAAATGCTTTTCAATCTTCCAACCTCCTGGATCAAAATAAAACAAAAAACGTATTATCCTGACCCTTCTTTTTCTCATACTCAATTTCTTTTTTTAACTGGTAGTGGGGCCTGAACTCTGGGCTTGGGCCCTGTCCCTCAGCTCTTCAGCTCAAGGCTAGCGCTCACCACTTAACCCACAGTGCCACTTATGGATTTTTCTGTTTATATGGTGCTGAGGAATTGAACCCAGGGCCTCATGCATGCAAGGCAAGCACTCTACCACTGAGCCAACTTCCCAGACCTTAATCTTTTTAAAAAAAATTATTTATGTGGTAGCAGGGAATTGAACCAGGGCCTCATGCATGCTAGACAAGCACTCTACTACTAAGCCACTCTACTAATAAGCACTCTACTACTAAGCCCTCATATCTTAAAAAAAAAAAATTATTTTCTTTTTGTTTTCTTCTGCAAATTCTGAGGCTTGAACTCATGACCTGGATGCTGTCCCTAAGCTTTTGTGTTCAAGGCTAGTGCTCTATCACTTGAGCCACAACTTCACTTCCGGCCTTTTTGGTTAATAGAGATAAGTCTCACAGACTTTCCTGCCCTGGCTGGTTTTGAACTATGACCTTCAGATCTCAGACTACTGAGTAGCTAGGATTACAGGTGTGAGCCACAAAGACCTGGTGAGCCAATTCTTTTGACTTGAGCTTTCCATTTATATCTAGAAACTAACTTCTTGTCAAAACCTGCTATTCACCATCTGGCCCATACTAGCCCTGTCCCATGCCTGTTTTTCTTCTAAACCTTCCAAAGAGGCCTCCCTGCCCATCCCTCAGTCCCACTTGGGTTATGCTGCATCTGTTACCCAGAGTCATCTTTGAGAACAGGTTCAGGTGCTCAGTGGTAGGGCCCTTGACAAACATAACTGAGGCTCTAGGTCCTATTCCTAGTGCAAAATTAATTAATTACCTATAATTAAAGACAAGTCCCTGATAGCAGCTCCTTATCTCTATTGAAATAAAAGCAAAACCTGACACCTGCTCTGGGATTATACCCTGAACATCTTTTCCTCCCATCTTCTACCATATATATAGATAGATAGATACAGATATATTATATATATATATATGACATCAAGTAAAATGTGAATTTCAGGTACATAATGAATTGTTCTTTTGGAAAAGTATATCCTAAGTAATATTTGGCATATATTTATGTTAAATAATTTATTTGAAATTTAAATCAACCTGGGTATTTTGTATTTTTATTTGCTTAATCTGACATACCTGAACGTAATATGCTCTACATTTTGTTTATTTTATTTATATTTGTATTGGCACTGGGTTTTGTACTCAGGGCCTTTCACTCTCTCTTAGCTTTTTTGCTCAAGGCAAAACAAAAAACAACAAACAAACAAACTACCACTTCAGCCATAGTGCCACTTCCAGCTTTTTGCTGGTTAATTGGAGATAAGACTTGCATGGACTTTTCTGCCTGGGCTGGCTTTGAACCTTAGTTCTCAAATCTAAGCCTCCTGAGTAGCTATAATTATAGGTGTGAGACACCAACTCCTTGCTGAATTTTCTTTATTTGTATATTGTTGGCTTCTACCATCCCACCCCAATTTGGTCCTTCGAATATGAATATAGAATGAAAGCAAATATTTCTTAAGTCTGCCTTTGCAAATTGCTGGAGCCCTCAACAGCTCAGATAGCAACTGCTATGCAACAGAAGCTCAAAATTTTCTGGATGAATAAATAAGTGAAGGAAGATCAATGACTTGTTTGAAAGCCATTTCTTAAATTGCTCCTCTTCTAATTGCTCCCTCTAGAATCTGAGGTATTCCTTTCAGGGGAGGCTGCAGTAGTTAAATTCCTAAAGTATGACCTGGTCTCACTCATCAAAGTACAGGGACCCTACAGTGTGTGAAGAAGAGGTGCTTCTTGTCTCCTGGACCCCACAGATCCTGGGGGCCCTCTAACAGTGCTCTGCTTTCAAGAACAGATAGACAAGCAGACCCCATGGTGTCTTTTCTATGGTCAGGGAGCTTAAGCTTTCCTGAGTTTTGCTGGGAATTTCTCTCTCATCCTGGTACTTTCTGCTGTCTTAGTTTTGCATTTTCATGAGTCATGTGCTACTTCCCTTTTTGCATTCACACACACACACACACACACACACACACACACACACACACACACACCTTTTCCCTTGGGTATAATCCTCACTCCCACACACAGCCTTGCACTCCTGCACATCTTTGTGTTACTAGCTGGCCCCTGGCTGAACCTGGGAAAGGATGGGGAGATGGGGAGGCCTCCGTGTTGAAGGAGCAGTGGTGGGCGAATGCTCTGCCCATCCTGTATGGGCTTTGGCGTATAAGCTTTGGTATCCCAAATGTCAGACCCTACAGGGACAGGGAACCCCCCCCCAGCCCCCACCCCCTCCTTGCACAATTTCTTTGGAACAACCTAAGCTTCTGGAAATTCCCTACGGAAAAGACAAGTCTATTATAAACACACAATGAAAAGGAAACTGGCGGAGAAAACAGTATTGAAATTGCCTCCTTAATGCTGAAAGTTTTGAATGAAAACGCGAAGAAGGCTCCATCTCCCCCATAGAAAAGCAAGTAACCCAACCCGTTCTAATCTCAAGAATAAAACATCTGTAAACTCTGTGATTTAACTAAAAAGGAAAAAAAAAAACAAAACTGCAACTCACGTTCAACTCCCCCCAACCAATGAATGGAAAAGCGGACTCTCCAGAGACAATTTCACCCAAACCAGTCCTTCTGCGGCTCATACTGCATGGGGATGGGGGGGGGGGGGGAGGAGGGAGATTATTAAGAAGCTGCTTAGGGCTTTATTTGTCATAGACTAGAGATAGCGCACACACTGCAGGCTCATTGGGCTACCAATGTGCCAACACCCAACCATCTCTTTTGCTACTTAAGAAAATCTTTGCAGAGATAAAGTGAAGTCCAAGAAATCTCAGCTCTTCTCACTCCTTTTCTTCTCACTCCAAGAAAGAGACTTTTTTTTTTTTGCCTGTGCCAGGCGCCTGGTCGCTAGATTATAAAAAGCAGAGCCACGCAGGGAGGGACACGCGTCCCTCTAAGTCCAGCTCTGAGTGGCTCAGTTACTCACCCTGAATCGCTCTGCTGTCTGCCGGGGAAGGCAGGCTCGGCTCACATTTCTGGCTTTCATTTTCTTCCATTGTCCCTGCCGGCCGCCCAGGCTCTTCTGTCTGTCTTTGGAAACTTCAGAGCACAGTTCTGAAAGCTCCCAGAAAGCGCCTCGAAGGGGCCTGGGGGTAGAGGTGGGGGGGGGGGGGGAGGAGTGGAGAGGAGGGGACCCTGGAAACCCCACCCCAAACTAGTCAACCACTCCGGGGCAAAGTCTGCCTCGCTTGAGAAAACTGCATTCCAGCGCTGGGGCCTCGCTCGGCTCCGTCCTGCCGTCCTTCGGTCCCTTGGACTGTCCGTCCACCCACCGATCGGTCCCTGGGGACTTGAGAATTCCAGGGCCCCCAGAGGTGGCGGCTGTCCCTGCGCCCTGGCGGTCCCCAGCGCCCGGCACGCGTGCGCGCGCGCGCTCCCTGGGAGGCCCCAACAGGTGACCGACCAGTCCTAACCAGGACCCGGCCAGCCTGCTTCCCTCCCCGGGGGCTGCATTTTCCTTCCTCGCTGAGCTGAAAACCCAGCGAGGAAGGAAAGCACTTCACACATGATTAGGGACAGGAACCTTCGCAGCAAGCCAGGGCCCTGCCCTCTTTAATCTCAGGAGCCCAAAGGAGCCTTCCTAATCAGCGGATCTACCTATTCATAAAGAGCAAACAGCAGAACCTTCACGCGCTCACAGAAAGGCCTCTAAACATGTTTTTCGAAAGAACCACCACAAAAACTTCTGAAGGATGTCAAATAAACACTTCCCTGCCCCTGCACTAACTTTTTAGGCACCCGTTAACATCTATGAAGAGGTTTTGTGATTTCCACACAGGGGATTTCAGTCTCTTTGCTTGGATTTTTTTTTTTTTTTTAAGTTTTCACTAACTCCCCTTTACTTTCTGACTCCTCCCCTCCCCCACCACACCCTCACATCTTGATCACAAATTTGAAAAAAAAAACCAAATAAACAACCTAGTAACTTCAACCTTCTGAATTTCTCTAGTTAATTACTTCAAAACCTCTGAAAGACAATTAAAATGCTTCCCCACCACCCCCCAGGCAGACTTCAATTCAACATATTTATTCTCCTCTTAAACCACCTACAAATATTTATTTTGTTCTTTACCTAGTCCTTGAAAAACTGGCAAATTTCCCAGAAAGTGAAAAATAGGAGGCACAATGTCCACACAAAAGGATGGGAAAATAATCTAAGCAACTCTGGCCGAGTTGTTTCAGAGATCTCAATGGAACACAGGAACTGGGAGGAAGAGGCTGTTTTAATACAGGGGTCCACATCATCCCAGGGAAACATCAGCCTCTTGGCCATACCTTGACCCAATTTCAGGCCCATCCAGGCCAAGTTTTGCCTTGATTTAGATCAGGAATGTGTACAGAACAATAGCCGCCCTGTCTGCCAGAGTTTGACCTTGAGTCACCTGTATGTTTTGGCAATAACTAGGGGACATATTTTGGCCACTTTGGACAGCAACATGAGGAAATCTATGAAGGACAAAGGAGAGACTCAAAGAAGGAGAGGTGGCACAGGAGCCCCTCAGCTCCTCACTTGGTTTTTCTTAAACCCCAAGAAGGTGCAATGAATGTTCTAGAAAAGTAAAGCCATGGCTCAGCAACATAAATACACATGGTTGGGTTTACCAGGCAGAATACTCAAGGTCTCTGTGACTTTGAGACACAATAAGCTGGTAATTTTGCTTAAAGGAGGAACTGATCTTATACAGGTTCCATGCTGGTGCCCTGTGGTAAACACCCCATGACTCATATTATTTCCTTAGGTACAAAATGCTCCTGAAGAAAGACTTCTGTGTTCAGGATCTAGGATCCAGATAATCCTGATTTTCAGATAGCTGTTGTCCATTTGTCTTCAGATTATTAACACATATTGATGGGGCAGGAGACTGCGTGGCACCACAATATGGGTTAAAACCCATCTTGTTTTTGTGTGAGAAGAGGCCCCTCTTATCAGTCCCCCCACCTGACACTTGACACAGTACAGGAACAAAATCTGCAGATTCTGAAGATAGTCTATATAGTAGCCAGCAGCCTGTGTAAAGCAGTCTTCCTGGCTAGCTCAAACCCAGACAGCAAAGATCCATTTGTAGATGCCGACAGTGCTATCCTGGGTGGTTTGGAATCCAGTGTCAGGCTTTCAGGCCTCTGTTGATTCCCAGATTGGAGAAAATGAGAGGAGTTCCTGATCACTACATCGGAGCTCATGCCAATGGACCATGTGCTCATGCTTCTGCCAAGTGGATAGTCCACAAAGCAAAGCTCTTTGAGGATGATAGATAGATAGATAGATAGCTAACAGAACATCAAGAATCATAATATCAACATATGTATTTATATCAAAGAACATGACATCAACTCATATGTTTGTAGCAAATTATTTTTCTTTTCTTTTTGTTGGTTGTGGGGCTTGAACTCAGGGCCTGGGCACTGTTTCTGAGCCTCTTTGTGCTCCTGGATAGTGCTCTACCATTGGAGCCATAGCACCATTTCTGTTTTTTGAATGGCTAATTGGAGATAAGAGTCTCTTGGGGACTCGTCTGCCCAGGCTGGCTTCCAACTGCCAACTTCAGATCACAGCCTCTGGAGTAGCTAGGACTACAGGTGTGAGCCACCGTTGCCTGGCAACTTTTGTTGTTGCTTTGTTCTCCCCCCTCCTCCCCACCTTCTCTCCATTAATAGGGTTTGAACTCAAGGCCTCCCACTGACACTCTACCACTTGAGCCAAGTTCCCAGCCCTTTTCTGAGATGGTTATTTTGCTTTTTGCTCAGGCTCACTCCTACTCTGTAATCCACCTATTTTAAGCTTCCCACCCTAGCTGGGATGAAAGGGCTGTGATATCACAGGCAGCCCCCAAACATACTCTCTTGAGTGATCAAACTTTTTGACCATTCCATGGGGAAAATTTTATACTTGAAAATTTTAGGACTTGTGTTGTTCTTCCTTCAGAACAGGAATGGAAAACAATTAAAGAAGGGCCCATATACTGCTGAGAACTTCTCACAGATAGTTCTTTGGGAAACACCAGTTGTATTCTTAAATCTACCTACACTGGATACCTCAGAACCTCAAGAAGATGATGAATTGTCAGTACTGTTATTGAGAAGATACTCTTCTTTCCAGAAGAAACACTCTTTGGATGAGAGGCTCATTGTTTCATTTTATTTAATTTGATTTCTGACTTTAAGTAATGTTACCACAATCTAATCTGCCTAGTGCCATCCTCTGAGGTTTACTGGGACAGAAGAAAGAACTTGAACTGTACTTTTCTTCCAGTCATATAAAGACAGCTACAAGAATACCAAGGAGCTAAATTTTCAACTACAAAGAGCAAAAGTGAAAGGCTATCCCTTCATTAATGGCTCCACATAATGTATTTCATGACTCAGCGTGAACACATGCACACACACACACCCCTACACACATACAGACACATGTACACAGAATCATTGAAAAGACAATGAAGTAGTAAAAGAGTACTGTAAAGGTAATCTTTCAATTATAGCTGGTCTATTACAGAATTAAACTGATATTAGGCGTTCCTTTTTTTTTTTTTTTTTAACTAGTCCTGAGGTTTGAATTCAGAGCCTCAAGGCCTACTAAGCAGGTACTCTACTACTATGCCATACTTCCAGGCCATATTACTAATTTGGATAATGTAACTTTAAGTAGCATTCTCATGATTTCACTTCAGTCAACATCCTTTTTATGTTTTCAAAGGAGAACACATGGCTATAACCAAGACTGAGTGGAATTATCCAGATATGTATTGAATTTTGTTTCTTATATCCTGTGATGAGAAAGGTATCTTAAAATAACGACATCAGGACACCAATGAAATAATGAATGCTTGCTGAAGTCCGTAAATGTACTTTCTGAAAGGCAATGATAGCTGTGAGAACATTGGAAAATAAGTCAACAAAACTATCCAAAAAGAATCTGGTATGGGATGTATATTACACACCAGGGTTCCAAGAGACAGGCTGCTGTGACCCTGTGTAAGTCAGAAAGAAAGGCCATTTAACAACTGGGGAAACGTTTGTTTTATGGCCTCTCTGCTACATGGAGATGCAGGCTCTTTTACTATAGTTTTGAAAGCAAAATGTCAGGTGGCAAAGACGACCTTAGCTGTAAACATAAATCATTGGGAGAAGGAAATAGGATACTATTAATAATTAGAGCTGAACAATAGGTGATTACCTAAATATGATCCAAGATAAGACTTGTGTGATCACTTTCCAAAACTGAAGTAAAGATAGTAAGGCTGTTTGGAGTTTCTCAGTAATGATCCTGCAAGAGAATATATATTCATGTATGTGTATGATGCTAATGAGGCTTGATTTCAGGGCCTCACGCTCTGGTTTAGCTCTTTTTCACAAGAGGCTGGTACTCTAGTACTTAAGCCACAACTCTACTTTTAGCATTTTGCAGGTTAATTAGAGGGAAATGTGTCTCACCAACTTTTTGCTCAGACTGTTTTCAAACAACAATCCTCAGATCTCAGCCTCCTGAATAGTTAGGATTACAGGTCTGAGCCAATGGTGTCTGGCCCAAGAAGATAATTTAAAGTCCTGATTAAAGCAAAGGCCTGGTTGTTTTCAGAACCTCACCTACAATTTCACAGCAGAAAATAAAACTTCCACACTATGAAACATATATGGTTTATCCATCAACTCTCACCTGCTCTGGACTGGCAAATCTTGTGTTCCCTAATTAAAGTCTTCATTTTCACACATTCTGTGTGGAGGACGAGAACCAGGTAACCACTTCTTTTTCTGTTGTTGTTGGTTGTGGGGCTTGAACTCTGGGCCTGGGCGCTGTTCCTCAGCTCTTCAACTCAAGGCGAGTGCTCTACCACTTGAGCCACAGCGCCACTTCCAGTTTTCTGAGTAGTTTATTGGCGATAGGAGTCTCCCGGACTTTCTTGCCTGGGCTGGCTTTGAACCGCGATCCTTGCATCTCAGCCTCCTGAGTAGCTCGGATTACAGGCGTGAGCCACCAGTGCCTGGCCAGGTAATCACTTCTATTTTTGCTGTTCTCTGCAGACGGGAGAAGCCACTCTTGCATGAAGTTCTTAAAACCCCAGCCACTAAGGTCAGCCCCCAAACTCAGGTCTCTCTGGTTGCCCTGGCACTGTCCTGACCCTCCCCACAATTTCCTCCTACAATTATATAATATAAAACTGCACCCAGATACAATGTGGTAATACTTAAAGGGTATGTGCTTTCTGTTCAAGAATCCATTGATGTTCATTTTTATCAGGGTTCTTTTATCTATCCTTGGTTGGGAGACAGAGCTGTGTGGAGCTACCATCTGGGCTGCACATCTAAAAACTGGGCCTCAGTCTTGCTGTGTGGTCACTGCAGACCAATCTGGATTCCAGGTGGCAACTTTGTTCGTGTGTGTGTGTGTGTGTGTGTGTGTGTGTGTGTGTGTGTGTATGCTCTCGCGCGTGCGTGCATCCGTGCTAGCATTCAGAACCTTAGCTTTTTTTGCTCAAGTGGTGCTACCATTTGAGCCACAGCTCTACTTCTGGATTTTTGATGGTTAACTGGAAATAGTCTCATAGGCTAGTTTTGAGCCTCCATCCTTCAAATCTCAGCTTCCTGAGTAACTAGGGTCACTGGTGGCTCATGCCTGATTTAGGTGGCCATTTTTAAATGGAACTTGCAGTGTATAGAATGCTTACCCCTGGCATCCCCAAATGGGCTAAACCATGACATGTTCTGCACTCTCTGGATGTTTGAGGTGTCCTCTGTGAGAACTTTCCCAGGTACAAGTACCCCCTTAGCTTCATTGCCTTTCTCATGACACCCTTATCTTCCCTTTCAACAGAGAGGGTCAGGTGGTAAGGAACGTACGTAGGCCATGTTCTGCTTGCTACTAAAGTGGGAGTGAGCTGGGGAGAGGGCCAATAAGAACTACTAGAACCTGGGAGATACCTGGATAAGGTCAGCACCTCCAGGCCAAGAAGGCTGTTGGAGGAAGGGGTGAGGAACATGATTAGAATGGACTAACAGTGAGACCCTTAGAGGTCACTGTAACACAGCAGCAAGAGGCCTAGGAAGTGCCAGGCGGTCAGGGAGATATCCTTTCTGGCTCCCTCTGCCAGGCTTTTGCTTTCCTCTGTCCACCCCACTACTTCTGTAATTCCCACTTCCTCACTTTCCCTAGCTGGACAGTGGACATGTGTAACATTGGTGGAACTCTGTATAAGCTTCCCTATCAAGAAAGAGGCTGAAACAGATTAGATGTGTGCATAGTGGATATAGTTTAGGTTCACAACCCTTTTTGTTTCTGGGGTGCTGGAGAAGGAACCCAGTACCCTGCTTTTATTAGCACTGAGATGTATCCTCAGGCCAATATTCACCACCTTTGAGGGACAGACAGACAAAACAGTGGAAGGAAGTGACAAGCACTAACTAGTCTTCTTATTTCTCTCCCAAGAAGGGCACAGGTCAGAGTAGTCACACCCAAACCCATGGGATCATCCAGCATCCGGAGACACCTGGGCTAGGAGGGCTCTGGACAGTCGGAAAGCCAGGGTGCTCAGGTGGGTTGGTAAGGTAGGGTGCTTCTGGCATTTGAGAGTTTCTAGGTGAGTGGGACACTCTAGGTGAGTGTAGACACTGGGAAAGCTGGGGTGCTTGAGGATTTCAGGTGCCCACTAAGACTCTTGGAGCTCAGTGATCAGAGCGATCTGGACTACTGGGGTGCTCAGCCCAGCCAACATTCCAGCCAACGTTCATTTTTCTTTTCTCTTTTCTTCTTTTGGGGTGTGTGTACACACAGTACTAGGGCTTGAACTCAAGGCCTGAGTTCTTGCATAGCTTTTTCATTCAAACCTGGTGCTCTGCCACTTGAACCATAGCTCCCTTTCTCGTGTTTTGCTGGTTAACTGGAAATAGAAGTCTTACAGACTTTTCTGCTTGGGTTGTCTTTGAGCCACATTCCTTGTACCTCGTGACCAGCAGCTAGCCTTTCAGGCATAAGCCACCAGGCTATTCTGCCTTCAGTCTCACAGAAGCTCTCAAACCAACCACGTGCTTCAGGACGTCAGTACATTTGCAGTGATTTTAGTTTTCTCTCTACATCTCAGTTTGCAGAACTGAGGGTCACAAAAATGGAGGCCAATTGCTCCCTATTAAAGCCAGTTTTAATAATGGAATGACTTTGGGAGCCAAGTTTAGACTGCTGAAACTCAGGGATGGGAGTCATGGGAGAATTTATAAACTATGCAAGAATTTACAAACTTGAACTTACAAACCATCCCCCAGTTCCAGTTCCCTCACCTTAAGCCAAGGTGAATTTTGTATTGTTTTCTACATGCTGCTGGAGCTCAAAAATGTTCATTTCCAAGATTTTCATTTTCCTTTTGCAATGTCTGCTTTTGCAAACTTAGCAGACTCTCAATTGGACATGATTTAGTGGAATAAAATACTTAATTACAGATTGAGCAAGGGTTTTCATAATGAAAGGATAAATTAGTTAGGACCCAGGGCCCCAGGACAGCATTTTGGCCTAGCAAGTAGAAACTGGATGCAAAAGAGACATTTGTTTGAAAGTGTTTTTCTTCTGCCCATCCCTACCCCCTTATAGTTTCCATAACCTCCCATGACCTGGGGAGAGGAGTTGCAGAAGGGACCTGATTCAGAATTAACAACCAATCAGAATGTTAGTTGTCCCCTTCCCAAACACCTGGGTGAGGTGGGGGCAGCCAATTAGAGCAAAGCCAGGATATAAAACCCCCTAGATTCAGAATCACATAGATGGGCAAGAGAGAACAGACAGACAGACAGAGTAGTAACAGTAGGCTTTAAGCAAGATACTTCTGAATAACATTCTTCATGTCCACTCTCCATTGTCACCTTCCATGGACTAAGGGAGCTGCAACACTGGCCGGCAATGTCTTCCCTAGGCTGCAAAATTAAGCTGATGTTACCTATTACAAGACTGCAACCTGAGCATCTGTGTCCACTGTAGAGCCAGAAGGGCTGTGTAGCCTCTGCCCACCAAAAGCAACAGCAGGAAAAATTCTGTATCAATAACTCTGTATGAAAGCTTCATTTACATAACATGATTCAATTCTTAAAAGTGGAAAGGATGAAATGACCCAAAACCTAAACTCTTTGCCCACAGAACGCACGTCTCCACTTCCCTGCATGACTCCCACATGTGACAAAGTGGGAAAAAGGACCACAGCACAACTAACTGATGGGGATGGGCTTGCTCTGCTCCCACACCTCTTCAGAGGAAGGCTGCTTCCTCTCGTCACTCTGCAAGCCTTGCTTGGTCCAGTCAGCAAGGATCAGTATAGATAGCCCTGGAGGGAAAGACAGAAGGCTCCCGGGCTGGAGGGGAGACTGCAGACTCAGCCATATCTCTTCCTTCCTTCCTTCCTTCCTTCCTTCCTTCCTTCCTTCCTTCCTTCCTTCCTTCCTTCGTTCCTTCCTTTCTTTCTTTTTTTTTTGTCAGTCGTGGGGCTTGAACTCTGGGCCTGAACGCTGTCCCTCAGCTCTTCAGCTCAAGGCTAGTGCTCTACCACTTGAGCTACAGTGCCACTTCTGGTTTTCTGGTAGTTTATTGGAAATTAGAGTTTCACAGACTTTCCTGCCTGGGCTGGCTTTGAACCGCGGTCCTCAGATCTCAGCCTCCTGAGCAGCTAGGATTACAGACGTGAGCCACCAGCGCCCGGCTCTTCCTTTCTTTCTTATGGAATTGAAAGATGAAATATACGGACATGGAAGAGGTAAGGCAGCCGAATGTCCCCACTTTGCCTAGGACTTTGGATGGTCCCAGGATGTGGAAATTTTGGTGTAAAAACAGGAAAGTTCCAGTAAGATGATTGAGTTGGCCACCGCAAATGTAGGCAAGATGGAGGCTGGACGTGGGGAATGGGGATGAGTACCTAAGAAGGTATCCATCAATTCATGCAGCTTCCCTCCACCTGCACACCCAAATGCCTCCTAGCGGCCTCACCACATCACATCACCATCACAGGGGATCAAAGTCTCAACGTGCATTTGGATGGGGACAAACCACATTTCAACCACAGAGACTTCATTTATTCAAAACATGGAGCACTAACTTGCCAGTGGTGGTGCTGAGGATGCTAACATGGGTGAGGACACATAAATGTGTGACTAGCTATATCACATCACATCACATTACATGGTGTGACATGTGCTTCTGTGTGAGCCCTTATCAGTCTCCAAGGAATAAAATTAGCTTTGCTGTCTTTGAATCCTCAGCTCAAAGCACAGCCTTGGGTACTTAGCCATGCTGAGTGCATGAGTTTTGTCTGATGGAATCACTGAAATTAGGATGGAACTTTGAAGACTAAGAAAATAATACTTATATTCACTTCCTCAGAGAAGAGAAAGTTCTACTGGAGAGGTCAATATCATTAAAGAATATGGAGGAAAGAGCAACCACATAGACCAATCACAGGAAAGGCTTGGGAGAGAAGAGGACACATGATCTAAAAGAATAAATAGAAGTTCACAAGGAAAACAGTAAAAGTCCAGGCTCTACCCTACCCGCCACCCCAATGCAACAATCAGTGTGGTGAAAGAATCTTAGCATGCTGTGTTGTCGAGAGGAGAGGCAGGGATGAAAAGAGAGCCAAGCAATAGCAGAAAGTAAAGACAGTTTTGCAGATTGAATCATGTGGAGTGGGTAAGGATAGGCAGAAGACTGCAAAAATTAGGCATGGGCTAATTGGGGGTAGGGTCTTGAATTTATTTCAATTAATAATTTAAATAACTCAGTGAGGAATGAGTGAACCAATTTGTAACTTTGATTCTTATGTTTGTTTGGTTGTTCATTTTGGCAGTGCTGGGAACGAAACCCAGGACTCCAATAGTGAGCTGCTTTGCCAGGCCTGACGCTGTACTTTATAAGAACAAGTCTCTCTGTGCTGAGAGGTGAAGATGAGCAGCAGGGAAATGTATGAGGAGCCATGAAAAATGTCCAGTACTCATCTGTGTGTCTGGGAGTCATGGACGAAGTTCCTCAGTGTCCCCCTTCTCCTGGTTTTCACATGCTTTTGTTTTGTTTTGTTTTCCCCCCAGTACTAGGGCTTGAACTCAGGGTCTCGTGCTGTTCTTCAGGCTCAAGGTAGATACTCCACCACTTGAGCCACAGCCCCACTTCTGGCTTGGTGTTGGTTAGCTGGAGGTAAGAGTGTCAGGAAGGACAGGCTCTGTGAGCCAACAGTGCCTGTCATTATTTTCTGCATACTTCCATGAGCAAGTGTCTAGTCACCTGCCCAACATGGTTTCAACATTCTCTTAAGTCAGAGCCTATCCAGCAAATAAAAGTTTAAGTCATTGGGCTACTGAGATAATATTGACTCTCAACCTGGCAGTTATGCTGATCCACTACGAGTAAAAATATCAGGAACAACCATGTGGCATGGTGAACAGTAGTTAGCACTAGTTAGTAATATGCTGTTTCATTCAGGTTCTCAGCATACCCAGGAGCACCTCTGTGCTTGCTCTGAGCCCTGTAGCATGCAAGCCAAGTCACCTGACCTTTCTGAGTCTCTCTGATCTATAAACTGAAGGCTAAAATTTGACATCCCTTCAAATCACATTTGATTTGAATTATCCTCCTATAGCCCTTCCACAGAATTCAAGTTCCTATCAATAAGAACTCATGTCTGGGCCTCTTCCCTCCCTGTGCCAGCTGCCTAGAAGGGAAAAGAGGGTCATCTATATTTTATTCTCTCAATGCTTCCTCCACACAGAAGGCAATAGCAGGGTTCTTTGCATGGTTCTGCACAGCCTACCCTGCACACTAAGAAGAGTTGTTGGTTTTAGCTACCAGGAGCTATATCTGTTTTTACAAGAGTTGCCAGTGGCTCACGCCTGTAATCTTAGCTATTCAAGAGGCTGAGATCTGAGGATTGTGGTTCAAAACCAGCTCTAGCATACTCTCAGCTCTAATTAAGCAGTAAAAAGCCATAAGTGAAGCTCTGACTCAAGTGGTAGAGTGCTAGCCTTACATGAAAAAAGGTATGGAACAAGCCGGGCGCTGGTGGCTCATGCCTGTAATCCTAGCTACTCAGGAGGCTGAGATCTGAGGATCGCGGTTCAAAGCCAGCCCGGGCAGGAGAGACCGTGAGACTCTTATCTCCAATAAACCACCAGAAAACCGGAAGTGGTGCTGTAGCTCAAGTGGTAGAGCGCTCGCCTTGAGCTGAAGAGCTGAGGGACAGCGCTCAGGCCCAGGGTTCAAGCCCCATGACCGACCAAAAACAAAAAGGTATGGAACAGCAGCCAGGGCCTGAGTTCAATCCCCAGTACTGATACCAAAAGGAAAAAAAGGCACATGTTACGATCAGGCTCTGCCCAATCTTGGATGCATGCTTTGGTTTTCCTACCTATATAGTGGCAGTAGTAACTGTTAATCTCCCACAGGATGGTTGGAAGAACTGAAGGAGAATTGACAATGCCTGGCTCATTTTAAGTACCACATGAAATCATGAAGTGAATCATCAGAACACTGTGCTAACTATTCTCCCAGTCTTGGCCACAGCAGACAGAGGTGATCATCCAAATGTGGGTCAGGATTCCTAAGAGAGCCAAACACATGACCAGAGCTGCAGGGTCAAAGTGACAGTGACATTATTAGGCAGAACAGCCAGACCCCTTAGGATTGGGAGCTCACTCTCACACAGCGATGTGGACAGCCACTCCTGCTCTATTTCACAGGGAATTAGTTTTGGCACATTTCTTCCATGCCTGTGGTGTTCTGAATGAAAATAAAAATGCAGTGACCTCGGTAATTTGAACATAATAGAAATATCAAGAATAGATCTGGCAAGCCCTGCCCAGTTAAATTACATTTGCCAGCCTGGTTGTATGGATGAATTATAAGAAATATTATGGCAAGAAAAAAAAAACAGCTCCACTACAAAGACATTACTACATAGATCTTTTACAGATCCTCTTGTACCTAGCCATGTATTTAGTCTGCCTTGGGTGCAAATTCTAGGCCTCTCTACCCTCTGGTTTAGCTCTCAATCAGAGAGAAGTGTTCCCTACACATGCTGCCTGAATCTTGCATGTAACAGCTTTTTGTTTTGTTTTGTTGTTGTTGAAGCTTGAACTCAGGGCCTGGGCACTGTCCCTGAGCTTTTGAGCCACAACTCTACAGCCTTCCCTGCCTGGGCTTGCTTTGAAATGAGATCCTTAGATCTCAGTCTCCTGAGTAGATAGGATCATAGGTGTGAGCCACCAGTGCCTAGTGTACAGTATGTTCTCTAGAAATATTCATTGGATAAATGAACGAAAACAAAGGTGAAAACTATGTACAGACTGCATTCTCAGGCCTCAACCAGACTCTCCACTCTGAGCCGTAAACTAGCAGGAGGTTGTAGGGGACTTGCTCAGCATGATGGGCTCCGCTTGGTATCTTCACCAGAGTGTTAGGGCTCTGGATCTCTCTGGACCTGCTCCTCAGTTACTTCACAGCTACAGAGTTAGAGCTATGTCAAAGGGGAGGAACGTTTTCAATAGGGACTCAAGTCCCTGTGTAAGCATTTGGCCGCTAGAGGGCAAGAGAGTCAAAAGTCTACTCTGACAAACGGTGCTGCCCTCCTGGGTGTAACAGTCCTCCTAATTCAGGATGACACAGTATTCTTTTTGTAATTAATTGTCTTTAATTCTTACAACAGCAGCAATCAGGAATCATGCCTTATACCTAGACGATTGAAATGTCTAGCTTTGGCAGGGCTTCCCTTCCCTTCCTTCTCCTTCTCCCCTCCCCTCCCTTCTCTTCTCCTCCCCTTCCTTTCTTGTTTCAATTATAATTAAAAAAAACAAAACCAGATTTTAATCAGGAAAATTTCCCCAAACTGACCATTGCTCTGATCTGCCTTCTGTGTTGTCACTCAAATGCTATGTGTTTTTATAGGCAGGCGGTGTGGCCAGACGCACTGCAGGTCTCCTTGTTGCCAAGGAGAACATAGGATGTACGGTGAAATTTGAATTCAGAAAAATGCTGCCTAACTTTAAAAAAACATGTAAGTGTGCCCTAGCGTGTGGGCAAATTTGTTGTTTACTATTTAGTGTGGTTTGCTCTTCTCCAAACATGCCAGGCGTAACTCTTCTATCTTAGCTCATATCACCCTCCATGCCTGGAGTGTTTTTCCTCTACTCATTTTACCTACCTACTTTGTCAGTGTTCCAGGTCTGGCCCAAGTGATCCCTCCTTGTTTGTTCATTGGTATTCATGGAGGGCTATGGGCTGTAAGTATGTGTGATAGTCTGGTACTCCAGGGAAGTAGGTACTGGCATATGACATTGGTGATCCCCATGGGGACCATAAGGAAGGGGACAGAGGTGAAGTTCCTAGAATGAGAGATGATTTTAAATGTCTCTACATATTAGAGTATAAGCAAGACTAGAAGTTTCAGTTGTAGACTCTTAGCCCATGCAGGCCAAGGCCTAGATCTTGCTTGTCAATTCCCTTTTGTGCCTCTCTGTACCTAGTACAGTCACTAACTCCTTATAGAAATCTAATAGCTGTATATTATTTCAACAATCAACTCCTCAGGTCACAGCCAGGGGTGTAGCTCAGTGGTGGAGTGTGTGCTTAGCTTGTGGGACACCCTGTGTTTGATCCCCAGTACCCTCAAAATAAAGAAAAATGATATACATAAATATCATATGCATATATATATATATATATATATATATATATAAATCAGAAAGCCCCCATTCTTTGTAGAAACAAATGATAGATCTGGCTTTCAACTGTGGTCCTCAGACCTCAGTCTCCTGACTAGCTAGGATTACAGGTATGAGGCATCAGTGCCTGGACTGGAGATGATTTTTAATAGAAACTAATATCAAAATGTATTTGCACTCCATTCACTCCTTCAGAAACATTTATTGAGAATATCTTTATCATAGGTTAAGGCCACAGGGGCATGGGTTAAGCGTGAAGTATCTATGATTTAATAACTTCTCACTCGTTTGACAGGACGGTGGCTCTTACTTCTTGGCTTTCTATGGGGGGAGATGTTTTTCCTTAACTCTCTGGGCCTCTTTTCCTACCCTTTAATCAAATCTAATCTAGTTTAGCTTGCTTGTTAATACAATCTCCCTCTGTCCCTCTCCTTCTCCTTCCCTCTCTTTCTCCTCTCCCTTCCTTCTCTTTCTTCCCTCTGCTCTCTTCTTCCCACAATTAAGAGGCCAGCTATGTCTGATGGGAAAGTTAGCTTTATCTGGGGAAGAGCTCTATTATGGTTTGGATCTCAATTGAAAAAGTCCATGTGTTAAAGTCTGTGGCACTATTAGAAGTTTGGTGGAACCTTTAGGAGGTGTGGCCTAGAGGAGGGAAGTTAAGTCATTGGGGCATGGCCTTGAAGGGAATACTGGGACTCCAGCCCCATTCTATGTCATTCCTTCCTAACCTCCACAAAATGAGCAGTTCTGTTCTACCACACATACCCTGCCCCGTGATATTCTGTCTCACCACAATCTCCAAAGCAATGGAACTGAGAAGAGATTAAAACCCCAGAAACGGAGCCAAAATAAATGTCTTCTCCCTTGAAGCTGGTTTTCCTCAGGTATTTTGTCATAGTGATAGCTGACTTATACAAAGCCTTAAGCCTAAACTGTAATTTTAGCATCTTCCCAGTAACCATGCTAACAGTTCAGTCTCTTTCTAGCTTGCTTCTTTCTTTTCCTCTTCATTTGTGAAGAATTTGGGTAGGGAAAATGGAATTACATGGCCTTACATGGCTGGGTAGGAAAGGGAGGGGATGTTCTTAAACCACAAAATTCAAACTCAGTCTGGACATAGATGTAGAAATTACTTTGAAGAATCCCTCTGACTTCTTTGTGCTGTAGTTCTTTTTTCCCCTCAAAGTTATTTAAAATTATTATTTGTAGTGATGGGTACTGAACCCAGACTATGCCCATATGCTAGGCAAGGCCTATACCATCAAGCCACACCTTGATCCCAAGTTTTTGTATGCTTGTATGTGATGGTACTGGGGATTGAACTCAGGGCATGGGTGCTATCCCATAGTTTGTTTTATGCTCAAAGATGGTGCCATTTGAGCCACAGCTTCACTTTTGGCTTACTGGTGGTTAATTAGAGATAAAGTCTTGTGCCCTTTCCTGCTCAGCCTGGTTTCAAACTGTAATCCTCAGCTCTCAGCCTCTTGAGTAGCTAGGATTATAAGTATGAGCCATCAGCATCTGGTTCTAAGTTATCTTTTTAATCAACAAACATGGACATATCTATGCTTTAGAAATGCACAAAACAAAAACTCCACATAGAAAACAAAACTAAAGAAGGAAAACACTTAAACCTCCGATTCTTGGATCCTTGAGAGTGGATTCCTGCCCTGACACAAGTCAAATGTTAGCAGGTGAAGAGTTTTCTCATCTCAGGCTGACACAGATAGAGTTGTCTGGGTGAGTGCCCGGTGCTTGTCTAGCAACTCATTTCCTCAGGGAGAAGCAACTGAAGCTATCTGTCTTGCTCAGGTTAGATTGTAACAATTGAGAGCACTCTCCCTCATAGATAAAGGAAGACAAGTATTATCTGGTGTGACCATAGGGAGGAGGAAGAAAAAGTAGGGAATGTGGTATTTAGAACTCAACAGGACAGATGGCCAGAGATATTACAGTTCAGATCTATTGTCTGCACAGGGCTCAGCAATGGCGGAACACTTGCCAAGTGGTTATTTAAATTACGCCTGATCTAAAATCTTGGATCAGACACCTATTTCTTCATAGCATGTTGTATAAATCTGCAGGACTCTTACAAAGCCAGAGCTAGAGGATTTGCTGGAGGTGAGTGAAAAGTGACCTGAGGTAGTTTAGAAACCTGAGATTTTTAGCCATTATCCACTGTAGTTGCTCAAGGTCTTATGGGCACACTCCCTTCCCGCCTCCCCCTCCACTGTCCCCCTCCAACCTCAGCTCAGCAATTGGAAACGGCATGTCTGGTCATGGGTGCAAAATGAGCTCTGAGTCTTGTACTTTTCTCCAGTTGCCTTTAGCTCAGGTTAGAAGACCTTCCTGGTCTTATGCCATCTGTCACAATTATGCTTCTCTGACAAACTTGGGTCAGGAACAAGGGATATGAAGCTCTTAATCTTTGGGAGATGATGCTAGAAAAGCAAGTAATGATGACTGTTTTCATGGAAATCAAGACAAGTATCCCAAGCTGTGCCTGGGTAGGTAGCTCATACCTGTAATCCTAACTATTCAGGAGGCTGAGATCAGAGGATCATGGTTTAAGGCCAGCCCAGATATAAATCTCTGACTCTTATTTCTAATTACCCACCAAAAAAAATCCAGAAATAGAGTGTGTCTCAAGTGGTAGAGTGCTAAACCTTGAGCAAAAAAGTTAAGCAACAGTGTCCAGGCCCCAAGTTCTAGCTTTAGTACTGGAACAAAAACCACCTCCCCACCAAAGAAAGACCTAACTATGACATGTGGACATTTGATGACAAACCAGAAGTGGGAAGGTCACTCACCTTTCCCTTTTCCTTGTCACATGAAGCCAACTGCAAGAGCCTGATGTGAGAGGTGCTCTACCCATACCTGGATGAGAGGAATTCCTTGCCTCTCAGTCAGAGGGACCCAGGGAAGAATTTGCATGAACAGGCCTGCTATGTGATCCCAGGTCCCTTAGTCTGTCACCATTAAATATGTCCTTTCTGTCTTCCAATCAGACATTTGCCTAACTGTCCCCACTTTATTAAACCTAAGCTATACAAATATGCAAGTTCACCTGTTTCTTTAGGTGAATGCTCTCATCTCCGAAAGCTCTCATATCCTTTAAAATTTATGTTAAACACGAGAAGTCTTCTCGTGTGTGTGTGTGTGTGTGTGTGTGTGTGTGTGTGTGTGCGTGTGTTTGTGTGTGTATGTGTGTGTGTTCTGGTTCTGGCGCTTACACTCAAGGCCTTGCACTCCCACGTGGTTCTTTAGCTCAGGGCTAGTGCTCTAGCATGCGACCCAAGCCTCTACTTTTGGCTTTTTTACTGGGTAATTGGAGATAATAGTCTCTTAGACTTTCGTGCCTGGTCTGGCTTCGAACTATCATCCTCAGATCTCAGCCTCTTAAAAAACTAAAATTACTGGCCTGAACCACCTGTGCCTTCTTGACCCTCACATGAGGTGGAAGAAACCACTCCTTCATTACAGTTTCATTGGCTACATCTTTGATCTTCTCTGGATTTTTGGCCAGAATTTCCTTCCTTATTTCCTTCCTTCCTTCCTTCCCTTCCCTCCTTCCCTTTCTTCCTGTCTCCCTCCCTCCTTCCTTTTATTTCCTTCTTTCTTTCTTTTTTTTTGGGGGGGGTTCCGGTCGTGGGGCCTGAACTCTGGGCCTGGACACTGTCCTTCAGCTCTTCAGCTCAAGGCCAGCACTCTACCATTTGAGACACAGTGCCACTTCCGGCTTTTTTTCTGCTTATGTGGTGCTAAGGAATCGAACCCAGGGCCTCAAGCATGCAAGGCAAGTGCTCTACCACTGAGCCACCTTCCCAGTCCCCTTCTTTCTTTTTTCTCTTTTTGGTGCTGAGAATGGGACCCAGGGCCTCAAATATGCTAGCAAGTGCTCTAACACTGAGCGATATCCCAGCTCTGCAGTTATTTCAAAGCTCAGTTGAATGGAGAACTTTCTTATTCTCACTCCTGACCAAATTGATAGGGCAAAAATTTGGGTTCTTCCAATCACACCGACCAAGGACAAACTGTGCTATGAAAATGTTACCATGGTGTGTCATATCTGAGGCCTCAGGAGGACAATATGGCAGAATCAAGTCCCTGTCATCCTGTTCTTGAAATCATCTGTTCACCAGAGGACTTAACAGGTGCGGATTATGCATTGTCTTCTTATAGAGCCTCTCCATATGGGAGCTAATTGGAGAGTTTTGCTGGCATTTCCTGGAGTAGATGCCAAGAAATGGGAAGGTGTTAAGAAAATAACTGGTCAGCAGCCTGTCTACCCCTCGATGTGATATCCTCAACGGCTTCTTCTAATTCTAGAATTCCTGGACATCTCTGGGCTCTCCCACAACATATGGGGAAATCTATGGGTGGGAGAAACTTCTGGATTCCCTGTGTTCGTCACTCAGGGCACGCCTGTCCTGAGAAGTCCCCATAACTAACTTCTACAGCCTAAATGAATTCAGAGCTGCTTAACAATCTTCCAACCTAGGAAGGCCCATGGTCAGCTCTTGGTGCATACTAGGCTGTGCAGGGAAGTTGTTGCATTAAGTCAGGATGACAAATGGCCACAGCATGGAATCTGTAGGCAAAATATGTCTTAGTTTGCATTTTACTACTGGGTATTAGGGGGCTCAGAAGATGATACCCTAAAATATAGCATTCTAGAAGTTCTTCTCTGATATGCCCAAACTTCCTGTGTGAGGGTCTCAAAGGGGATATTCTAATCCATTTGCCCTGAAAACAGGTCAGAGACCCTTGTGTGACAATTGTCCTGTCTTACCCACAGAGGAAAGGAAGTGATACAGGGAGGCCAAGGGGGGACTCTGAACCAACAAGCCTTGCTGGGTCTTACAGTCTGTTACATTCAATCAGACCCTTTCTGTCCAATTGTACTTCTGCGTGAGGTTAATGCTTCAAAACTTAAGGAGAATACACAGTTTTCCTGGGCCTTTGGGTCTTCATTTCATGTAAAATTTTGGTTAATAAATTTGCAATGCTTTTGCTCTAGTTGGCTGTCTTTCGTTATGGAATGTCTTTGTTCATAGAATGCTAGCCATGACCACGGTATAGGTGAAGCAAAGCTATTTTCCCTCTACTACAGAGTAAGAGGGTACACACATGTTCTTTGTTGTTGTTGTTTGGGCGCCAGTATTGGAGCTTGAACTCAGAGCCTCGTTATCTTGGCTTTTGCACTCAAGGCTGGTGCTCTACCCTTTGAGCCATCCAGTCTTTTGTTGATTAACTGAAGATAAAATCTCTTGAATTTGCCCAGGGTAGCTTCAAGCCTCCATCCTCAGATCTCAGCTTCCTAAGTAGCTAGAATTACAGGCATGAGCCACTGGCATCTCACCTAAAATGAGCTAAAGCTATTCTGTAGGTCATATTTTCAAAACTAAGTTTTTTTTTGTTTGTTTTTTTTTTTGTTTTTGGTCCAGTTGTGGGGCCTGAACTCTGGGCCTGGCCACTGTCCCTCAGCTCTTCAGCTCAAGGCTAGCGCTCTACCACTTGAGCCACAGCGCCACTTCTGGCTTTTTTCTTTTTGCTTATGTGGTGCTGAGGAATCGAACCCAGGGCCTCATGCATGCAAGGCAAGCGCTCTACCACTGAGCCACCTTCCCAGCCCTAAGTGTTTGTTTTGAGATAGGATCTTGCTATGTAGCCTAGGCTGGCCTCAAACTCACAATCCTCTCATCTACTGAGTGCTGGTATTACAGGTGTGTGACTCCACAATGGCACAAAAATATTTTTTAATTTTTTTGACAGTCCTGAGGCTTGATCTTAGGGCCCGAGCTGTCCCTGAGCTTCTTATGCTCAAAGCTAGAACTCTACCACATGAGCCACAGTGCCACTTCTGGCTTTTTCTGTGTATCTGGCACTGAGGAACTGAACCCAGGGCTTTGTGCATGCCAGGTGAGCACTCTACCGCTAACCCACATTCCCAGCCCCCACAAAAATATTTTTTGAATAAAATGATTTGGGCTGACGACATGATCTCTAATTGTTCAACACTGCTATAATGCAATGAACGCATACTTTGTGTCATACTATGTATGAATACATATATTTTGATCATCTCCATTTGGTGTCAAAATGAAGTTTTGTCTGGTCAGACCACAAGTCCATGATGCAAGGCTCAAGGAATCTGTCCAATGTCTTTGTCATTAGAAGCATGACCAGAAAGCTCCAGAAAATGCCAATTTGGATAATCACCTCCTGAAATCAAGGTAAAAATGTTCCTTATATAATTAGCCTACTCTATCCATGGATTCCATGGAAGCTGCCTTTTCAGATTCATCTAAGTGTTGAACAAAAATATTCAGAGGTAAAAAAAAAAAAACCCAAACCCTGCATCTGTTGAACAAGGTCAGATTTTTTTGTAATTACTCCTTAAACCATGCACTATACCGACTGTTTGTACAGCTTTTACTTTGCATTAAGTATTCCAAGTCATCTAAGAGATGAGCGAGAGAAGGGCATGGGTTATATGAAAAGTCTATGCCATTTTATATGAGGAATGTGAGCATCTATGCATTGTTGTATCCACAGGGAGTCTTAGAACCAATCCTCTAGGGATGGATGACCATACTGGATTCTTTTCTTTCTCTCTCCCATTCTGTCCTCTCTTTTCCTTCCTTTACCCTCCCTTTTTTATTTTTATTTTTGGTGTGCGTGTGCTGGTACTGGGGCTTGAACTCAGGACTTTTTCTGCTCAAGGCTAGTATTCTACCACTTGATCCAAAACTCTACTTCCAACATTTTGCTGGTTAACTGGACTTTCCCACCTTCCAGCTTCCTTTCTGGTTGCCTTCAAATTGTGAGATGCAGATCTCACTCTGCCTCTTGAATAGCTAGGATCGTAGCAATGAGCCACTGGTGCCTGGCTTTATACTTAATTCTTTAGTTACAAATTCTTAATTCTTCAATTTTTCTTTCAGTACAGATACCAGTTCTATTTTAGTTAGAATGCACCAAGAATAAGTTAAAATAAACAACAAGCTATTGAATAAAATAAAGAAGAAAGCTCAGGACTTTAATTATAGTCAATTCCACAAACGATTACTAAATGCCAAGTGTATACCTGGTGTTGTGCCAGAGGTCAGAGATTGGAAGAGGCAAAGGAGGGGCCTTCTTTAATGCACAGTTTATTTATGGCTGTGACTCTTATATGTTAAGCCTCTCCAATAGCATGCTATGTAAAATATCATTATTATTACAGCTTGTCTCTTTGTGTAAAGATTTAAGATATGTGGGGAAATTTAGTCATTTAATAAATAGGTTATTTAGAGCAATTACCAACACATTAAAAAACCATAGACATTGTAAATTGAATTAAAACATTGTTCAGCTACCACCTATAATCCTAGCTGCTCAGGAGGCTGAGAACTTGAAGCTCACAGTTCAAAGCCAGCCCAGGCAACAAAGTTTGTGAAACTCTTATCTCCAAAATAGCAAGCAACAAGATGGGCTGAAGGTATACCTCAAGTAGAGCAGCAGATAAGCAAACAGAATGGGTTTGGGACTCTGAGTTCAAGTTCCTGTACTGGAAGGAAAATAAACCAACAAACAATAAACCAACAACACATTGCCTAAATGGAAATACAGCATTTGATTGCAAAGAAATTGTGTGTCTGAGGCTGCATCCTTGAGTTCCCAAGGATACTTGATCTCTTTTCTGTAGAGAGTTATGATGTTTCATAACTAGATAGAAATGACTTAAAAGTACAGAACATATTAATTAGTAAAGGGAAATGAAGAAGGATAGATCCATGACATTTTTGAGAAGCTGAACTCTGTGCTCTGAGAGAAGAAATAGATGGCACTTGAGTCAGGAAGAGAGAGAGATTATGAGAAGCTTAATTACTGTTAGCTCAGATGGCTGCAAAGGTTGTGTGGGCAAATACAGAAAGAAAAGGACAAAGCTTAGGGAGCCCACGACTTTGGGGCCAAGAAAGCAGACTCATGCCAGAGAAAATTCCACAGAAGCTTAGATCCATAGTCAGGCTCTCAGAGAAATTGTTCATGAACTAAGGATGATGGGCAGGCTGGCAGATCAAGGCATTGAGCAGTCTCAAGGCACAGAAATAAGGTCATTTTAGAAAGGAGACAGCACCAGGAGAGGAAAAGAAAAGATGATGTTGAATGGATAGCTGGAGTGCAGTTGAGGAATCAGTAGAATGATGAGGCAGAACAGGCAAAAAAATACGAATTACAGCCAAACAGATGACCCAGCTTCTAAATAATAGGTCTCTCTGAGAAAAATCAAGAAATAGGATAAGATTATATATCAAAAAATAATTTAAAGGAATTACTGAACTAAAAGACTTAATAACTATGTTTTTTAAAGAGAGTTCTAGAAGTATTAAATCATAGATGAAAAAGAAGCCAACTATAGAAGATAATGGATAATAGTTACAAGGTGTTCAGAGATGTAAAGTGCTACTCAAGCATAATAAACGTGTGCTGGGATTATAGCTCAGGAGTGATAGAATGCTTGCTTAGCATGTATGAGGCCCTGGGATCAATTCCAGAGCCACAAAAACTTAGATGTAACAGTCTTCCAAGTTTAAAGGCAAAAAATTTTCAATTTTAAGCATCAGGACAATAGTTTCTTTGAGCCCTTTGATATTAATACTAGAAGACAAAAACTTCAATCCTCTAAGGAAATATTAAATAAGGTTGGGCAGGGGGCTGAGGAGGCATGTCAGGGGTGGAGCATTTGCTTGGCATGTGCAAAGCACTGGTGTTGATTCTGAGAAAGGAAAAATAAAAAATAAAGGAAAGAAAAGTCTAGAACAAAGGCCTATGGGTTAAAGGCTTAGCCACTAGCCCCTAATGTTGTTAGGAGCTGGTGGCACCTTAGCCTAGTGCAAAGAAGTTAGGTCATCGGAGAGGATGCTGAGATCCTGGTCCCTCCTCTCTCTCTCTCTCTCTTTGGCTTCCTGACTGCTATGAAGTAGGAGTTCCCATCATGATGGCCTTGCCACAGTCCCCAAAACAAGAGTGCCAACCGGACACAAACCGAAACTTCTGCAATCAGGAGTCCAAATAAACTTTGCAGCTGAGTGTGGATGTACTCACGGATCCCAAGCCTCAATAGGCTGAAGCATCGCGATTCCAGGTTTAACCCTCCCCACCTCCACTCCCCCAAATCTTTTCCCCAGTTTTAACATGGACTGTCTCAGGTATTTGTTACAGTGATGAGAAGCTCCACAGATGACTTCCTTAAAAATAATAAAAACAATGAAATAACAGTTGCAGTGAAGGAAGAACTTGAGGACTTGCGAGGGGACTGTTGGAGACAATATTTTGGAGTGTGCAGTGATCAAGCACTGACCAACCAAACAGCAGAACTGAGGGGCATCTTTGTAACTTCCCCTCAGGTGGAATGCCGCACTCTGAAGGGTTAACCAACATCTGCGCAGTGTCCTGGGAATTACTCCAAGTCCAAGTGCACAGTGGAAGGGAAAGGCCTTCCATAACTATGTCTGCTGGGGAGATGGAGATTCCATGCGTTCAGCTGTTATCATCACAGATAAATGGACTCCAGAAACTAGGGTGTAGAACCTTATCCTGAGGGTGTCCTGTGTCATTTCAAGTCAAGACTATTGATCAATATTTGGGGGAAAAAAATCAGTGATTCTGATCTTCTTGGAGGATTGGGGGGAGGGTACAGAACTCAGGGAAAAGGGTAAAAAAGGGCAGCAGTGGAGCTCACTGGACACTGATGAAAGTGAACTATACAACTCATAGGTGGGAACAGGAGGGAGGGACTGGGAGAGAGTGAGGAGCAGAAGACACTGTACTAAAGGAAATGTACTCATTACCTGACTCGTGTTAATTGTAATCCCTCTGTACATCACCTCTATAATAACAAAGTAAATTAATTTAAAAAACTTAGCCTATGTATCTCTTTTTCCTTTTATATATAGGGATTCATACCTTAGAAATGTTACTCATATTGATGTTATATCCTACATGTAATGATGTGATTTTTGTCCCTGTGCAAGGGACAGGGTTCACTAGTATGGTCACAATGTCCTTTTATACTGCGTGCTGGTACTGAGGCTTGAACTCAGGGCCTGGGCACTGTCTCTTAGCTTTTCCACTAAAGCTGGTGCTCTACCACACAGCTCTACTTTCAGCTTTTTGCTGGTCAATTGGCGGTAAGGGTCTCACAGACTTTCCTGCCTAGACTGGCTTGAACCATAATCCTCAGACCTCAGCCTCCTGAATAGCTAAGATTACAGGTATGAGCTGCCTGACCTGACTTACATTTCTTTCTCTTTTCCTTTCAGTCTCTCTCCCTCCTTTCCTTCCTTCCCTCCTTCCCTCCCTCCCTCCGTTCTTTCCTTCCTTCCTTCTTTCCTTCCTTCCTCCCCCCTCTTTCTTTCTCAGCCATAGGGCTTGAACTCAGGGTCTGGGTGCTGTCCTTGAGCTCATTTGTTCAAGGCTAGCACCCTATAACTTTAAGCCACAACAGCATTTTTGGCTTTTTGGTGGTTAATTGGAGGTAAGTGTCTCACTTTCCTGTCCAGCTGGGCTTTGAACTGTTATCCTCAGATCTCAGCTTCCTGAGTAGCTAGGATTGCACATGTGAGCCACCAGCCCTGGCTTACATTTCTAATGAGGTAGTGAGACCCAGATTCTGCCGCTTTTCCATCTTCACAGAACCTTGTTTCCTTTGGGTCTCTCTCAATGGATTGTGACACTCTAAGCTGTACTACTGGGAGAGCTGCCTCTTAGTTATTCTTTATTTTTCATAACAAACACTTCAATAGTGACCAGAGAACATGGTAGACACAGGTTTGTGGGTTGTTTTGAAATCAAAAGCATTGTTGAGCACTCACTAGTTGTTCATACCTGTAATCCTATGTATTAAGAAGGCTAAAATTAGAGGATGGAGACTCAAGATCCAATTAACAAGCAAAACACCTGGAAGCATAGCTCAAATGATAGAGTTCCTGTCATGAGTGCCACAACCAAGTGAGAGCGTAAGGCCCTGAATTTAAGCCCTGGTACACACACACACACACACACACACACACACACACACACACACACACACACACACACACACATCAAGGTACAAGGGAATTTACACATGGCTTACACCAAAAGGATTTATTTACTTTTGGGAATGACAATATGCTGAACACCAGAGGAATAACTGAGTAATAAATAGGAGGGGTTTTCGATCGCATGGAAACCTAGATAAAATAAAACAGGAAGAAGGCGTTCTCTTTCGCTCTTTATGTGGCATTTGTACCTGAAGCTGCTTTTAGGAGCAGCTGTTGAAACAGATGTTCAGTTTAGGTGGTATTGCTTTTTTTTTTTTTTTTTAATCAGTATACCTAGCAAAATCCTTTCTATGAAAAGATGTTTTTTGAAAGCCTTGCACTTTTTCTAATGCAAATGGTACCATTTGTACAGCATTTTGAGGCTGTCACCCACATTGCTAAAATACCTTTCAAGGGCTCAGTCCTCAGTCATATGTGGAGGGGAGCTATACCCAGATCTCATCGCATGAAATTTTCAATGAACTGTCAGGCACCACCAGGGGCTTAGGCCTATAATCCTAGCTACTTAGGGGGCTGGTATCTGAGGATTATAGTTTGAAGCTAGTGTGGGCAAGAAAGTCCAATAGACTCTTCTCTCAATTAACCAGCCAAAAGCTGAGAAGTGGAGCTGTGGCTCAAGTGGTAGAGCCTCAGCCTTGAGCAACAAAGCTAAAAGACAGTGCCCAAGTCTTCAGTTGAAGCTCCAGTACCTCAGATACCCAAAACATACATACATACATGCATGCATGCATGCATACATACATACATAAATAAAAATAAGAAATATAGCTGAGATACTTGGAGATACTTAAGTGTGCAAAAGGAAGCTTGGAGAGACCCAGTGTTTGTCTTCAATTTATTTGAAATTCTGTCATAAAGAAAATGAAGTAGATTTATTCTGTGTTCTGTGGGGTGAGGACTAGTGTCAATGAACAGGCTGATTCTGATTCATTATAAGGAAGATATTTTCTCTAATTGGACTTGGTTTAAAAAATTGGCTTATTCCTAAAAATAGAGTGGGAGCTCCCTGCTGTTATGAATAACCAATTAGAGACTTAGCTGGGAATTGTGTAGAGGAGTACCTTGTACTGGAGTGCATGGAAATTAGCCAAGAACCTACGTTTATTTCTTATCATTCACGCCTTCTATGCAATTTTCAAAATGTAAAGAATAATGATTTGAGGAAATTATCTTTAAAAACACAGCAATTTAGACCCACTTAAAACAAAACAAAATAAAACATCCATTTCTTGTTCTCTTTCCTGAAGCAGATAATGACCAGAGAGAGGGGAAAGAAATTCAGCGGAGAATGAATTAGAAGAAAGATCCATGGCTTTCTAGCTCCTGTTTTCTTTGGGATGAGGCAATAATTGACTAGCTCTGTTAAATGTAAATGACTAGAATGTACTTGCATCAAAGCCTGATTTGCCTTTGAAAATACACTCCAAAAATTCCTTACTAGACATAATTTCACCAGCCACATGACAATTTTGGCACAAAATAAAGTGTTCTTGAATTTACCTTTTGTCTACATGGACAGTCTGTTATATCTCCCAGTGGCTCTGGGCTAATCATAATTTATTAATACATTATATTTAAAGAACACAACCTGTTTATACATTAAACTAAGCTAAGCCTGCCTCAAACAAAGGAATTAAACATGAAACATGAGTCCCTAAGTGAATTCCTAAACAAAACAATCTAAAAACAAGTCTACAAATGTAATAGAACCTCCTTGGAGAACACAACCACTTTTGAAGCTGGTGCTATGAAGTATACCTAGAATTCTAATACTCAAGAGACTGAGACAGGACAGACAAGAGCTTAGTTCAGGCAAAATCTTGAAGTTCCTCAAAAAACTAAACATAGATCTTCTCTACCATCCAGCCATACCACTCTGAGGCATCCACCTTGAACATTATGAGCCAGGATATGATAAAGACACCTGCACATTCATGTTCATTGCCACATTATTCACAATAGCCAAGAATATGAAACAGCCCAGATGCCACACAATAGATGAGTGAATCCAAGAAATGTGGTACCTATACACATGGAATTTTACACAGCTATTAGAAAGAATAAAATAATGTCATTTGCAGGGAAATGGATGGAAATAGAACAAATGATGTTAAGTGAGGTAAGCCAAGCTCAGAGAGACAAAACGGCACATGTTCTCTCTGAGAGGTGAAAGTCAGATCTATAATGCACCGGGACCTGACAAATTTTACAGGATTCTAGCTACTCACATACAGTGAGACCAAAAGACGATTCTCTCAGGGAGAGAAACACAAAGGCCTCTTCATATTTATACAAACTAATATGCATACTGAAAAGAACTCCAAGATATGGAAGCAAAAGACTTCCTTTTTCTTTCTTTTAGTTTTGGATGATTCTGTCCTGTTTATCTTATGTATGGTGTCTTCACATGTCTATCTTCAGAAGGCGGGGAGGACGCAGAACTTAGGGAAAAAGGGTGAAAAAGTGCAGTGGTGGAGCTCACCCGACACTGATGAAAGTGAACTATACAACTTGTGGGTGGAGACTAGAGACAGGAGGGAGGGGCCGGGAGAGAGCGAGGGAACGGAAGACACGGTACAAAAGGACTCTTGTCATTGTAATCCCTCTGTGCCTCACCTCTGTAATAACCATACAGTAAATTAATTTTTAAAAGTAGCTAGACCTTATCTTAAACAAATAAAACAAAAAAATCCTCACCAGCTCTACCAATAACAACAACAAAAACTAGAGATGTGGCTTAAGTGATGGAATAGGAACCCACAAGGCCACGGGGGCTCAATTCCTAGGACCGTAAAAACAACAAAACCTTCTAAATCAAACAAATATGGATACACGTATGAACTCAGAACATCATTAAACATTAAACAAGAAAAAAAACAAAATATCTAGAAACACTTTTGAAGGGTGAACATATTTGGAGTCTTTTAATTGGATCCCCACGGGTGTTAGTCTAAATCTAACCAATCTATCAAAGCCCACTTAAACTCTATGTCTTCCATGGATGTACGAAAAAATGCATGCCATGGTCTACCTGAAGGCTGCAGAGTTCTTTACATATGTATGCCTGGAACTGATGTTATAGCTCTCTTTACAACTTGGTCCTCTCTCAGTGTTTTGTGGCTCTAGGACCCATTACCAAAATAACAATCCAAGACATCCTTGACAGTTCCTTTATTTTCACCCCAAGATGCAACTCCTAGCCAAATCCTATCTTTTTCCTTCCTTTTTTTTTTTTGGTGCCTTTTTTGAAGGCTTGAACTCAGAGTTTGGGCACTGTCTCTGAGCTTTTTTGAGCCACAGCTCTACTTCAGGCTATTTGGGGATTAATTAGAGATAAGATTCTCATGGAACTTTTCTACCTGGGCTTGGCTTCAAGCCCCTAGCCTCAGATCTCAACCTTCTGAGTAGCTAGAATTACAGATATGAGTCACCAGCAACCAGTCCCATCAGTGGTTTTATAAGTCTTACAAATGTCTTGCCATGTTCTCCTCACCACGTGATCCCTTTGCCACAGCCAGGCCCTTGTCAGATGCTGAACAAATGCCATTGCTATGCATGTAGATATCTTAGCACCCAGAACCATGAGCCAAATTAGCTTCTATTCCTTACCAATTACCTTATCTTAGGTATTTTGTTTCAGTAACAGAAAGATGAACTAAGACACTGTTACTCCAAAGTAGAAGTCATGCTTTTTCCCACCTCAGAGCCTTTTAAGCCAGGCTACTCTTTTCTGCCTCCCTTTCTTCCCTAGCCAACCCCCTTCCTTTCTTATGAATGAACTCCACATCATCTTGCGTAGTGCCACCAGCCCCGGTACATGGCTTCCTCTCCAAGACATTCCCCCAGCTCTTCACATCTCTCCTTTGTAACTCAGAGTACTTGTAAATCCTTGTTCATTGCCTGTGTTGCAAACTGGATTAAAAGTCCCAACCTAGCAGGGACCATGTCTGCTGGACCATTATTTTACCCCAGCTACTGAGCAGCTAATTTGTGCTGATCATTGTTGCATGAATAGGTGAGAGACCTATGGTGCCTAAACCCACGATCCACAACTCTCACCGTGCAGAACAATCCCCTCGGAAGATAGGAGCCCCATCAATCCCAGGAATCTGCCTTTTTGACCACAGTGCTAGGGAGATTTTTCATTGGCTGAAGGTTTAGATAGCAATACTCCAGGGATACAGAGGGTAAAGGGGAGAAGCAAAACAGAGGTTAAAGAGATGAAAAGAAGCAAGCTGTGAGAAGTTCAGTAACAATAGAAGATTTATAGAGCTTCTAAAACCACCACTGAAAATCTGAAGGCCTCAACCATAGGGTGTCAAGTTAATTCATCAGGCAAGGGAGAAACTAAAATGCTTAGAAGACAGAGCTGCCTTAGAGACTGGAGGTCTAGGGAGAGGTCAAAATAGAAAAACAGCGGCTGGGAAGGTGGCTCAGTGGTAGAGCGCTTGCCTTGCATGCTCGAGACCCTCAGTTCGATTCCTCAGCACCACATAAAGCAGAAAAAGCCAGAAGTGATGCCGTGTCTCAAGTGGTAGAGCACTAGCCTTGAGCTGAAGAGCTGAGGGACAGCGCCCAGGCCCAGAGTTCAAGCCCCATGACTGACCAAAAAAAAAAAAAAAGGAAAACAAATTTGGGTTTGTATAAAAGTCTAGAAGAGGAGGTGAGACAGAACCAAAAAGAGACAAGCTGGGGCACAAGTGTACAGGGAGGGAAGGAAGAAAGACGAGGAGCAAAAAAGTCAACAGTAAAGGATGTGGCTAGAAAAATGAGGGAAAAGCCCTCCTGTGAGGTCCCATGTTAACCAAGGATGGGAATGCACCACATCCACCCTGCCACTTCATTGGAAGGGTTGTTTTGAACTGAGGTACACAGGAAAGAAAATTTCCAAGCTCTCATTTTCTATGTAAAGGCAAGGCATGATCATCCCTAATGTAAAGGGGTCATCTCCCTTCTCTCCTGTCAGAGGAGGTGACCCTTATGACCAGAAATGACACTGATTGAGTCTGAAAACAAAAATAAGTCTCATCTAAGTAACCCGCATCTTCCATTTATTTCCTCATCATACTAAACAGCCCTTAAAACTAGCCCCCTTTACTTTGTTCTGTCACTTTGTTAAAATGGTATGTAAGTTTCAAGATCTAACTTTTTTTTTTGTCAGTCTAAGGGCTTGAACTCAGAGCCTGGGCATTGTCCTTGAGCTCTTTTGCTCAAGGCTAGTACTCTAATACTTTGAGCCACAGCTCTTCTTCTGGTTTTCTGAGGATTATTTGGAGATAAAAGTCTCACAGACTTTCCTGACCAGGCTGGCTCTGCACCATAATCTTCAGATCTCAGTCTTCTGAATAGCAAGGATTATTACAGGTGAGACACCAGTGCCAGACAGGCTCTAACAACTTTTTTTGAAGCAAGATCTTTTACATACATGCAAAAGAATCCTTTTTTCTTATTAATTTCTTTAAAAAAAAAATTAGTTTAGGGCTGGGAAGGTGGTTCAGTGGTAGAGCGCTTGCCTTGCATGCCTGAGGCCCTGGGTTCGATTCCTCAGCACCACATAAGCAAAAAGAAAAAAGCCAGAAGTGGCACTGTGGCTCAAGTGGTAGAGTGCTAGCCTTGAGCTGAAGAGCTGAGGGACAGTGCCCAGGCCCAGAGTTCAGGCCCCATGACCAGACCCCCCCCCCAAAAAAAAAATCAGTTTAGCAGTCGGATAAGTTGATGTTAGGCGAAATGAACCCCAAGATAAGGACTCAAATGGGTTTTCTTGCTTGCTATTGTTTCTAACATATTTATAAGATGATTTCTTTGTTGCTTTGTATGTCGATCCCCCACGGTATAATCCCCGTTTTCACTGTCTTTGATGTTGGTATAATTTGTGGAGGGGAAGGGAAAAAACAAATTGTTTAAATAGGGATACAGGTGGACCCATCACAGCAATGAAATGTACAAGACGTTATGTTGAAAAACAAAACTTTTTTCCGCGAGGGGAGGGGGGGGCGGGGCATGGGAGGGCTGGTATGGTAAGGGAAAACAAAGGACGAGGCAACAATGCTTGATAAGAAATGTATTCATTGTCTTGCTCATGTTATTGTAACCCCTCTGTACGGTATTTTCACAATAAAAAACTTATTAATAATAATTAAAAATCAGTTTAATTCATACACACAGATCCTGGACTTCTGAGGTAGAAGGAACCATTTAACCATTTTGTCCCTCCCCTTCATTAAGCTGAGGAAGAAATACCCAAGTGTAACACCAAGTTTGTGATTTAAGTAAGGACCTAAACTTTGGAATACTTAAAAGGAAATATAGTGCTTTTCATAATATGTTCTATTTCTCTGAAACCTTAAAAGACTTCTCTAGAACACAGACTTCCTATATATTGTAAAAATATGGGATTAAAACACACACACACACACACACACACACACACACACACACACACACACACACACACACACACAGAATCACAGCCAGAAAAAAAAGGGTAAACTGAATGTCATTCAATAGAAGTACTGAGTTCAAACCATGGGTGCTAAGAAACTTTAATGGAAAAGCAACAACAAAAGTGTCAGTCTAACCTCGAACTGAATAACAGAAGAAGGGTCCCTCCCTCCTCACTTATATCTTGTCCACTTTGATGAGCAGTGGAAGATATTTATTTGCTTGTGGATTACAAAAATGGCCCAATCTAATGTATTTATGGTAGTGGACTGCTATCAAAAGTAAGATATAGAGAGTACAAAGGAAAATTCTAGACTTTCACCCCAACTAGGTCTCTACATAACCCTCATACTCATTCCTAAACCTCTAATAGAGTTTTCAGGTTGTCAGAGATGGAACTCAGAAGATCTTCTCCACAGGGAGCCCCATGCTTTGTGTATGCTGAGCACGGGGTCTATACGGGTCCCTGCCCCCAGCCCTCAGTTGTAATCTTCATCATCTCAAGTTTGTGAGAGTACAATGTTGTGCAATTTGTAAATTGTACATCTTGTTATAAATATATGACATTATTAAAATTTACCAATGGCTAAAGCAATGAATAGGTCTAAAAGAGCTATGTTTTTCTTTTTTCCCCCCTATAAATAACTATGCAAGTGACATTCAAATAAACATTGTAGTAAATGATGTCAGGTATAATGGCTAAACAAGCCTGAATTGTACAAACATGCTCATATGTATACTTATTTTTTGTTAGCTGGTCTTACTTCATTTACTTTCCTGAGAATAAACATCTTACATTCTAGCAGAACTGTGGAATTACTCTCTAAAGACTAAATACTTGGGAATTTATATCTGATAGTTAGGAGAAGGGCCAAATCTGGCAATATCTGTGCACACATTAGATAAAGGATACAGCAAACAGATGCTCCTTCATGTAATCAGCCAAGAACTCCTAATATTCTGACAACTTGTTAATCAACCAACATATGGTATCACTTCAGTAAACACAACTCTCCGATTTTGCTTTTTTTACAGAGCATTTTCTGAGAAATGTAATGGTCCTGACTCATCAACTCTATTCACTGGAAATCAAGGGAAGCCAGCTTCCCCCTCCTACCATAAGTTGTTTTAATTACTTGGGAGAAAAAATAAATACAGGCATTGATTTCAATTTGGGGCACTTTTTTTCCCCTAAGTTGAGATTTTTTTAAATGCTATGCTTGTAGATATTTGTGAGTTTTGGAATGCCTTTATTATATAGATTTATAAAAATCCCAAGTCAGAAACTGTTTAGAGGACTGGGGATGTGGCTTAGTAGCAACACTTGCCCACCACACACAAGGCACTTCATCCCCATGAGAGAGCGGCAAGAGAACATTTGGAAAGGAGGTAGGGAAAGAAAGAAGGAAGGAAGGAAGGAAAATGGAAGGAAGGAAGGAAGGAAGGAAGGAAGGAAAAGTAGGGAGGAAGGAAGGAAAAGTAGGGAGGAAGGAAGGAAGGAAGAAAGGAAGGAAGGAAGGAAGGAAGGAAAAGTAGGGAGGAAGGAAGGGAAGGAAGAAAGGGAAGGATGGAGGGGGAAGAAAGGAAGTCTATAGATCCTGTATTAGTTCCCAGAGCTGCCAAAGTGAAGTATCATAAACAGGGTAACTTCTAACCACAGAAATCTATTCTCTCATCATCTTACCATCCTGGAGAGAAACCCAGTACCAGGCAGAGCCAAGCTTCCTCTAACATCTTGGGGCAGGGAAGAGGGGGATATTTGCCCTGGCTTTTCTAGTTCATCGTTACCCTGGATCTCTCTTGGATATGCCCATGAAACTGAAATTGCTTATCTTACCACAGCTATTACCCTCATTAAAAATTTTTGTATCATTTTTTCCTATTATAGGTACAGTAGTGATGTTGGAATAGAGTCTACTCTACTCAAGTATGAACATTTTTTTTAACCTGATGACACCTACAAGAACCCTATTTCCAAATAGAGTCATAGATACAAACACCAGGGATTAGGACTTTAACATAACTTGTCATAATAGCTCCCAACAGTGCCTATCCACTCCCATTAGATTATCCTCTAAGCCATGTGGAGGATTACTATAGATTATTGTCCTCTTTGGGTCCCTGTAAATGGGGCCATTTGGTCAATGCAAACATGAGCTCATGCATGCACCCTTCACCTCTGAATCTTTTCTCATCATTTCCATTTTGTCCTTTCTTTTCTAATCTAGTTCTCTGTTAAGGCCCTTTGGATTTCACAATCTTTAGCTCCATACTCTCCCTCTAATTTGTCTTCACATTTGTCCTCTGGCACTTCATGACCAGACAGCAGCTGGGATGCAATCCTCAGATGGAGGAATCCCAGCTCCACCTCAATGCTCTAGTCCAGGGCAGCCCTTCTGAGGAGTAGGAAGTTTAATTCCTTCCTAAGTGAGGTGTGCTTCCAGACCCCTATCAGATAAGGAAGGAAATGAGGAGTGTGGACCCCAAGTATGGGTCACCTTCTGAAGCTTTACCCTAGTGATTGAGCATTTGGTGATGAGCAGTAATCGCAGCCTTGTTGGTTCTCCTCCAAGTCTATAATTTCAGTAATGATGCTCCCATCTAATATTTCAAAACAAGTTGAGGGTTTTATGTGCTTCAATGACAACCACAGTAAGTGTGAGTTCACAATTCTGACTTACTTGGAACTTAGAAGCCTAAGAAAGATACCCTAGATCGATACTTTTTCTTCATAGGTCTGAGGTCCTCTCCCTCCACTAAAACAGCTCTCAGAATTTGTCACCTTGTTAACTCCATCTTGGTCTTTCTCAGAAGTGGAGATGAGTTTACCTGTTTCTCCTAAGGAATTTCCTGGGTCTCTGGATACCATGCTCCCTGGTCTCTTCCTCACCAGTGGGCCTTGCTCAGTCTCTTGTGCCTATCCTCCATTTGGCCTTCAAGATCCAGGCTTCCATTTCTGCCTCTTGGGTATGTCCACTTGGGATCCATACACCCCGGTGTTATTCAGCCTTCTGTTACAGTAACAAGCACCTGAGATATTCAACTTAAAAGAGAAGGGTTTAGGGTTGGGAACATGTACTTAGTTTGCACCTAAAACCTGAATTCAATCTCTAGAATCACCCCTCCAGAGAGAGAAAAGTTTAGGCTCATGGGTTGCAAGTTTCAGTTCCTGTTGCCTTTTGCTTTTTGTATAGCAGAGACTATGTGATGGAGCAAAGCTGTGCCTTTCACGGTGAATGGAGAGGAGAGTTGAGAAGACCTAGGGCTCATAATCCCCTTCAAGAACAGACCTAAAACTTCCCACTAGGCTCCACCTCTTAGTAGACACAAGCTATTAACACAAGGGCCTTTGGGAAAACGGTTAAGATTCAAATGATAACAGCTCCTCAAAATTAATGTGCACAGAGAAAGCTTCTGATTTACCACTTCCCACATCCTCCTCTCCCCAAAACAGTTTTCCTCCTTGGGGCATGGTCCATGGCACCCCTGTTCGAAAGTCCATTCAGGTCAAAATACTTATTTTATTCTTACTCCCCATGTCAATTTAGATAGTAAGGTCTTTTTGATTTTACCTTAGAAATATAGTGTAGATCTTTCTCTTTTACCCCCTTTTCTCCTACTTCTACCACCTAAATGGGTAGATAGGTTGCTGAGCTGTCTTTTGCTCTCACCTAAACTGGTGGATAGGCTGCTAAGCTGTCTCTCTAGGAAGAAGTTTACGGTGGTCTTGAGATGTTTCTGTTTTTTAAAAAAATTTTCAGTAGTAAGGACTGAATCAAAGGGCTCACACATGCTTGGCCAGATTTCAACTACTAAGCCACACGTTGACCCATATAGTGGCTCTTTTCTAAATTTTTTTTAAAAATATATTTCTTGAATGATATATCAAATCATCAATCTTCCTTCTTAATTTATTCATTCCGTATGTGTGGCCTATGCAGCACCGGAGCCTAGGGGATGGATAGAAATTCGACTTATTTGTCTTTCCTATGGACAATCCCTGTGGCTGTTCCCTGAGCTTTAAAAACCAAATTAATTTAATCAATTACAGTTAGAAACAGTGTATAGCTCCTTGGAGTGGAGACTTGAATGTAACCTTCGGCAGAAAATAGGTCTTTTTAATCATAACAATGTAAGCAAGGGAGAGATAAAAATGTGCTAAAACAGTGCCCAAACTCAACCATTTCCCAGGGAGGCAGCCAGTGGGCTGATCACATGACTTGAGTATCGAAGCTGAGCTACCTGTGATTCCCAAATGCTTCTACATGATTTGGTGGGAGGCTGGGCACAAAGCAAGGCCATTTCTCTTATGAGGACGTGTCGTTTATTTAAGAAGGAAACTCACTCATTTTTCAATAGGGTTGAAGGTTTAGCTGTAGAACTCTGTGTGTGTGTGTGTGTGTGTGTGTGTGTGTGTGAGAGAGAGAGAGAGAGAGAGAGAGAGAGAGAGAAAGAGAGAGAGAGAAAGAAGTTAAGCATGTACATCATGCATACAGTAGGCATGGGGAATGCTCTCCTCTCCCCAAACTGGACACAGATGTACAGCAACCTGGGCACACCTGTAATGAAAAGCGAGCTGGCCAAGTCATGAGGCAGTAAGCCAAGAGTTAGACAGACATTGCACAGCTGGTGTGTATGGGCTCTGAGCCACATAAAGCAGGAACAAGCAACAGTGACTCTTAACATCCCACTGCCATATGATGGCCAGAAAAAACTGTCTTCACTCCTAGTGAGATCCTGCTCCTTGAGCCTCTTCTCTAGAGGTTGAATGGTAGTAGATTTGACAGTGACCTTCCAGAACCAACTGGGTCCTGTGAGGAGGCATTTTCATGGCAGACTACCAAAGCCAAGAGGACTTAGAATACCATACCACTAGCCGGGCACCAGTGGCTCATGCCTGTTATCCTAGATACTCAGAAGGCTGAGATCTGAGGATCGCGGTTCAAAGCCAGCCTGGGCAGGAAAGTCTGTGAGACTCTTATGTCCAATAAACTACTAGAAAACCAGAAGTGGTGCTGTGGCTCAAGTGGTAGAATGCTCGCCTTGAGCTGAAGAGCGCAGGGACAGTGCCCAAGCCCAGAGTTCAAGCCCCAAGACCGACCAAAAAAAAGAAAAAAGAATACCATACCACTGTCCGAAGGTACAAAAGAGGCCCTGGGGGGGGATATTCAGAAATATTTAGATGTTATTATCAGATAAATGGTGAAATGTCATGTAAGCTAGATAAAGCTCAGACTGTGTAGTCTGGAAATCAAGGCAACATAGGCTTGGGTACTGCTCAGTGAGCAAATACTTGCCTAGCACGTGTGAGATCCTAGGATCCAACCCCAGCACCATATAAAACAAACAGTCAGCAAAAAGAATCAGAACAAGGAAAGGAAAGGAAATAGACATGCACTTTTATAGTCACAGGCCTCCAGAGGTAATATTTGGGTCGTTCAAACTAACACTAATGCTAACACTTATAATGTGGCTCACAACTATTAAGGATTATGGACTAGGCAGTATTCTAAGCTTTTGTTGTTCTAGAATTATCTAGGGGATATCCCACTTTTTAAAATGAAGCTGCATGTTATATACTATGAAAGATTTCAATAACATGAAATTGAGCCATCTTTAGGTGGAGGATTGAAGCCTACAAATCTAATTCTTGGGTTTTATAACTACTGTATGCTCTCAGCAGTCTTGGAGGCCTTGGAGTATGATAATTCTGCCTTATCTTGTAACTTTTATTTGTTTTTTTGTGTTGTGCTGATACTGAGACTTGAACTCAGGATTGCATGCTTTCACTTTGCTTTTCTGATCAAGGCTAGCATTCTACCACTTGAGCCACAACTCCACTTCTGGCTTTTTGTGGATTAACTGGAAATGAGTCTTACAGATTTTTCTGCCCAAGTTGGCTTTGAACCTTGATCCTCAGATCTTGGCTTTCTGAGTAGCTAGAATTATAGGCACAGGCCACCCATGCCTGGCTTTGTTAATTTACTTACTATCTTGGGTATAGAACAAAGAAAAAGTCCATAATTCATTTTAGAATGAGCCAAGAAAATGAGGGTAGCATGCCATATCACATCAAATGGAGCAAACATGGACAAACAAGTTAACCCCATGGCAGTGAGTTTTCCACAAATAACCTGAGACAATCTATGTAAAGAGAGATGGATTTTATTTGGTTCACAGTTTTATAAGTTTCAGGCCATGACTGGCTGACCTGTTGCTTGGGGTCTTGTATCTTATGGTGGTGAGTTTGTGGTCTAGCAAAGGTCACTTACTTATGGCCAGTAAGTGAAAAGTGGAAAAAGATGAGATCAGGGTCCCAATCCTTCAAGAACATCCTTTAATGACTTGAGAATCTCCTTTTGGGCTTCACCTCATCATTCCTACCTCCTCCCAACAGCGCTACTGTGGAGATGGAGCCTTTGACAAACCTTTGGGCACACTGGATCAAATCACATCAGATTCCAAACTTTTAACTGGAACTTGTGAGCAGGCAGACAGTCATTAACAACACTGACCTCCTTGGTCAACTGTGTCCTTCAGCTCTCAAACCCATATGGGCATACAATATTTGCATAGCAATCACTATGAGCCAGGAAGATTTTTTAAAATTGTTTTTGTACCAGGAAGATTTTAACTCCTGGGAATTACTAACTCACTTAAATCTCACCATAGCTCACTGAAGTAGGAGCTGCTGTTATATCAATTTTACAGAATAGAAAATGGACTCCACAGAGGTGAACTAACTTTCCTATGTGTTAGTCATATAGTTCATATGTACAGAGGCCAGGGTCTGAATCCAGAGACTTCAGTGCCCAGGTTTGTGATCCTAGGCACTACATTGACTGAGATGTTTTCTCCTGCCAGTCTCCAGGAGTGGCTTATTTATCCTGTCCCTCTGAATTTGAATGTGAAAAAATAATCTTGACATAGTAGTAGTAGTAAGACATTTTCTCAATGATTTTATTTTTTCTTTCAATGTTTCTGATCTTCTACCACTTTAGAGAAAGATAGAACATATTTTTACTTCCATTCACATGCTTGCTGTTTTGATAGGAACCCAGAATTCCACCAGGTATGGTAATACACATTAGAGAGCCCAGGGGCAGGAAGAACACAAGTTCAAGGCCAACCTTAACTAACAAAAGAAAAAAATCTCAAATTCTAGGCCAGCATAACTAACAAAAAATAAATAAAGACATATGTAGTGTAATATGTGTAGTGGCTAACAGCTATAATCCAAACTACAGAGGGCAAAGATTAGGAGGATTATGATTTGAGGGCGGCTGGGGCAAAAAATTAGCAGAACTCCAACAATAAGGAAGATGGGCATAGTAGTGTGTGCTATAATCCTGGTTAGGAGGAAGACATGTAAATAGGAGGATCTTGGTGTGAAGCTAGCTCTGAACAACTATTTAAAACTCTACTTGAAAACTAATTAAGGCTAAAAAGGGATGGGAGTTTGGCTTACATAGATCTTAAATGATAGAATACTCCAGTCTAAAAAACAATCCCCCAAACAAAAAGAAAACCAGAATTTCAAATTTACTTATTTATTCAATTATTTTTTACACTTCTTTGTGTGAACACACACACAGTACAGGATGAAATAAATCCTTTTTCCATCACATGCCAGTTATGTGACATGTGTGTGTGTGTGTGTGTGTGTGTGTGTGTGTGTGTGTGTGTGTGTGTGTGTGTGTGTACGTACTGGTCCTGGGGCTTGAACTCAATGGGCACTGTCTCTGAGCTTTTTTTGCTAGCACTCTACTACTTGAGCTGTGGCTCCACTTCCAACTTTTTGGTTGTTAATTGAAAATAAGAATCTCATAGACTTTCTTGCCTGGGCTGGCTAAAAACTATGATCCTCAGATCTCAGCCTCCTGAATAACAAGGAATACAGGTATGAACCACTGGAGTCTGGCCAGTTGCATGACTTTTGTTCAGCCATTTTCAACCTTTTTAAGCCTCTCTTTCCTCCTGAGTAGTACAGGGAATAATGAAACACCAACCACACAAACACACCATATGTCTAGACTAGAAGAACCCCTTCCTGTCACATAAAGTCTCCTCAGGGAGGTCTTTGCCATGAGAACATTTCTTCTATCTTTTCTGGTGGAGATGTATATTTTGATGTTATAAATTCCTTATATAAACTGAGATGAAGAAGATGATGATGGTGGTGGTGGTGGTGATGATGATGATGATGCTTTGATACTACTCATTCTGATTAAGAATTCTGATTCTCATATCCCCAAGTGAATGAACGTCTTATGTTCCTGCCAATCTAAGTTTTCAGCTGTCCCAAATGGGTCAGTTAGGCTCACATTTGCTGATGTAAGTCAGAGGAGAGTGTTTATTGGAACTTTGTTTTCCCATCAGACACTATGGGGCAGACACTGCCCACGTGGGGCTCCTTCAGGGAGGTTTCATTTCCAGAGCACTTGGAAGACATGTCTGTTCACTCAAAAGGCAGTTCCTAGGGGAATAGCTTCCAGCTATAATGAGTACTGTTTTGTATGTTTCTAACTTTCTCTCCACAATGGCTTTTCTTCAAGTTTATTGGGCATCTGTTTAGATTTGTAACATTCATATCAACCTAGAATAGAAATAGATGGCATCGACTTAAGTCTTTTATTACATGGTTGACAGAGAGCGCAGCATATAAACATTTATAAGCCAGGTATATGGGGCACACCTGGAATTTCTGAAGGCTGAGGGAGAAGCATCTGCAGTAGAAGGCCAACATGGGTTACAGAATGAGACCTCATCTCAAGAAAAGAAAAAAAAACCAGAAGACTCAGTCTTAAGAGGGTCTTTGGATCATCCTATCTACCCACCACCACCTTTGTTCTCTCTCTATTACCAACTCTGACTGATTCACCAAGCACCTGTCCTTAGATTATTATAGGAGGGACGTTGCCAAAGAAGAGCCTCCCCTGGGAGGCTCTCCAGACCATGGATCCCTGAAAAACCTACTGACTGTATTTCACAGCCAGGAAAATAATACGATCCCCAAGCAAGGTGAATTTCACATGGTGAACTTGGGGACAGTTAAGAGAGTGTCTCTGTGGCTTTAGATAACCTGAGAAAGACTTCATTCATCAAACACAAAGGCCAGATTCCCCTGGGAGTCCCATCATCCTCTCCTTCTTTCAGGAGCAAGTCTATTTATTATTTATTTCCCTTTCTGCAGCCCTGGTGGCCATCAAGCCAAGTCCAGCAACAGCTGGGAAACATCGAGCATAAAATAGACTTCCCACACTGATGAATGAGGGTAGAAACAAGCTAGTGTTGGAAAATTTTTACTGTGAATTTTTTTTCCCCAGAAACTGCAGATACATGCAGATAATCACACCCACCAGTCTCTGTGGTGGTACAAAGTCTACACCTTCCCAGGCTCACAGAGAGGGGGACATATTGTGGTCCACTAGTGTTATAAAATGTAACCTGCTTTTGGGGAAAAAATACCCTTAAAGCCTGCTTACTATTCATAGTCTTCCAAAATAGTAATTTAGAAGTTTTGTGTTTTGTTTTTTAAATTTATTTTGTGAGAGCAGAAGTACTTTATTCCCCTTAAGTTGCTCAGGGTCAGATGTGGTATGTATGAGCTGCCATGGAAACAAGATGGAAGAGGATTCATGCTTTTTTCTCTAAGGAAAGTGACATTTCACTTGGAAGAGTCCTGACAACTTAGGGTCTTAAAGACTGTATAGACCCTAGTACAATGCACCCTGAGCAGATTAAATAGTAAAATATGATGGACTTGCTGGTTGGATACCCCCATCTTTCCCAGATCTTCATTCATTCATTCATTATTATTGCTATAATCTTGAATGTGGTCCTCCAAAATTGATGTATAGAAACACAGCAACTATAGTTGACAGTATGGTCTTTGGGAGATAATTAAGATTAGGTGAGGTCATGAGGATAGGCCAAATAATGGCATTAGTAACACAAGGAGGAGGAGGAGGAGAGGGGAGGGAAGGAGGAGGAGGAGAAGGAAGAGGAGGAGGAGGAGGAGGAGGAAGAGGAGGAGGAGGAGGAGGAGGAGGAGAAGGAAGAAGAGGAGAAGAAAGAGGAGGAGGAGGAGGAGCAGGAGCAGGAGCAGGAGGTTCTGTTTCGTCTTGTGATACCTCCACCATGGTAAGCTCTGAGCTCTGCACATCATGCTCTCAGGCAGCTCTTGAACTGTAAGCTAAATAAATTTCTTTTCCTTATAAATTATCCAGTAGCAGGCATTTTGTTAGAATAACAAAAGAGATTAAGTCAATGATGTTTTGCTTTATTGAAAATCTCCTAGGCATTCAGAACAAAACACATTCTTTATCCTCACAGAGGTAGCTTTCTGATGTCAAACAGTAAACAAAGAATTGCCAGTGCAGTGCTGAAAGTCAAAGCAGGATAAGGGCAAAAAAGACTGAGGATGTGACTCAAAGCCTGAGTTGCTTGCCACAAAATAAAAATGAAAAGAAAGAAAGCAGAAATTTATTTTCTTTTTCAAATACTGTAACACTCAAAAGATATATGCTTAACTTTTAACTTACTCAACTATCATTCCTTTCCAAGCATAACTTTCTTCTCTAGCCATCAACAGCTGAAATGCCTATCTTTGAATTGGGGCTACGCTTTTGTCTATAGTGCTGGAGTGGACCCAGGCAGCACACTACCACTGACCCAAACCCTGAGCCTCTGACTGAGGCTGTTCTTAACATGGATTACAGCGAGACTTCTGTGAAACATGCCAAAAGCCACAAGAGATGCCTTCCCAGCATGCCCTCCCATTCAGAGCCTGACAGAGGTTCTCCTGGTCAAGGAAAGAGGGACTGAGAATGGGCAGGCATTTTTCATTCAATACAGCTACTGAATTTTTAGTAAAAAGTACCTTCAAAAATGTTTAAATGATTTGCCTAAAGGTCTAAAAAATGCTTTGAGGCTGGAGAAAAGTGATCATCAAAAAGTAATTTTTAGAATCTGCCTTCCAGTCATAAAATCAAGGGGGAATGGTAGGAAAGGGTCCAATGCATAAAGACCGGAGAGCCAACCCTCTAATAGAGTGTGAGTGTGTTTGTGTGTGTGCACACGTGCATGTCTGTTTGTGTGTGATGAATTTGGATTTTTATAAAATGTTCTGTTACCTTACCATCTCATGATGCAACAACTCACCCAAAGAAAAATCGAATGCTTGAAATTCTCTTAGTTGTATAGGCTGCCTTTGACCTATGATAAGTAGATGATGGGATATAGCTCAAACTCATTGATGAACACAAGAAATGGCTTCACTGATTTTTTCCCCCAGGGCTGCCTTCAGCCATTCTTTGCCACCTACCATTTTTCTGTCTCTTAATGACATGTGCGTTACATTCTATAATTTCTGGTCACTTTAATTATAAAAACTCCAGCCCAGCTTAAAGCTCCACACTTGTAACCAACTTTATCTCATCTTCCTCTCTTACCTAGTATAGCTCAATGTTCACTCCGCTGTGATATATTCAGTCTGCTTCTCAACACCTACTTCCCTACTTTCATTCCAATTCAGACTTTTCCATAGTTGGAGGAGGAGGAATGAGGTAAATTGTCTCTGGGTGATTTCTTTGCTTATGTCAACACTGATAAGCTCTGAGCATCTACTCTGGGTCAGGCACACACATGTGGTTCTCAGAAGCCTGACTCAATATTCTGCTCCAGTTTGTAGGTTCCACACAGTTTCTAGAAACCATGATTCATTCATTAGAGACATGACATCCAAACTTATATATTCATGGCATTTGAAGGGATTTGGGGGAGGTAATTGGGGTTAGATAAAGTCACGAGGATGGAGTCCCCATGAGGACATCAGTGGCTTTATCAGAAGGGGAGTGACCTGAGCTGGGACATTCCCAAAGTTCTCTTGCCATGCAGTGCTTTCCACTGTGCTATGATGCACCAAGAAGGTCCTCTCCAGACACTCTTCCTTGGTCTTGGATTCCTAGGTTCCAGGGTCTCATATGTATTAGGCAAGCCACCCTAGCCCTTAATTCCTCATCCCAGTCCGACACATTCCACTTGTTCAAGACATTGCAAGAAAACAAATGGATGGTTTTCCTCTTGCTAGTTTAGAAGGTAATCCTTCTAAGATCTTTCCCCTATCCTCTGCTTATTCTAGGTGAATCCATTAGTGAAGGGTCCAGTGTTTAGTCCTAGTCTATCCTGTACATTGTTAGACCATTAGAGCTCATCTTTAGAGAAGGATCATTTCCAATTGTTGTAATCCATGTAAACGGAAGCTATTGGCAACAGGAGTAAACTAGGCCACCATGACAGATACTCTTCTAACAAGGTTCATGGATGAGTCACTTGCATATGTAAAATCTGTATTACACCTTCTGTTAGTTACTTTTCTATAGCAGTGTCTAAAATGTCTGAGTGAACTTAAAAGGAAGGAATTACTTGTCCATTATCCATTGTTAGAGGTCTGTGGTGAGGCAAAAATCCTGGTGGTGGGAATGTGTGGAGGAGGAGATAGACAGGAAGCAGAGAGAGAGAGAGAGAGAGAGACAGAGACAGAGACAGAGACAGAGAGAGAGAGAGAGAGAGAGAGAGAGAGAGAGAGAGGGTGAGGTCAGGACAAGATGTTCACAAAGACACACCCCAGTGGTCTACTTCCTCTGGCTAAGTCCTATCTCCTAAAGATTTCAGCACCTCCCAATACAGCGACCAAGTAGGAACTAACCCTTAACACATGAACCTTTTGGGGTGACACTACATAGCCTAACCATAACCTGAAGGCATTATAAAAATAAACCTGTGCTACTGTGAATCTTTCTTTTTGGAATACAGAATTAATAATGAGCAGAAAGGAAATAAGATCTAAGAAAACTTTAGAGTGCTATTTCTCTAGTGGGTTCATTACTTTGGGAAATAAAAATACCATTAGGAAGTTACTCATTTTGTTAAACAAAATTGCCTTTTAACATTCCTGTATGAAATGGTATATTTCTTCATGGCACAGAATTTCAGATCTGAGAGAGATCTTTGAGACGATTTATAACAAAATTTTCATTTTTATAGATGAAATAATGGGTATCCACAAAGGTAAATCAGAATGCCAAGATCACATAGCATATATAATGGCTAAATTGAACTTATATTCAAACCTCTAGCCAAGGCCACTGTTATGCCTTTAAGCTAATACTGTTACATCCAATATCAGAGCCAACTGTGATTTAAGCACTATTAGATTATTGGTGTTGTGGTAAGTGGCTGATGAAGCCCAAGATGCCACTTGGCATCTTGATGAAACCTAATGATCCTTGCCTCTTGCTGGTTAATCTTTTACATTGTGCTAAAATTGGTCTGTGTGACCAAAAGACTATGGCAAGAGGATTACTGTGCCACTTTTCACTGGAGCTTCTGGACTGACCTTGGTCCTTGGCTCACATTCTTTCAGGGAAAGCCAGCTGCCGTGTGGTAAAGATACTAAGACAGCCTATGGGAAGATTCACATGGCAAAAAACACAATATACTTAACCAACAGCCAGCAAGAAGCTGAGTCTTGGGAACACCCATCAGAAAACATAGAAGCAGACTATCTAGCCTCTTGTAATGACAGACCTCTCCAACAGAAAGCTCACCAGAAATCTGAGCCTGAACCACTCAGCTAAGATGCTCCAAAGATTCTGACCACAGAGAAACTGAAAAAAAAAACATAAGTATTTATTATCCAAGCTGGTATTTTGGGGGATAATTTTTTGTGCAGCAATAGATAATGAGTACAGGCATCAAGCTTTATTCCTAGATGATCTGGGTACCACGGGATGGGCTACATATCACAGACATAACTCTATATTCTTGCTTTTTCTCATGCAAGGTGGAGATAGATACATACTCTGCTAAAAGACCCAACTAAGCTCAGCCTTTGCCATGGGGATGGGGATGGGAAGAGATTAGTGGTCCTGCCAAATGCCAACAATACATTTTTAAATACAATTCATGGCAGGTGTAAATTGAGGATAGAAGCTCTCCCTAAATCAGGGCAGTGGCTTGATGTTTACAGAAAAAAGTGAGTCCAAAACACAATCCTAAAATGTACTTTAGGTGTACTTTTTTTTTTGTCGGTCGTGGGGCTTGAACTCTGGGCCTGGGTGTTGTCCCTGTGCTCTTCAGCTCAAGGTGAGCACTCTACCACTTGAGCCACAGCACCACTTCTGGTTTTCTAGTAGTTTATTGGAGATAAGAGTCTCACAGACTTTCCTGCCTCAGCTGGCTTTGAACCGTGATCCTCAGATCTCAGCCTCCTGAGTATCTAGGAATACAGGTGTGAGCCACCGGCACCCGACTGTACTTCTTTTTTTTGGTGGTACTGGGATTTGAATTCAGATTCTTATATACTTGCTAGTACTTATATACTTGCTAACACCTGGTGTTCTTAGCTACTTCTAAGCCACCTTTCCAGCCCTGCTTCTCATAGGTTACTTTTAGAACTGGGTCTTGATTCCCAGCTAAGCACATGCCTATGGCATAATCTACCTACTTTTAGACTTCTTGTTGTTGCTAGGATAATAGGCATGTACCACCATATTCAATTTCCCTCCATGGAGAGGTAATCTTTAGAACTTTTATGATTCTCCAAACTCAGCCTTACACATAGTTTCTGATCACTGATACATCTGATACATTCTTAGTTATGAGGTGAGAAGGGGCCTGTCCTTGAACCATAATCCTCCTATTCTCAGCCTACAAAGTAGGTAGGTGTGAGCTACCAGAGTCCAGCTTCTATAGAATTGCTTTAGATAGGTACAATCTCTTGTGGTTATTTTCATGCTTTGGGGAACTAGAGATTTTCAGAGGCCATTCTTTTGCTAGAATAAGATAGTTCTGGAATTGATAGAAAAGATGTTTTAGAGAGCTCAGTGAATCCAATTTGGGGCATGAGATGCACTTATGCTGGTGTGTGTTTGCCTTGTGTTTTAAAGTTATTACCTGACACCACGTTTCTCTGCTAGATCAGAATTCCCTTTTTTTGTGTTTAAGTTGTAGCTTCTAGATTTCCAAAGCTTATGTAAAGTGATTCTGTCTGGTTAGTGTCACTTCATTTTTATCCATCTCTTTCATATCATTATGGTCCATGCACAGAGAGAGCTAAGCTTGGGTTTCATTCTTGGCTCCCCAACTTCATTCTCTGAGATGAGAGATTTGAGGCATTGAGCAGTAGGGACTTAATAAATGCGATCAACTAACACCAATGTGTGAGAAGCTGGTGCAGTGAGGAAAGGGTGGGTCAAGGGAAACAATAGCAACTCAACCTGGATATGAACTTTCTTTGGAGTAATTTTGCAGATCGACTCTCCCTATGGGGAAACTTAAAAAACAACAACAACATTGATTCACTACTGCATAGCTGGTAATATTTAAGAGAGAAATGTCTGTATATTCATAATGTATTTGAGGAGTTTGAGTCCAGTCTTAGTGTAGTCCCAAATCCACTGTTAAAATCCATTGTTAAAATAAATGTCTTTGCATTACAGTTATGTCCTTCCTTCTTTCCTTTTTTCCTTCCTTCCTTCCTTCCTTTCCTCCCCTCCTTCTCTTTTTCTTTCCTTTTGCCTGTCCTGAGCTTGAACAGAGGGCCTGGGCCTGAGTGTGATCCCTGAGCTTTTCAGCTCAAGGCTAGCACTTGAGTCACAACTCTACTGTGTGTGTGTGTGTGTGTGTGTGTGTGTGTGTGTGTGTGTGTGTGTGTGTGTGTGTGTGATTAATTGGAGATAGGAGTCTCATGGTCTTTCTTGCCTAGGTGGACTTCAAATTTCGATCCTCAGATCTCGGTCTCCTAAGTAGCTAGGATTTATAGGTATGAACTACTACCAACACCCAGTTTAGAGTTATAGTTTTTTGAAATGCAATTAATCTCTGAGGTGTTAACTTGCACACTGGATTTTAATACTTTACGCTGAAGGAATTTACTAGACAACAATTTCTTGAGGCTCTGCAAGAATACAAGTTTTATAGTGCACAAGGGGCTAAAACAGCTAAATTTAAAGCGGGTAACTTCTCTGGAGGTCAGCTTTCTCTTATGGAGGCAAAACTGCTAACTCCTTTCTCATTACGACTCCCTGTCAAACATGAGATTGTTTGATTTTTGAAGAGTTTACAGACAGAAAGCTCAAAGTGAAGCCCTCCCAGCAAGTGTAGCTGAATTTTTTCAATAAAAATGCATAGATTTGTGGGGCCTGTAATTAAGGCTACTCAATTCAAGCACTTTTGGGAATACCATTTTAGTATTTCCATTTTAGCCACGGCAAAGGCAGGAAGGGCAAAAGTTGACGCTACTAGCCAGAATAATTCATCCCCATTTATGCATTCTTGACAGAATCCTTCTCACAAGCCCTAGGAATTTGTGTCTTTAATATGCTCAGTTTGCTGAGAAGCTTTCAACAAAAAAAAGGGGAAAGAAAAGAAAAAAGGACAGCACTGTAAGCTCCTTCTGAGCAAATATGGTTCCATTTTCAGCCTCATTACAGGACACTTGGCCTTTCACTTGAAAGGCTGAGAGGAAAATCCATTTGTAGAGCTTCTTCTTTGGATAGAAAGGGGCTAAAATAGAACAAGGAAATCATTGTTTCTCTGTTCTCTATGGAAACTAAGCACTCAAGTTCGATGCAACTAGGTTCCTTTTCCCCCCAATTGAAAATTAAAATTAGGAAAAGAGCACCATTTACATAGCATAAAAAAATCTGAAATATTTTAGGGTAAATTTCACAAAAGATGGCCAACACATGTACATTGCAAGTCACAAAAATTGCTCAGAAAAGTTATAGAGAACTGAATAAAAAATGCAGGCATGTATACTGTATATATTCTTAGGTTGGAAGGGTTGGTAATATGTTAAATGTTATTTTTTGCCACACTGAGGCATTCTTCCAACTTTCCAGAGCCTTCATTCTGGACTGAAAGACAAGATGATTTGTAGAGAATGTCACGATGAATCTAAATCATTTTGTGAAATGGGGAAGGCCTATAAGTGGCCAAAACAACCTTGAAGAATAACAAAGTTGGAGTATAGCCATTGTCTGATTTCATGAGTTACAATCAAGACTGTAGAATTTGCTATGCTACTGTTAGAATTTGCTCAGTGAATGCTTTAGATATGCCTGGATTTGCCTTTATCACGTAAGACAAGACAAGCTGGCACAGACATGAATGCATTGGAGGAGGAAGTTTTACCTATAGCTTCCCAGACATACCTATAGCTTCCCTTCTCTGCCATCTAGAGGGGCTGCATGGAAAAGCATCAGGGCTGGTCAAGAGGCAAAGGGATGGAGGGAAGGTGTGGGTGAAAGCCTTTATCATGGATGTTGCAGGAAGGAATGGATGAAGCCAGATAAACATGACCAGCAGGTTTAGGATGGGCTAGTTTGAATAGTTGAATATTGTCCCACGTATAGAACTGCACTTGGATGGCTGGGTATAGAGTAATGAAGGACTGTGGACTAGACCCAGATGAAAAGGGGTATGGACACTGGGCTGGTTAGGCTTGGAGCTGAGAGTTATGCTGTGGGAGAGTGTTTTGCTTCTTGTAGGAACTAGCTAACCTTGGGAGAGGAAATTTCCCCAAGAACAGAGGAACTCAGAGGTCAACACACTGGAAAATTTATCTCCATAAAAGAACTTCATGTGACTGTCCAGATCAACTTGCTTTGTAATCATCCCAAACTGGAAACAACCCAAATATATGTCAATAGGTAAACAACTGCAGGAATGTGGGCAGTCAGTACCTGTTGGAATTGGGTTCCAGTATCCCCAGTGTATACCCAAATCCACAGATGGTCCAGTTTCTTATTTAAAATGATACACTCTTTGCACACAGCTTTTACATGTCCTTTCACATACTTTAAATTCTCTCTATTTAATAACACCTGGTACAATGCAATTGCTTGTGAATAGTTGTTACACTGTATTGTTTAGAGAATAACCATAAGACAATGCCCAGTATCCACTCAATGTTTTTCAAAATTGTTTGATTTCTGATTGAATCTGTAGATGTGGAATCTGGATAATAGAAGATTGTGTGCAATCTATGATTATATGTAATGGACTACTTTTTACTCAGCAAAACAAGAATGAATCATTTGTATGCCCAACAACAAAGATACAGCTCAGTAATCACGGTGGTTGAAAGAAGATGATAAAGCCAGGTATTGGTGACTCACACCTGTAAGCTTAGCTACACAGGAGTCTGATATCTAAGGATCACGGTTTGAAGCCAGCTCAGGTAGACAAATCTGAAAGACTCTTCTCTAATTAACCAGTAAAAAAAGTTGGAAGTGAATGGTAGTGCTTCAGTTTTGAGAGGAAAAAGGTAAGCAAGAGCTTAAAGTTGAGTTTAAGCCCTGTACTGGCACACAGAAAAAGAAGGGTGCAAAGATGAAATATGCTTGCTTTCATTTATAACAGAAACTGTACTACGTATAGTAACAGAACATAGATCTTGCTTGGTGACTAAGTAGGATGGAGTGAAATATTAAAAGTATCAGAAGAAAACTTTTGGGGTGATGGCATGTCATTATGTTGATTGTGGTAATGTACGTCAGTGCCTCAAGTGGTAAAGTTTGAATGTGTGCAGTTACTAAAGGTTATTACACCTCAGGAAGGCTGGTGGAAACAATCAACTGTCCAGGGATTGTTTTATAGTCCAGTCTCTGCTGTTATCAGATCCAAGGGTAGAAAACCCTTTTCCCATTTGGAGGTCACAGAGTAGGCCATGGGATCCTCATGGATAGTGCATATCAAGCTTTCTGGGGAGACAAACTATAGCTGTGTTATTTTAATCAAAGCACAGAATTCCTTCTCACCTGTTTTCTTGTGTACATGTGGGATGTGGTGTTCTCTGAGGGCTTGACATTCCTGATTATTTGTGGTTTGGAACTTGTATACAGTGGAGCCAGTCCCACTTTTCAGGGTTATGTAAAGCTATCCGATCTGCCAGGCTCAGAGAGTTTCAGATAACCTCCCATCATGTCCCCACTGACTGTCAATCATGTTGTGTGTGTGTGTGTGTGTGTGTGTGTGTGTGTGTGTGTGTGTGTGTTACAAGAGTTAAGTTTTGCTTTTAACCCAGGGCCTTTTGCTTTTAACTCAAGCTTCTTTGCTTAAGGCTGGTTCTCTACCACTTGAGTCACATCTCTAGTTCAGCTTTTTGCTGGTTATACTGGAGCCTGTCTTACTAAGTTTTCTTTCCAGTGTGGCTTCAAACCACAGCCTTCCTGATCTCAGTCTACTGAATACTATGATTAAGAATGTATGGGTGTGGGCCACTGACACCCAGCACCCAGTTGGATTTTTTTTTTATGATAAAAGTTTCATTACATAGCTCAGGCTGCCCTCCACATGTGATCCTTCTGCCTCAGTCTCCAAAGGGATTACAAGCATGCATCGCTATGTCTGGCCTTGTTCATTTATTAAGGAAATAGAAGACAAGGAAAGGAGACAGGGTAACATAAGTTGTCTAGCAGCATACTGTGCGCTGTTATTTTTTAAAATTATGGTAAAAGAGATGTCCCATACACTTTTCATCCTAACCATTTTCATTGTGCATTTTGGTGGCATTAACTACTTTCATACTGCTGTGCGATCACCACTACCTTCAGAGCTTTACCACCTTGCAAAGCTAAACCTCTGCGTGCATTAAACATGAACTCTCATTCAGCATTCTCCAAACCCCTGACTACCAGCATTCTGTTTTCTGTCTCTGTGAGTTGGACTACTTTAAGTACTTCTAATAAGTAGCATCATACAACACAGTAAGTGCTTTTCCGTGATCTCATTAATCCTGCCAATAAGTCAGGAAGTACGAATACTCCTCAGAAAAGAAAAAGAAAAAAAAAGAACAACTAAGGCTTTAAGTCAGGAGTACAGTATCACACAACTAAACAAGTTATTAGTTCAGGATGGAAACAGGGTCAATATCTTTTAAAACCCAGATTTTTACATTCCTGGAACCAGAGAACAATGCATTTAATGAGAAAACAGTGGCCTAGTAGAGAGAACAGAAATAGAAGAATAAAGAGGTACGTGATAGGCTAGGCACTGGTAGCTTATGCCTAGCTACTCAAGAGGCTGAGATCTGAGGACTGAAATTTGAAGACAGACCAGGCAGACCTAGACAGAAAAGTCTAGGAGGGCTTTATCACCAATTAAGCAGTAAAAAGGTAGAAATGGAGCTGTGGTTAAGTGATAGGGCACTAGTCGAGTGAAAAAAGCCAAGTGAGAATGCAAAGCCCTGAATGCAAGCCCCAGTATCAGGAGAGAAAGACAGAGACAGACAGATACACAGAGGGAGACAGAGACAGTGACAGAGAGAGAGAGAGAAAGAGAGAGAGAGAGAGAGGGAGAAAGAAATTGATTCACTTCCATCTTGAGTAGATTGTGAAAGGTCACTTAAAATGTTAGTGGCTGAGTTTCTGCACTTCTAGAAATGGGGTGTGTGTGCGTGCGTGTGTGCATGTGCATGCGTGTGCGCATATGCACATGCACATATGTGCATACATGTGTTTTTATTACTTCATTCTGAAGGCCAACATGAAGTAAAATGAGATACATATCCCTTCTGCAAGAAGTTCAGTCCCATGTAAGCAAAGAATATGTTTTCATTATTTCCAGTGTTTAGGGTCAAACATCTCCAGAAAACACAGAGTGAGATTCCAGACAGACATGACCACAAGTGGTGTTCTTACCCTCAAAAAGCACAAACTACCCCATTCCCTGCTGCTGTTTCAGCTGTGGGTGGATCCTGGGGGGGGGGGGGGGTAGGAATTCAGGAATCTCAATGTTATATGAAGAGATAGTTGCTCTCGAGACCAGCTGTGGCTAATCAACCCCAGAGTGAACCAGACAGACCCACAGCCAGACTCCATGGCAGGGAGGATAAAAGGACCATGAGGGACAAACCCAAGGCTAACAATTCACAGACAGACAGTAGGTTTTGCAGCCTGACAGCAAGGGGCTTCTGCCCAGCAGGCTTCCTTCGGAATAATTTTGCCTTGCAGACATTCAGAGATTTTTTTGTGTGTCATATAAAACTATTCTTAGATGTATTCTTGACTCCAGAACCAGTGAATTGTGTTCCTTTTTTATATCAGTCATTCGACATTTATTTATTCATTTCTAGGATCAGTTTGTTTTTAATGAGAACAAAAATCCGACCGTCAAGTCTTCTTTCCTTGTTAAAAGATTTAACACCGCTTTGAAAATAAATCAGTACCATTTTTTCTGTATAAAGAGAACTTTAGCTTTTTCTGATGGAATAGAAAGTACAAGCTAGTAAAGTTTATTTAAGTGTGAGACAATAGATTTTTTAAAAAAGCATAATAGGTTCCGTGTTATTTAGTCCAAAGAAAGAACCATGTCCTGGATGGAGAAGGAGATTTAGAAATCTCTCAGAAGAAATATAATCTCTACCTTGTGAAGGTTTTTGCTATCCTTGAAGCCAGGGATCTGTTTCTGGTGTACTTCATGCACAAAGAGACATAAAATGCTATTTTTCAAGCTATATTTTTTTTGTAATTTTGTAATTCATTAACTTTCAGTGTGGACACACAGCAAATATTTTATATGTTGATTTGCTTGGAATGGTTTTTAAAAGACTAAGTACTTAAGCAGCAAATGAGAAGGAAAGGAAATGGTTAGAAATGGATGAACATTCTTGATGCGTGATATTTGCTATAATAAGAACCTTTTACTTTTGTAGTGCCTCATGACTGATTACTATATGAACATGGACAGCAAATGTGGATAGTCAAACCCAGGATTTAAATATGGAAAACCACATTATAATACAATCAGTCACATTACATTACATCAGAGAGAGAAAGAGGAGACAGAGCAAGAGAGAGACAGAGAGACAGTGAGGGTGAGATACACATACACACACATAGATAGACAGATAACTAGATATTATTGTCCATACCTAAGAACCAAAGTATTTTTCAAACAATGGAGGGCAAAGAGAGGGAGGGAAGAAAGCTATTGTAACCTAAAATATTACATCTGGCCTATGATCATAAAATGCAATTAATTGTTAGGAAATGGAAGACTTGGAAAAAATTTTATTAAGTGAAGTAAGTCAGGCCCAAAGAAACAGGTCCCATGGTTCCCTTATTTGCAATACTAGTGTATGTCTGAGACAAGCAGAAAAGGTCAGCTAAGATGATGTTAGGTGAAATGAACCCTAAGATAAGGACACAAGTGGTTTTTTCTTTCTTGCTATTGTTTCTAGTGTATTTATAAGGTGATTTTGTTTTGTTTTGTTTTGTATGTCCCTCCCCACAGTCTAATCCCTGTTTTCACTGTATTTGATGTTGGTATAATTTGGGGAGGGGAAGGGAAAAAATAATTGTTTAAATAGGGATACAGGCGGACCCATTGCAACAATGAGATGTACAAGACGCTATGTCGAAAAACGAACTTTACAATTTTGGCAGGGAGGGGAGGGGAGGATAGGAAATGTAGTCGTGTGTAGATGGGAGGGCAGGGATGGTAGGGGAAAAACAAAGGAGGAGGCAACAATGCTTGATAAGAAATGTACTCATTACCTTGCTCATGTAATTGTAACCCCTCTGTACAGTATTTTAACAATAAAAAACTTATTTTAAAAAATGCAATTAATGCCGGGCGCTGGTGACTCATACCTGTAATGCTAGCTACTCAGGAGGCTGAGATCTGAGGATCACAGTCTGAAGCCAGCCTGAGGTAGGAATGTCTATGAGACTCTTATCTCTTATTTCCAATAAACTACTCAGTAAAAGCTGGAAGTGGAACTGTGGCTCAAGTGGTAGATTCAGGGACTGTGCTTAAGCACAGAGTTCTAAGCCCTAGGACTAGCAAAAACAAACAAACATAACACACCTCAATTAATTTGGTGACATTAAGGAACTTCTGTTTAGATATCTGAACATGAAATTTAAGTGTTTGGGGCTAGTGTGAAAGTACACAAGACTTGGAATTTGGTTAGATTTCTGGTCCTTAGGTCCTAATGGGTACACTGGGTAAAATCCTTTCCCTGGGTCTGTGAAGAGTTGTGATTCTCTGAAGCAAGCAATATAAGACTCAGGAGTACTTAGCAAAAGTTTCAGAATTCTTTTTTTTTTTTTTTTTGGTTGTGGGTACTGAACCCTGGGCCTGGGTGCTGTCCCTCAGCTCTTCAGCTCAAGTCTAACATTCTACCACTTGAGCCACAGCGCCACTTCTGGTCTTTTCTGCTTATGTGGTGCTGAGGAATGGAACCCAGGGCCTCATGCAAGGCAAGCACTCTACCACTGAGCCACCTTCCCAGCCAGACATATTCTTTTGTGAAGTAAGATGGCAGGAGCTATCCAGATCTCTAAATTCTGAAGTCCTAAATTCTCATGAGTCAATCCAGAAGCCCACACCTCAATGACACGAGTCCCAGTAGAATTTTGATTATTCCTTCAGTGTATTAGCTGGGCATTCTTCTATAAAACCTTGATACTCAATGAATGAACTCTAGGTAAACCTCTCCTCTGGCCTGATTCTAAGCCTGGTAAATGACCTGTGGCCTATGTAAGTTTCATAGTCTTTTTTTTTTTTTTTCTGGTACCAGAGTTTGAACTCAGGGCCTCACATTTATTTCTTCAGCTTTAGTTGTTTGGGTGGTACTCTAACACTTGAACTATGCCTTTAGACCAGCCTTTTGCAGCTTACTTTAGTGATGGAATCTCTCAGACTCTTCTGCCCAAGCTGACTTCACACCGTGATCCTTTGGATCAGCATCTTGATTAGCTAGGATTACAGGGCTGAGTCACCTGTGCTTCATCTTTTTGGAGAGAAGGTCTTGGTTTATAGCCCAGGTTGGCCTCACACTTGTGCTCCACACGTCTCAGTATCCAGAGATGTGGGATCACAGATGAGTGCCACAATACCCGAGTTCTTTTAGTCTTCCCAGATACTTTAGCCTCAATGTAATTGCTCTCAAGTTTTTATAAAGTCTCCATGAGATAAAATACAAAATCCAATCTGAATGGTCTGGAATACTGGGGAATTCAGTTTAGTATGTGGTGTTTGTCTTGGTTAAGTTCTTCTGCTACCCTCTACAATAAAAAGCAAGAGACTGAGAAAAATGTGGCATTCTTGTCTAGTAGTTGTCCCCTGGTACTCCTCCCTCCTCTGGACAGCGCTAGCTTTCTCTATGTGCAGTCTGAGGACCTCTGCTCCATCTTACCTTCTCAGTCTCACTCTTAGGCTGGCTTTATTCCTGAAACTAGTGGAGAACATACCTTTTCCTTTGAAATATGAACTGGCTCCACATTAGGCCCAGTGTGGCCTCTGTGTCCCCTGGGGAGTGATAGCTTTCTTCAGGTCCAGTAATTGAGACCTTCATGGCAAAATGATATCCGATTATAAACTTTAGCTCTATCCATCCTTCAGTTTCTGAGAATGAAGATACTCTACAGGAAAGGAACCAGCCTAGAGAAGGAGAGAGATTCTTTTTTTTTTTTTTTGGTCGGCCGTGGGGCTTGAACTCTGGGCCTGGGCACTGTCCCTCAGCTCTTCAGCTCAAGGCAAGTGCTCTACCACTTGAGCTACAGCACCACTTCCGGTTTTCTGGTAGTTTATTGGAGATAGGAGTCTCACGGTCTCTCCTGCCCGGGCTGGCTTTGAACCGAGATCCACAGATCTCAGCCTCCTGAGTAGCTAGGATTACAGGCGTGAGCCACCAGCGCCCGGCTAGGAGAGAGATTCTTATTGCTACCTATGAGGACCCTGGATGCAGTCATGTCTGATGCTATACATTCCTCTGCATTATTTAGCTTTATTTTAGTTAGGTTTTGTTGTTTTCTGTTTTTTTCTTTTTGTTTTGTTTTGTTTTTTTGAACCAAGGTGTCTCTAGGTAGCCATGGCTGGCCTCAAACTCATGATTGTCCTGCTTCTACATCCATGGTACAGTGCCTGGATTACAAGTGTACACTGTCAAAGATACAACTCCTTGGCCATTTGATTGCTTAACCATTTAATTCTCTATAACTACTTTCCTTGAAATCCAACTTATTTTGATTTCTGGCCCTGGCAAGTAAAAGCCATGATAATTGAATGGCATCTCTGAAAGACCCAGAGGAGAGAGAGGGAATGATAGGCCCACAAACCAATGGAGCCTCAAGGATGACTTGAAGACAGGCCATGCTCTCCTAGCAGCTTTTCCCTGGCCTGCTTTCCCAGGGAAGATAGAGTTCAGGTAGTCCTGGGAGACAGGGAAGTTAGACTTGACTGCCCTGATTTTCAATCAGTTCTCACTGTTGGCTGCTCTCAATTAGGGACACATGGTTTGGTGGGAGGGAACCTTACTCCCATCTACAAAAATGCTTATGGATATCTTAGATAATTGTAAAGCATCTTTCAGACCTGCTCTTCATTTTTCTCCCATCTTCAGACTCTTCAAATTCATATACACAAAACTTACTGAATTTGAACTCAAGGTCTAGGCATTGTCCCTGAGCTTCTTTTGCTCGAGGCTAGCACTCCACCACTTGAACCACAGCTCTACTCTGTTTTTTTTTTTTTTTTTGTAGTTTATTACAGATAAGGGCCCCACAGAATTTCCTGAGTGGTATGGCTTCAAACTGTGATCCTCAAATCTCAGCTTCCTGAGTAGCTAGGATTACAGGCGTGAGTCACTGGTACCTGGTTAATTCTAATTTCTTACATGAAAATAACTGTCCTTAAGGAAAAAAAATATGTTGATATGCTCTCTTACAAACTAGAAACTTTATGAAAGTATCACATTATATTCTGTAAAATACAGGACATGTTAACTCTGATCCCATGGGAATGAGATGTCAGGAATAGGGATGGTAAGGATGGTGTATGCAGAACTCTAAGACTCACCACATGGGCTGGGAAGGTGGCTCAGTGGTAGAGCGTTTGCTTTGCGTGCATGAGGCCCTGGGTTTGATTCCTCAGCACCACATAAACAGAAAAAAAAAGCCAGAAGTGGTGCTATGGCTCAAGTGGTAGAGCGCTAGCCTTAAGCTGAAGAGCTGAGGGACAGCACCCAGGCCCAGAGTTCAGGCCCCATGACTGGACCCAAAAAAAAACAAAACAAACAATCAAACAAAAAAAAAAAACCAAGAAAAAAAAAAAACCACTTACTGAACTCTGTATATAGTATTTCAAGATATTAAAAACTGATTAAGATCTGATGGTCAGAAATGACCATTTTATAGAAACAAAAATATATACTTAGATAAAAATTGACATCTTTTCTTAGAACAGTTAAATACAAGTATGTGGGAAATAGTTAAACTTTTTCCCCCCTTTTTCCTTTCTAGTTGTAGGAAACTAAGCTTTTCTATTTGAATGTAAAACATCAGCATGGGGAGGCAGCAGCTCTACCTCACACTGAACAGTGTTCCAAAAAATTTTGCTCTTCAAATTGGTGCAAGTAAAATGGTAAATCTATTCATAGGAATGAATGCTGTCATTAAGAATGTAAAATAGTTTTAGAATTTTAAAACCAAGGAGAAAAAGAAGTCTCCTTGGGGAATAAATAGTCCATATATGGTTTTTATGCAAAGGCAACATATTTTAGGAAACAAGACAAAAAAAGGTCATTAGCTTTTTTTCCCCACTTATATGAGCAAGAGTGGCTGTCTCTATTTAAAATAACACTTAACCTTACGTATATGTTTGTATGTATACATCTGGGTATATTTTATTTTACATTTCGATTGAACTCAGGACCTGGTGCTGTGCAAATTTTCTGCCTCTTGACCTATACACCAATGCTTTTGGTTTTTTCTTTTTCTTTTTGAGCTAAGGTCTTGCCACTATCTTTGCCTAGATCAATCTTGAACTCTAGATATTCCTCTTCCAAGAGTCGGAACTACAGGTGTGCACTACTATGCTTGACTGTTTGTTTGTTTTTGATTTTTATAGGTTTTAAGGTTTTTGTGCAGACTGGGCAAGTATTCTGTCCCCGAGCTTCATCTCTGGCCCCCATGTATTAAACTTAATAAGCTTAAGTCTTTTGTCTTTTCTAAAATATACAATTGAGATTGTGACTCAAGGCACAGAGTAAAAAATTCATTTACAAATGACTAAATGATTTTAATCAACACTGCTCCTGGCATTATGCTATTTTACCACTGTTTAGTCACAGCCCATCTGGTGGGCTCTAAAATTCACATATACTATCTGTACCCCTCAAAGATTTCCCAAATGGTTCTTTCCAAGATCAGGGAGGTTCTCTAAGAACTGACAACGAAGAGTGCTCCAAAGGTTTATTTTCTAGGAACCAAAGTGTGCTTAGGGAAATGATACAATCACCCTTCATCCTTCTTCAGCCCCATTGAACTGCAAAAATAAAAGTTAAAAAGATTTCAACCTGCCAAAATGAAACCAAGAGTAACGGTTTGATCTCTGCACTTCACAGTTATCCACCAGCTGCTACCCTGGTCTTCTGGAATTAAGGAGATGATAGCTAATGCTCTATATTCACAGGCCTCATGTCATCATTTGAGTTTTGATTCTCAATTAGAATCTGAGAATTGAAAACAAAACAAAACATTAAGAGAGCGACAGCACTGAATTTGTAAGCCCAAGCACATGGCTCATGGTTAGGCGCCACCTATATATTCCTTTAGATACACCAAGTATCCTCCAAGCCACTTTCTGTATGACACATATTTGTTTTGTGACTTCTTTGTCCTTCCATTTTGAGGAGACAGAGTTGGGGGACATTTGGAAGTTTAAAACTAGACCATCCCACCCTCTCTCCTCCCACCACAGTTCAGCAGACAAAGATTAGACCGGTTGTGTATTTTTGTACTTGTAGTTGTTGTTCGGGGTTAATGAATGCTTGATAATGAATAGATTGCACCCAGTAAAGGACTTGGGTCCTACAGAGGGACCTGGATTTTCATCTTGATATCAATTTTAATACAGAATTCTATAAGGTCAGAATTTATTAATCAGCAGAGACTTGGTACCATGGGTACATGGTTCCAAGGGCACATGGCTGCAGAGAGACAGACGCTGAGAAAAACCCGTGCATGCTCAGGATGCGCCACGCAAAATGCTGTACTCATTTCCCCCAAACACTGCTCAAGTTCTGTGAAAGATGTTAACTCCTTTCAACAGCTCTAACATTGTCACTTATCACTTAAATTAGCACATTAACTTTTACCTTACTTTTGAGGCACCAATTGTTTTTGTTCTTTTTGGGAGGAGGATTTTCACAAAATGAAAGGCAGGGAAACACTCAGCAGATGACACATGACTTAAACTCACTTCATGATAATGTGGGATATAATGAGACTGTCTCCACATCCACTGCGCTGTGAGATAGGTGTATGTGTCATGGGGTAGGGGTGGTCAGGGGGATTGAACATTGTTGAGATTTTCTTTTGTGATTGATATGTTTTGGCCATCATTTGGTTAAAACAGAGTGAAACAGAAGGGTGGGCTTTGGAAAGATGGGAGAAAATGATGGAAGGAGTAACATTGATCAAAATACACTCTACTTACAAACCAACATGTTGAATTAAAGCCTCTTTGAACAAGTACTTAAGATGTGTATAAACATGCACACACACATACACACACACACACATACACACACGCACGCACGCACGCACATACACACTAACCCTGGGTGTAATAAAAGGCAAGCTTAATTGTATACTTCACATTACTTAGAAACAGGCAATGAGAACAAGCAACTTCTGAATGTCTTCCAAGCTACAATCTACTGGAAAGATGCTGTGAAGGAGTTCTTATCACAGAGGTCCATATTATAGCTTTGCCCTTCCTCTACATAAAGACCCTGCAAGAAAGAAGCTGACTACTGCTAAGTACCAGTGGCTCATACCTATAATCCTAGCTCCTCAGGAGGCCAAGATGTGACTATCATGGTTTGAAGCCAGCTCAGGCAGAAAAGTCAGTGAGACTCTTATCTCCAATTAACTACCCAAAAGGTAGAAATGGAACTATGGCTCAAGTGGTTAAGTGCCAGCCTTAAGTGAGAAACCTAAGGGAGAATGTAAGGTCTTGAGTTAAAGTGTCAATACTCACACACACACACACACACACACACACACACACACACACACACACACACACACGTTGACTAATCTACTTGCAATTTGAAAGAAGTACCTCATTGAGCCTTAGCATGTTATTGTCCTATTATTGCCCTTGGTCTCACTAGCATTCAGAACTTCAGAACAAGAGAACTAAATTCTGCTATTATTAAGCTAAGAAATAAAATAAAATATATCTTTGGGAGGACTATTGTGTGACCTTTGGTAGCTTCTGTCTTTCCTGAGCATGTTACAAATGGAATACATAACAGCTTTTCCTTATGATAAGTAGACGCTTTCCTACTTTTATCAAGTACATATGAAACGTGTTACACATCAAACATACAGCCAAGAAATTCACTTATTTTCTGGCATTTTTCTTGGAGACCTGTTTGATTGCCTCTTTCATAGTAATTAATTGCCAGACTCGATCTTGTAAGAGATATGTATGCAGAGATGTGTTTAATGCTTAATTATAATTTTCTAAGTTAAGCCTGGGACTGTAATCTCCATAATCAGCATCTGGATGTGTTTGTGAGCAAAGCATCAAAGTCACAGTGAAATGAGACAGGGAAGAACATGTCACTTATCCCTGACCAAAGTGCTTAGAATTGATCTCTTGACTCCCCTGAAGTTCTAAGATGCTGGTATAACTGCTAGAGATAGGTGGCAGCTAGAAGGGAAAACTAAGTTTCTGAGCTCTTGGAGCAAGAGTCAGCTAAAACTTTGTACTCTCTTCTCTGTGCAGCTTCAAAATAGAGCTTCTAAAATTTCAATCATAGACTACATCAAATTCCAAAGTGTACTTTGATCTATCATGAAAACCCAAATAAGATGATAATCATGAACTCAAGTAAGTTCCCTGTTTACAAAACCATTGTGACGATTTGGCTGCTGGACGAATTCTTTGTCTAGGGTTGGAAAGTTGGGCAGAGAAACCGGATATGTACATGCTAAGGAATGTGAGCAAGGAAGGACAGAGGTGGGGCCAGGGAGTGAAAGCAGATACAATGGTGAGCTGCGAGAACCCTACAGGGTAGGCCAGGAGGACCCAAGCAAGAAATGTGCATAAAACAGCTAAAAATAGCAGTACCATAGGAAACTGTCTTGAAGATACTCAATCTGCCATTGTATTCCAAATCCTGCCATTGCAAGTTTGGGTCTATAAAAAGGCATCTTCTAAAAATGCTTCACTTCTTTCCTATCTGTTCAGCAAAGGTACACATCCTGCTTCAAGCTGGTGGCCCTTTCTCATGTTAAAATATCATAGAAACAGTTACATGATTTCTGTTTTTGTCTAACCAATGATGTCCTGTAATTTTTTTTGGCTCAGTTTTTCTTTCCTTCTTTCTTTTTTTGGGGGGGAGGGGGTCCGGTCGTGGGGCCTGAACTCTGGGTCTGGGTGCTGTCCCTCAGCAATTCAGCTCAAGGCTAGTACTCTACCACTTGAGTCACAGCGCCACTTCCAGCTTTTTTCTTTTTGTTTATATGGTGCTGAGGAATCAAACCCAGGGCCTCATGCATGCAAGGCAAGAGCTCTACCACTGAGCCACCTTCCCAGCCCCTTGGCTCAGTTTTTCTAATATCAATCAGTTATAGGCTTCAGAATGAGTGATATGTTTTAGATGCTTAGTACAAGAAAAATCAAGTTCTAAAACCTTAGCACTATATGTATTTTTTGGAGGATGCCAGTACTGGGGCTTGAACTCAGGGCTTCATGTTCTGCCTGGCTTTTTTTGCTCAAGGCTGACACTCTACCATTTGAGCCATACTGCCACTTCCAGTTTTTACTGGTTAATCAATGGTAAGAATCTCATAGACTTTCTGCGTGGGCTGGCTTTAAACCACAATCGTAGGATCTCTGCTTCCTGAATAGCTAGGATTACAGGTGTGAGCTACCAGCACCGGGCTTACCCTCAGTTTGACTTTTGAAAAACCACTTTGACATCAGAATGGATGTAAGGATAAAAACAAAAATCCTTAATGTAATTAAACTTTTAAAACCAATTTAATTAAATTTATCTTCTTTATTGCTGGGACCTTTTCATTCTGATGTTTCTATCAGATTTATGTCAATTTTTAAGTCTAACATTGCAGATAATGAACATATACATTAATTTTTGTAGAGTAGGATTATAGACCTCACCATAAATTGCCTGATGAGTTAGCCATGCCAGAGCGCTCCTCTGATGAGAGGACCTCCTGGTGGGGCAGGGGTGGGGGGATCCACACCATCTTGCTCTCCTGTCCACAGCTGTTTGATCAGGTCCTGATTTGAGATATGTTGTTAGCATGCCAGGGCTCCAGGTAACACACAAGTGACTGCCTTATCTCATGGGCTGAGCCCATTTACTGCTGGTTCTTACTGAGAGTGAACTTCAGACACATTCGGAAGTTAGTTCATTAGTAAGCTATAGCAGCCAAATGAGCAGAAGCGGACACAGGTAGCCGAGTTCCCATTTTGGGAACTACTGTTTTAGTAGGGCCTAAGTTTGGGAGAAATGGGTACTTGCCACCGAGGGGCTGATGAGAGGCAAATCACTGTAGCTGGGAGCTTCTGCTCCACAGCTGCATCTTGAGAGGCTTTCCTGTCCCATGCGATCTCCCTGCAGCCAGGGAGACGTTTCTCTCCTGAGTCCTCTACATTGAGCATTCTTCCGGTAAGGTGGCAGATAGTCCTGCTGCTCCTAGAATCTCTACAGGTTCTGCCTGACACAACCACAATTTTCTTACTGCTCCTTGTCCTCTCCATCTTGTTACTTTTTTACAGTGGAAAACACCATCATTTCAGTGCAATATGGATTCATGTTTTGATCCTGCTACAGATATTGGGTCTTTGACACTAATAATAAATCCCCCCCTTTTTTTGTCTGCTCCATTTCATGACATTTTATCAAGAGCAGCCCTCAGATTTTTTTGGGTCATTTTTGGTATTAAACCCACAGGGACAACGGTGATGTTTCTCACAGCGTTTGTGGCTGACCTTCACTCTCTACCCTGCTGTCTGTCTTTACAAAAATAGCCCTGAGCATCTTCGTTGCCTGCTCCATTCTTTGTAGAGTACTTGTAAGTCCTCACTTGTTACTATCCTCATCTGTGTAGATCATCTTATCTAAGTAATACTTTGCTACTCAGGAGGCTTGCTCTCTTTTGGCTGGTACTCTACCATCTGAGTCATGCCTCCAACCCTGCTTCTTGCTAGTTATTTTGGAGATATTGTCTCATGGACTTTTCTGTCAAGACTAGCTTCAAACTTCTGATTTTAGCTTCCTAAGTAGCTAGGATTACAACTGTGACCCAGTGATGTCTGGCTGAGTCTTTCAAACCTATATGGAATTCATGCTTTAGAATAATATCATGTAGTCTACCAAAAGGTGACAGCCCATTAAAACCCTTCAATATATCAACATGTTTTATTTAAATAAAATGTTGTATGGCCAGGTGCCAGTAATCCTAGCTACTCAGGAGGCTGAGATCTGAGGATTGTGGTTCAAAGCCAGCGCAGGCAGGAAAGTCTGTGAGACTCTTATCTCCAATTAACCACCAGAAAGCCAGAAGTAGCACTGTGGCTCAAGTGGTAGAGCTCTCACCTTGAGCTGAAGAGCTGAGGTACAGAGCCCAGACCCTGAGTTCAATCCCCATACGGAAGGGAAAAAAAATTTGTATGAAAAGACAGTTTTGGACTGGTCAATAGAAATTGGCCTAAGAGACAAAATGAACATATGATCACTGAGATTTGGTTGGTTGTTGTAGAAGGCCCTCTAGCCAACTAATAAATGAAACTTTAAACAACTAAATAGTTAAGCCATAACAAACTGGCTTGATAACTGATAGGGCTGTAGCCAGTCTCATTCTTCTAATAATGCTCTCCAATCTGGTTGTCAGTTAAAGTTTTCAGAACCTACTCTAGTTCAACCAACTGCCCAATTAGCAAAGAAACTCTGCTAGATTTAACTGATCTAAGATATTTTCTTCTTCACAATGTTCAGGTATGATTAGAACAACCTGAGAAAGTGAATGCTAATGTTCTGATTTTAAATTTTATGAAATATAAATATATATGGCACTGTGTATTTTTGGTAAAAACAATGTCTGAATTGAATGATGCTCTGAGTATAAAATACATAATTTTGAAGAATTAGGGAAAAATAATAAAAATGTCTCAATATTTTTCTTCATATTGATTATGAAGATGCTGAACTAACATTCTGATACAATGGCATCTTAAATGTTTGAGTTGAAATAACAAAACGTCAAAGACTGGGAAGTATATAATTAACATGGTCTTCACATTTCTAGAGGTTGAGGAGAGCAAGAACAAGGGACAGGCATGCTTGGTGTTTGGTGGTGGCTTGTTTCCTGGTTTATAGACAAAACTTTCCATGGCTCTTCACATGGTGGGTGAGACAAGGAAGGTGTCTGGGACCTCCTTTATAAGGGTACTAATCTCATTCATGAGGACTCCACCCTCACAACCTAATCACCTCTCAGAAGACCCCCATCTCCAAACCATCATATTGATGATTAAATACTTAGATGAGATTTGGGGGACACCAATATAGAAGTTGGGTAAATAATGTGTGTGTGTATATATATATATATATATATATATATATGAAATTAGCTTCATTGATTTCTCTCCTTTTTAAATGTAAATTTAGTTGAAAAATTTAATTACATATTGGGCTTGCAACTTATTTCTGTTAGACAATACTGGTCTAGTGAGAGAGGTAGATCCAATGTACTCTAGGGTTGACCTGCTTGGTCCAAGTAACAATTTTCTGATTCCCAGCCATGAGAAATGGGAAAATATATTTATTATAACCACAACTTAATTTCAAGTCAGGTGCCAGGGGCTCATGCATAAGTGGTAGAACATTAGCTTTGGATAAAACTTAGGGTACATTTAGGGCACAACCCCAGTACTGGCATAAAAACAAATAAACAAAATCCCATTATTCAACAGAGTCTAAAACTCACCTGTTTCATTTCTAATCAAATCATTATCTTTAACTGACTGGTTTCTAAAACTATCCAAATTAACTTTTTTTTTGAGACAGTGTCTCACTATGAAGTCCAAACTGGCCTTGACCTCTTTAGTCTCCTGCTTCTGTCCCCAAGGGCAGGGATGATGCACGTACCATCATACCTAACTCTCAAACTTTGATTCTTAATATCTGGATCAAACTTTTATTCTTGGTCAATTTCTAGTTTAAATCCCAAGTCTCTTTTTGTTGTTGTTGTTATTTGTTTTGGTGGTACAGTGGGTTTCACACTCTCTACGTAGCTTTCATTCTCATTTTCCATTGGTTACTTTTACCATAGGTTCTCTCCTTATGCTGGAGTCAGCCTGGGCTGTGTTCTTCCTACTTGTGCTTTCCCACTTCACTGAAGATGACAGGCATGTGCTATAATGCCCAGCCATTTGTTGGTAGCAATCTTGTGAACTGGTTTTTGTTGTTGTTGTTGTTTTTATATTTTTTTGGTCAGTCGTGGGGCTTGAACTCTGGGCCTGGGTAGTGTCCCTTAGCTCTTCAGTCCAGGATTAGCGCTCTACACTTGAGCCACAGCATCACTTCCTGTTTTCTCGAGGTTAATTGTAGATAAGAGTTGCACAGACTTTCCTGCATCCGCTGGCTTTGAACCTCAATCCTCAGATCTCAGCCTCCTGAGTAGATAGCATTACAGGCATGAGCCACCAGCACCCGGCTGTAAACTTTACTTTTTAATGCTAGACAGGTCTCAAATTATGATTCCCCCAGTTTCTGCTTCCCAGGGAGCTAGGATAACAGGCCGAGCCACCACACCTAGCTTCCCAAATCTTGGAAAAAGATCCATACGCCTTCCTCAGGTGCAATCAAGTTTCCTTTGGCTCCCATCTCCCGTGCCTTTCCAAATCACCTGCTCCCAGTCTCACTTTGTCATTTCTCATCATGGCCTCTCCCCCATTAATGTACAGGCAAACACAATGGTTCGTACACTCCCTCCTTCTGAGATGTCCACACTATCCTGGAGAATATGAGGTACATCATGTATGGGAAGTGGAGCCTTGTTTCTGAACCATGCAAGCTCATGAGGTGCTACGTATGCCCTGTTACTACCACTACCACTGGAATCCAAGCAAGCACCAGGGAGCAGAAACAACTCTAGGGTATCCTGTTCCCAACCCTCCCACTTTGTCATCAAACCTTCTTGGCCATAGCCTTCAACATTTGTTTTAGCCCCTGAGGAAATAACACCTAGATTCAGGTTCTATTGCTAGGGTTGACTATGGAGGCAACTGAGGAGGGAGAATAGAGGGGATAGGATAGGAGACATGGTGCCTGATGAATTTCTGGTGAAGACCAGACCTCTGAAGTTCCTTTAGTCCCCTAGTGATCGTTCTCTATTTCAATACAAAATGAGCACTATTCTTAGTGAAGGAAGTTCAACAAGGTTCTGATTTTCACCAAATGCCTTAAATATATATATATATATATATATATATATATATATATACCAAATATAGACAGGTAGATCAAATATTTACATCAATTCTTTTCAAAAAGATGTATGAGTGCTTCTGTTTTGTTATTATCCTTAGGAATTGTACACTCTTCCCGATAGATAAACCAATGAGATGGGAAAGGGGCCTTTCTATAGGTGTCTTGTTGGAAAAATGTATGCCTGCCCTTTTGTGTGTGAAATTAAAAATCATTTTCATGGAGGAATAAGACTGTGTGTGATGTCCACAGACCAGTTATCCTGTGAATTAAATACAGGCTTAAAGTCTGCCTAAGAGTGTGATCATTATTTATATTAACACAAATATATGGGTTATTTTGTACCAAGTTGTATGTAGTAAGTCAATTAAAATTGCATTTTATAAATGTGCAAAATAGATCTGTAAGCTTGTATTATATGTCTGTGTATCATATCTGGCTCCTTCCAAAATGGTAAAGATAGGATTCAATTTGTTTTTTTTTTTCTAATCATCTATGTCTTTTTACTATCACAAGTTTGTCAAGTCTTAGATACATGTTGGCTGAGTAAGGAATAGTATCTGAATGTAATTTCAGATCATAGCTCTTATATCAGTGAGTGGACTCAGAAGTCAGTGGAGATACTCAGGAATCATGGATTCAACCCAGCCCAATGGCAGTCATCAGAGGGTTAAGAACAATGCTAACACATTCTTTCTCAGGCTTATTCAGATATGTAGGAATGGGAAACTGTCCACTAGCAAGGCACACAAAATATTTGGGTCAAAGAACATCTCATTCAAAGTCCAGTAATTTCCATTGTGTTGAAGAATAATCTTGCCTGTATGGAACAAAATGGCCCAGAGGGAAAATTGTGGGAGGGAGGAAAAAGATCAGCTTGAGACTGAGTGAATTATTCACATTCTTAAACTGAATTGACATGGTTTTCTGCCAGCTTAGGTAGTAGGAGAGGGTGTTCTGAAGCTCCATGAAGGGATTTCCAGGTTATAGGACTTAGTTGGGGGATGGGGCAGGAGAGGTCTAGCCTTCTCTAAGGTGCTTTGGCCTTTATATCCTAAAGACTTTTCTAACTCCAGAAATGAGCCAAATAGTTTCTTTGAGGTGAAGGTGAGACTTGGGGAATAGACTTTGGGTAAAAATTTAAATCCACAAATATGTCAGTGGAATACATTTCATATGTATGGTGCCTAAGGAATTAAAGTGACTAGTTTTCCACAGCAAATAGGTTTTTTTAAAGGTGGGATTGGGAGAGAATTATGAAAGGATGACATTGATCAAGATGCATTGTACTCAGAAAATGATACGTTGACTTGAAATGCCTTCGTGCAGCTACTTCAGGATGATAAAAAAGAAATGTTATAATTTTAATCAGACTTCCTGAATATTGCAGTATTTACATATTATAAATAGTTTTAATTATGTTATTGTATGAGTGAATAAAAAAAGGAGCTAGTAGCTGAGGAAGTTAGTATGTAGTTTATCTTTTTATAGCTATTGAAAATACTATTAAAATACCTCTTTACTATCATTAATTACTAGTGTACAACTGATTTTGAAGTACTGGCTTTGCATTCTGCAGTTTGTTGAACTCAGTTCTACAATTTATGTTGCTCAATTATTTGGGATTTTCTGTTTAAACAGTCAAGTCTTCCACATATAGGGAAAAATTTCTTTCTTTTTGAATGTGTTTTCTTTCTTTTCTTCTTGCTGTTTTCTACTGTGCAAACCTCCTGGTATTACACAGAAGAAACAGGACAGCTAGTGTGTTTGCCTGCTCCTAGTATTAGGGGAAAGATTTCAATTTTGCTCTGATGAAGACCTAGCTGTAGTATGCTTATGGGTGCTCTCTACCAGTCTGAAAACATTTCCTTCAGTCTTAGACTGTGTATATAAGGAATGGATATTGACTTTTTTTTTTTGAGTACTAGGGCTTTACTAGGGTCTTATGTGTGTATGGATATTAAATTTCATTAAATGTCTCTTTTTTATTATTTATATGGCCATGTGGCTTTTTGTTTCTAGATTGTCAATACTGCACAATAATCTGAGCAACACTGCATTCCCACATTATATTTTTGAGTATTCTTTTTTCTGATATATAATTGCATTTGACTTGCTGGTATTTTATTAAGAATTCTCCTAAGTGACCAGCTCCTCTGGGACATAGCAAAGGCAGTACTCAGAGGCAAGTTTATATCTCAGTTCCTACATCAACAAATTGGAGAGATCTGAAACCAAAAATTTAATGGACATCTGAACCTCCTTGAAAAAGAGCAGCAAGATAAAACCCAATCCAGCAGACGGAAAGAAATCATTAACATTAAATCAGAATTAAATGAATTAGAATCCAAAAAAACTATAGAAGGAATCAACAAAACAAAGAGTTGGTTCTTCGAAAAGATTAACAAAATTGACAGACCCTTAGCAAATCTTATCAGAAAAAGAAGAGAACACACCCAAATAAATAAATTTAGAGATGAGAATGGAAACATCACCTCAGAAACAACGAAGATTCAGAACTTTATAAGGGAATACTTCTCAAACCTTTTTGCTAATAAGTTTGAAAACTTGGCAGAAATGGACCTTTTCCTAGCAAATATTGACATGCCAAAACTAAACTAAGATGAGTTAAATCAGCTTAACAGGCCCATATCAAGCATTGAAATAGAAACAGCAATAAGAGACCTCCTATCTAAGAAAAGCCCAGGACCAGATGGACTTACAGCAGAATTCTACAAGGCCTTCAAAGCAGAGCTCACACCAATACTCCTTCAACTCTTCAATGAAATTGAAAGAGAAAGTTCACTACCAAACTCATTCTATGAAGCCATCATAACCCTCAGCCCCAAACTAGGCAGGGACTCATCAAAGAAAGAGAACTATAGACCCATTTCTTTGATGAACATTGATGCAAAACTTCTCAACAAAATTTTGGCCAATCAACTTCAATAATTCATCCAAAAATCATACACCACGATCAAACAAGATTCATTTCAGGGATGCAAAGCTGGTTCAATATTTGCAAATCAATTAATATAATTCATCACATCGACAAGAGCAAGGATAAGAACCATATGGTTATCTCAATAGATGCAGAAAGAACATTTGACAAAATCCGATACCCTTTATGATGAAGGTTCTGGAAAAATTAGGAATCCAGGGAACATTCCTCAATACAATAAAGGCTGCACATGACAAACCTACAGCCAGCATTATACTTAAAGGTGAAAAACTAAAGCCATTTCCTCTTAACTCAGGAATGAGACAAGGATGTCCACTCTCTCCACTTCTCTTCAATTTAGTATTAGAATGCCTAGATACATCAATAAGACAAAATGCAAACATAAAAGGGATCCAAATAGGGAAAGATGAAGTAAAACTCTCCCTCTTTGCAGATGACATGATCTTGTATTTAAAGAATCCCATGGACTCCACTCCCAAATTACTCAAAGTGATTCAAAACTTTGGCAAAGTAGCAGGTTATAAAATTAACCCTCAAAAATCAATGGCTTTTCTGTATGCCAACAATGAGAAAAGTGTGGCTGATATCAGGAAAATAACTCCATTTGTAATAGTCCCACAAAAAATAAAATACCCAGTAATTAACTTGATCAAAGAAGTGAAGCCCCTCTATGATGAAAACTTTAAAAACCTGAAAAAGGAAATCAAAACAGAACTTAGAAAGTGGCAATACCTCCCATGATCCTGGATTGGAAGGATCAACATCGTAAAAATGGCAACACTTCCCAAGGCTATCTACAAATTCAATGCAATACCTATCAATATTCCAACCTCATTCTTCAAGGGAATAGAAGAGGCAATCCAAAAATTCATATGGAACAATAAAAGACCTTGAATAACAAAAACGATCCTTAACAGAAAGAACAGTGCTGGAGGAATATCAATACCAAATTTCAAATTCTGCTGCAAAGCCATAGTAATCAAAACAGCTTGGTACTGGCACAAGAACAGACCTCAGGACAAATGGAATAGAATTGAAAACCCAGAAATGAACCCACAGACCTATAGCCATCTAATCTCCAATAAGGGAGCTAAAAAAATAGAATAGAAGAAAGACAGCATCTTCAGTAAATGGTGCTGGCAAAATTGGTTAATCACTTATAGAAAACTAAAGCTAGATCCTTATATATCACCCTGCACCAGAATCAACTCCAAATGGATCAAAGACCTAGGAGTCAAAGCAGATAACCTGAAAACATTACAGGATGGAATAGGAGAAATCCTAGGTCTCCTTGGCACAGGCCGAAATTTTCTTAATAGAGACCCAGAAACACAACAAATCAAAGAAATTTTGGACAAATGGGATTGCATGAAATTACAGAGCTTCTGCATGGCAAAGGACATACCTAGCAAGATCAATAGAAAGCCCATGGATTGGGAGAAGATCTTCACTAGCCATACGATGGACAAGGGTCTCATATCTAAAATATACCTGGAACTCAAAAAATTAAATCCCCCAACAACAAATCTTCAAAGAAACAACTGCCCAATAAATAAGTGGGCTAAAGACTTAAAGAGAAACTTCTCTGAGGAGGAAAGAAGGATGGCAAATTGACACATGAAGAAATACTCAACTTCTCTAGCAATAAAAGAAATGCAAATCAAAACAACATTGAGATATCACTCACCCCAGTTAGAATAGCTATAATCAAGAACTCTAATAACAACAGATGCTGGAGGGGATGTGGACAGAAGGGAACCTTACTTCATTGTTGGTGGGAGTTTAAATTTGTTCAACCATTTTGGAAAATAGTATGGAGGTTCCTCAAGAGTCCACATAGAGCTCCCCTATGATCCAGCAATCCCACTTTTGGGTATTTACCCAAATGTTTACAAACAAGACCATACTAAAGCTACCAGCACACCTATGGTTATTGCAGTAATATTTGCCATAGCTAAGATATGGAACCAATCCACATGCCCCTCAGTAGATGAATGGATCAAGAAAATGTGGTATATATACACAATGGAATTCTATGCCTCCATCAGAAAGAATGACATTGCCCCATTTGTTAGGAAATGGAAAGACTTGGAAAAAATTCTATTAAGTGAAGTAAGGCCCAAACAAACATAGGTCCCATGGTTTCCCTTATTTGCAATAACCAGTATATGTCTGAGACAAGCAGAAATGGTCAGATGTTAGGATAAATGAACCCCAAGATAAGGACTCAAAGGGTTTTACTTTCTTGCTATTGTTTCTACATATTTATAAGTTGATTTCTTTGTTGCTTTGTATGTCCCTCCCCCATGGTATAACCCCTGTTTTCACTGTATTTGATGTTGGTGTAATTTGTGGAGGGGAAGGGAAAAAAGAAATTGTTTAAATAGGGATACAGGTGGACCCATTGCAACAATGAGATGTAGAAGATGTTATGTTGAAAAATGAACTTTACAACTTTGCCTGGGGGAAGGTGGGGGGAGGAGTTGGGAAGGAATGGAAAGGGGAAACAAAAGAGGAGGCAACAATGCTTGATAAGAAATGTACTCATGGGGCTGGGAAGGTGGCTCAGTGGTAGAGTGCTTGCCTTACATGCATGCATGAGGCCCTGGGTTCGATTCCTCAGCACCACATAAACAGAAAAATCTGGGAGTGGTGCTGTGGCTCAAGTGTAGAACACTATCCTTGAGCTGAAAAGCTGAGAGATAGTGCCCAGGCCCAGAGTTCAGGCCCCATGACTCCCCCCCACCCCCCACAAAAAAAAGGAAATGTATTCATTATCTTGCTCATGTAATTGTATAATTGTAATCCCTTTTGTACGGTATTTTCACAATAAAAAAAAAAAGAATTCTCCTAAGTGTGTAACTTTCTTCCATTTTAATGTTTTCAGTTTTCTCCCCGTGTGTGTGTGTGTGTGTGTGTGTGTGTGTGTGTGTGTGTGTGTGTGTGTGTGTGTGTGTGTGTGTGTGTGTGTGTGTGTGTGTGTGTGTTGGTCCTAGAGCTTGAACTCAGTGTCTGGGTACTGTTGCTGAGCTTTTTCACTCAAAGCTAGCACTCTGCCACTTAAGCCACATCTCTACTTCTGCCTTTTTTGGTGGTTAATAGGAGATAAGAGTTTCACATACTTTTTTGCCCAGGCAGCCTTTGAGCCTTGATCCTCAGATCTCAGCCTTGTACATAGCTAGGATTACAGGTGCAAGCCACCAGTGCGCTGCATTTTTTTAATATTAGAGTAATGCTAGTCTCATTAAGGAGCAGGAAAGGTACTCCTCTTTTTTCTGGAGGGGATTATGAAGAAAAAACATTATTTCTTCTTCTTATATTTGGTATTGAAATCGTCTGATATAGAGTGTCCTTATTTGGAACATGTTTTTGAATAACAGGTTATTATTATTTTTTTATCATTGTGGAAGAATGGTATTGGTCCATTTCATGGAAGTAATCCAATGTGTATGCAGAGTTCATTCACTCTGTAATGCATGTGGATCCTGGAATAATGTCCTTTTTCAAATTTGTAATTTTTGTACTTAGGGTCTTCTCTCTGTTTTAACTTGTCAGACTTGCTGGAATTTTATCAGCTTTACTGGCTTTCTTTCTTTCTTTTTTTTTTTTTTGGTCATGGGGTTTGAACTCTGGGCTTGGGCACTGTCCCTGTGCTCTTTAGCTCAAGGCGAGTGCTCTACCGCTTGAGCTACAGTGCCACTTCTGGTTTACTAGTGGTTTATTGGAGATAAGAATCTCATGGACTTTCCTGCCTGGGCTGGCTTTGAACCATGATCCTTAGATCTCAGCTTCCTGAGTTGCTAGGATTTCAGGCATTTGCCACTGGTGCCCAGCTTTACTGGCATTTTTTAAGACCGAAGGATCCAGCCTTTTACTTCATTTATTTATTTATTCCCATCCTATTTTTAATTTCAATTGATGTGTCTTTATCTTTTTGAGATTTCTTTATTTCTGCATTCATTGGGTTTTGTTTGGAGATATTCACAGGTTTCCATTTGGAAAGCTGAATTCTTCTTTTGTGACGAAATTCACAGATTTGTGGCTGTAGGGCAGAACTGACCAGTTGACCTGATGTACCTATTCCTGACATTCAAAGTATTCACACTTTGAATTTTGTGCTTTATTGTCAGGAGATTTGGGCAACTTCACTCAATTCACTTCTATTTACCAAGCTTTTTTTGGATATAAAAATCTTATTCCAATTTTATGAAAAGATGTAAAAACAAAAGATGTAAAACAAGGTATTAACCCAATCAAGAATGGCTGTGGAGACATAGGAAACCACTGTGCCCCAAACTTGGCCAGGCCACAGAAAAACAATTGCCATCCTGCCACTAAATTAGAGACTGGGTTTGATCAAGCCTTCATGAGGCAAGATGCACTGTCGTGAAGCAGCTCCTGCCATAGGTGGCACTCTCAAATCTGCCCCATAATAGGATTACAAGGAACTTGAATAAATGTTGCCCAAACATAAAAAAAAAAAAAAAAGAATAGCTTACATTATTCTCTTTTTTCTTTGAACTTCTTAATATTTTATCAGAGGTCCTGGTTCAGGTTTCCTGCCACATGGCTGTATTTTTTATGGGCTTTACACTCAATCTCTCAATATTCTCGGTATATTAAAAAATCGATAAGTGGGCTTGGTGATGTATGTCTGTTATCTTCGCTTCAGAGACTGGCTCTGTGACATGGGAAAAAACAAGTAGGAAGATCACAGCCTAGGCCAGCCTGGGGAAAAAGTGAGATCCTACCTTGAGTATAATGAGTGAGAAAAGCATCTACTGACCTGCCTCAAATGGTAGAATGCCTGCCTACCATGTGTGCACTTGAGTTCAATCCTCAGGACTGAATTTAAAAAGAAAATAACCAAGTAAGATAAAAGTCTAAAAGAAAACTTTATCTGGCTAACAACAGATTTGCTATCATCTCTTAAGCAAAAACCTAGTGCTAATAGTGGGTATGCTTACTTTTTCTTTTAACCCCTTTCTATTTTAAAATCTAGCTTAACAATACATCAGTTTTATATTTTAAAGTGTTTTTTACAAAGCATTGTATATTTAAATATTACATAAATATTTCAAACATAATATGTTCAAAGCATAAACTGCTTTATGCTTTAAATATTTATGTAATATTTCAATGTGCTATTTAATGCGCAATAATTTAACGCAAAACAATATACTCTGTATTTAAAAAAATCCCCCAGAGTTATTTGTGCATTTGAAAGAACTACTGAATATGAAATGATACTATATATCAATTTAAATTCTTAGTTTTTAAGACTACATATAGAAAAAGGTGTGTTCTTAATAAAATGTCATGACATCAGTTTAAAGAGAGATTAGATAGATAAGTAAATTTTATTACTTAGTCTTTAGAATAGATAGGGCATTTTGATGCCCAAGCCTTCCAGATACAACTGCCTTTTTTTTTTTTTTTTTTTTTTAACTGTTGTCAGTCATGGGCTTGAACTCTGGGCCTGGGCACTGTCCCTCAGCTCTTTAGCTCAAGGCAAGCACTCTACCACTTGAGCCACAGCGCCACTTCCAGCTTTTTCTGTTTATGTGGTGCTGAGGAATGGAACCCAGGGCCTCATGCATGCAAGGTAAGCACTCTATCACTGAATCACTGTAGGAAGAATCAGACCTCTTGATTTGTATAATTTTTCCCTCCATTATCTGTTTTATTTCTCTCTTAGCACTTTTAGATAGGATTCTCGGCATGGAAACTGTCCCACTCAGTCCCCAAGTCAATATAGATAATTCCACTTCCACATAGAGCGAATGCTTTCTGCCCCAAGATCAGTCTCTGGAGGATCTAAAACCTACTAAAGTCTTTCCCCAGCTCCTTCTGATGACGTTGCCCTAGAAACAGCATCTGCTAGGCTCCCTCAACCTGCCTCTCCACGCCTCTTTGAGAACTGCAAGCTCCTTAGAATCTCCATCCTTCCCTGTTTGGCCACCAAAAGGAAGACTTCCTGGATGACTTGTATGACTGTATTACTTTTTTGTTGTGCGTATTTGCCAGTACTAGGGTTTGAACTCAGGACTTGTACTCTCACTTTTTTTTTTTTTCTCAATGCTAATGCTGTACCATTTGAGCTATTTCTAGTTTTTTCTTGTTAATTGGAGATAAGAGACTCTTACATTTTTCTGGCCAGGACTTCAAGCCTCAATCCTCAGATCTTACCTTCTGAGTAGCAAGAATTACAGGTGTGGGCCTAGCTTACATTAGTCTTTTTTTTTTTTTTTGCCTATTATAGGCCAGAGCACTGATCTGTCCCTAATCTTCTTTTGCTCAAAGTTAGCGCTCTACCACATGAGCCACAGTGCCGCTTCTGGATTTTTCTGAGTATTTATTGGAAATAATATCCTCATGGACTTTCCTGCTCTGGCTGGCTTTTAAATTGTGATAATCAGATCTCAGCCTCCTGAGTAGTTTAAGATTACGAGCCACCGGTGCCTGGCTTATATTACTCTTTCTTGTTGCTATCATTTCATAGATGAGGAAATTGAGGTTTTGAGAAACTACATTGCTTATTAGAGACCACAGTACATTATTGCTGAGTGTCTGAAAATCAGTTTTTCCTATCTAGACACTCAAAGCTGGGAACACAACCTGGGAACTTACTGCAATTAATCTCCCATTGCCTACAATTCCTTTTCACTCACTATTTGTCCCATTAGCCCCCCTCTTGAGCATCAACCTGGTGTAGATAAAAATTAATGTCCTGTACATCATTGCTCACTGTAAGGAAGGCATCTGGCTACCTACCATGAAGGTCAGCTCAACTCCAAGGCTTTTCATGTTGTCTGATTTCCTGCCTTGTCCCTCACACTTTGCCTTTCCTGCAGACACCCTGCTTGGAAGCCAAGCTGGAAGCAGACACCTTCTACCTTCTGTCCATTATTGCTCATGCTTGGCTTCAGCCAAATGGAACTAATTGCTATTTTTTATGCAGCTGTTATGTTTTTCTATTTCCTTGATGCTTGCTCTGCTCGAAATGCCTTCAACAGTGCTCCATCAGCCACCTGTCCTTCCTCAGCCCATCCCAAATCTCTGTGCATCCAAATCACTTTATTGTTCAGGTCTAGTACATATATCTTGCCTACGAAGCCTTTTTTCCCACCCATTTCCACTCCCAGAGCTTAAGCAAATTCTATTTGTACTTCTCCTTAGTACGTCATGAATTTCATATGTAAATGATACATTTAAAAAGTTGGCTATAGTCATAAAAGGCCATCTTCCTTTCTTTTTCCTTTTTAAATACTCCGCTGTTTTATTTAACTAGCCTATCTTTATATTTCCCATTATTTGTTTTTGTATATCGTGATGTCTTTCCTTTCCTTTCCCCCCCTCTTTTTTCTTTTCTATTACTATTACTGTTTCTCTAAGCCTGATAAGAGATTAGCTCTTCTTTTGCCCTGAGAAAAACTGAGGCAAACTCATACCTTTCCAATTGTTCTTTAGAAAAAGGTCTACATCCATGAGAGGTACCAAACAGCCTCAATGCAGAAATTAGAAGAGCTAGCCCAATGTTCATCAGCACTGGAACTGTCACTCAAAGGGGATGTTTCTGCCCCCTTTCTGGCTGGGGCTGCTTACATGCAAAGGCATATTTGGCTGCTTTCATCCTTCTTCATCTTTCTTCACTCACTGAATTCTGTGTCGGACCAACTTATGAGGATGAGAAATCAGAGAGGCAAGAAGGGCTTTTTTTTTTGTGCCAGTTGTGGGGCTTGAACTCAGGGCCTAGAAGCTGTCCCTGAGTTTCTTTTGTTCAAGCCTAGAGCTCTGGTACTTGAGCCATATCTCTGCTTCTGGAATTTTTGGTAGTTTTTAATGGAGATAGGAGTCTCACAGACTTTCCTAGTCAGGTTGGCTTTGAAGTGTGATTCCTAGAGCTGAGCCTCCTGAGCTAGGATTATAAAAGTGAGACACCAGCACCTCATGAAGGGCTTTATTATTATTTTTATGAGACTCATAAAAGAGGTTGGCCCATGTGGTCCTTTCTGTCTATGAATTCTTCTCATCTTCGATATCTCTGATGCAGCTAGAATCTAACTAGTAGTGCTCCATTCTCACCTCACCAGGGTCCAGAGGTCCACCCTCAGCTTCTCTCTGATGAGGCTCCACTTTCTGCCTAGGTAGCCATATTGGATACATACTCATACTTTTGGGAAACAAATACTGAAGGACAGGTTGATTTTGAGCCAGCAACATCTTTCCATTAGTCCTTCCATCTGGACAACTGGTCAGTTATGGATCATTTATCTACAGATTTTTTTAGGTTTGAATCATTGACCTCTATCTCCCATCTCTCAGTCCCAGTGTCAAGTTCTCTAAAAGGTAGCGTTGAAGTCAATCATAATAGACTTTAGATGAAAGGACAGAGAGCCCCAGCTTCCTCCCCTACCCTCATAAGCATGACAGTAAGACCCAGAATTAAAAAAAAAATACAAATCCTTTTCATAAAATCTTTCAACTTTCACTATTGGAAACCTGTAATATCTTCTCTACAGCTGAGGCTTTACTTTAGGGAACCCATTCTTGATTTTCCTTTGAAGACTGGCACCTTGATCTGGTATCTCCCTTTAGAATTTCACAGCTATTAAAGTTAGAAGACACAGTAGAATTTTTTAATTTCATAATGCAGCTAACAAATACCCATGCAAATGGAAGAATGTTTGCTGCCTGAGGTCAGAGACTATGTCTGACCCAGATTTTATCCCTCAAAGCACATTCCCTAACTGGCAACACATAAAGCTCCCTGGAATGGATTTTCTTATAGCTACTAGGATTCAGAACCAACCATGGGGCTATTTGTATAAACTCTGTTCATTACCCCCAATTCAAAACTCTTAACACTGTTGCCAGAGACAGCTCTGTGTGCATCATATCCTGTTTCTTTTTTCGCATTTCCTCAACATCCATGTTAATTTCCCAGCCTCCCTTGCAGGTAGCTGGAGCTGAGTAACTATCCAGCCCATGAAATGAGGGAAGGAGTGACACACACCACTTGCAAGTCTGGCCCTAGAGGACTCCCTGAGCCTTTTCTCCCATTGTAGGGCTACAGGCAGGGAAAGAAGAGGGTCCTAGAAACAGCAAAGCCATGAATTGTAAAGGGTATGGGTTCCTAAATGAGTTATTAGTGCAGAGCCTTGCTCTATCCTCATCCTCACAGCACTGGACACTGTTGTGAACAGTAACCACACCTTGATAGAGAAAAACCATGGAAATGTGGAGATTAGCTGCTCTTAGAGTTATACCTGATGTCACAGTCACTAGTCAGTTTCCTGTCATTGGGACAAAATACCTGAGAAAACCCACTTAAAGGAGGAAAGGTTTATTTGGGCTCATGGTTTCAGCCATAGGCCTGATAGTAGCCATAAAGCAAAAAGAGAGAACAAAGAAGGGCTGGGGACAAGATATACCCTTATGGGGAAGTCCTCTAGTGACCAGTATGCTCCAATGAAGCCACACCTTGTAAAGTTCCTACCTGCTCCCAATAATGGATCTGTCAATTGGCCATCCTTTTTTCCTCTTCAGAGAAGTGTTTCTGTAAGTCTTTAGCTCACTTATTTATTGGGAAGTTGTTTCTTTGAGGATTTGTTGTTGGGGGATTTAATTTTTTGAGTTCCAGGTATAATTTAGATATGAGACCCTTGTCCATCGTATGGCTAGTGAAGATCTTCTCCCAATCCGTGGGCTTTCTATTGATCTTGCTAGCTATGTCCTTTGCCATGCAGAAGTTCTACAGCTTCATGCAATCCCATTTGTTCAACCTTTCTTTGATTTGTTGTGTTTCTGGGTCTCTATTAAGAAAGTTTCGGCCTGTGCCAAGGAGACCTAGGATTTCTCCTATTCCATCCTGTAATGTTTTCAGGGTATCTGCTTTGACTCCTAGGTCTTTGATCCATTTGGAGTTGATTCTGGTGCAGGGTGATATATAAGTATCTAGCTTTAGTTTTCTACAAGTGATTAACCAATTGTGCCAGCACCATTTACTGAAGAGGCTGTCTTTCTTCCATTCTATTTTTTTAGCTCCCTTATCAAGAAGAAATGCTCAGCCTCCCTAGCCATAAAAGAAATGTATATCAAAACAACACTGAGATACCAACTCACCCCAGTTAGAATGGCTATAATCAAGAACTCTAATAACAACAGATGCTGGAGGGGATGTGGACAGAAGGGAATCCTACTACATTGTTGGTGGGGGTGTAAACTTGTTCAACCACTTTAGAAAACAGTATGGAGGTTCCTCAAAAGACTCCACATAGAGCTCCCCTGTGACCCAGCAATCTCACTTTTGGGCATTTACTGGAATGATCACAAACAAGACCATACTAAAGCTACCAGCACAACTATGTTTATTGCAGCATTATTTGCCATACCTAAGATATGGAACCAACCCAGATATCCCTCAGTAGATGAATGGATCAAGAAAATATGATATATATACACAATGGAATTCTATGCCTCCATCAGAAAGAATGACATTGCCCCATTTGTTAGGAAATAGAAAGACTTGGAAAAAATTTTATTAAGTGAAGTAAGCCAGGCCCAAAGAAACGTAGGTCCCATGGTTTCCCTTATTTGCAATAACTAGTATATGTCTGAGACAAGCAGAAACTGTCAGATAAGTTGATGTTAGGCTAAATGAACCCCAAGAGAAGGACTCAAAGGGTTTTACTTTCTTGCTATTGTTTCTAACATATTTATAAGATGATTTCTTTGTTGCTTTGTATGTCCCTCCCCCATGGTATAACCCCTGTTTTCACTGTATTTGATGTTGGTGTAATTTGTGGAGGGGAAGGGAAAAAAGAAATTGTTTAAATAGGGATACAGGTGGACTCATTGCAACAATGCAATATAGAAGACGTTATGTCGAAAAACAAACTTTACAACTTTGGTGGGGTGGGTGAGGGAGGATAGGAGGGCAAGGATGGTAAGGGGAAACAAAGGAAGAGACAACAATGCTTGAAATGTACTCATTATCTTGCTCATGTAATTGTAAGCCTTCTGTATGGTATTTTCATAATAAAATAACTTATTTTTAATAATAATATTAATAAATAATGGATCTGTCAATGAATGGATTCATTATGAAATCATCACCTTCATAATACAACCTTTCCAAAAGCCCACCTCTAAACGTGTTGCTCTGGAAATCAACACATGGGTTTTTGGAGGACATTTCAAATCCAGACTGCAATACCTGGTAACACAGAGGGCTAATTTTAATAAACAGAATCTAAGTACATCCTCTTAGAACCTTTTTTTCTTAATCCTTCATGGAAAATGTTAAAAAAATATTTCCTTCAGGTTTAGGTAACATAATGTATTCTTTTATCGTAGTACTAGGTATTGCTCAAGGCCCTGTGCTTGCTAGGCAAATACTCTACCATTTCAACTCTTTTTTAATTTTGCTATTAAGCTAGGGTCTTGCTAAGTCTGCCTGGTTGGCTTTGAACTCAACAATCCTTCTGCCTCAACTTCCTTAGTAGCTGGGATTGCAGGCATGAACCACTATTGCCCACTTGCTCTATTTTTTTTTTTAATGGGACAGCTCACACTTCCATCTAAAATATGTCTCATAGCTCTTTTTTAGGTTAAATGATTTCATTTTTAGCTCAAAGATATATAGAGCAATTCTTTCCTTCATCTATCACTTTCTCAGGTTTGCAGGCTTAAGATTTATTTTTAATTAAAAATGATGATTGGTATGATGGTGGAGACTGGGTATGACCATGGTATGCTAACTTGGGGATGTGGCTGATTTTCTGCAGGGCAGCAGTTCAGGATGTGGTAGGCTGTGTTTTTTGGTAGGAGAAAGACAAGTTTGTTCATCCACATAAATGGAATGACAGCACTTGGAACCATTATTTCTGTGAAGATATGTTCTCTGTACTGTATGTGTTCTGACATTCTTTTCAGGCTTTCCCCATAACAGTTCCATTTGGCCTTTAAATAACACAGGCTTGATAAATGTCTCTGGCGAGAGAGATGATGTATGAAACTACAGGGTTGCTTTTGAACATCTTTGCTTCAGTGTTCCCAAGTTAAAAATACCTCAAAATCAACACTAAGTAATCAAAGAACAGAGAAGTTATTATTGGCAAATGTGAAATTTCAGGTCTGTAGAGCTTAAAATTCTCCAAAGCCATCTTGAATCTTAATATGGTAATCCTATTTTTGATAAAATTAAAGAAAATGTTTATATTATTCAGCAATTATTTCACAATACTCAGTAACACAGAACTATAATATTCTTTTTTTTGGGGGGGGGTTGTTCGGTCGTGGGGCCTGAACTCTGGGCCTGGGCGCTGTCCCTCAGCTCTTCAGCTCAAGGCTAGTGCTCTACCACTTGAGCCACAGTGCCACTTCTGGCTTTTTGCTTATGTGGTACTGAGGAATCAAACCCAGGGCCTCATGCATGCAAGGTAAGTGCTCTACCACGGAGCCACCTTCCCAGCCCCAGAACTATAATATTCTTAACTTTTTTTTTGGTACTGGGAATTGAACCCAAGGCCTTATTAATGCTCTAAGCAAGCACACTATCACTTGAGTTACATCCCTAGCCTTTTTGTCTTTATATTTTGTTTTTAAGATAGTGTTTTACTAACTTTAGTTGGGCTGACCTCAGACTTACGATCCTCCTGCCTGTATAGTTGGAATTATAGGTATATACTACTTTGATGGCTTGAACTATAATATTCTTTAATTCACTCATTATATAATAACTTAAGCCACATATGTCATTTCTCCATGAGAAGAATTGTTATTATTTTCTCAATTTTTTTTTGTCAGTCCTGGAGTTTGAACTCAGCTTGCTTGCTTCTTATGTTCTACCACTACTCCAGTCACAACTCTAGCCATGACTTCAGCCTGGCTTTTTGCCAGTTATTTCCAAGGAAAAGTCTTGTGGACCTTCTGCCCAGGGTGTCCCCAAACTGCAATCCTCCAGATCCCACATTTGCTATGTAACTAGGATTATAACCATGAATCACTGGTGGCAATCTTTAATGCTGTTTTTCTTTAAGAGAAGTGAAGAGAGAGATTTATACTCCATGTTCTAGGCATGCATTTACTAAGAAGTCATTTTACATATGAAATAGGGTAGCATCACCCTCAGTAATTGCAATGGTATAGATTATGCAAATGAAAGATTAATAGATTCACACAAGATGCTAAAGAACAGAAAATTGGATTATTACCTTAAAATAATCTCTAATCTGGGTCCAGAGACTAATGAAACATTGCTGTCCCAATATATGCAATCATACATGTAGAAAAGAAGGTCTTCTCAAGTTATGTATATCTTCGAAGCAAGAAAGACTTCAAAAAGTCCCTAATGTGAAAAGTTATAATTTATATACAGAGGGAAGAAAGGATTTGAATAGAAGCACTTTTATTTTATTTTTTACTGTGAGAGATGGCAGAAAAGAATGAGTGATATGATTCCCAAACAGTCTGCAGATACTAACATACAGGTCTCATTAAAGGGGAGAAAGAGGCACTGAGAATCAAAGGTATCATGGGATGGACATCTGGGAAGAGATACATGAGGCCTATGATTATGAATCTAGATCTTGCTTCTGAGAGACACATGATAATTATACACACACATACACACACACACACACACACACACACACACAATCTTCTGTTTTGGTGGTAGTGAACTATGAACTTAGGGCCTCATACTTCCTAATCTGATACTCTACCATTTAAATTCTATTGTTCAAATAGCATTTATGCTAGGGTAGGCCTGGATCATAGACCTGGGTCCTCCTATTTGTGTTTCCCCTGTAGCTAAGATGACAGATGCTAGTGACCACATCTAGCTTTTGTATTGGTTAAGACAGGGTCTGGTGAACTTTTCACCTGGATAAGCCTCAAACCACAATCCTCCTGATCTATACCTCCTGAGTAGCTAAGATTCTTGCCATGCATCATCATGACAGGCTAAGATCATGAACATTCATCACAGCAATAATGAGTCAATGAAATGTCACCAAAAGAGCAAGAAGAATCTCTAAGAGAAATTGGGATGTGGATGGGCAGTACAGACAGGATGAAAGGTAGCTCTAATCAAGCTTTCAGAGCTGAGTAGATGGAAATGTGAAGTAAGGGAGATAGCTCTGTAGAGATGATGGGATTCACATAGGACAAGAGCCTGTGGAGACACAAGGTAGGGTGAGTATCGTTTCAAATAAGTATCAACAATGCAAATGAGGAAGAGTCTTGCAAGTTATGGAATACCATGGTTTTAAAAGCTATTGATTATATACTTGGAAACATTGAGATTATTTTTGTTGAAAACATATTCACACTCACACCTCCAAGAGGGATAAAGTCTACAATATACCAATGATCCAATGAGCCTTACAAGTGTCCTTGCATATATTAATGTCTAGTTCTTGGGAAGGTCCTTAACTGAGCTCTTTGTGCTATATTTTCTTTATTACCACCCCTCTCATGCTCTTATTGTCCATAGCAAGGCCCAGAAACAAAGAGTATAAACTCAACCCCCAAATGACAAAAATCTTAGGGCAGAACATGTGGCTCAGTGTTCTCCATACACAGTAGGAGGTTGGCTTCTTTGTCACCAGCTCTGTATGGTCATTCCAACCCTTCTTCACCCCACTTAATTGCAGGCAGAATAGGATTGCTATGCCACACAAAGGGAGGACCATTTCTTCGCCTGTGGAAATACACTCTGTTTACAGTTCAGCTCAAGTAGGATTGAGATTCTCTTGAAAAGAGGTATGTGGTCTTCTCATGGCCAATGCAGGTTAATAACACTTAAAATGAGGGTTAATTTAGCTAGGAATTATTAATGCCAGTTTATGAAGGTTTACGGAGCTATTACTTACTGTTCATCTTAGGGTTTTGACCATGCCATCTCCATGGTTCAAGACAGACCCCGAGCTTGGAACTCACTTAGGGGCTTCATGCTCATTAGTCACAGTGGCCAATTAGAAGCTTTGTTAGAGAACTAAAGGAATGTGCCACAGCACATGGAGAGGTCCTTTCCCAGACAGCATGGGTGAATGAGCCTCCATGACAAGCCAAGGCACACACCAGTTGGCCGTGCACACCCACAGACAGGATCAACAAAAGCAGTACAAAAATTTTTGAAGTCAGCATTCTCTGGAGTCAGTCCTTTTCATTCCAATGGATAAGGATTTAAACATTTTCATTAGCCTTGCTGATCCCAGTTATTTAAAATGACAAACCCATTATAATTATTTTTAAAGGAAGTTACATAATCCAGGGTGCAGCCCAGGCTTGACAATTTTCTAGAAATGGTCACTGACCTTTGCAGACCCCTCCTTGTAACCATGAGGGGTGAATTGGAGGTTAACATTCTGGCAAACGCTCAGGATCTAGAGTAACAGCTCTGTGGGGAAGGATTGTGGCCCCAGTAAACCACAGACAAGGGCTGGAAATGCTAATTTCATAATTAAAAAAATAAAAAGACTTAGAGACTCCCCTCTGGCTCAAGCAGACTCCACCTTGCTTCTAGCACATACCCAAACTTAGCATACAGATGGATTTATTTTTGTAATGATTTGCTGTAGATATTTAATCTCAAATAACACACTGAAGCTTCAGAAAGAACTCTGGGTACCAAGGGTGGAAAGAAATATTTGCTATTTTTATATGAATCTTCTTGTTTTTATTCCAAGTGTATCCTATGACTGGGTTAGTACTAACTTGTTGCTCCCCAAAAAGATGGTGGGGCAAGAGTCTCAGAATTATAGCAAGCGTAGTGGAATTAAGAGAAGCATGTTTATTGGGAAATGTGTCATGTTTAGGCAGCATTCAATAATTGGTGTTTTTCTTTAAACCTAACAATTATTTTGTTTGGTAATGATAAATAATACTTTACTGGTTAATAACAAAATAACTGGTGGGTTAATAATTTTAATGTATTATAACGATCATAGGTGGACCATTACAGAGATTTAGTAATAGCAGAAGAATAAGAATATGACTTTATGGACTTGTTTGGAGAGCTTTGGTTTGTTGTGTTTTGAATAGAATGTGTTTTGAGAAGACTGGACAAGGTTGATACCTAAAATTTGGTTTTCAAGTTACAAGCAGTCTGTAAAAAGATTTGTCAAGAAAATGTGTCAAGTTAGTAGAAAAATAATAAAATTTTAAAGGTAGAAAGGGCTTTGGGGTTTCTATTACATCCCTTTAAAAGTACGCACTACTTTCTCAATAAAGAAAAAACAACAATCTGTTTTTCACTGTTTTGGAAAATATTATCTGTTTCTCTACAGTCCACTCCCTAATTTTTTTCTCAGAATAGAACATACTCTCCTGAAGTCCAATCTAGCATTTTCAACACAGCTGGCAGGAGCTGCATTTATTGTAGAAGTTCAAAGAAATGTGCTTCCCCAGAGATTGTTCGGTAATACTCCAGGGTTATATTAGGTTCCTCATCTTCAATCTGACTTTTGGAGAGCTTATGTTTCTACAGAAGGCAGCAAGAAAACTTTTCATGGAGAATATGATTTGCAAATTTCTTAGATCTTTTTCTTTGTGTCAAAAAGTCAAAGTAGCTGGGTCCCAATGGCTCACGCCTGTAATCCTAGCTACTCAGGAGGCTGAGATCTAAGGATTGTAGGTCAAAGCCAGTCCAGGCAAGAAAGTCCATGAGACTCTTATCTCCAATAAACTACTCAGAAAAGCCAGAAGTGGCGCTGTGACTCAAGTGATAGATCACTAGCCTCAAGCATAGCGACGCTCAGTGACAGAGCCCAAGCCTTGAGTTCAAGCCCCAGGACTGGCAAAAGAAAAAAAAAATGTTGAAGTAGAACTTCTTGTTCTGCATTTTTCCCCTCATAAAAACTTGAAAACATTTCTACTACAAATACGAAATAACAGGTAAAAGACATTGTTCTTTCAAATGTATTACTGAGCTTGCAAAAAGAATGAGCAAGGGAGAGGCCTGAATTCTAAAGAGCTATGTAGAAAGAAGTAGAATAGTTTGTGATAAGAGAGAGTATAGAGCTCTATTATCTAGAAGCTTAGATTTAAATTTCTATGTAGGAATAGGGAATAAGGGCCAGGCAAAAGTGTCAGAGCAAATGGGCACACCAATGATGCCCATTTGGCTCTATCTAGATGCCAAGTGATGAGAAAGACCGTGCTCATTTCGAATTTGTAACTAAGAAAATAGCCTAGAATAGCAGTCAAAAACAAATACAATGTTTTTGCTGAAGGGCTGGATATACTCACTCTGGCTGCATGTGTTTATGTAGCACCTCCTACTGAAGATGAATTTATCGTTCTACAGTATCAATCATCATACAAACAATCAAGTCATCAGACACCATAAGTAGAATTTGCAAACTAAAGACTTTGGATAAATTAATACAATAATTGATCATTTAACTTAGGTTTTTGAATGACTAAGATGGAAAGAGATCATAAGCTGAATGAAAATACAGTATTAAAATAATAGATACAAGGAATAGAAATTAAAACTATCACAGCTGAATGAAAAACTCAATGAATAGGAGAAATAGCTTTGTGGACACAGGTGAAGACATAATGGTCTAGAAGACAGATTAAAGGAATGAGCTCAGAGTGTAGCACAGCGAAGGGCCAAATGTCAGTGAAAACACAGGAAGCATAGAATGAAGACAAAATTTAACATATTTATGGATTTCTGAAAGAACATAGAATTAGGAAGAGGAAATATGCAAAGATATATGTTTGTGCATTTCCTAAAGCTGATCAAATATATATTTCCTCTGAGTTAAGAAGAAATCAAGATAACTAAAAGACAAATCCGCAGTGACCTACCTCATAGTGCAAGTACTAAAGAAATGAGAAAAAATATCTGCCAGGGTGGAATGATGAGACAACAGGAGATTTCTTAGCTGTAAAAGTGATGAACAGAAAGCCCAAGAGAATCTTCAATGGGTGAGAGACAGGAACTGAGAGTGTAGAATAATATTCTCAACTAAATTTTTGATTCACTGTGGAAGGTAGTTGCTATTCATTAACAGAGTTGGAAACTAATAAATAAATAAATAATTCCTAGAAAAAATCCAATTATTTCTTGCACGAGAGTGATTTAAAATGTTAGAGAAATATGGGGCTGGGAAGGTGGCTCAGTGGTAGAGCGCTTGCCTTGCATGCATGAGGCCCTGGGTTCAATTCCTCAGCACCATATAAGCAAAACTAAAAAAGCAGGAAGTGGCACTGTGGCTCAAGTGGTAGAGTGCTAGCCTTGAGCTGAAGAGCTGAGGGACAGCACCCAGGCCCAGGGTTCAGGCCCCATGACTGGACCCCCCCCTGCAAAAAATGTTAGAGAAATAAAGCTGAAATGACTATTTCAGTACGATTTTTAAAAAAGTGATAACTAGGCTGGGCATTGGTGGTTCACGCCTGTAATCCTAGCTACTCAGGAGGCTGAGGTCTGAAGATCATGGTTCAAAGCCAGTCCGGGGAAGAAAGTCCACGAGACTCTTATCTCCAATAAACCACTAGAAAACTGGAAGTGGTGTTATGGCTCAAGCAGTAGCGTGCTCCCCTTGAGCTGAAGAGCTCAGAATTCAAGCACCCAAGCTCAGAGTTCAAGCCACATGACCGACAAAAAAAAAAAAAAAAAAAAAAAAGAGTGATAACTATAGATAAAGTAGAGATTTTTAAGAAGAAAATATCTGCCAAAACTTGATGTGAATGCATTTGAAAACCTAGCAAAATGGTCAGTTCATCCAAATATCAGTTTACAACTGGGCTGGGACATAGCTGAAATGGTATAGCACTTGCCTAGCAACTGTGAAGTTCTGAGTTCAAACCCAGTACTGTAAAAAAGAAAGAAAGGAAGAAGAGACTTTTCTCAGCATTTAATTCTGCTATTGACTCTGGCTTTCTTTCTTCTTTCTTTCTTTTTTTTTTTTTTTTTTTTGGTTAGTTGTGGGGCTTGAACTCTGGGCTTGGGCGCTGTCCTTTAGCTCTTCAGCTCAAGGCCAGTACTCTGCCACTTGAACCACAGTGGCACTTCTGGTTTCCTAGTTTCTGGTTTATTGGAGATAAGAGTCTCATGGACTTTCCCACCTGGGCTGGCTTTGAACTGTGATTCTCAGATCTCAGCCTCCTGAGTAGCTCGGCTTACAGGCGTGAGCCACCAGCACCGGGCAACTCTTGTCTTTCCTGGGCCACTTCAGTTTGGGATGCTACCCATGTGACCTTTACTGTTTATATGTGACTTATAGGATAGAAAATGTTTAAAAAATACCAAATACACATGAGAATGGCATGCAATTATTTTACAATTATATTGGAAAGAGTAATGCTTTAGCTGAATTTGTAATTAGCTTCATCTTATTTTTCAAGTTATTTGAATTCACGATGGCATTATAAAATATTTCGTCCTAGTGATGGTCTTGCAGATAAGTACTATGAGTTTTATGTGTTTGAGGTTGTTTTAGAATACAATATTATAAAGGCAATATGATTGGTATGATTGTGGGGGTATTTCTTCATTATTTATAATCATTATAAAAGCAATAGTATTTAAAAAATATAAGAACTAAAAATAAAAATAAAAAGCTGATGAACTTGGAAGCCAGAGGCTAGAATTCTTGTCTTAGTTCTGCAGTCAATTAGTGATACTGAATAAGTCATTTTACCACAGTGCCTTCACTTTCCTTATATACCAAGTGAAGAGGATTAGATATGATCCTAAACCTTCTTTATGTTTATGAATCTAAACTTGGTAGAGGATAGAAACTCCCCACCCCACCCTTTTATTTTGTCAGGCATGGGGCTTGAACTCTGGGCCTAAGCTCTGTCCCTCAGCTCTTCAGTCAAGGCTAGTGCTCTACCACTTGAGCCACAGCACCACTTCTGGTTTTCTGGTGGTGTATTGGAGATAAGCGTCTCATGGAGTTTCTTGCCCGGGGTGGCTTTGAATCACGACCCTCAGATCTCAGCCTTGAGTAGCCAAGATTACAGGCGTGAGCCACAGGCACTCCTGTCTCCCCCCCCACTTTTTGGTGCTAGAACTAGAGCTTGAACTCAGGGCCTTGTACTCTCTTGTATTTGTCAATTATCTTTTTCACTCATGGCTAGCACTCTACCACTTGAGTTACAGCTCCATGTCTGGCTTTTTGGTGGTTAATTGAGATAAGAGTCTATTGGATTTGTCTGACCAGGGTGGCTTCAAGCCTTGATCCTCAGAACCCAATCTCCTGAGTAGCTAGGATTACAGCCATGGATCACTGGCACCTGGCAGAGGATGGAATTTTGGAATGTAGTTTTTTACTTTTCTTGAATATCATCTTCCAAGTACATTCTAGCTCAACTTGTGATAGTACATTTATCAGATGCAATAATGGACTGTCTCAAAATTCACACCCTGAAGACATTCAATAAATCATCTTTGAATCAACACTGTACTCAAAGTGGCAAATTAGCTTAAAATATTTCAGATTAGGAATAATATGAACACAAAGAAAATTATTACTAAAAGCTTAATAGCTTCTATTCCCAAATTCTTATATTTAGTTTTTAGTTACTTGTTCATTCATTGTATCATGTCTTTTGTATTGAATGCTTATTTACAAACCAGCTTATGTTTTACTATTTGCCACATATTAACTAATTTTTTGTAACAGTAAATGCTAAGGTATATTTTACTTAAAATACATTTTACGATAGCAAAATAATCCAATTTTTCCCTCACCAGTAATTTGAAAGACTTCATTCCATCTAAATATGGTATTTGCTCACAATGAGAACCTGGCTCAAATCAAACAACTAGAGCTCATTTGCTATACTAATGTGCTGTTTTCTAAGAATTATGTTTTTTTGCCAACATCATTAATTATTCCCACAATCTTGCAGAAACCAAAGCTCAGAACCACAATGCCATGGGGTGAATTCCCACTTTATATAGATATTAATGGAGAGTGGAGAGAACTGAAATCTATTTCCAAGATAGGCAACAAAAATTCAATGCTGAAGTCTCCTTTCCTCCTACTCCACCCATTCCAGTCAGCTACCTACTCTTGGCTGCCATTTTTTTGCCAGAAATATTATCCATGAATTAAAACAATACAGAAAGAAGCCAGGACAATCCACAACCTTAATAGTTAGACAGCTGAATGAAAGAAAAAACAGTGATAACATACACATGTACACATACATACACACGCACATATACACACACACACACACACACACACATTAGTGTGGTTAGATAGTGGTTGATGGGAACTTTCTAGGATTTTCTGGTTCAACATATTAAGGAGGTTGACTACCTTTCTTGCATTTCAGAAAAGGTATAAAAGATGAAATATGATATGTCAGAGAATATTGTATATCATACCTAGTAATTGATGGCAGGAAATCCTTGTTAATATCATTATTACTATCATCATCATCACCACCACTACCATCACCATCATCATTATTATCATCACCATAATCATCATCATCATCATCATCATCATCATCATCATCATCATCATCATCTCTCATTATACAGGACATGGCACTTCATGTTTCTCCAGAGCTAGCTACTAAGAGCAAACTATTTTCCTTACAAAAGAAAGCTGGCAAGAAGTCTTTTGAAATTCAGCCATATAATTTTTGTTGAGGGGAAAAAAATCATTAGTGTTATCCTCATTTTGTATGTGTAACAGGATACTTAAAGAAGGTAAAATCTACCAAGAATTCTCTTAACTGGAAAAAGATAATCATGACAAGCAGGAAAACCTACATTAAAAGAATGTATGTGGTATTAGAGATTAAATCCTGGGCCTTTCACATACTAGGTGAGGCAAATAGTCTACCACTCAGCTATAAGGGCTTTGAGACCAGCATGGTAGATGAGTAGCCAGCACCCACAGGGTTGTTGCTAGGCAACACTGCCCCATGGAAAGAAGCATGAATCCTTAATTACAAGTACCTCAGAAAACAGGTAATAGTTGTAAAAGCATTGGCCATTCTGGTTGGCAAAGACCATGTTCCCATCTTGTTTCATTATTTCCAATTCCCAGATAACTATGTCCCCCTCCTCTAAGGGCGTGTGTGTGTGTATGTGTGTGTGTGTGTGTGTGTGTGTGTGTGTGTGTGTGTGTGCATCTATGATTATACCATTGGCACTAATGCTCACAAAAGTGGAACACAGGTACCTGTGGTTCACAGCAGGACTTTGCACTTGGATTACTTCTAGCCACTACCTACCACGTAGGGGAAAATTTAAAGGACACCTATAGACTTGAAATAATACACTGTGCAAAGTGAAAATAACAGATGGCCTGGCAGATAATGATCATGGACTGAAGGATAACAAGGCTGGCCCTGAGAACACTTGGCTTTGAAAACAGAGTTTGAATAAGAATTATGATTCTTAGAGGGTGAGGCAGATAACATTTCAAGGGTAGGGAAGCTGGAGAGAAGAATGCCAAACTCTCCTGCAGATATAGATTTACTCATTATCTTTCTTTTGAATACGTCCTTTCATCCCAGCTGGTCTGTAGGCCATGGTACAGGTAAGGCAATGATGGTGAAATGAGGAACCCGAGATAAGGAGGAAACATTACACATACAGACATTCTGACATCATTCTTGCCCTGGTATCTACCAGACATCTCATCCAAGCATTTGTCTCTACTCTTGAAGAACCACTGAGGTCTCTCCAACAGCACTCTTGTGAGTGACAGCTACCACACAAGGAGAGAGATAGGTAGGAGAAAGAAGGTAGGAACCTTAAGGGAGATTTCTCCCAGGTAGGAGTCAAGATGCTCTCTTGATTGTCTCCGTACAATTTAAGTATTATCAAGCTGAATCAAGTTGTCAGCGTTCTAGATTTCTAGCATCACAAAAGGCTCCAGCTGCAGCTCAAGCTCACAGTTCAACCTCTGAAGGGTGAAAACAGTGACAAGAGTGGACTTAATAATGTCTCAGAGCTCTTTTGCTATATAGTGCATTTCTCCCCCAATGCCTGCAGTAGGATGCCATGGCATTTTCATAGGGGAGGGGTTGCAAAAGTCATACCTTTAGCTCATTTTACTCCAGATTTACAGGTTCTTCAGAAAATCTGCCTATTCCATAAAAATCAACAGCGCTTGATTTGCTTGCTAGGGTAACAATGCTATTTTCCACAGATATTTCTTTTTTTAACTTGCTTACTTTTTCATTTATTGTATAGCTAATATGCTTAGAGGAAATGAAGCAAAAGATAGTCACTTGAAATGCTAATGAAATTAAATAATTCTCAACACTTAAAACATAAACATCAGTATAAATATTACCTGCTACCCTCTAAACAGTGTTAAGAGTGGAAAACTCAGTATCTCATCTTGTAATTAATTTATGGGTTGACAAATCATTTTACTTATATTAAGAGTCCGACTGAGAACTTCATTGAGATTACATTATGCAAAAAAATGCTTATTAGTGAATTAAAAGGAAGAAAAGAGAAAAACAAAGTACTTACTTGCAGTGATATTTTAAAAGTGATCCTGAATTTCAAATTAGGTCTTTGTTTGTTTGTTTGTTTAAAAAGACCAATCTAGCTATAATCCTTTCAACCTTTTAACAGAATATTCTGTTAATCCAAAGAAGAGATCTTTTCAAAATCTTCCTTTTATATTTATTTCTCCAAATATCCAAGTTGTATTAGGAAATCATCAAAAAAAAAAAGACTGCTCTTAAAAGAACATAAAAAGAAAGAAAGCAAAATCGGAATATAAGCAAGGAAGAAAAATAAACTCTAGCTAAAACTAGAATGAAATTTGAAAGTTTAAGTGTCCAGCTGGCTGTCTCTATTTGAAGGCGTCCTCGGCCATTCCATGTGACATCTCTCATACCCAGTGCAGAGCTGTTTTTCACCAACACGAGGATGTTTGAAGAGTAATGAACTCATTCTCTGAAGTTCCTCCTAGTTAAGGAAAACAGATGGAGGATTTCCTGCTGAGGACTCCCTACTGAGGCACAAATTTGAGGGGGTGTGCAGCTGACTTGTTAAGGCTCTCAGATTTCTGGGCTCAGCAATATTAGCTATGAAAAGAGCCCATGCAGGCTGCTTCATGCTGAAGACACCTCTGCCTGTCTACCAGACAATTCTAGCAGCATTGACTTCGAAGGAAGCTGGTCAGCAGGATCTTAGTACTGAACCCTCTTTGTCATTTCCCCTGTTTCAATTTCATATTACTCCAGGACAGGTAACTAAGGACATTTTTGCTGGAATATTCTTTTCCCATTCCTGTCTTCCTTTCACTTTCATGCTCATCTCTGTTATTAGCAACCTCTGGCTCTGTGCATGTTGTAACCATATTCTAAAAAATGATTTTTAAATATTATCAGTGTTTCGTGATTTTTTTCCATATTACGCCCCTATGAAAGTGCATTCTAAACTCAGCGTGTTCTAAAATATGTTATAAAGGTATTAGGTGTCACAGGATTATGATTAAATAAGGAAATTGAGACTTTACATATGCCTCTCACAGTTACAGAGTCCTTCTCTAAGGTTAACACTATATAGTTGGAAAAACAAAAACAGTTTGAACTCAGAGCCAGGGTACTGTCCATTAGCTCTTTCACCCCAAGTTGGTACTCTACCACTTGAACCACACCTTTCAGCTTTTTGGTGGCTAAGTGGAGATACGAGGCTCAAGGATTTGCTTGCCCAGTCTAGCTTAGAATTTTTGCAGATCTCAGCTTCTTGAGTAGACAGGATAACCAGTAAGAACCATCAGCACTTGGTCTAAATGTACCTTTAAGAGCACTATTTGCAGTGATTTCCCTCTTGTCACCAAGAGTGAGGACAATATTACCTATCAGAGGGCCTTTCTCCCATGAATCTAACAATTCCTTTAACACAACACCAACCATGAATTAATCTCAATGATTCTAACATGACACCCAACTCTATATCCATCTGTTTATTATCAACTCTTGTCAAACATCCCTCTAGAAATATGAACCACAAAATCATTCTTTCCATGTCAATGTCTTGTTGCAAATTCATTTTTTTTGTGGCTATAAGCCAAGTTGAAAGATAGAGTAAATGATTAAAAGGGAAAAAAGAGAAGTGTGATGAAGATTTGTATGTTGAATACAGAGCTATGAACTATCAAAAGAGAACTTCTGTAGGTTTAATAAAATCATCTCCAGCAAGGTGTCCATGACTTATGTCTACAATCCTAAGTATTTGGGAGGCTCAGATTCAAAGGATCTCAGTTTGAGGCTAGCCTGTGCAGAAAAGTCTGTGAGACTTTATCTTCCCAAAGGAAAGCTGGATAAGGTGGCACATGCTTGTTATCCCAGCAATGACTATGACTGGAAGTATAAAGTAGAGTGAGCATGAATAGCCTTGTGCGTAGGCAGGAAGCATGACCATATCTCAAAAATAATCAACAAGATACGGGGTTAGAAGAGGAGTTCAGGTGGTAGAGCTCCAGTAAGTATGAGATCTTGAGTTCAAATCCTAGAGCCATTTTGGAATTACCTTGCAGAACGTTCTGTATCAAGAGTTCACAAACTACTGTTTGGCCTACAGACAAAATTTGGCCCACTACCTATGTTTATAAATAAAATTTTATTCGCATACAATCATACCTATTTGTTGTTGCTTTGCCTACACCTTCCTTTTTATGCCACAGTAACAGTGTTGACGAGTGACAGCAGATGCTATGTGGTCCACCATTTTTTTTCCATGTGGCTCTTTAAAATAACAAGCTTGAAGATTTCTCTCTAAATGTTAGAGGATTACCAGAAGAACCACTGGATCCTTTGGCTGTTTTCTGAGCTGTGTATTCAGAAATATATTATGTATACCTGCATAAAGAACAATGTTAGAGGCTCAATTGTCTTCTCAGCCAAAAAAATTCCCAGGTAGACGTGGCAGGAAAAATCTCTTAGAGCCTGGAGTGGGAATCACCAAATCCCAGAGGACAAGACCAATAGGCTGTGTAGTGGTGCTATGGAATTCTTCAAAGGAGCAATCAGGATAAGTCAGAGTGGCAAGGCTAGAGGTCAGAGAAGCACAATGAAGTCATCAAAGGATGAATGAAGATCAAGGACTGTGTATAATCAGGATCTGAGTGCAAATGGGCTAGACCAATAGGTGGGACAAAGACTTGGAGCAAACATTAGTATAGCCCTGTGGAAGGTTGTCAACCTGATTTGTCACTGGATTGTCCCAAATTTAGAATCAAGCCCTGTGTTGGAGCATATCCTCAGTTTCAAGGAATCTGGATGGGTTTGCCACTTTACATGGTAACAGAAGTCAGGATGAAAAGACTAACCCTAAGGACCGCGGTTTGGTCAGTGCTTAGCACTTTCCATTTCTAGAAAGCTCAGAGAAGAAACAGGGAATCAGGCTGGCACTAGGGGGGTGGGGAGGATTAGAGCTGCTGGAGAAAGAAGGTTCTTGCTGTCAGTGAACAAGTGATCAAATTTCAGGGTTACCCGGTGTGTATAAAAGAACACTGGGTAAACAAGTGCGAAACACCTGGGGGCTAAGGAGCAGTGCTACAGATGATCAGACTGGCCTTATCACCCCAAAGCTAGCTTATAATTCCACTTTCCCTAGAAGAGCTGATCTGTGTGATTTGATGATGGCCCATTGCCTTGAATTCTCTGCTTTATACTTTTCAAACTCCAGAGCCATCCCAAATAATGCTGTCTTTGTTTAGTTGCTCTATCATCACTGCTGACTGCTGCACTGACTTCATAGGCCCTATGAACATAGCTATATATCTATCCACCAATCTGTCAGCCAGCTAGCTCATCAGTGAATATCTCTTGGGGCACCAGTGCTTAGCCTGGTGTCTAATATCGAGTCAGGGAGGCAAGCCCTCTGGCCTTGTGGATAGGAAAGAGAAGCACATAAGAACACAAACATACAAACACATACCCACACCCAGGATAGGTTCAGAATGGGAGAAGTCCTTGGAGAGAAACCAGCAAAATGATTTAGTGCAGAGGAACTAGTATCATATATTAGGCAAAGCAATAGGGGTGATCAGAGAGAACTCTCCAGAGAAGGTGGGCATTTTAACTTATTGCTGGCAGTTGAGGAGGAGCAAGCTATATAATGAGCTAGGAGAGCTCAAGTTCAGAGGTAGAGGTAGAGGTAGGAAAGAACTTGGCATGTGGCCCAAACTAGAAAAAAATACACCTTGGTGTGGCTCAGTGGGCCATGTGAGAGAGGGTGAGCAATAGTCAGAGACCAGATGGTGTGTGCTCTTGACAGGAATGATGAAGAGGATCAGATTTTTTCCAAGAGCAAGCAAAGCAAAATTATGGCAGGGATCTGAGCAGAGACATGTGTGGGATTTGATGTCTGCTTTCAGAAGGATTTATCTAGCTCTGTTGTTGAGAGTGGAGTAGAGACAGGTGAGAGGATAGTAAGATCAGATTATTATTTTCTTTCATGCTTCTAGAGATGGAACTTATTAATTTGAACAAGATGGTAAAGTACTCTACCACTGAGCTCCAGCCCCTATGAGAAGATCAGCTCAGGATTAGGTGTTATTGAACTAAAATGATGCATGAGGGGACGGAATGGTTTTCCGATATAGTTTATGGAGAGGATAACTCTGCCCGAGGCAATCACAATCTGAAATGATCTCATTTAGTTGTTCACTTGTCAACTTGTCAACTTCACTCATGTGAAGGAAACCAAAAGGGCAGGAATGCCATCTTCAGTCATTTCCACAGCCTAGCACCTAGCATTTGGTCAGTGCACAGCAGGAATGCTGTGATTCTGTGGATATATTTGGGAATAAACATCTGTGGCTATCGCAGGGCAGTGTGGTATGAGACAACATGGCCCACTGCAAAAAAACTTATTTTTGATTTTGGAGTTGGAATAGTCAGGTACAGCCAGTTAATCAGCTACAAACATATGTCAGGACTCCTTTGCAGCTAGGGTCTTGCCAGTCTTACACATTCTTACAGGCTTAAATTTGGTGCTGGCTTAATTCAGAACTAGCGACGGGTACAAGATGCATCTGTTTTGCAAGTATGGATCAGCAGGTCACCATGGCTTTGAAGCCAACAATTGAAGCTGCCTTCATGGGCTGTGACAGAACAGATAGAACTCCTTGCTTAGAAGGACACCCTTGATTTTAGGCCCTGTTGAAAATGTCTTGACTCTTAATAATGCTGAACAGTGGCTCTCTATTTTCATTTTGCACTGGGCCACACAAATCATTTAGAGGTCCTGTCAATAGTTCTGGTATCAGCTTCCTCCACCCTGGAGGCCACATGTTTTCAATAGCTAGCAGGCAAGGCAGCTGTTTCTATTCCCTGGTACTGACTCATAAAGCAAGACACAGGCATCAATCGCTGGGACAAGGAATTCCTGACCTTAGTCTTCATGATTATGACTGATTGAGAGTGTAGTTTCCCTGTGACCAGCTCTACTGAGAGATATTGTTTTAGGGGCCAGGAATCCCAGCACAGATCCTGAACTTCAAGCCTTGCTATTAAGTTTGTGAGCAACATTCCTTTCCTACTGAAAATAGACTGGATTGGCTGGGTGAGATGGCACATGCCTTAATAAATTTAGTAAGACTTTGTCTCAAAAAATCAAACCAAAACCCACTCAAAGCAAACCAGATTTGGTGTTGTTATCTTCATCCTGAATCAAGGTTATTCTTCTAGGGCAAGAGGTTTTCCCTAAATAATTTTTCTACTGCTTTGTCATCAGATTTATATTGTCAGTGTCACTTTTGAGGTTCTATACTCTGGTCCTGATCCTCATTGGGTAGAGAGCCTGGGCTGTTGCTTATTTTTTAGAGATGATCTAGCTATGTAAAGGAGAACCTGTCTTGTGTTTTTCTCCTCATGTTGGTGACTGTCAACAAGCCCTAAAATTCCTCACTCTAAACTCTCCTAGACTCTCTTATTTGTTTGCTTGTTTACTGATTTTGTATTGGGATTGAAATAAGGGCTTTGCTTTTACCAGGGAAGTGTTCTACCACTTGAGCAATGCCTCTAGCCCTTTCAGTTAGGTTTTTTGTTTGTTTGTTTTCTGGATAGGGTCATTTAATGCTAACTTTGCCTGGATTGGCTTCAGACATTTATCCACCCACCTCCAACTCATGAGTAATTAAGATAACAGCATGCTACCACATCCAGCTTGTTTTTGAGAGTCTTGCCAACTTTTATCCAGGCTGGTCTTAGACCAGAATCTTCCTACCTCAACTCTTCTCTTCTTATAAAAACAAAGTCATCATATCTGGGGTCAACCCTACTTGAGCACTACACCTGCAAAACAACACCCACAATCACCAAATAAGGCCCCACTCTATTGTTTTGGGTGGACATAAGTTTTGAAGGACATTACTGAACCCGCTACACCAAGGCACAGATTTGTATCTCGGAAATACAACTAAGCCATGCATTTTGGAGAGAAGTCAAACATCTTGCCATACTGACAGTATCTCATCTGCCAATCCAATCAGCTGTGGCTTAGACGGACTTAATAGTAAGCTACTTTTCATAGAAGGAAGTTGATCTAGTTGTAGTTTACCTTCAAAACTACCCCTACCATTCATGATAACATATTGTATATGGTATACTGAGTTTTCTTCAAGGCCTTTGTTCTTAGAAAACAGTTACAGGAAATTAACTCAAAGTAACATTTAACAATGCAAATCTCCTCCTAGAAATTTATTTCCCACAATGCACATCTTTGACTTGTTAGGCTAATGGAATTCCCACAGAACCATCAGTGCAAGCCAAGTGTTTATTTGGAGGAGAAAAAGGGCAGGCAAAGTCACAAAAACTAATGTGACTTCAGTCATCCACTGAGAGAACTTTTTATGTTTCACAAATCAAAGAATAATTGAAGCCATTTCAGATACTTTTTTTCTAGTTCAATGAGATCTAATTCCTTAAAGCTGAAGAAGCAAGCATTTTCCTTCTAAAAATGAGTACCTAAAATGACACTACAAAATACAGCCTTAGGATGGAAATATCTTTTTTTTTATAACTACAGAAAAGGTTACATTATTCAAGTAGACAAAAAGCCATTCCCTTTTAATTCTTTCATCATATTTTACTGTACATATCTTATTATGAGAGAATTACATTTATTAGGCAGCATTAATGGTGTTTATTTACTTTTATTCCAATAATTAAACTACACAATCACTTGAGTCATCCAAAGCCAATCTTTGGAAGATTAATACAGGGGGCTATTCTTTTCCTCATCTTTGGTTTCTGCATGGTAATGAGATGGCAATAAAGTTTATGTTCCCATCACATGTAAGAATTGTATTTTGTATCAAATAGCTAACATCAAAGATAACTACTGGTGTAAACAAACCACGCAGCACAGTCATTCCTAGAATACATTAATATGTCACCAAAAATATTAATCCAATGCCTATTGTAGATGAAAGCTGAACATTTAACTGATAAAATGCACAAAGAAAATATTATTAAGATATGCCATCTTTGAGAAAATAAGGTCAAAATGATTTTGGTGGCCAGCTATCAAATCACCTTACCATTTATATGCATATTGAATGAAAATGTGAATTGCTCCAACCTAAGCATTTGTTTCTTTGTAACTTAAAAACCCAAATTTACAACAACATTGGCATAATGGGCCCTTAAAGCTATGTCATCTTGCCATTTGGCATCATTGCATGTTTATGTCAAATATTTGTGAATAATTATTATTCACATTTCACATCTATGTAAAATATTTATAATTATTTACTAATATTATGAATAATTATGAATTCTTTCACACTTTTTAATAAGGGCTCATAATTCTTTTGCTTTAGGTGGAGAAATTAGGACAAAAATATCTTGAAATTTTATTGCAGGCCCTCAGAAAGAATCAGAGTAACAGGATTTTACAGGAAAAGATTATTGGTCTGAATTTTGCATAAGTATAACTCAATCTACATAAATTTTCTTCACTAGCTACATAACTACAAAATTATAATTGCAAAATTATGTGGCTTGCAAAGAAAAATTACACCATAAAAAGAGTGGCAGATATCTTAGATGTGTATGTTTCAATTGTTTAATCATAGTAATTAATAGAGCACACAAACTCCTTTGAAAAAATGGATCTTTATATTCTTACTCTTTCGATGAGTTCCCAAAGGCCTTGAATTAGATCACAGAATAGACTCTTGTAATAATTTTCATAATAATTGTCTGATATGGATATAGAAAAAGTCTCTGAATATTTGCCTTGAGGTTCTGCCTTCATTTGAAAATACAGATTAGTTGATGTACAACATTGGAAAGGTGATTTACAAACTCAAGGAATACTGTTCTGAGACCCAGTTCTCACCCACAGCATTTTGCACTTAATGGGTATGTAAAAAACTATGAATGAAAACATTCCAAATACCCCATGACTTCTCAGTGATATTCAAACGGAATTTTCATTTCATATTTTAACAATTCCAATAATTCTCAAACCAAATACTTGGTTAGTCTGCTGGATCACTTTCATAGCTATCTGGCTCTTCTTGTATCTTTTCAATCACATATATATATGTATATATCTATGTATGTATATATATATATATATATATATAAGGGATAGACATGTGTGTATATAATGCACATGCATGCTATATATAATATGTCATGCAGAAGGCTAGTGCTTCGCCACTTGAGCTACAGGCCCACTTTAAGCTTTGCAGTGGTTAATTGGAGGTAAGAGTCTCATAGACTTTCTTGCCCAGGCTGGCTTTGGAATTCTCAGATCTCAGCTTCCTGGTGTCCAGCCCAGTCCCCTTTTCTGCTTCAGTTATTTGTCATGTTGAGCTTCAGAGTGTGTGTGTGTGTGTGTGTGTGTGTGTGTGTGTGTGTGTGTGTGTGTGTGTATTTTGCTGCTGTTATTGTTTTGGGGCTGGCCTTGTACTAGAATCCATCAAATTATAGTCAATTATGTGAGTATCAAGTATCTTTATCTGTTTTGAGGCATCCTTCCATTTCTGTTTCTGTCTCCATTGAAGTAATTTTTTTCTGAAGATATGTGATTTCCTTCTAGTACAAACAATACCTATGGTTGCACAGTGGCTCACAACTCATAGATAAACAAAATAGCCTGCCTGAAGATGAGAAGTCAAACTGGACATAAGTAATCTTTCGGAACCTTCCTGTTTATTCTCTTTCCCTCCTTGATGTATGAGGCAACTGGGTGCCTACGAATCCTCTTTATGATGACCCCCCTGGCCTGCCTTGGCTTTGGCACACCAATCACAGAGAAATGGGTTCAAGCCACTAATTTTTTCATTGTTTTACTGTCATTCATTTTGCAGTTCCACAATGACCTGACAGTGACCTTGTAATTGACAGTATAGCAACTTTGCTAACATTGTCAGGGCTCCAGATACTAGTTGTTCAAATAGGTGTCTAGTTCTGGCTCATTGTTATTTTTTTTAAAAATTTTATTATGAAAATACCGTACAGAGGAGTAACAATTACATGGGCAAGATAATGAGTACATCCATATCAAGCATTGTTGCTTCCTCCTTTGTTTCCCCTTCCTATCCCTTCGCATATCCCGCCACCCACCCCTCCATCCTCCCCTTTCCTCCCCCTCCCCCCCCCCAAAGTTGTAAAGTTCATTTTTCAACATAACGACTTGTACATCTCATTGTTGCAATGGGTCCACCTGTATCCCTATTTAAACGGTTTGTTTGTTCCCTTCCCCTCCACAAATTATACCAACATCAAATACAGTGAAAGCATGGGTTATACCGTGTATACCGTGGGGGAGGGACATACAAAGCAAAAAAGAAATCATCTTATAAATATGTTAGAAACAATTGCATGAAAGTAAAAAAACATTTGAATACTTACCTTGGGGTTCATTTCACCTAACATCAACATATCTGACCTTTTCTGCTTGTCTCAGACATATACCAGTTATTACAGTTAAGGAAACCATGGGGCTTATGTTTCTTTGGGCCTGGCTTACTTCACTTAGTATAACTTTTTCCAAGTCTTTCCATTTCCTAACAAATGGGGCAATGTCATTCTTTCTGATGGAGGCATAGACTATATATACCACATTTTCTTGATCCATCCAGCTACTAAGGGGCATCTGGGTTGGTTCCATATCTTAGCTATGGTAAATAATGCTGCAATAAACATAGTTATGCTGGTAGCTTTAGTATGGCCTTGTTTGTGATCTTTTGGGTAAATGCCCAACAGTGGGATTGCTGGTTCATAGAGAAGCTCTATGTAGAGTCTTTTGAGGAACCTCTGTACTACTTTCCAAAGTGGCTGAACAAGTTTACACTCCCACCAACAATGCAGTAAGGTTCCTTTCTGTCCACATCCCCTCCAGCATCTGTTGTTATTAGAGTTCTTGATTCTAACTGGGGTGAGGTGGTATCTCAATGTTGTTTTGATTTGCATTTCTGTTATGGCTAGAGAGGTTGAGCATTTCTTCATGTGCCTATTGGCCATCCTTCTTTCCTCTTCAGAGAAGTGTCTCTGTAAGTCTTTAGCCCACTTATTTATTGGGCAGTTGTTTCTTTGAGGATTTGTTGTTGGGGGATTTAATTTTTTTGGTTCCAGGTATGTTTTAGATATGAGACCCTTGTCCACTGTATGGCTAGTGAAGATCTTCTCCCAATCCATGGCTTTTTATCGATCTTGCTGGCTATGTCTCTTGCCATGCAGAAGCTCTGCAATTTCATGCAATCTCATTTGTTCAAAATTTCTTTGATTTGTTGTGTTTTTGGGTCTCTATTAAGAAAATTTCAGCCTGTGCCAAGGAGACTTAGGGTTTCACCTATTCCATCCTGAATTGTTTTCAGAGTGTCTGCTTTGACTCCTAGGTCTTTGATCCATTTGGAGTTAATTCTGGTGCAGGGTGATATATAAGGATCTAGCTTTAGTTTTCTACAAGTAGTTAATCAATTTTGCCAGCACCATTTACTGAAGAGGCTGTCTTTCTTCCATTCTATTTTTTTAGCTCCCTTATTGAAGATTAGATGGCTATAGGTCTGTGGGTTCATTTCTGGGTTTTCAATTCTATTCCATTGGTCCTGAGGTCTGTTCTTGTGCCAGTACCAAGCTGTTTTGATTACTATGGCTTTGTAGTAGAGTTTGAAATTTGGTATTGATATTCCTCCAGCACTGTTCTCTCTGTTGAGGATCATTTTTGCTATTTGGGGTCTTTTATTGTTCGATATGAATTTTTTTGATTGCCTCTTCTATTTCCTTGAAGAATGAGGTTGGAATATTGATAGGTATCACATTGAATTTGTAGATAGCCTTGGGAAGTATTGCCATTTTTATGATTTGATCCTTCCAATCCAGGAGCATGGGAGGTTTTGCCACTTTCTAAGTTCTGTTTTGATTTCCTTTTTCAGGTTTTTAAAGTTTTCATCATAGAGGGCCTTCACTTCTTTGGTTAATTCCTAGGTATTTTATTTTTTGTGAGGCTATTACGAATGGAGTTGCTTTCCTAATTTCAGCCACACTTTTCTCATTGTTGGCATACAGAAAAGCCATTGATTTTTGAGGGTTAATTTTATATCCTGCTACTTTGCCAAAGTTTTGAATCAGCTTGAGTAATTTGGGAGTGGAGTCCATGAGATTCTTTAAATACAAGATCATGTCATCTGCAAAGAGGGAGAGTTTTACTTCATCTTTCCCTATTTGGATCCCTTTTATGTTTGCATCTTGTCTTATTGCTGTATCTAGGCATTCTAATCCTAGATTGAAGAGAAGTGGAGAGAGTGGACATCCTTGTCTCATTCCTGAGTTAAGAGGAAATGGCTTTAGTTTTTCACCATTAAGTATAATTCTGGCTGTAGGTTTGTCATATACAGCCTTTATGGCTCATTGTTATTTTAATTTGTATTTCCTTGATCACATATGTGTGGAGAAAGCATTTTTACACCTGAGCTTTTTAACTTTAGAAACTCTTTTGTCAGTTTTTTCTACTTTCTGCCCTGTCATCTTCAAAGAAAGACAATTGGACTTCTTCCATCTTGGGCTGTAAACCTATGGATACTTTTTTGATTGGAGTAAAATTCACATGCCCTAAAGCTGTTCATTTTAAAATGTAAAATTCAATGGTTTTAGTACAGTCAGAAAACTGTATAAACACCAATATTTAATTCCAATCCATTTTCAGTGTTCTTTAAAGACAATCCTGTTTCCATTAATCATCACATTGGAGTCTCTATTTCCTGGATGTGTTAGTTGTCATTCCTCCAAAAACCCAACACCTGCCAAAATTAAACTTTTACTTTTTACAAAAATTTAAAGTACAAAAGGAAAAAGCAAAAGAAAAAATCAATTGAAAATACAGTAGGACTGATTTTCTACTAAAAACAGGCCAGAGTTTCTGCCATTGTAATTTTTATAGGCAATATCATTTATGGATGGTTTCATCTGATATTAGCATTAGTGTATTTGAATCCTGTGTTTCTTCAAACACTTTGAAGACCATAGCTTTCAATTTAACTTACAGTCTGTTCTTGACATGCTAACAAAACATGAATAAACAAATCTTGGAAACATTGAAGGAGTCTCATTCAAATCTTTAGTGTTAACAGAAGTCATTAATACTGGGTGCCTGGGTGGTATATAAACACACATAGGGAAAGAGGCTCCAACTATTTTAATGTAAGAAAAACTTATTTTACAGTATTCAAGCTTGCCAGGTAATCTCATAAATAATTGACAGACATACCATACAACTATGCTCATAAACATTAGAGAAAAACCATGGGAGAATGTCATTGTTAACTCACTTCTCATGAGTACTTGGACGCCTTATAGTTGGGTTTCTGTAGTAATAGGTTGTTCATATGGTGGCACTCTTGATACCAAATATCTAACCAAGCTGAGACTACATTTTAATTTTCACTGTTATTATAATTTGATTAGTTGTAATAAATTGTAGTTCATTGTTATATAAAAAAGAAGGAAAGGAAAGAAAAATACAATAAAAATCTTAAATAATTTGTTAACAGGGCTATAAAACTGTTGATACTAAACAGTCACCCCAAGTCCTTTGGACATAATTTTGCCTGTAATTTTTGTACCACTAATAGCAAAGCTTTTTTTTTGTGCTGGCATGGGGCTTGAACTCTGAGCCTGGGAGGTGTTTCTTAGTTTTATTTGTTAGCACTCTACCACTTGAGCCACAGCTCCACTTTCAGTTTTTAGCTGGATAATTAGAGATAAGATTCTCACAGACTTTCCTGCCTGGGCTGGCTTGAACTGAGATCCTTAGATCCCAATCTCTTGAGTAGCTGGGATTATAGACATGAGCCACTAGCAACTGGCTATATAGCTGATTTTTTTCCACTTATACAACTATATGTGGAAACTATTAAAATAAAACAAAAAACAATTTCCCAAAGAATGACCTGGAAAGGAAAACAAATAGGCAAGATATCTGGGATACTTTAAACCTAAACACCAAGAGTTACACTCGTAATAAAAAAAAATAACCCTTAGTATGAGGATTGATAGCCTTGCAAATAGTTTGAAAAAGGAAGAGTTAATGGTATTTTTTGTCTCTAAGGCAAGTCTCTAAACTGGGCCAGCACACAAACAAAATAACAGCGTTGCTATAGCAAAGCAATATTCACTTTATATATTAAGTTCTGCCTTACAGAAGATGCAGAGTAAAATCCATTCTGTTTATGGAGAAAGTTGAGGATCAGGAGACAACTCAAGAGAATAATGTGGTTTGGGTAAGGTTTAGTTGTTTGGATATTATTGTCATTCTTTTGTGAGAATTTCCATACCCAAGCTATATTACTGTCTCCCAGCCTTTGCACCAGGAGTAACAAAGCATCCTCTCTGGAAGCTACGGGACTTCCATGTAAGGGTGGCCATTTTCAGGGGACTCTTTTATTCTTAGTGAACAGATGTGCCACCTGCTTTCATGTACATAATTGTCCAGAAGAGTAACACCCTCGGGCTGGTACCAACATAATATGATATAGTTATTATCCTCATAGTCTGTTTCCTGGGGACTCAATAGGGGCATAAAACCACCAGAAGTTTTGAAGAGCTCTGAAATAAGAAACAAAGACTTGCTGGTTGATTGCAGGAGTGGGGATAGGTAAGGGAAAGGACAAATCAAAGTGTGGTGCTAATACTGCCCACATTACTAGCACTTGTACCCTTTATCAGGATATAACCAAAGGTACATAAAACACAAGGCCATCAACTCTAGTCTTGATTTGCGGTAGGTGAAGGAAGCAGTGATAGAAATGTGAGTAAAAGTTTCCATAGCAGAACTAGAAAACAATCCACTTCCCAGGATTTCAGGATCTCCCCTTCATTTTCTCTGGAGCCTGCAAGTCAGTTTGCCTAAATAAGAGGAAGAGTCAAGGTGGAGGATGAGAGGGAAACCTAGGAGCTTTCCTTGCTGTTATTTTTCCCACAGTGTTGAAAATGAGCACAATGTAGTACTGGTCCTAAATTGATCTCTGGCAGCAACGTCCTGTCCTTTGATGGATGCTTTATCTTGGCTGTCTGTCTTTCTCCAACCAGAGTTACAAGGTGCTCTCTATCAGATAGTCAAATAGTCTATAGTCTCAGCAAAGGCTATGGAGACATTTTAAATACACTTCTCCCCTGCCCCCATTGCTCATTTTGCACTGGGTGCTTGTGGCCTTTGTTTTTGGCTTCTAGTCTCTGTAGAGAAAGCCCAGTTGAACTTTCCCCACTCATTGGGCAGTACTGAGGTTCAAACCTAGTGCTTTATGCATGCCAATCAAGCACCCTGAGCTATAACTCCAGTGTTTAGGTGGGGTTTCAAAAACTCCAGTTCCATATTTCAAACTTTTCATTCTCTCATGAGTCTAAAATCACTGTTCTTCCTTTAAAGCAGACAAATTGGATGCATCCCTTCCCTGCAGAGGTGAGATACTTAGTCACTAACAGGTCTTTCAAACCTCCACTCCAGTTTCACACCTTGAATGTCCACTCAGACAATCCCTTGTGCCTTAAGACATCTACCCCTCCCCTTGTGTCAGAAAACCAAAGTGTACTGGGTCTACAACCCATATACTCTGAGGACCCTGCATTCATTATTAACAGTACCCTGGCCCTTCTAGATCACTTTGCAAAGATTGGCAGCAGCTGAAGGGGGAATGCAAGCAGCGAGGAAGATACAATGCTTCTATAATGCGGAGATCTGAAGTTCCCAGTTCTAGGCAGTTTTCCTGGAAGCATGCAGGTACCTCCTCAATAGTGCTATATGGTTATTACTGAACACAAATGTGCTCTGGGCTCAGCACAATTCAGCCTGAAGGAAAGGGACCACCTGCAGAGAAAATTATCTCTATAAATAACAATTTCGCTGGAGCTTTCCTTGCAGATGGTCCCGATTTGGAAAAGGTATGCAGACAGCCTTTGAAACATGACTTCTGCCTTGTAGGCCACTTGGAATTCATTATAAGCCTCACCATCCCTGAGACAACTTATTAATCTGAAATAATTAGCTTCCTATGAAACCCAGTCCTGATTTCATCATCCCTTGTTATTAAAAAATATGACTGCACTCTAATTTCAGAATCTACCTTTCCCTTCTGCTTTTCCAAATGAAACTTGTCATCTAATCCTGTAATTTTCACCTTCCCATTTTTCTGGTCACCATTTTAATCTAAGCCTTATTGCTCACTGTTCCATCTCTGGTCTATTACAGTCTAATCCCTGTACTTTTGGCTTGCTCAGACTCTCCTGTACATGATTGCCAGATTAATGCCATTTCACACATTTCCCTCTTTTTCTACCATGCACAGATGCCTTTAATGGCTCACCATGACCTATATATAATAATTGTACTGTGCATTACTCAACTTATTACCTTGATTTTTATTTCTTTCCAGGAGATATGTATTCGGTGTCTGCAGTGTGTTGCACATGAACATTGGCCCAAGAGAGACAGCACTGAACAAGCCAGACCCATTTCCCCCTTGCCTTTTAGAGATAAATGCTCAGAAGGAAGAGCTATAAAAGCATGTAATAAGGGATGCAAATCTCCAGTGTGGGGTCATGAGAGGCTTCTGTAGGAGTAATATCTCAGCAGAGAGCTGAATGCTGGCTCATGAAAGAGAGAAGTGGGAGTGAAGGGAACTGCAGATGCAAAGGGTCTGACCTGGGAAAGACCCTGATTCATGTGGAGGGAAAAGGAGGCTGGGGGAGAGCTGGAGACCACTGGGGAGGGGGAATTCAGGCATGAGGTCACCAGGGGCCAGATCATGCAGCAGTTGCTGGGACATGATGAGAAATGTTGGCTTTATTATCAAAGCAATGGGAAGCCACAGCAGGCTTGAAACAGAGGAATGTAATAATTTACCCCGCTTTTTAAACAGATCAGCTCAGCAAAAAATGGAGGAGGATGGAAGAGGCTGCTGGGTGACCACAAAGAGTTGCATTGATAAAAGATGATAGTGACGTGGGCAGGGTGATGTCACTGAAGTGAGCAGATGGCAATGGATTGAACAGAAAATGAAAGACAGGCTCAGTAATACACGTCTGTAATCCTAGCTCCTGACAGGCTTGAGACAGGAGGATCCTGAGTTTAAGGCCAGCCTACAGAGTGAGACCTTTCTTTAGCACCTCCCTCCCCCAGTTCCACTGTAAATAAATAACATGAAACAAAGAGTGAGACTTGGTGACTAGCACTGAGGAAGAGAAGCCGACAGAAGAGGCACAGGGGAACATTAAGATAATGTCCAAGTTTTCATATGAACCACTGAGGAGGGTGGTTGAATTGACTGAGTTTGGACCCAGGAGAGGAAGCTGGCATAGGTTTGAGGAAGATCTAGATGTTGGGTTTAGTTTTGGACATTGTAGTCCAAAGTAGCTTTGCAACCATTACCAGGAGTTGGGTGATCAGCACGAGGTCTTGGGGCAGCCCCTTCTCTCTCCTGTGCATTGTGGAGTGAGGAGAGATAGGGACAAGGCCAGGGCTCTTTGTTGTTGGGATGTGCAGAACTGAAAGGCATCCTATGAACAGAGGACTCAGATCAGATGTGCATCATCTGGACCACCCACTAAGCAAATCCCCCCATGGGTCTGAAGCCACCCACCACCCACCATGAGAATGTCCTCACAGTCAGGGAACCCCCCCCCCATCTGCCTATACAAACCACTCTAAATCAGTTTCCCAGCAAGATGGGCTTGGCATTGAACTTCCTTCCTTTACCATCTTGTCTGTAGACTTAATTGTACTGTCATGCAGTGAGCAGCTGGATTTGGTCTGGTAACTATAGCACATGTAAACCTAGAACTGTGAATAGAAGTACCAGTGGAAGGCATAAACTTGAGATTCACTGGCACATTTGGTAACTGAGGTATGAGTGTGGAGGGAGCCACCAAGGGAAAACTTGCAATGTGAGAAGACAGTAGCCTAGGCCTGAGCCTCAAAAAACAGCAATGTGGAAATGCTGAGTAGAATAGAAAGAGCATGAGAAAGAAAAGCCAAATTGGGAGGAGGGCGGGAAAGCACAGATCCTGGAAGGCGAGGGGAGAGTGTGGGTCAGGCAGGCTGCGGATGGAGGTGTCACAGTGCTGAAGGAAAAGCTATGGATTATTCAGTTTCCATGGAGGAATGGAGGTCATTTGTGTAAAAAAATTGTTAGCTGTGGGCTAGGAACTGTAGTGCATACCTATAATCCCAGTACTGAAGAAGCAGAGATAGAGGAAAATAAATTCAAGGCTATTCTGGAATATACAGAAACACCTTGTCTCAAGAAAAAAAGTGGCCAGGCACTAGTGCCTCACACCTGTAATCTTAGTTACCTGGGAGTCTGAAATCTAAAGTCTCTGGTTTAAAGCCATCCCAGGCAGATAAGTACAAGATAGTCTTATCGCCAATTAATCAGTAAAAAGCTGGAAGTAGAGGTATAGCTCATGTCGAAGAATGCCAGCCTTGAGCATAAAAGCTAAATAAGACTGCAATGCCCTAAGTTCAAGCTCCAGGATCAGCACAAACAAAAAAAAGTTAGTATATATTAATTTTGAGGTAACTACTTAGATCCTTAAACAGTTTTCAAGCCACAAGAGCTATGAACAGACCAGTGACATAGACATGAAATAGTTGCTAACTGGCTTGATAACATAACCATGTTTCTATCCTAGAAATCCCGACTTTGACCCCTGATAATTAGAAGTAGTCATAATTTCCCTCTAACTCATTAATGAGTAAAACAGGCTCTGTTTTTTTCCTCATATATTTCAATCTAATACTTACAACAATGACACAACAAGGAAAACAATATTTGTGTTGAAGATGAGGATGTGGATGCAAGGCTTTGGGCATCTTGTTTAAGGAAATTAGTTTCAAGACCTTCTAGGAAATATCTGAAACAACTTCAGCCAATTGTTCTGAGCCTATAAAACCTCATTCTGAGATGTAGCTGAGTTTGTGAGCCAAGACTGATCATAAAGCCATTGCTGGATATCAGATTTAATACCTCAAAAATCAGAAGAAACCAATCCATGGTTTTTGTTGAATAGTTCTGTACAATGGAACTGACTCTTGCTTTAATGTAGCTGAAAAATATTAAGGGTTTTAAGTCAGGAAAAATAATTTCTTATTTTTGGAAAAAGCTTCGATAAGGTCGTAAGTATAATACAATCAGGAAGAATTCTGTGGAGGGAGACTCGGGAGCTGTGAATCATACAATACGATATACAGGTGACTAGTGTCTTAATGACTTTCTTAGCCATATAATGCTATATATTTCAGGGCTGCCAGAATATTCATCAAATCACTGCACTTTTGAGAAGTCCTTCTAGAAATGAGCACATTCATGTCAGTGCTGAGAACACACTGGCTTGAATTTTGACTCAAAGTCCTCTCCAGGGCAAGCCCTCTACGCATGGGACTGGGGCTCCACTACGGATTAGAGGTAGTTCCTCCCTCAAAATGCCTACAATCTCTCCTCACAAGTGCTCTTTGGGAGACATTCAAAAGCAGAGACTGTATAATTTACTATGATTTGTGTCATTGGGAGCTCAGGAAAGGACAGATAAGCTTTGTTTGAAAACTTGAAGAAGCTAATGTTCGAAAGAGCAATCTGCATTTACTGAATCTTGGCAAATGAGAAATACCTCCCCAATTTGGGAAGCAGAGGACAGCAAGGTAAAGGCAGAATTAGTCATTATAGGGGCTTAGAGTGCATGGATTTAAAATGTTATTTGGAGCCTGATTGGATAGCTATGTGCTTACAAAAGACATCTTGACTTCTAAAGTCTTCACTCTGTGTTTATGCTCACTCTTGATAAATTAGAGATTTTGGCTGACACTGTGAGAGGTTTCAGCCCATGGTCAGTTGGCTCTGTTGCTTTTAGGCCTGTGGTGGGGCAGCATATCATGATGGGAACACGTGAAATAACAAGCTGCTCACTTCATGGCCCAGAAGCAAAAGTAAAGGAGGAAGAAGCTAGTATCTGCCAACCCCTCTTAGAGACATTCCCAATGGTCTAAAATCTCCCATTAGGTTCTACTCCTTAAAGTTTCCATTACCTCCCAATAGAACCAAACAGGATCAATGAAGTTACAGACCAAACTATTTCTCTTAAGGAGAAATTGTTCTTGACCTAATCCTTAGAGTTTGTCCTACTCAGCATCACTCATTGCAGTGAAGGAGAATGAAAGGACCAGTAAGCCCGAGACAGTGTTGTTCTGGTGACTTGTCAATAGCCAGTGGTTTACTTCCTTGCTTTGTGAAACTGATGGATGCCCTGCTCCATTTGCATCTCATCCTGGTAACTACAGAAGCCTGACATAGCTTGATATGAAGAGAAAACTGCAGCCATTCCCCTGTATGCAGGTTAGCTTTCCAGGCTTTCAGTTACCCAAGATACCTATGGTTTCAGTCCAGAAGTATTAAATGGAAACTTTCAGAAATGGAAATGAAAATCACAGTTCATATGATTTAACCTATTCTCTGTTCTGAATAGAATGAGGAAATCACATGTTGACTTGTTTTGTCTTTCTGGGAGATGAATTTTCTCTTTCGACAGTGAATCCATGCTGTATACACTTGTTAGCCATTTGGTAACCATCCAGATTACCAACTGGTTACATCCAGTTGCAGTGACTAGGGCTTGTGCCCCGGCCACTCTTAGTTAACTTAATGAAGTTTTCAAAGTACAAGAGTAGTGACACTGGCAATGCAGATAGGTCAAATAAAGCTGTAGTACAATATTTTTCTAAAGTGAAAAAAGTGAAAGTACTTGAATCAGTAAGGAAAGAAAACTTCTCATATGATGAAGTTGCTACGATCTATAGTGAGAATCACTTTTCTGTCTTTTAAGTTGTAAAGCAGAAAAAAGAAATTAATGCTGGCTGTGTTATTATAACTTGAACTGAAAAATTATGCCCAGGGTGAATGGTACTTAGTTGAGAGGGAGAAAACATTAAATGATAAGATTTAGTACCATCTGTGGTTTCAGGCTTCCACTGGGGAGGGGGCCTTGATCATTCTCTCTGTGGGTAGGGGCACAACTGTGTTCATAACATACTCTTTCTAATTCCTTTGCAGCTAAGAAGCATGCACAATCACTAACTCCTTGCAATAATTATATAGATGTGAAAAGTGTGTTAAGATCTCTCATCATGAGAAAGAAGACTGCTGTGAGAACAAACCTATGTCACATAGCAGTACACTTTCTTATAACCTCAATTGCAGAGATGGTCTTTGCAAATGGCATTAAATGGAGGTCCAGGATCAGCAATTCTGCCTCTGCACATAGAATAATGTGAGGCTAACTAAGGCAAACAAGGGCTAGTCTACAGCTTTTGGCTATTAAGTCACTAATTCATTTGCTCAAACATGTATTATATTTGCTACACAGAGAAGAATCCCTTAAGTGAAGAATTTTAGAAACATAAAATCTAACCCTGAAATACTCTTAGTGAACCAGTGAGGAACACAGATGTAGTTGTAGAAGAATGCTTAAATTATGCAAGACCAAATGTGCTACTGTGACAAAATACCTGAGGAAAAAATTAACTTAAATAGGTTTACTTTGGCTTATAGTTTCAGAGGTTTCAATCCATGGCCACCTGGCTCCATTGCTTCTGGAGCTCTGGTGAGGCAATAGCATGTGGATAGCAAGCTGCTATCCTCATCGTAGACAGGATGGGGGGAGAGATAGGAAAGAGCCGGGGGACATGATAGTAAGAGCATGCCCTCAAGGACCCATTTTCTTCATCGAGGTTCCAAGTTTTCACTACCTTCCATCAAATTATGAACTCATAAGTGGGTCAGCCCATTAGTGAGGATGTTCTGCTTCGGAATATTGCAACATTGAGGACCAAGACTGCAATACAAGATCTTCAGATCCAGCTCATTATGAGTAGTTTTCAACAACTCTTACTTCAGAGGCACTGAAAGACAGCTCAATCCAAAACAGATCATTCTCAAAGATGTGTTAAAGTCATTTCTGAGAAACTGCCACTAGGCTAGGATTTAGCATAATATTAGCTACTGCAAGTTTTTCAAAGCATTAAAACTACATTTCTTAAACTTTTTCTGATTTCATGCTTCCAACTAAATCAGACTTTTTCTTCCACCCTCATTGGTATTAAGCTATTGCCTGCAGAGCTGCTTTTCATTGAAGGATTAGTACATTTGCTGAATTTGGATAACAGAAATATCAGCCAGGAGTCTTCAAATTAGATGATGGCCTCTACCCAGATTCTTACTGGACAACTTGGGAAGAAAGGTAACTATGGCCATGTCTTCCCTGGGCCTGCATCAGCTGGGAATCTTAGCATCACCCAGGCACATGAATAGTGGCCCCGACTGAGCACACGGAGGAAACAGACTCAGGGAAGCAGAGCTGCTGGGTCAAGGTTACTACGCAAATCTATTATGAGATACTGGGACCATGGACCACAGCAGGCTTGTTTTAACAACTCTATCTCCTTCCCTTTCCTGTGATAAAGAAACTTCTATTTTTATTGTCATTTGTTTACTTTGAGCTTAAGATGACATTTTTCAGTCTCTCTTTCCCTTCCTAAATGTTTGGCATATCCATTTAAAACACACACACACACACACACACACACACACTCCCCCTATTAAAAAGGCAAGCTATAACATTAGCCAGAAAATGTGAAATACATATTTTATTCCAAGTTCACTTAGACTGCAGTCTTGATAAACTACAGGATTCTTACAAGTATGACAATAAAAATCAATCTGGAAATATTTCTTATTTAAAATTTTATAAACATGGCAACTTCCAAAGGGGATATGAAAAGTAATTAGGCCAACAATCATTCACATGTCTTTGTTGACATTAAAATATTCTGGCTAATGTCAGTCTGATAATGAATGAGTGTCTGGACTCTCCAAACACCAGGGAGACTACCAAAGCTTGAACTACTGTCAGAAGCAATAGGAACTGCTTAATTTACTCAATTGCCAAAGGCAGAACTAGTCTTGGAAACGACTTTCTTTGTTAGGCTCCTTTTTGTTTTAAAGAGTCATTCCACTCTGGTTTTAGTAATCTCTCATTAAAGCCTTAGTTATCAATGAAAATTAAGCCCATAACATGTTGAATCTGAGCTGTTCAGTGATGGCTCTGGGATTTCTAAATAGGAGGCTGAGGAACCACAGTCAGGGATTTGTCTCAGGTGACATAGCAATACTTTGTTGTTGGTTTTGTTTTTTGACACCATGTCTTGCTATGTCTTGAACTCATAATCTTACTGCCGTGGTCTACTGAGTGCTGGGATTTTTAGGTATGTACCATGTTGCAAACGTCTTTTTTATTTTTTTGTCAGTCATGGGGCTTGAACTCCGGGCATGGGTGCTTTCCCTGCGCTCTTCAGCTCAAGGTGAGTGCTCTACCACTTGAGCCACAGCGCCACTTCTGGTTTTCTAATGGTTTATTGGAGGTAAGAGTCTCATGGACTTTCCTGCCTGGTCTGGCTTTGAACCACAATCCTCAGATCTCAGCCTTCTGAGTAGCTAGGATTACAGGCATGAGCCACTGGCACCCAGCCAAACATCTTTTTTGACTGAGGTCATATAACGGTATGCTCATCTGTGGCATGAGTTGGGGAAGCTGACAGATGCTAGAGAATTTTCAGGCTGGGTGCTTGTGGTGTAGTGTAGTAATCCTAGCTGCTCAGGAGGCTGAGATCTGAGGATCATGGTTCAAAGCCAGCCCGGGCAGGAAAAGCCGAGAAACTCTTATCTCCAATTAACCGCCAGAAAACAAGAAGTGGCACTGTGAGCACTCGCCTTGAGCTGAAGAGCTGAGGGACAGTGCTCAGGCCCAGAGTTCAAGCCCCACGACCAACAAAAAAAGAAAAAAAAAGAAAAAAAAATTTCAGGAGAGGTCTTGGAAACCACTGCTGATTTTTCTCTGCTTCAGCTCAGATCATCAAAGCTATGAGTGACTGTGAGCAAAACACCACAGTGTGCCCAAGTCACTCACAGAGGGCAAACTTGGTGACAAAGGGCTAGAAGTCAACCATTCCTAAAGGGCTTCTAACTTATGCTAAGACACAACTGATCTTCCCAACTCTTCCATGATTTTCAAAGTACTGATTTCTTCCAGTCATACTGGATTGAGTAGAATGAGTGAGAAGTTTGGCACAGAGGTCTGATATTTCATTTGCCCATTTTTCCTCTTCATATATTATTGGTTCATAACATTCCAGATCAGCAATCACTGAGCAAACCACCCTCAGCTGAAGTTTGCTGAGATTGTATACTCTGGTATTCTAAGAAGCAACCCAAGAGATGCTTTTCTCACCCTCTCATTTAGCAGTTAGTTATTGAGCAATCCTATGTCCTGGGCATCATTCTGGCTGATTGGGAAGGAAGAAGAATAGACAATAGCGCTGTCCATTGGACCTTACATGGGGCATTAATAACAAAATACAGACGTAAAAGTAAGTAAAGTATGCAGTAACAGCTGTGTACAATGGGGAAGAAAAAGACAGTCCAGAGAAGGTAGACAAGAAATGCCTCTGTGGAAGGCATTACCATTTCCGATTGGATATCAAAGAAGTCTTGCTGCAAATATGACATTTTAAGCAACGACCTGAAGGAAATGGGGAGAATAGAGATGTATGTCTAAGATTTCATTTTCAATTTCTCATGAAGGTTGAGGTAGTTATTTTCCAGGGTCTCTAACAACTCACAGACCACCCTACAGCTTACATCATGACACTAGCTACCACTTATTGGGCATTTCTTCTTATTCTATTTAATTGTAATTTTTACAAAGCCACAGCCTCTAGAAAGGTAAGTAATCTGCCAGAGCACTGTCCCCTGAGCCATGGCACCCACACTGCACAGCAGGCCATGGCAAGAACAAGGTTCCAGGATGGTTAGTCTTTGGCATCAAAGGCAACACTAGCACAGAAGCTGGACAAAAGCTGGGTCCCTTCAGTCCTGCTGTTCCCCTGTCCTTCTTTAGGAAATCCTGATGGTGATCTCTCATCCATGCTTTAATTTTATATATGATGAAAAAATTGTAAAAAGGCAGCAAAGATGCCAAACAAACAGCAGATAGTCTCAACATTGTTGAAGCCCAAAGAGAATCAGTACAAAGGCCCCGCTGGTGGCCTGAGCATGCACAATGACTTCCTCAGGGCTGAAGCTACCCACAGCTCAATCTTCCCTAACCAGAGGGTGGATGGCTTCCTATAACAGAAAGCTTTTTTTCCCATTGTCCATTGTGAACTCTAGCAATCTGAGTACCACATTTAGTCCCATCTGAATTGGTTAAGACTTTTGTTATGGCTGTGCCTTTTGTAGACTTGTCCTCATGAAGTGGGAGATGCACTTTGGACCCAGCGAGGTAAAACTGCAACTTCCATAGAGAGGGACACCAGAATGTAGAGTTTTATCTCCCTCTATTAACATGCCTTTGTTTTCCAGCTCTGTCTTACTAGACCATTTTAGTGGCTTGGGTCCAAAACAAGGCAGAAAGCTTGGAGTTGGTGGCTCACACATGCAATCTTTTCTAATCAGAGGTTGAGATCTGAAGATCAAGGTTCAAAAGCAGGCCAGACAAAATAGCCCACAAGACTCATTTTCAGTGGAGGTGTGGTCCAAGTAGTAACAGCATCAGCCTTGTGCAAAAAAAAGACTAAGGAATAGCACCCAGGCTCTGAGTTCAAGGACCAGCACCAGTACTGTCACTAAAACAAAGAAACAACACCAAACAAGACAGGAAACTGATGCGAATACACAGGAGGGCAGAGGGACTAAACTGGAAGAGAATGGTCCATGCGAGTTATGCTCTCGGGATGCTCAGCAGGTACCAACCCCTATGTTGGACCCAGCTTTTATTTCTTTTTGGTTAAGGAAAACAACCCCAACTTCTGCCCTGTGTGCTGATCACACATTTCTTCAGACTTGAAATTAAGAAGTTGTTTCATATTTCTCTACTTACAACATCAACCTGGGATGCCCACTTCATCTTCTTTAGTCTTTAAAAACAGCAAATAAATAATCAGGAGAAATGACCACCCAATATCCCATGCCAGGCCTGTATTTGCTTTTGCACCAGTCTCTTTGTAAATTGAAACTACGGAGTAAATATCATTGCATTATCAAACATGCAGGAAAAATGATTTATGTTTGGAACACAATCATCTCAGTGTATTCTTAAAATAAATCCACTGGGAGGGGGGTGGTTGGGGAGGTGGGGAAGGAAGGGATGGTAGGGGGAAAACAAAAGAGGAGGCAACAATGTTTGATAAAAAATGTACTCATTACTTACTCATGTAACTGTAATCCCTCTGTACAGTATAAAATGTATAAAAAATAAAGAACACATTAAATAAAAATAAATGAATAAATAAATAAATAAATCCACTCTGGTTTTCCTTTTTTTTTTTCTTTTCTTCTTTTGCTTTTGCTTTTGTTTTTAGGCTGGTACTGGGGCTTGAACTCAGTCCCTCACACTCTTCCTTCCTTTTTTCCACTAGCATTCTACCACTTGAGCCACAGCTCCTCCTCTGGCTTTTTGCTGGTGAATTGGAGATAAGAATCTCATTAACTTTACTGCTTAGGTTGGCTTCTAACTGCCTCCTCAGATCTCAGCTTCCTGAGCTGCTAGGATTATAGATGTAAACCACTGGCACCCAGCTTTCAATCAGCTCTGTTTTCAGCTGAAATGTTAAATCCTATTAAAGATGAAGAAAGCTGTAGGACCTGTTGGCACAACATTTGAACTCTCACCATTCACTCCTCTAAACAATATCATATTGATGAAAAAATACAATGATTTCTGTAACTCAGGACCTACTTAAAAATAATTATGAAAAGTGCTCTGACAAGTATTAAGATTAAGATAATCACTATGTTTACAATGAGAGAAAAAGAACTTGCTAAATCAGTAAAAAGTCTAAGAATGTTTCAGTTGCTTGCTGAAAAGACCACACCATTCCTTGAAGATTATTTGCACACCAAAAAACACACACATGAGGTTGATGTGCTGTTTCGGAAATAATTTTTATTTACATATTAAGTCAAATATACTTGGAGAACCTAATTGAAGTCACTAGGCAAAGTTGGAGGAGAGCAGAATACTCCTTTGAGAATCTTACATTTGAGATAGTCTTTCCCCCTAATGATAGGTAATTAGTGAAGTTTATTGTAATAATAAATCACAAGGGAAACTTCTAGTTTCATGGGTGGTTGACGCTGGTTCTAATCAGGATTGCTAACCTAATGCTAGAGATAGGATCAGCTGCTTCTGGAAGGATCCATTAATGACTTGGGAAAACAGATGTGCCCAGAACAATAATGGTCATGCCAAGGACAGCGAGTCCCTTCCTCCTCCTCTATTCTCTTGAATAAAACCAAGGACAAACACTCCCCAGGAGCCCAGTATAAACACAAAAGCTGTGGGAGGACATTACAGCCAGAAGTTCTTCCAATAGAAGGGGCTCGCTTTCCTTTCTCACTCTGTTTAGAGTTCACCAGATCTGACATATGTCTAAGAAACTTTTCTCACACACACACACACACACACACACACACACACACACACACACACACACACACACACACACACACACACCTGAGAAAGAAAAAGAACCCCTTGGAAATTGGGGTTGTTTTAATTAGGGATTCTTGGGTTAGAAGTAATAGAAACTCACTAGTACTAGCTCGAACTACAAGGAGGATTTAAAAAAGATGGGGATGTTGGGAATAATTTAAGGGCAGGAACTGCAGTTGGACCGTAGTAGAGTCTAGACTAAGTCACCTCATATCTTTGTCTCTGTCTCTGTCTGTTTCTCTCTGACTCTCTTTCTTTCTTTTTCTCTGTTTCTCTGTCTGTCTTTGTCTTTCTCTATATTTCCCCCCCCCGCCTTTTTCCCTATTTATAAACCATCTTTCCCTGATTATGTACTGAGATAACACTTGAATGTGCCAGGATTTTCTGGTTGAAGTACCCACAGTAATTCCCTGATGACTCTCTCAGATACAATCCATGTTTTTCTACGTTCTGCTACATCAGGATTTCAATTCAGTTGTGCCTGGCATTGAGATACATTTATTTCTATACAGCCATAGGGGTGCATGAGAAAGGTGGAGTCTTGGATGATGCTATTATCTCCAGAGTCAGCTATAACTATCATCAGGGTGTCCTTCCCTTTTGAAAATGACCAATTTCTAGATATATAAAAAGATGTTGCTTCATGAAACAGGTAATTTCTTACTTAGGATTAACCAAAGCGCTTTTATAGGGGGCAGGCTTCAATATTTCAAAGGAATGAGGATGATCAGATATCTTATTTATATTTAAGTTGGCTTATCTTATTTCCTTTTTCTAACAGCATAATACCATTAAGAAATATGTGGCATTATTACATTTATTTCCTAAGGAAAATGGAGATTGTTGTTCTGCTCATACAGCGAGAATGATAAAAGGCAGAGGGGTGGCTACTTGGTAAACTGCTCACCAGGAGAGCTAATGGCATGCATAGACTATGCCCAAAGCTAACCAGGCTTCCCAGATGAGGCTTATGGCCCTATAATAGCTTTAGTACAGCTCTGTTTGTGGGTACAGGTGAGGAGAGCAGTCCCAGTGCCCAACCCTTGCCTCTGCTCTACATGATAGCACACCTCACAGATGCCTCCTCTTCTAGGTCAGCATTTGGTTTGGTTTTATTTTGTGCTGGTACCAAGATTTGAAATCAGGGTTTCACACTCTTACTTGGCTTTTTTGCTCAAGATTGGTGCTCTACCACTTGACTCACACCTCTGCTTCTTGGCTTTTTTCCTCAAGATTGGTGCTCTACCACTTGACTCACACCTCTGCTTCTGGGCTGGCTTAAAACTGTGATTCTCAGATCTCAGTTTCCTGAATAGCTAGGATTACAGGCATGAGCCACGGGCACCCAGTTCTACTTCAGTGTGGTTTATTAATGAATCTGTCACAGTTGTCTCTTCCTGCACTTTTGTTAGGGGGACACTTGCTTAGTCATTCCCGGAGTCAATCCAGCAAGGAGGGTGAAGTGGGCCAATGCAAATGGCTAGTGTGTTCTCAGGCCACAGAATGTACCACTATTTCATGGGAATCATGAAATTGATTTCACTATTTCAAAATCAATTAGCTACTGTGTGTCCTCCCTTCATTTTTATAAGGGAAAACATGTACACATCTAACAGCAGAAGATTAGTGCCTAGGATCAGAGCCCAGTGCTTGCTCCCAACCAGCACTGCTGGGTAATACACAACCTGGTAGCAATGCTCACTGCAGAGTGAATAGGGCTGTGTAAAGCTAATGGATTTGGACTCTAAGTGCCAGGAAGTTGCCAGTATAAGTTAAAGCAATGTTTCTCTCCATCACTCATCCATCTCCACGTGTACTACTCAAGGTCCCCAGGGCACGGCACCTTCTGGCCTTGGCTCTTCACTGCAGTGGTTAGTCTCCCCCACCTCGCCCTGCTGAAGCCCAAGACCTACTTAAACCCTTCCCAGAATATTTCTCTTCTTAACTCCTATATAATACATCACATCTGTATTTCCTTTAAATGATATTTTAATTATTAGTTTTTAACTAGTAGTTTTAGCTGATTTGGGCCAGGAGTATTCACAACAGTTTTTCCCCAAAGATTTCTGATCTCATAAGAACTTAAATCTCTTTACTTTTTCCTCTAGTATGTTCTTATCATAAAAAGGGAGAAATGGGGCTGGGAAGGTGGCTCAGTGGTGAAGCACTTGCGTTGCCTGCCTGAGGCCCTGGGTTCGATTCCTTAGTACCACATAAGCAAAAAGAAAAAAGCCGGAAGTGGCGCTGTGGCTCAAGTGGCAGAGTGCTAGCTTTGAGCTGAAGAGCTGAGGGACAGCACCCAGGCCCAGAGTTCAGGCCCCACTACCGGACCCCCCCCCTGAAAAAAAAAAGGAGAGAGCAGAGCCTTTTATGAGTTGTATATTTTTGTCAGGACAGGGAGAACCTGGATTCTGGAGAGAAGAAGATGAGTTTGGATTGCAGCTCTGCTGTTTTGAGACGCTAAGAAAAGGCCATTCCCTTCTCTGAGTTTTAGTTCTCTCATTGTGAATGTGGTTGTTGTATAGAGGGAAAGAGAATCTATGTGCTTGGAGGAAAATGCAATTCTGGAAGTCAGCAGGAGGCAGGTACAGGGAGTCTCTGCTTCTTAGCAAAGTGAAATGAAGGATCCACTTGCTATCTGATATCTTTTATTTGAGGTTTGAACTCAGGGCCTCACACTCACTAGACAAGGACTCTACCACTTCAACCATGTCATTGGCTTTTTAGTCTTTAGTTACTTTTTAGATAGAGTCTCAAGCTTCCACCTAGAATTGCCTCAAATCATAATTCTTCTATCTCTACCTCCCAAGTAGTTGGAGTCACAGGCCTGTACCATTATGCTCAGCTTGGTTTTTCAGATAGGGTCTCACTAACCTTTAGCTTGGGGTGGCCTCAACCTCATCCTCCTGTCTCTACCTCCTGAGTAGTTGAGATTACAGGTATGACCCATCTTGACTGATCAATCCCAAGCTCTTCAAATTCAAGATCCAGGTACACAAAGAAGAGCTCACTGGACCCCTCAGACCATCTTGCAAAATTCCTGTTCTTGTCTAAGACAACCACATTGCCAGGTGATGTAGCGGCCACCATTGTTCCTTCCTCTCTGTTTAATGGCAGTGCATTCTCCAAGCACCACACGTTGACTTCCTGATATTAAACCTGACATAGCTGCTGAGAATCAATCTTCGGTCAGCTGGAAAACAGCCCCATGAACTGGTATGTTAAATCCCTCAAGACAGTAGGAGCCAGACACTAATCTCAACCAACCTCCCTATGGGTCACCGACTTTCAGTCCTGCCTATTGGAATAACAAAACAATTCCAAAGCTTCTCCTAGAGGCTAGACTATCTTACACTCTACCATTTGAGCCATGCTTCCAACCTGGGTTTTTGCTTGGTAATTGGAGATGGAGACTTGTGGACTTTTCTGTTCAGGTTGGTTTTGAAATGAGCTCTTCCCATCTAGCCTGGCATGAAACACTGTGCCAGCTAACATAATAATAATCATTATTATTATTTTTAAATTAGGATTACTTACAAAGTATCAGAATAAGAATGTCTGAAAAGCTTTTAAATTTGGGGAGAAAAGCAAACATTTTCAGATCACTAGGGAAGCCATAGAAGAGAGAATATAAACAGAAAAAAATCAGGTCCGGAAACTTCCATTGTTCAAATGACATAAATAACATACCACTGAGTGAAATGAATCACCACATGACAATTAAGATAGAAACAAAAACTAGACAGAGCAAACTCAATATGTGTGGTAAAAGCATTGGCAACATGTCTTTTTACCAGACACAAAAGTCCCATGAGTCATCTAGAGGTGGCATTTGAAGGCCAAATGGGAACAAGTAGAGAGCCCTGGTCTCTACTCCCCGCTTCCCGCCCTACCCCCACCACGATACAACATCCTTGTTTTATCTCCCTGTAAAAGCTCTCAAAGAGTTGTAACATTCCCTCCTCTTTGTACAACTACTTAAAAAATAAGAGTTGTAAAGTTCCTGCACACTGAGTTCAGCAAGACCTTGGTACTTTGGAATGAGGTCTATGTGTTCTAGAATAGATTGTGTTCTTGCAGGGAGGTCTGCCTCAGTTCAGGGAAGGAAACTGAGGCCTTGAGGAGGGTGTGTGTGGGGGGGGTGGGGGTTGGGGTGTGTGTGTGTGTGTGTGTGTGTGTGTGTGTGTCTGAGCCCTCAGGAGGGACAGACAGCTATACAAGAGCTGCTGAGAGGAAGATATAGAATGCAATAGTGACAAGGCACAAAGGAGATAAAATAAGAATTCCAAATAATAGGAAGAGAAAGAGAAATGGAGACACTGTCTTCAAAGAACTGCTGTATGACTGGCCTTGCCTTGTTCTTCCCTATTCTGTTTGCTTCCTTTGACATTCTTTTATGTGACAATAACTATGTCATTGACATGTTCTTACGAAGGACTCCATGATGGGAAAGGAGAACAAGAGGAGTAGGGAAAATAGAAATCAGTATAAACCCACAACAAAAATATTTATGATACCAAGAACATATTTGAAAGTCAGTTTCTGAAAACCCTCATCTATAAGAGCAGTTTGGTTACTTTCTTTCACATAGGATTTTTTTTTTCTGCATCTTGCTTTACTACAGCACATGGTTGATGCTGAATCTCAGTACAGAAGGAGGAAAACTCACTTTAGTCTGCCACCACCTTAGCAAGACCCCTGCTTCCCCTCTGCCTCCATGTAGGCTGTCAGAGCATCTCTGCTCCTTGGGCTGTCTGTAGTGGGGCTCTTGTTATTTTCTACTTTCTATTATATTCAATAGTGTAATATAAAGGACAAATTCAAAGCCTCTTCTACCACCATTTAACTTCTCCTTCTGGCTCCTGTCTCTACTCTGGAAGTCTCCAGGAGCCTTTGCTTATTCACAGGCCTCTTCTGTTGGATCAATGCCTATTTTTTCAACCCCAGTTCTCAGGTCCTAATGTTCTTCTAGTTGGTCATTATCTTTTCAGAAGTGTAGCAACTAGATGAAGGCCATCTCAAAGTTCCAGGCATTCGTCTTTTGCTCTGTGTTTATCAGCTTTCTATCACTATAAGGAAATACCTGAGGTGATCAGCATATAAAGAGTAAAGGGTTATTCTGGTTCCCAGTGTGGCAGGTTCCAGTCTGTATCAATGGGCCCCAATGTCCTAGGCTTGTGGCAAGGTAGCACATCATGGTGGAAGAGCAAGGTGCAGCAAAATCATTCATCTCATCAGAAGCCAGGGAGCAAAAGAAAGAAGAAGGGACTGGAGTTCCTCATATCTGATTGCTCTTTGAGTGAATGCCCAGTGATCTAAAGAGTTCCTACCATTCCACGAGCTTTTAAGGTTCTTCTACCTTCTAATAGCACTGCCCTGGGGACTGTTTAACCCACACAGACTTTGGGAGATATTCAAGATCCAAATCATAAGAGTCTTTGAGACTCTTTTGTGGGCAACTTTACCTATAGACAAAGCCAGGATAAGCTGATAGTTCTCCTTGTATTTCAGACTTGTGCTTGGATATTCAACAGACATTTCAATCTCATTATGTACCTGAAGTTTTTCTGTTTTTTTTTTTTGGTCGGTCGTGGGTCCTGAACTCTGGGCCTGGGTGCTGTCCCTCAGCTCTCAGAACACTCTACCACTTTACCACTTGAGACACAGCGCCATTTCTGGCTTTTTCTGCTTATGTGGTACTGAGGAATCAAACCTATGAAAGGCAAGCACTCTACCACCGAGCAACCTTCTTAGCCCCCACCTGAAGTTTTCTAGCACCTTCCTCCACAAAGCTGCTACCAACTTGTGTTTCCTAGATCCTTACCACGGGGTCACCCCAGATCATGTATGAAACACTTTCACTCTTATTTCTTTCAACCTATTGTTGTCTAATTATGTTAACTATGCCTCCTCCATATTTTTCTTTTCCAGCTCTACTTTATTCAGAATTGCTTAATTTAGGACTTTGCTGAAAGTTTATGAAGTGGCATATTTGAACTTTGATGAGGTGTTTGAGGACCTATGCATGATTTCCAGCAGGCTTACACCCCTCTGTTTTAAGGGCATCTCCTCTCTGCCTGGACTTTTGCTCTTCACTCTCTCATTGACTTGATCATATGTCAACTTGACTTGATCATATTCAACTGATCCTGCCATTCTGCTCTGTGCTCTTCAAAGGTCTGCTAGATTACCAATGTTCTAAGCATGATTTCTGTACACAAGTGATACTTGTCACTTGACCTTTCAAGGACCCAATGACCTTGAAGCTCTGTGACCACATTTTTAAGGCAATACACATTTCCCTTCTAAGGAGCACATGAAGATAACACCTTACTGAGAACTTGAGTCAGATCATCTAAATAGTAACCTGAAATGATCATGTTTATTATTATTTACATCATACTTTGGGGAAGAGGAATAAAGTATCTGTTTCTTCTTCTCTATTCAGTTGGCCTATGTTAAATTTAAGGTGACTGCACTAAATTAGACTCAAGACATCTTTCCTCTGGGAACTGGAGTTTTATTTTTGAAACAGCACCATTTCTCTTTACACTTTTCAGTAACATTCATAAAAGCAATACTGAGGAATTACTTCCTACTCAAAAGTGGTGTGACAAGTTAAAAGAAGGTAAATAAGAAAACATATTAATTTTGGTCATTTCCCAAATAAACTGTCTTCTCTCTCCCCAGTTGGTTCGCAGCACTGCGGCTTTCTTGTACTTTCCTGACAACCATGGGCACTAATGCCTTTTCAGATCATCGCCGCAGTGACATGGAATCACTGCTGTCATGTGGTAACTAATGACATTTAGTTAAGCATTGAACATGATGTAAAATACACTCTTTATCTTGAGGAAGTCCACACTGGGCTGGACTTGATATTCTACCCACTATTTAGTATTGCAAGAAACACTATAGCAGAAACCTGACTTTCCACCATGTAAACATGGAAAGCAGACATTACTCCACATAATGACTATTTAAGTAACTATTCAGTTATAAAGGAAGATTAAGAAATACTAACCCTTTCAAGGTTATGGATGGAATTGGGAAAGATGGGGGAGAATGACAGGGAGGGTGATGCTGATCAAGGTGCACTGCACTGCTGGGCACTGGTGATTCACATCTGTTATCCTAACTATTCAGAAGGCTGAGATCTGAGGATAGCAAACTGGGCAGAAAAGTTTCTAAGTCTCCTATTTCCGATTAAACATTAAAAAAGCTGAAAGTGGAGCTGTAACTTAAGTGGTAGAGTGGTTAGCCTTTAGCACAAAAGCTCAGGGATGGTTCATGGATCCTGATTTCAAGCCTCAGGAGTGGTACAAAAGATTTTTTTTAAAGATGCATAATCTGACTTGTTGAATTTAAATATCTTTGTATATTTACTTAAAAAATACTAGCCCTCTTTTTTTCTGACTTTATTGAGCAATCAAGCCTTAGATCTGAAGAAATGACAAGATTCTTTGAGTATCAGTTGGAAGAAGAAAGTTAACAGGATATTCAATATCAAGTACTTATACATCAACTTCAGTTAAACAAAAATGTAAATGTGCTAGACACTGGTGGTCAGACCTATCATTCTAGCTACATAGGATACTGAGAGCTGGAGGATCCATGGTTCAAAGGCAGCTTGAGCAGAAAAGTTCTCAAAATATCCTTAAAATGCAGGACTGGAGATGTGTGGCTCAAGTGATAGATCTGAGCAAGCCTTAGGTCCCGAGTTCAAATTCCCTTATGAAAACAAAACTATAAGTAAACCAGTAAGTGCAAAGGTACTTCTCAAGTAAAAGCAAAGAAAACTTGGAATATTTTGTCCACTTCTGATATATGCATAAAGAAGAAGGTTATGTAATTATCTGTACACTTTTTTGAACTTCTGTTTCGATAGAAAACTCAAAAAGAGGCAAGTTAATATTATCTTTAGAATTTGGAATTATCTATTAAGGAAGATTCTAGTAGCCTTAATGATGCCACAATGTTCCCTTTAATTGGTATCATTAGACATGTTAAAGATGTAGTGATTTATTTAGTTTATATACTATTTCATGAATATTCAAGAACTGATGATTATAAAAATACCCTTAAAGTATTTCAAAAGCTATAATACCATCTAAGCAACCTGAATACTCCTTGAATCCTATAGAGAAGAAATATCAGTGGCACAGATACACACGCTGAATTATTCTCTATATAGTCCCCTTTTTTCAACTTTTGAACTGATAATATGCAAATGAGTGAGGTGACGACACTTTTACCAAAAACAGACTAAATCTCTCTTCTTCCCACAGATGGAAAAATAGGTGAAAGCTATTAAACTTGAAAGTTTTATTTATTGTGCTTTGGGTTGCTTGGGAAACAAAGTATTGCTAATAATCACACTTTTCTCAGATATATTTGACTCAACCACAACAGAATCAATAACTGATTTATGTAAAAATGTATTACACAAAGACATGTATTTAGATAATAGACACGTTATAACAAAAAATCTGTCAACTATCAAATATTGTTTGATAGACTTGGACTTAGGGCCTTAAGCTCTGGTTTAGCTTTTTTCCTGAGTGGTGCTTTAACACCACTTGAAACATGATTCCAGTTCCAACATTTTGCTAGTTAATTGATAATTCTGCCAGGGCTGACTTCAAACCTTACTCCATCAATCCCAACCTCCTGAATAGCTAAGATTATAGATTAGTGGGGAAAGTGTAGCTCTTGCCTATATTAACTACTCAGGACACTGAGAGGTGAGGATCATGGTTCAAAGCCAGCCTGGGCAGAAAAGTCTATGAGATTCTTTTCTCCAACTAACCACCAAAAAGTTGGAAGTGAAGCTGTGGCTCAAGTGGCAGAGTGCCAGAGGTGAGCCAAAAGACTCAGGACAGCGCCCAGGCTATGAGTTCAACTCCAAGGACTAGTACCAAAAAAGAAAAGAAAAAAGAAAGAAAACAACAACAACAACAAAGAAAAAAAAGATTATATTTGTGAGCCACTGGAGGCTGACTCTGTTGTTTATATCTTTTATTCCACTATTCACGTTTCCTGTTACTTTTTCTCCCAATGCCTCATTAGCAGAAAACTTAAAAATACTTTGGAGTGACATAAGCAAATGGTAGAAGAAGAAACTCAGGACTTGCCCCTGTGTATACAGTGACTCAACAGAAATAAATTGTTCTACACACACACACACACACACACACACACACACACACACACACACACACACACACACACACACACACACACACACACACACACACACACACACACACACACACACACACACACACACACCCCAGAATGTAGCTTAGAGGCTCCTCTACTTCAACTGAGTATGAAACTAGACAAATTGAAACTGGTAGGAAATCTGACACCATAACCCTTACACACAGCACAGGGCGCTGTACTTATTGGGAGGAGATAACCAGGTCCTTGCTTCTTTCTAAGGAGGTAAATATCTGAACAGCACTTTCAGTGTCTCCAGGTCTGACCTGAGAGTGTCTTTCCCTGCTTCAGAGTGCTGCCAGCGTGCCTATCACATGCTGGTGAATCTATATTGCATGAGTGGCTAGAGTTGTTACAGATATTTCCTGGACAATCTTAAAACCATAACTTCCTAAATAAATTAGGAAGGCAATTCACCAAGAAGAGATAATTATGTTATGAGAAAATTCATCAAGAACATAGAACAATTATCAATAAAATAGGCCTTAAAGAAGAGCGCCTACATAGAGCAAACAGTTAAAAATGGAGTTGTAAGAGTAATAATAATAATAATAATATTACTGCCTACTTTCAATCATGGATAGAATAACCAGTCAAAAACTTAACAAAGATAGTTGAGCAAAATTACAGAACAAATAAACACACAAGCACACAGTACATCAGCAACAAAACAGACATTCTTCTCCAGGGTACACTGAACATTCACCAAGAGAGGTCAATGTTAGGTCACAAACCAAGTCTTAAATTCAAGAAGACTGAAAACAGGCCAAAGATCTTTTTCAAACACAATAAAATAAAACAGAAAATCAATAGTGTAAGGAAAACAAAATTCAAAAATATGTGGAAATTTAAACCACATACTTTTGAACAAGTAGTGGATCAAAGAAGGTATCAGAAGTTAGATTAGAAAATATTAGGAGACAAGCACAACTGAAAAACACAATGTGTTAAACTTATGGCATTCAGCAAGGCATTACTAGGAGGAAAGTCCATTCTGATAACTATAACTAAAAGAAAAGAAAGACATATAACCTAAATTTATACTTTAAGGAACTCACAAAAGAAGGCAAATCTGTGTCCAAAGTTACCAGAAGGAAAATAAAGATTAGAGCAGCAGTGAATAAAATAGAAAATTGTAAAAACAGAAAAAAGCAATGAAAATAAGAGTTGATTTGTAATAATTTTATTAGCATACTTTAGTTATATAAAGGAATGTAATTGTGACACTTCCACACATAAATACAATGTATCCCAATCAGCCTTTTATCATTCTCATTCATTCCCATCCTACTGTCCCTTCTCAAAACAATTTCAATTTCACTGTTCTGTTTTCATACATACAAATAAGCTACATTGGCCATACTCACCCTGTTTGCTTGCCCTTCCAGGGTTGATTTTTTTTTAACATAGAAGTGAGTGTCAAAACCTTACTTAGGCTAAAAGAAGATTCAGATAAATAAAATAACAAAGGAGTAAACATTACAATCAATGCCATAAAAATAAACTGTAAACGACTACCACTTACAGGTTTCATGCCAATAAACTGGATAACCTAGAAGTAATGGATAAATTCTTAGCAACATGTGATCTACCAAGACTGAGTCATGTAGAAACAGGAAGTCTAAGGTTGGATAAGGTCTCTCCCATCTATGTGGGAGACATAGGAAGAAGGAATGAAGTCTAAAACTGGACCAAAAACAAAAAGTATGATCTTTGGTTGATTGCATATCTTGGCAATGGTAAATAATGCTGCAATGAACAAGGTTGTGCAGGTAGCTTTAGTGTGGCCTTGCTTGTGGTCTATTGGATAAATGTCCAGGAGTATATTTGCTGGGTCATAGGGAAGCTTTATGTTTACCACAGCCAAGATATAGAATCAACCCAGATGTCTTTCAGTGGGCGAATGGATCAAGAAAAGAATGAATGATATCACACCATTTGTAAGGAAATGAAAAACTTGGAAAAAATTATAGTAAGTGAAGTAAGCCAGACTCAAAAAAATATAGGTTGCTTAGTTTCCCTCATTGGTGGTAACTAGAATATGCCTATAAATCTACAAATAAACACACTGGATAGTAAAAGACAAAGAATTATACTTGGACATGAAAAACTAAACAGGACTATAAACAGTCACCAATGAAACCAAAGGAGGGTATTCTTAGGAGAAGATCACAAAGGCTCAGTAGCTATGTGCATACAATCATATAAAATGATATTTATTGAAATGAACTCCAAGAAATGGAAGCAAGAGGATTTTTTGTTACATTGCTTTTGGAGATTTTGTTTTTGTTTTTCTCCTTTGTCACTTTTAAAATTTCTGTACCTTTTGTCTTGTAAGAATATCTGTTTTGGAGAGGGTAAGGGAGTGCACAGCCATGTTGGGACAAAGGGTGAACAAATGCATTAGTGATATTCACTAGACACTATGTTGAAAATGAACCATACAACTTGTGGGATAAGGAGGTTGGTAGGGAAAAAACTGGAAGAAAATGAGGAAAGATGTGACAGTGTTTGAACAAAATGTACTTATTACCTAACCTATGTAATTGTAACCCCTCTGTACATCACCTTTACAATAAGAATAAAAAACAGATTAAAGAAAAGTATAATTCTATCTGAAAAATAACTAGTAGAGCATTTTCCTTGGAAGTGAGAGATCCTGAATTCAAACTCAGTATCACCACCAAACAAAGCAAAATAAATACTTTTTTTAAAAAACAAACAAAAAAACAAAAAGAAGTCAGCCTATATTTACAATTATTAAAGACATTATAATAGAGAACTTCTCCAAATAAAGAAATACCCAAGACCAAGTAGCTTCATGAGTGAATCTTACCAAATGTTTAAAGAAAGAATTAATGCTAACCTTCTCAGTCTCTTAAAAAAGGTAGAGAAAGGACATTACCTTCCTGATGTAACTGTAACCCCTCTGTATAGTACCTTTACAATAAAATATTTTTAAAAATGTAGAGAAAGGAATACTTTTTAACTCAATAAGGCCACCATAACCTCTATGCCAATTTGGGATAAGAATACTGAAAACAAAACAAAACGATGCCAATATCCCTGATAAGCACAGATGTCAAAATCTTTAAGAAACAAAAAGTATCAGCAAACCAAATTTAATCATGCACTGAAACAATTAAATGACACAATTTAGTGAGATTTATCCCTGGGATGTAAGTATGTTTGAACATAGGAGACTTAATTAATGTGATAAACATAATGATAGATAAAATGCACAGATAATCATCAAAGGATGATCATCTCAATAGATGAAGAAAGGCTATTTGATAAAATTAGAAAGTTGCACAGAAAAAGCCTCAGCAAACTATGGATAAACAGATATTAACTCAATATAATAAATATAGGCCTTCTATGATCAACTTACACCTAATGTCGGATTCGATGGTGAGAAGTGAAAACTGTTACTCTGAGATCAGGAACAAGACAGGATGCCAGCACTTCTATTCAATCAGTACTGAAAGTCCTACCCAGAGCAAGTGGGCAAGAAAAATTAAAAATGGCATTCAGGTTTTTATTGCAAGTTCATGCGTTTGAACTTTCTTTTTTTTTAATTTTATAGTTTCAGCTTTATTTATTTCTTAATTGTGCTTTCTTGATTCCTTACAAAGGACTCCTCTCATAATTTTTGGTATGTTTTTATTGTAAAAATACTATACAGAGAGGTTACAGTTACATGAGCAAGGTAATGAGTACGTTTCCTATAGAGCATTGTTGCCTCCTCCTTTGTTTTTTACCTATCATCCTATCCCTTCCTTTCTCCTGCCGGCCCCATGCCCCACCCGCTGCTCCCACCGCCAAAGTTGTAAAATTCGTTTTCAACATAGTGTCTTGTACACCTCATTGTTACCATAGGGATACAGACTTGTATCCCTATTTAAGCATTTTGTTTTTTTTTCCCTTCCCCTCCCCAAATTAGGGAAGTGTATATACAAGATGCAGGGCACTGACATCAAACAGGGCTTGTACCATGGGGGAGGAACATACAAAGAAACAAAAATTTCATATGGTGCATTATAAATACATTAGAAACAACAGCAAGCAAGAAAAATACCTGTGTCTCTTATCTTGGGGTTCACTTCACTTAACATCATTTTATATGGTCATATGTACAAAGCTTTTGAACTTTTCTGCTTGTCCTAGAACATGTACTACTTGTTGCAAATAAAGGAAACAATGGGACCTATATTTCTTTATGCCTGGCTTACTTCACTTAATATAATTTTTTCCAAGTCTTTCCATTTCCTAACAAGTGGGGCGATGCCATTCTTTCTGATGGAGACATAGAATTCCATTGTGTATATATACCACATTTTCTTGATACATTCATCTACTGAGGAGCATGTGGGTTGGTTCCATATCTTAGCTATGGTAAATAATGCTTCAATAAACATAGTTGTGCTGGTAGCCTTAATATTATGGTCTTGTGTGATCATTTGGATAAATGCCCCAAAGTGGGATTGCTAGGCCTTAGGGAAGCTCTATATGGAGTCTTTTGAGGAACCTCCATACTACTTTCCAAAGTGGTTGAACATGTTTACATTCCCACCAACAATGCAGTAGGGTTCCCTTCTAGCCACACCCCCTCCAGCATTTGTTGAACTTTCATCTGTGGGAATTTTTAGATGCCTCAACTATATTCTTTCTAAGAGGATTTCATTTGCCCACCTGCTTACAGCTGGGGACATTGCCAATGTAGACTATTAAGTAATGTTTTGGCCTCTTGGTGTTTAGTAGTTTTCTCCCTGTCCTATAGCTTTGATCTCCATGATCATGTACGTGAAGAAATGAGGTCAGATATTTTCTGTGTGTTTCTTTCATTTTCTAACTCAGAAATGAGGCTACTACATCAAGAATATTCCCCAAAGTCTCCCTCTTTGGGGCAGGTATGATTTTTTAATTCATTCTCTCTCCCTTAATGATGTCAACACTCTGAGACTTGTGTACTCAGTTCTCACTGAATGTGTCTATCACAATTACCTAAGTTCACAGGGGCTTGACAGAGACCCCTACTATACAGCAAATGATAGCTCTGTTTTTCACATATCCCTCTGCATTGAAGCATGCTTGTTGATTTTGTCCCAGAGGAATTTCTGCACTTTCCTGCCAGCACAAGGTATTGCAAAAGGTATTTGTGGTACTTTTTTTTTTTTTTTTTTAACAAAAATTCATGTTTTTCAGTTTTGGTCCTCTGGGAAGGCTTTCTCTATTATGCACTATTTCTACTACTATTTGTTGATGATGCCTCTAGTTAGAGCTATTCAAAAATCTTTGTGAAATAACTTTAATAAGTAGGGCACAAACATAATAGAGATTTTTTTTCCCTAGTGTATTATCTTTAAATATTCAAGATGCCTTTTTACAAGTCTTGAAGAGCATAAATAAAAGTTACACCATAAAAAATGACATTGCATTGGGCTAGAAATTGAAGTAGCAAATCAGTCCTTACTTTCTTAGAGAGAAGTTCAAAATCAAAAGCAGAAAACTATTCTTAGGGATAGATGAAGGCCATCCAAACAAATACCAGCAAATGATAAGAAATAATTATGTGACAAAAATGACAAGAAAGAGAAGCAAGAAGAATATCTCTTAATTGGTCCTCATTGCTGAGTCTCTTCTTCACCTGGAGAGAGGAACCTTAAGCCACAGACAATTGGATACTTGAACCTATACCATGAACATGGTAGGGGACATTTTAATTCTGACAGCAACTCAGTTAAAAAGGATCCAAAATTACGCTAGACACAATGTTATAGGTTTGACTATCAGTCTTGTATCATCTTATTTTACTTATTGTTTTAGCAGAACTGGGGATTGAATTCAAGTCTTCACACTGGCTAGGTAAGTGCTCTAACACTCCTCCATCCGGGAAAAATTCCTATTTGGAGTATTTGCAAACATAGAAGGAACAAGAATGCATTTGTGTGTGCTGAGATGGGATTAAAAAAATTATAGTGACCAAGGGTTTTAAAAACAGAGCACAAATTCTTAGATCTAACCTTTGATAATATTTTGACCTATAAACATTGGAATGCTCTGGGATCCCATGTTACTTTCTCTCCTCAGACAGAGGCCCTCCCCTCTCCTTAAGTGTTCCTTCAATTTTACGGCTTTCAATAGCACTTCTATAGTGGTGATCTATTTATTTATAACTGTAACCTCACCCTGCCCTGACCTCTAAAATCCAGGTATTCAACTTTCTATTGGACACCTCCTCTTGAATCCTTTATGCCGACCACACCAACATTACAAATCGAACCTTTAACTTTCTCAGTGTTCACAACTTGGAAACTTCCCTGATTCCTATCACTGTCTACTAAATCATAGAACAAATCCCTCGGCCTTAGGGACCCAGACCCTGGGACCAAGGGATATGGTTGGAGCCTAGAACAATATCTGACTCACTATGTCACTGATGATATAGAAAAGTGGAATCTTGTATCTTCTGAAATCATTTCAAACAGCTTCTCTCTCCATGTTTTCCCTCCCCATTTCTCTCTTTCTCCAGCCACCTGGTTGATTTTGCCATTTCCTAAGTATGGCAAGATGGGTTATGATGCCTTCTTCCTTTTCCCTGGGAAGTTCTTACTACCTGGGGAGGAAGAACCTGCTCTACTTCTGTGCACTCATAATTCTGCACAGAAACTTATTCTGAAATCTTCTATATTTTGGCCTCCTAAATATCTCAGCTATTATATAACACTCCTCGAGGGCAAAACCATTTTTTAGTTCTCTTTGTGTTTTTATAAATTTTATAGTATTTAGCACAAAATATTAGTTACAGACTACATGGTTAATGGAGCTTTTATTGTTTATTTCTGAGTGAAAAAAGGAATTGCAGGGATTATGTTTTTATGGAAAAACTAACCAGAAGTATCAACTGTTAAAACATTGGTCCAAGAAACGTGGATCTACTATATATTTAACATATATTAAAAATGGAACATCTTAAGTTTATGAGTATAAAAATAAGGAAGATGTGAAATTCCACATACCAGAATATTGTGTACATTCATATGACACATGACAACTCAGTTATTAGCATAATATTCCAAAGCCTGAACAAATAATTGCATTTCAACAATGAACCTCTTTAAAGTCTAATTTGTATATTGAATTTATGACTATGATTTGCCAAAAAGTAGAAAGTATAACAAAAATGTCTACATTCCTGACATAATTTAGTGGATATTTCTTTTATATATAAAAAAGAGATTCTTACTTATTTGTGGTTTTCTCTAGTTTATTTGGCTATGTAATAGTATATTTTGGAAACGCCAAAAGTAAAATGAACTTGAATCCATTTGAGTTCCTTTTCTTCTGTTTTTTTTTTTTTTTAAGTGCAAGAAAACCAGACAGGTAGACTCTTGGCCAAACATAATACTGTAGAGATCATTAACTCAAAGAACCATAATAGTTAACTTGGTAGGGCAGCATCATTAAGAAAAAGGTCCTCATTGTGTCTAATTTTGTACATTCTTAGACGTTTATCTTATCTCTATGGGGTCACAAGTTAAGAATATAGGCATTATATGATTATAGAGCTGATAACGAACTTGATAAGCAGATAAGAATCCTAAGTAGCCAACACAAATGAAACTATACTTCAGAGTATAGACAGCATATAATGATATAAGGATATGATTCATGTGCTTGGGAGAATTTTTATAGGTATAACAAATAATAGTAATCACATACTCATTGTATACTAATTCTGATTATTTTTCAAATAGCCATATATGGATTGTTTACATGAATCTAACAGAGTAAGAGTATTTTGTGGCTCATTAGTATTGAAAATATAAGGCTAGATGCACTACATACAAAGACAAAAGTCAGTAGAGGGAGTTAAGATGAAAAGAGTTCAGGTAACAAAATATTCTGCTGGAACTGGGAAAACTTTTGGTTTTTATCAATCACTTAAGGTCTTTATGAAGGAAGAATTTCACTGAGACACTTAAAATTTTGGTTGGTACTAAATCATACAGGCTTTAGAAGTTTTCCTATTTCTTTGAAAAAAGGCAGTACATTTTTAAACTTTAGTTTTCAACCCTGGTTAAAGTAGAAACAGAAAATTATCTTATGGCTTTTTAAACTTTATCAAACAAAGAAATATATTAAGTTCATTAGAAATTGCCATATTAATTGTCACAACTTTTCAGCATTAGGTACACCAAAATTATAACTTATTTGTATAAAAATCCAATAAAATGAGCATACCCATCCCGATCAATGCCTATTCATCTTGAACTTGGAGCAAAGAACAACAGCAGAGAGCTAGGGGTATAAGCAACAAAGTACAGGAGATCTTGTATATCTGAGGTCAACAGAAATCCTAGGAAGGAAGAGGAAATGGAGGTATTCAAATGGATGTGTTTTGTTTTATTTATCCTTTGTCTTAGCATATATGGATAGAAAAATGTACTGAGTTAGACAATATTGGGTGATATCTATGTACTTCTAGTCTTGATCACTTGAAGTGCCCTTCTTTTACATGTACTAAAAAGGAGAGGTAAACTAAACGATCGTTAAATGTTTAATCCAACTCCCAAATCCTGAGATCATTAATTCTCTTCTTCACAGTGACCCGTGCTTTTGTAACCCACACGTGTTTACTTTCTGATAACCCAAGTGGGCTATGGCACATTACACAAAATGATTGATGACCCCAACAAAAATCCAGATTAATTTGAAGACATGATCTCATAGTCCTTTTTTTTTCCCCATAGTCCTTTCTGAAATGTTCAGTTTCAACAGACTCAGGGAAGCAAATGAAATATGGAAAAAAGAATTACATATGTTTCTTATTTTAAACTATTACTAGGGAGAAATATAGATAAAGTTGGTTGAGGAAAATAAGAACACAGTCATGGGTTGTTCACTAGGTAGAGAAAAACTAGCATGAGAAAGTAAGTCTAGTTTTCATTGATAAAATGAATGTCCATGTCAATCCATACAAATAAGATGGGAAAACACTTATTAGTTTAACTAAATATGTAATACATGGCTCTTGACTGACTAGTATCATTAATGAGCAAAATCTATGATGTTAGCCTGGTGCCAGTGGCTCACTCCTATAATCTAGCTACTCAGAGTCTGAGATCTGAGGATCATGGTTCAAAGCCAGCCTGGAGAGTCTTGAGACTCTCATCTCCAATAAACTACTCAGAAAAACCCAGGCTGGCTGGCTTCAAACCTCAATAGTCAGATTTCAGCCTCCTGAATAGCTAGGATTATAGGTGTGAACCACTAGTGCCCAGCACTTCTTAAATGTTGATTCCAAAGACAGTGAGATAAAGAAACATACCAAATGGGTCTCAAAAATATTAGTGCATGCCTTCCCAGTGGGTGGTAACTGCATGTAGGTTTTATCTGATGTTACAGGTAAGAACATTACATTGAGAATATTTCAGTGATACTCTCTATCCACCTCTCTGCTCACCTTCCAGGACACGTCACTGTGCAAGGATCTAATGGCCTTAGAGTCATTAGTGGAATCCAAGTGAATTCATACCCCACTAGAGAGAAGCCATGCATTGTGTGCTCTAGGAATGAACACTTATAGAGGAGGACAACATTAGGCTCTTGATAGCTGAAGGCAATCTCAGTCAGTAGGTACTATGGTAAATAGGATGCGTGCGAGCTGTTCCTCTTGGACATAAGAGATAGTGTAGGGAAGGCAACTAGGAATTTATAATAGAATTTTCCTGCCATGCATACATGCACAATATTTCTAATAGAGTAAGATTTTTACTTTCCTCAGCAACTGGAGGTAAACAGAGGGTCCATTGTGCTTGACTTAAGAGTATTCATGGACTCTTCAAAGCACTAGGCACACATTAACTAAGTCATTAATCCTCACCAAGACCTCTCCCCATAAACCACATATTATTATTCTTTAATGGTTGACAAAACCCAGTCAGGAAGGATAATCGCTCAAGGCCACAAAGGGAGCCTTGTGACAGAACAGAATTAGACTTGAGTGATTTTTGGCCTACAGGCTTAAACTTGGCCACCAGATCATGTGGACTGACAAGAACTTTCTTTAAAAAAAAAGTAAACATAGTATATGTAATGTGTGTATGTGTGCACTCACATGTGTCTCTGTGTGTGTGTACACTCACATATGCAGCAATATAGAGATTTATGTTAGCAAGGTCCCGTACCCAATGCATTCTCTGGGTATTTTTTCAGTATTATGAAAATACACAACGATGTTTTTATTAGCTCTGAGATTTGTTCTTTTTCTTTTCCATTTCTTTGTTCTGTACAAGAAAACTACACTGAGCAAATGAGAAGGTATGAAAAGAGAGGAGCTTATTCTGAATTATAGAATGTCATAAGTGGTCTTTTTCAGAGGCTAGACTGGCCAACCACAAAGTGTGATTCATCTTATCAATTTCATTGATGAGTAAATTGTTTTTCTGAATAAAAATGCTCTTTAGTATAGTACTGAAGTATGCAAGTTCAGGAATTTTAAAACTGCTGGAGTTACCTCTCTTTATACCAGTGATTTCGGGGAAAATGTCTCAAACTTTCTGTCTCATTTCCCTCATCTGCAAATGAAGGACAGTAATAAACTAAGATCCAGGTTTATTGTGAGGACTTAATTAGACAATATATTTACAAGTACTCAGAATGTACTGGCCATACAGGAAAAGACTGGTAGAGGTTTAATGTCCTTATCTTGACCATCACCATCATCATCACCATCACAAAAACACAAGAGAAACTATTTGTGCAAACCAATCTTGTCAGTATTCATGCCTACTTCTAAGAATACCTGTCTTTACTTGAAATAGCTAAGGGATAAAGAAATTTAAATCAAGCTGTTATGTTTCTAATATTAGGTAGAGTGATTATCTAGCAAAAACTAGGCTGTAGGTTTAGTCCAGAGCACCACTAAATAAATAAGTATTTAAATACCAATTAACTAATTAAATCAGATGACACCATGGAAAGATACATGTAATTAGAGATCTGGGGCATTCAGAAAGTAAAAAGTCCACATTCTCTGACATTCACTCATATCATGATCTTGAAAACAATTTTGGTTCCTATGTGTTATATACTTCAACATTCATCTTCTTTTTGGTGGGTTTTCATCCTGAAGAAAGCTGGATAATAATTAATTGTAAATCTTGCTGTCCTAAGGATTGCTGATGGCTAAGCTCCTCTGTCCTATGGGGTCAGTCTGGAACATTGGTTCAGAATGAACCACCACCACAATGATATTGATGCCAAAGTTAGACAAAAAGTTTAAAAATAAAAACAAGAAAATCTGTGTGTGTGTGTGTGTGTGTGTGTGTGTGTGTTGGTACAGGGGCTTGAACTTAATTAAGACTTTGCACTCTCACATGGCTTTTTTACTCAAAGCTAGCACTGTGCCACTTGAGCCACATCTCCACTTGCAGCTTTTTGCTGGTTAATTGGAGAAGAGTCCCTCCAATTTGTTTGCCCAAGCTGGCTTCAAACCAGAATCTGAGCCTCATGAGCAGCTGGAATTATAGGCAGCCACTGGCACCTGGCAAGAAAATCTTCTTGAGCTTGTAAAAAGATAAGAATTTAAAAGTGAAAGGAAATGATAAATATCAGAGAATAGATGTAGTAGACTCAATAACTAACCCTAGAGGCCCATATAGAGAATACCCTAAACTGCAGACTTAAGAAAGTGACAGTCAGAATGAATGAAAGAGTCTCATATGTATAGATACTTCCACGAAATTTCAAAACATTGGGAGTAGGAGAGCCTGAAAGCTGAGAGCGGTAGAGGAAGGGAGAAGATTGAATACACAGGACTCTGTGAATGTGTGAGTAATGCAAGGTCTTGCATCAACCTGCACAGACCCCAGAGAGGATGGAGAGACTTGTGCTATTATGAGGGGAAAATAATGTTCACTCTGAAAATCCAGACCTGTTTAGATGATCACTGAAATGTAAAATGAGAATAGAGGTACTTTTTGGACAAGCAAAAAACTGGGAAAGTTAACTTTTCTTAGGACCTTTTTTGGCACTATGCTTTAGCAATATGAAGAATGAGACATCTGTCCACATGTTCTAGGAATCAAGCAGAAAAGAGCAAGATTGCTGATAGGGGACAGTGTTTGGAACAAGAAGGAGCTCTAGGAATAAGATCTCATCGTCCTTAGGAGAATCTGAAATGCTTAGAAGAGGAAAAGACAAAGCTTTTAAAACTTAGGGGAAAATAAGTATAGTAGCTTTCTTGAGTTAGCAAAGAAGATATTCATCATGAAATCATATTAGTTATACATTTCATGATTTCCAATGAGCTTGCTGATAATGAAATATGGAAGTAGACATGTGATAGCTCACACAAAAAGATGAAGCCACACCTGTGGCCCAAATGAAACAAACATGCTAATGAACTAACAGAATTAGTAACCCAGGCAAGACCACGGCAATTCAAACAAACACCTAACATAGCCTGGCATCACTTGGATAATTTTTCCCTCCTTCCCTTCCTTCCTTCCTCCCTCCTCCTTTCTTTTTCTACTTCCCTGCCTCTTTTTCTTTCCTTTCTCCTCTCCCCTCTCCTCCCATCCCCTTCTACCCTTCCCTCCCCGCCTCTGCCATCCCCTTCCCTCCTCTCCCCCACCCCCCGCAGCTCTTCAGTATTCTGAGTATTAAACCTAGGGTCTCACATATGCCAGAGGTCTCACATATGCCAGGAAACTTTCCACTGATGTTTGTTGTGGGACTAAAACTCTGGGCCTGGGTGCTGTCACTCAGCAATTCAGCTCAAGGCTAGCACTCTAGCACTTGAGCCACAACACCACTTCTGGTTTTCTTGTGGTTAGTTGGTGATAAGTGTCTCAGGACTTTCCTGTCTGGGATGGCTTTGAAACGTGATCTTCAGATCTCAGCCTTTTTAGTAGCTAGGATTACAGGTGTGAGCCACTGGCGCCCTGTTTGAGCAATACTTCTCGCACTTGGATTTCTTGATCTTCTAACAATCACTTTAATTAAAATTCCAAAACAACAGTTACACCTGTCCTTCAATAATTAATTACTATGAAAAAGAATTCTAAATAAAAACATACATTCTAATGATATCTTTCAAAATAATCTAGTCCTGCTATTGATTTCAAAATTCTTGTGGCAGAACTCTTTTCCTCTCAGTGATACAAAAGCAACACAACTTTAAAAATGTATAATCCCCTTGTTTTTTTTTTTTTATTTTCAAAAACTTGTCTTATTTACATTGGCCTTAGAATTTGATAAAAAAAAATTTCTGGTTTCAGACTCCTTTAATAAATCTCCAAACTGAATCTATCTACCTATCCTCAACCACCAAGTCTGTTCAGATATAGATATCTAGCTGACCAAAAGAAGGTCAGCATTTTTAATAATCATTGGAATAAACATCAAGCTTTGTGCTATATGTAGCAAAATCTATGCCTTTGCGCATACATAGATCAGTGTACTATATAAATGTTGGGACATTTTTTTAGGTTGAGATAGTTACTATTCCTTTTGTAAGAATATTTCTGATTTTTGCTCATATTTTCCTATCAAAGAAAGTTTCCTTTCAAGCACCAAAATACTGTCTATTCATCAACTTCTATCTATACTTCCAAAATCCTTCAGGGTTTGTCATGGGTGCCTTTTATAAAGTATTTTGGTCTCAGTTTTTGTACAAGTAGTTCATTAATCAAGTGGGCAGAACAATGGTAGTGGAGCTGAGGGAAAAATATTTTTTCCAGACAGCTGTTCGTATTTTTGAGACAGTATATGGCATAAAAATGTAGCTATATATTCTTATTCATATACTAATACTCATGTACAAATGAAAGTTCACTTTTAACAGTTTTTAATAGAGAAGAGGATAAAGATAATAAAATGGGCTTTTTCTATAAATTACCAACTTCCAGTTATACCCATGGAAATATTAAAACGATTTTTTATTTTACTATAAAATCACAGGACCCAATATTATACATTTTAGTAGAGAGCTCAAAATGTATTAAAATAAGGATTATAAAATATTTCTTAGAGATTTAATGTGTAGTTCTTGGTAAGATGGAGGAAATTAAGTATTATAATTTTAGCTATGATTTAAATACCCTCAGAGACTGTTATACACTAAAATAAAAGCCTCCTTTATGAGGGTCAAATATTGAGCAGTATCTTTTCAGAGTGAAGTGTTTTAACACTCACCTGGAAACACTGATTTAAGTGACCCCGATAATAAGGCTAGCAGGGATTTTGGTCATGCTTGACAAAGAACCTTATCCTTCAATTAGTATTTCACATACAGATTATTTTTAACAGAGCTTGCAAACAATTAAGGATGCAAAAAAATGCATCTTCTAGTTAAATGATGTGGTTTTGTAAGTTTTTTTTATTTCCCCTCTTATAAGATAAGCAGCATCAAACTTGGTATCAGTATGATTACATAAAGACTTTCAAACAGAATTGGCAATCAAACTGACTATTCTAAAAAGAAGTAAAAGCCATCAGTTTTTTTCCCCTCAAACCATCTCTTAATCAATGACAGGTAGCTATATTGCTTCCATTCACTAATTGTTGGTGATTTCATTAGGGCATTCCAGGAGTTTAGAAAATGAAATACAAGCACAGACAAGTGCACGGGCACACACACACACACACACACACACACACACACACACAGGAATTCTGAACCCACAAAAGCCTCTTTCATGCAAGTTACCTGGCAGTATTATTAAGCAGAAGTTTGTAGGCAGACGCAGACAAGGGCAGCTGGTTTGCAATGTTACCTTTGTGAGTGGAAGCTTTCCCAGGGGTGGGAGCTGTGGCCGATTGTACCTGCTGCTGCGGCACCAAATTCGCCTCACCTCTAGTTCGCCCAGGCTTCTCACCTAAACTGCCTTTTTTCTGCTTGCTGCTTAAGTCATCCTTCCTGAAGGACTGCAGCTTAGAAGCTGCGTTGGAGAAGAAAGGTCTAGCCGAGCGAGGTTTGGACATTTTGAACAGTAGAAGAAAAAAAAAAAGAAAAAGAAAAGAACCAACCTCAGAATGTTACCTGCTAGAGCAACCGATTCTAAAAAAGAAAGAGAGAAAAATCCTTTGAGCCTCACTTCTCAACAGTCACAGTGACGGTACGAAGTGTAGCTGGATAGAAAGTGCAGGACTGCCTGCCACTTGGATGTCTTTTTAAACAAAAAGCATCTCTGAGCCACATCGCTCATTTGCAGGACCTGTGGAATGTAAATGTGTGTTTCAAAGATGCCAGTGACAGTTTTGTGATGGTAAAAGCTCCAGCTCCAGTGAATAGCAAATTCTGGAGTAGGGAATAAGAAACACACACACACACACACACACACACACACACACACACACACACACACACACACACACACACACACACACACACACACACACACACACACACACACACACACACACACACACACTCTGGACAGCCAGAAATGGAAAATGAATGTAAATACAACTCTACCCAACTAGGTGCAGTAAGGGAAAATGAGCCAGGCGCATACATGGTTTAGATCACTATAAAGCTCATGCCGTGATCTGATTTCAGCCACTAGTTCAAGCAAATATTTCTCCGTCTTAGCACATTCTTGTATTATATTGCAAGAGTGGACCATGTAATGAATGTTCACCTATATAAATACTTCTCCTGCTGTTATGGAATACACATAGCATCGGGAAAAAGAAAGAAAACAAAATATAGTTCCCATACTTCTTTGAGCTGCCATTGAGTAGGTATCTACTAATTGATAAGGAGAAGCACAATTTTGTGGATCTGTTGGATGAAGTGAGTGTGTATTATATGAATGAGTATGTGTGTGCGTGAGAAAGTCTGTAAATGCAAATTATTTTACATTTTAAGCAGCTTTGGGTTTATTCTAATGAGCACATGAACACATTATTACCATGATGTGGGAGGAGTAGCATGTGTAGGTGTGTGTAAAAATCATCCCTTTCACCAATAACAGAAGCACCTAACCCCTTCTCATTTAAGGGTAACCATTTTTTCCCTCTCAGTTTCCCATGACAGTGATTTTTATGTCTTGGGGGGTAAGCTGTTTTCAACCTCAATTATTCTGGGTTCCCTTAAGCAGAGCCTACATAAATGCTCTGAAACCGACAAAAAGTTCTGGGAATTTGTGAGCACACAGCTCCACTCTAGCTACTTAGCACTTTATCAGATGCAGAATTCTGTGCTAGGAAGCATATACATTTTAGAATCCATTGGAACAGACTTAAGCCTAACGTGACAGGCAGGCCCAACCCTGGACGTTACCTTTCCCAACTTTTCTTTAATAAAATTAGTACAGTAATCTAGTTACTCATGTTATAATACAGATCAACTGAGATGACAGATCTGTCACCTTGTCCAGTATGGTACTACATTCGATAAATGCACATTTCTTAACCCATTCTTCCAAATATTCAAGGTTTCAGTGGTCCTTTGCAAGTGTAGCACAGTCATAAAAAATACCAGAGTTGAAAGCTTAAATTCCTGTTGAGATGACAGAGTCTTCCACAGACTCACATTCAGGATCTCAGTCCTAGGAAGGTAGGAGAAGTAATGTGGAAATGAATCCTAATATTAGGGGACAAGTATCCTGTGAATGGAATGAGCTAACATGTCCACAAATATTGCTGCATCATAAAATCCACCCCGTTAACTACCAAAGCATAAAATTTAAGTGACCTCTTTACTCCTGATAATTCTGTCCCCATAAAGTAGTCCAGACTTTAATGTATTCATTATTATCTTTTATGTTTATTTTAGAAGGGTGTTTCCCTGGGGTTTTTCTAGTTTCTTCCTTTCTACCATTTTTCTAGCAGTTGGCTTTCCTTTTAGGGACCGACTCTGCAAAGCATCTAACTTTGACACCTTCACACACTGCCAAATGCCAGAGCATCGGAGTTGAGTAGGCATGTCGGTTCCAACAGTGTCTACTCCCTAGCCAGGTGACCATGATGAAGGCCAGGCACACTATGCCTCCAAATAAGGACTGCCAGGGGCCCAGCGTGGACCTCAGGTGTACAAATCACATGGCTGCTGATACCTGAGGCACTGGCCATGGACCTTAGCGGGGAAGGTACTAGAGCCAGAAAAGTGTGATGCCATCCTGATACTATTTAAAGTAGGTGCTTTCCCCATTCAGTGTGGAGCAAAGAGTTTCAGAAGGGTAGAATTACATCTTCTTACATCAACCGAGGCAGATTACAGCCATTTTATGAAGAAGAGAGAAAAAAAACAGAGATTAAGGAATTGGCCCCAAAGAATTCAAAGCTCTGTACTAAGGTTCTTTAGAGAGACAACCACCAGAAAAAGTGTGTGTGTGTGTGTGTGTATTACAATCAGATCTCTAGCAGACCACACGCATATATACATGTATACAGTGTATATACACACATATCTATCTAAATGCATACATGTATGTACACCTGTATGTAACACACATAATATATACATATATACAGTATGTAGATATACATACATATACTATGTGCAGGTATATACGCATTATACTATGTATACCTATATATGGTATATATACCCATAGTATATTCTATGTGTATACTATGTATGTACTATGGATACATATATGTGCATGTGCTATATGCTATGGATATATGTATGTATACTATATACACATATACTATCTCACAATACATGTAGATACACATGAATACATGAATGACTAAGGTAAGTATGTTTGCATGACATAGGTGCCTGGTTATCTGGAGTTGATGAAGCCGGGGCAGCTGTCTCTCGTCCATGAGCCTGTTGGGCCAGAGAATCACTTAGGAATCTCTAGAATAGAATAGTTGTGGAGTCCATCTTAGGCTCAACGAACTAAAGTTTCTAAGAAGAGCCCAAGACAGGCTCGTAGAACATTACAAAAGTAGTTCTCCGGTGGCTCTTGCTTAGTGAACCTTGGGAGTCACAAAGGGTTGAGTTGCTCTAGGCCATCCTGTTTCCTTGTGCATGGCTCTAAGGAACCCAACTGGATATTTCTTGGCTGCTCTATTGATGGTATCACATCTCAGGGGTTGAGTACCCACGGGGCCACTTGCTTGTTTTGGTTCCTGCATTTTGTAGACATACTCTACTGTGGCCAGGTTGTGTGATGCATCTATGTGAAGGTCCTAGAGCAGCTGTCTGGGAGCACCAAGCTCACAGCACTTGTCACTTAGCAGCTTCGGTGAGTGTACTTGGTCTGAGCAATACTTAGGGTAAATATACCCCTGATGATAGGTGGACTTTGTCTCTCTGCACCGAAATTCATGCATCTGTTTGAATGAAGCCCACTCATGCTCAGGCTGAAGGCTTGATTGCTACACATTTCATTGTTTTTCCTCTTCACTCACTGGAAGTTTCTTAAGAACTTTTGTCACTCAGTATATAACCCTCAGGCCAATGTGACATCACAAACCCTCTGCTCAACAGAGCCTGGGCATTTTTATTCTAGATGAAAAAAAAACCCAATAGTTGACACAGATATGTTTAGGGAATATACAAATAGATGAAGAGATTTTTATTACTTTCTAAAAAAATCCTTACCGTATTCCTCAAAAATATCTGAGTTTGGCTTGCCATATTTATCTTACAGCACACTAAAAAAATTTGGTGTGTAGTTAAAATAAGAAAGCAATGATACTAAAGGAAAAGAAGGTTTTTGAATATCCTAATACCAAAGCAAAAAAGGGAAAGTGGAGACTTTGCAGCCTATAATATTTTATCATTAATTTGATTCTAAAGATTAAAAAAAAAACTAGCTACTGAATCACAAAGATCTTGTTTGAATTGTGAGTTACCCCAGGACAAAGACCAGCTCTGACAGAAACAACCCTGATAAAGAGAGGGAGGTTGGAGGTGGAAGAGAGGGAGAGGGAAAGGGAAAGAAGGGAGAGAGGAGAAAGAATGGGAGAGGGAAGAAAGGGAAGAATGGGAGAGAAAGGGAAGAAAGGAGGGAAGAAAGGAAGGAGAATGGGAAGGGGAGAAAGAGAGGAGAAAGGAGAAATGAAAGGGGGAAAGAGAAAGGTCTGGATAGCTATGTTCCCAAAGGTTCTTGACCTTTTGTTTTCTTTTTCTCCTCTGACCCTTTCAAGAAAAACCATTGGCCATATTTGTCTGACTTCTGACCTTAACCTGCTTTGATCCTACAGTGGTCACTTCAGTCCTCAGGGCCAAATCACCTTGAAGAAGGTGTTGCAGTGTTCACTCTGTTTAAGTCTCAGATGCTTCAGCATCCCAGGGAGGCAATGAATATAAAATATGTAGATGATCTGGCTGGGTGCTGGTGCCTCACACTTATAACTTAGCTACTCAGTTGTCTGAGATCTGAGAATCACGGTTCAAAGCCAGCCCAGGCAGGGAAGTCTGTGAGACTTTTATCTCCAACTAACCATCTGAAAACTGGATGTAGAGCTAAAGCTCAAAGTGGTAGAACACTAGCCTTGAGCAAAAAAGCTCAGGGACAGTGTTGAGGCCCTGAATTTAAGCCCTGACCAAAAAAAAATGCAGATCATTGTAAGATAACAAGCAAATTACAAGTGATAATTCAAATGATTATAAAACACCAGTTTCCCATTTGGTCCTGGCTTAATGCAAGTTTTTTTTTTTGTTTTCTTCTGCCTAAATGCAGGCCTTCTATACTAGCAGAATGTTTGTTCCACTGTGAGGATAGCAAATCTTTTTCTGTCAAGAGCCAGACAGAAAATACTTTCAGCTTTATGAACTGTACAGTCTCATATATATATATATATATTAATATATATGTATATATTTATTGTAAAGATATTGTACAGAGGGGTTGCAGTTACATGAGCAAGTTAATGAGTCCATCATTACACCCTCTTTTATATTTCCCCTACCATCCCTTTCCTCCCCACCTCCCCACCTCCCCAACTCCTCTCCCCCTCTTCCCCCCCAAAGTTGTAAAGTTCATTTTCAGCATACCGTATTGTAAATCTCATTGTTGCAATGGATCATTCTTATTTCAGCATTTTGTTATTTACTTTCCCCTCCCCAAATTATAAAAATGTATATACAAGATGTAGGGCACCAGAATCAAATATAGTGACAACAGGGGTTCTACTATGGGGGAAGAACATAAAAAGAAACAAAAAAAAATGCATAGTACATTATAAGTACATTAAGAAGAACAGTGACAAAGATAAAACCTATCTTTGTCCCTATCTTGGGGTTCATTTTGCTTAGCATCAGATTATATGGTCATATGTATATAGCTTTTGACCTCTTCTGCTTGTCCTAGACATATACTAGTTACTGCAAATAAAGGAAATCATGGGATCTATGTTTCTTTGAGTCTGGCTTACTTCACTTAATATGATTTTTCCAAGTCTTTCCATTTCCTAACAAATGGGGTGGTGTCATTCTTTCTGATGGAGGCATAGAATTCCATTGTGTATATATACCACCTTTTCCTGATCCATTCATGTACTGAGGGGCATGTGGGTTGGTTCCATATTTTAGCTATTATCAACAATTCTACTTTGTCAGGGGAACACAAAAACAGCCCAAGACATATGGAAATGAATGGACAAGGCTGTGTTCTAATAAAACTTTATAAAAAAGGTAGATGTACAGATTCATCTGTCCTTGGCTGAGTTCCATTCTGAGGCAGCCACTTGACACCATCTATGAATGATGATGTCACTCTTCCTGTCCCCCAGAATAGTACCTGAGGTAAGGACTTCAGGCTCCAAATCTAGGTGTAAACAATTGCTCTCATTTACCTTTTTCTAATATTTGGACATTTCTCAGGGTCAGAGAGTGAAGGGAAATCTCATGATAGTCTTCAAAACAGCTAATATTATTCCAACTTAAATATAAAATATAAGATGGGTGCTGGTGGCTCATGTCTGTGATCCTAGCTATCAGGAAGATCTAAAGATCAAGGCTCAAAGCCAGCAAAAGCTGGCTTGGAGACTCTTATCTCCAATTAATTATCAAAAATATGGAAGTGTATTTATGGCTTAAATGGGAGAGTTCCAGCCTTGAGTGAAGAAGCTAAAGGACAGTGTCCGGACCCTGAGTTCTAACCTCAGTACAAACACAAAAAATAATTACAAAATACAGTGAACAGGACTGATGTCTACCCCTTTGTCTAGCAGGATTATAGCATTTTATGCTAATAGTTAATCTACATAGGTTACAGAATATAGATATGCTTTGAGTGTGTAAATATTGAATATGTGTTCTGAGCTGATTACGAAAAATATTTGCTGTTGCCTAGCTTCAAGACACAAGCTTATGAGTTGAAATTCCTCAATGTCCTAGTTAAATGCTACAGAATTCTTGATTTAACCACTCTAATTTCTAAGAATTCTTTAAAAAGCATTTTTAATGATTTCAGTAGAAGTTCCTTTACACCATGATGTCACCCATCTGTGCTTCAAAATTGTAAAAGAATCTCAAAACGATTTAGAATAGGCTTCATTCTGCTACAAAATTGTCAATGCCAAAAGGAATTTTGGTGTTGTTGTTGTTTTTTTTTTGAAACCCTCTCATCCATAGGATTCTGAACAACTTATCTGAACCAACAAGTAGAGCTGGAAGCAGCTTGAAGGACTGTTCAAAAATGTGTTAGACAGCCAGTTTGGGATGGAGGATGCAATCCTCTAGTCACAGACAGTTTCTCATGTACCATTTTAAGAATTATCTTGGCTTTAAATGCTGCATTTCAGAGTAGAATTCCTGAAGTAAAGATGAAGCTATTATATTTTAACATTATTATTATTCTAAATTAGTTGTACAAAGGGGTTTCAATTGGGCCTGTCAGTTTGTGTCCACAATGCATCTTGATCAATTAGGCTGGTCATTGGTGGTGTTATTGAGGTGTAATTTAAAATAGAGCAATCTGAACATATTGAATCATGTAAAAGTTATTTCTTCTTAATGAAAATACTGTATTCAGAACTTTTAAATACTTAGGATTCTAACTAATGGGCATGATCTTTGCTCTAAAATGCAAATGAGTCAAGGGTGACTGGAAAACCCTGCCCTATCTCCCCTAGTAATTAGTGCTAAATAGTTCCAAGAAAGAAAAAAAGAGAGGAACAAATATTATTGAAGACTTAGAGAAGGTATACAACATGAAATGATAACTTGGCATGTGAATGGACTGATTAATTCTTTCACTGCAACCTAAGAAGCTGATGGCCTTCATTTGTGTAATTTCAAATTATCTTGGCCTTTTGGTTATTACAGAGCTTCCAATACATTGAATTTTCCAGGTTAGTGTTTGTAATTGTGGGAGTATTTGAGGGGATTGGAGGGAGGAGCAAGAGTGGATGCTTAGAAAGCAAATGACATTGAAAGACACTCATCTGTGAATTCTGTGAATAAAGGTAATGGCACAAAACTCACTGAGAACTGTTGAAAAATGAGGGGAGTGGGGGAAGGGAAAACTGAGAGTCAGGGGATCAATCTGATTAAAATACTACGCATGCATGTTTGAAATGCCTTGATGAAACCCCTTTGCACAATTACCATGCACTAAAAACGTCAGGAATGTAACAGGTCTTGTTGATGGTGTGCTTACTTGCCAGTGTTGGGAGGGCAGATGGAGTGTGGAGAAGGCTGATTATGGTCAGAATCTTTATGTACACATATGAAAATGGAACCGTGATACTTGGTGAGCTAGTCTGAGCTAGCATGGAAAGAGGGAAGTGGGAAAGTGATGGAGGGAGTTGTGTGATCAAGGTATAGGCTATGCATATGTGCACATGCCAAGTGAAACCTCTTTGTGCAACTCATTGATGCTGGTAAAAAAAAAAAATATGAGAAAAAAGGAGAATTTTCCATGCTAGTATGATCTAAATCTTTTTTTTTTTTTTTTTTGCCAGTCCTGGGGCTTGAACTCAGGGCCTGGGCACTGTCCTTGAGATTTTAAGCTGAAGGCTAGTTCTCTACTGCTTGAGCCCCAGCTCCACTTCTGGCTGTTTGGGTGCTTAATTGGAGATAAGAATCTCACAGACTTTCCTGCCCAGGCTGGTTTTGAACCACAATCCTCAGATCTCAGCGTCCTGAGTAGCTAGGATTACCGGCATGAGCCACAGGCACCCAGCCTGAGCCAAATCTTTTAATAAAAGAAAAGAATAGCAAGATTTCATTTTGTAGCCATATTTCATTGTGGAATTTCAAGATGACATTTACTTTAATATGTTGAACTCAAGAGCAATATAGTCTGGTGCCTTTTTGAGGTATCTAGCCTTTCTGGGTTCCACAGGTATCCAAATACTCTAATTTAGTAGCAGGGATTAATCATGATGTGAAGGAATGTTTTTGAAAATGTTTAAAGATTTCATTTCCTCTCTCTTCTTATTCAAACCACATACATTTGTATATATAAGTGAAATCAAACACATGTATAGAGAGTAAAATTCAGAAATTACTGAAGAGTCATTATTGGGATTCAGAGTAAATGTCTGTAATCTTAGCACTGTAAAGACAGGAAGATGAGAATTCATGGTTAGGCTGGAGTACAAAGTGAGAACAAGGAAGGAGAAAAGGGAGGAAGGGAGGAAGGAAAAAGAGGAGAGGAGAGAAAGAGGAGAGAAAGGGAAGAAGAAAAATAATTTGTGAGTGTGTGTGTGTGTGTGCACATGTGCACACGCACATGCATGTGCATGCCAGTATTGGGGCTTAAACTGAGGACAGTGTTCAAGGCAGATGCTCTACCACTTGAGCCAGAGCTCTACTTCCAGCTTTTTGCTGGGAGATAAGAATCTGAGGGACTTTTCTGCCTTGACTGGCTCTGGACCATGATCTTCACTCAGATTTTGGCCTCCTGAGTCGCGAGAGTTACAGGCACTGCCTAAGAAATGGTTCACTTCTGGGAACATGAAATTATACAACTTAAAATTTCACTCAGAGCCTATGAGCATGTGAAAAAGTGCTTATCATTACTAATTATTAAGGAAATACAACTCAAAATCATAATGAGATACTACTTCACACTCACTAGGATAAATATGAAAACAAACAGAACCACAGGAAATAATAAGTGCTGGCTAGAAAAAAATTAAAACCTGCACTGCACAGGAATAGGAGATGGATGCAAATCACTGTAGTCACTGTGAGAAACAGTAAGGCAGTTTTTCAAAGAATTGTACATTGAAGTATCACCAGTCAGTATCTCATTCCTGAGTACGTCCTCAAAAGCAGTGCAAGCAGAGACTAGAACAGATACTTTTATCTGCATTGTATGTTTTCTCCTTTATCTATCCAGGTCCCCCAGACTATGAGGTGGTATTTCCCACATGCAGGGCCAGTGGTTCCCCACCCCTTAGTGAAGTGTCTCTGAGAATGTCCTCACATGTCTCTCTGCTTCTTCAGTCCATTCAGATTGATAGTCCATCACTGAGTCCATCCCCATCACTGAGCCATACCTCTAATGCTGAAAACATGTTGGCTGACCTTGTCTCCCAGTTCCTTGATTCTCAGGCCTTGGATCTATTTCTTTCCTGGAGGTGTAAAAAATCCTATTCAGAATACTGGCTAGCAAATCCGTTAGCCCCAACCTTCCAAACTCTACCTTGAATTGTATTCTAGAAACTCTTGAATTACACTGCTTTGTTTTTTCCTGACTGAGCTACTAAAAGCCACCGTGCACCCTGCACTTGTGTTTGTGAAAGAAAAGGAGGTCGTGCAGGTCCCTGGATACTCTTTAGAGAAAATGGAAGGAAGAACTCATGCCATGATGTGTGAGAGGTCTATAGTCCTTCTATCTCCACAGGCTCACCTTCTCAAACAAAGGAGTGTGGCTATTTCCCCCAAAAAATAATGATATGCATCTTACAGTGGTATTCCACTTTCTGACATTTTTAATTTATAACCTGCACGAGAGCCTAGAGATCTCTTTTTAATATGTCTTGTGTCTCCAATTGCAGGTAATATGATTCAGGTGATTAAATTTTTTTCTTAAAAAATTCATATACAAAAATTGTATCCACCATGGGTAACTTCCAAACTTTAAATCGATTTTCCATTATATTTTAATGTCATTTTCTTGCTCTCTGCTTTCTGTATTTCTGCCTGAAAATCTCTTTTTCTGTCCTTCAGAGATCCCTAGTCCCCTAAGCCCTACCCACTGGGGTGTGCTTTCTGGAAGGATCCCTATGGTTGTATGGTGTGTGTGTGTGTGTGTGTGTGTGTGTGTGTGTGTGTGTGTGTGTGTGTGTGTGTGTGTGTAAAAACAAGATTATTTTACAGTGTTAAAACTTAAAATATCAAACATAGCACTTACACAAATAATAAATCTTCATATTTTTGTGGTTCTCTTAGACACTTTTCAAAAATTTAGCAATACAGAGAATCTAAAAGGGGTGGATACTAAAATGTAAATATAAAAACAATATAAAGGACACACTGGAACACAAACCTAGTTATGGAAACAACAGACAACTGTTAAGAGGCTTTGAAATCCCTTCAGTGTATTCCATAGGTCAAAGTTCTTGAACCTTGATGATGTGTCTATGTCCTTGGGCTGTTATCTCCAATTAACCAACAAAAAGCCAGAAGTAGAGCTGTGGTTGCTGCCAGGGCTGGCTTTAAACCTTGATTCTCAGATTTCAGCCTCCTGAGTAGCTAGGATTATAGATGAGATTCATCAGGGCCCAGCTGTAGACTGATTTGTAGGTATAATTTTCCTGGTTTAAGTAAACCTAATATTTTAAAGTAATTTTAACAGTTTACTTCTATAAGCTTAGTTGTTATAAGTTAGTTGTTAATAGTTGAATGGTTGATTTTTTTAATTGTAAGCTTTTATTGTTTTTTTTGTTTAAGAATTTGGGGATAATCATATAGTTTTTCTTGTCCATACTGTTAACGATCTAGATTAAGAGTACATTGATTTTGTTTACAGTTATTTTTCCTCTATTCTCATTTTTTGTCCTTTTTATTTAGCTTGCCTATCATCTCATTTCTTACATTTTCCCCTTCTATAAGTTAGAAAGATATACTTCATATTTTTATGTTCACCTTATAGGATTAAATATAAATATTTACCTTAAAAGTTTAAAGATAACTAATATTTTCCTTTTCCTGTTCTTCAGAATAATAGCAAGGATTCCAGAAAACATTATTTCAATCACCTATCCTATGTTCTAGTAGGGTGTAAGATTTAATTTTCCCATTTTTTTTTGTTAAATCTTACAAGTTAGACATCACTGTCATTTCAATTGTTAGTCATATGCACTTAAGACTTAAAGTTGTTTAATCATGTTTTGTAATATTTTACAGATTATGCAGCTTTTGTTACATATTTTCCTACATGTCCTATACTGATTGCCCTTCAAGTTGTTATTGTAGTTTTATTTGTTGCTAAAACATGAGTGACTTTTAAAAGTTACCAAGAAATTCTTACATAGTAAAATAAGAAAATACTGTCTCCAGTCTTCCTTGCAGGACGTATGAAGTGAGTTTCTGTTGCTATGCTATGTTGTCAGGTTTTCCTAGTGTTGGAGCAGAGCCTTCCTTTCATTCTCATTCTTGTCCAGCATCATAGAAATGTCTCCTTAGATCATGAAAGATATTATTCCACTGTATCTAGCTCTCACTGTTATTAAGATAACAGATTTAATCAATTGCTGTTTTGTAAGGAAGATCTCTGAGAAAATGTTTGTAACAGATTTTCTTTTTTAGGGCATTTTAAGGTTTAAAGGAAATTGCACAGGAAGTAGAGATACTTTCATAAACCATCTCTTCTGCAAATACTCTTCTCTATTATTAATATCTTGCATTAGTGTGTGCAACAAAACAATAATGAGACAGTATATCAACTGAAGTCTACATTGTATTCACTGAAGTTTACATGACATTCAGTCTCTGTGTTGAGGACATCTATTTATTTATTTATATTTTTATTTTTGTGTCAGTACTAGGGCTTGAACTCCAAGCAGGGGCACTGTTTCTTAGCTTTTTTTTTTTTTTGTTCAAGGCTGGCACCATACCACTTGGGCCACAGCTCTACTTGGGACTTTTGGCTTGTTAATTGGTGGTGATAAGAGTCTTATGATCTAAATCCTCATCTCTTGTCTTGAGTTAGCCAGGGTTACAAGAGTGAGTCACTGGCACCCAGCTATGTCTTTGGGTTTTGACAGAAACATTATCTCATATATGTACTACTGCTGTATAATTCAGAATTATTTCATTGCCCTACTCTTGCCCTGCCCCGACCACTTGAGCCACAGCACCACTTCCTGTTTTCTGAGTGACTTATTGGAGATAAGAGTCTCATGGACTTTTCTGCCTGGGCTGTGATCTGGGATCCTCAGATCTCAGCCTCCTGAGTAGCTAGGATTACAGGTGTGAGCCACCAACGCCTGGCTGTGTATTTGCTTTTATACCATGCCCACTTCTCATTTTTAGTCTATGTTTCTATATAATTCCTTCCACTGTGCTCTGCTCCTACAGTCTGCTATTTAATCCTGTGTATGAGAACACTGGAATCTGGGTTCTGAGCTCCTCTGCGTGTGTGCTTTCATGAGATTCTGGCCTTTTAGGAGTACTGCTACTTTCACTAGACTTTAAGTCTCCATTATAAAATTATATTTTTATTTTATTTAGCTTTCATGCAGTCTCAAACAGGAGGCATCTCACTTGAAGTTCAGTCCATGCATTACTTAAAAGGAAAAGAATAATGTGAATGTAAGCCAATAGATCACCTTTGCATATTTATTTCCATTTTCACACACTGGATCTTAAGTAGTTGGAACCTGTGTGGAACTGAAGAAAATCCACTGTGAAAAAATTCTTTAGGGTCTCATTTATATTAAAGTGGAGCATTTTTCTACATTCTGGACCAAAAATATTCAGTGTTCCTTTTAGTAAACATTGGTAGTGATCCATTTGCTAATTGCAATAGAGGATCAAGAAAATAAATAGGAAATTCTTGATTGTACTAATAATTACACTCAACATCTTTTGAGGGCTCACTATGTATATCTGAAAGGCTAACTTAACTAGGGGCTTTATATATCTCATCAGTGTAATCCTGACAATGAATGTATGACATAGGTTGCTTAGGCATGTTTAGTGTGTGTGTGGGGAGGGGGGTAAATTGTTGTTATAAAGGTTATGTACAGAAAGGTTACAATTACATAAATCAGGTAAAGCACATTTCTTGCTGGACAATGTCACTCCTTTCCTCACTCCCAATTTTTCCTTCTGATCTTTACCCATAGTTGTGTAGTTCACTTTCAGTATAGTGCCTAGTGCTTCATTGGTTCACTCTTTGTTTCTTCATGTGTGTTTTTAAGTGAAGAAATGAGGGTAGAATAGAGGTTGAAGAGGTAAAGTATTGGGCAATAGTCAATAAAGAATCTAAGATTTGAACCCTTGCAGAGTGACCACTGAGCTCAAGTCCTAAACTACCACATGATCTGACACTTTAGTGTACTATTATGTAAGACGCCTAGAGTCCAATATGAATACACATAAAGCCATAGAAAGCAAACAAATGTTTTCCGAATGTCATTACCATTGTACAGACAGAAGGCATGTGAGGGAACGTGAGATAGCCAGGAAAGCCTTGCAAAAGGATAGAAGGGCTGGGGGTATGACTCGAGTGCCTGCCTTTCAAACACAAAGCCTTGAGTTCAAATCCCAGTGCTGCCAAGAAACCAAAGAAAAGCCTGGTAGAAGGCTTGAAACTTCAGCACCCATTAAAGACCTGACTCAAACTAAGCATGCTGAGATCCACTAAATTATGGTGTCAAATGTTGCCCCTTTTTTGTTTACAGCAATTTTAAGCCCATTTAATGGCGTGTTTAGAAATAAATGGATCATTATGGAAAGTTCAAACCTTTACCTATGGGAAGCAAGAAAGATGATCCTATTTCTTACCACCAGGCAAAGAGGAAGCCAGCATTGCTGGCATAGCTTGAAGCTACATTCTGGCTTGAGAATCCCTTGTGGTCTAAAGAATGTGAAAGAAGTTGAAATGTTACCTCTAAGGCCTGGCCACAACCCTCCACAACTAAACTATGAACTTTTTCCAAGACTGTGGAGGCCACAGCATGGAAGAAACTATTGAAAGAAGAGCCCCTAGAAGAGCCACTAGATTGTTATATAACTTCTACATCAGCTATAAATAAATCATTACTTGTTTAAGCCATTCATATTCTAAGGTAGCTGATGACAGCAATTAGTTTTAATTACCAACAAAACAGAAATGAATGTAGATCAAACAGAACTGTGGTATAGTCCTTCAGAAATATCATAGAGGAAGCCATGCACCAGTGGCTCATGACTGAAGAATGCATTTTGAAGCCATCCTACTCTGAAAAGTCTTTGAGACTTTATCTCCATTTAACCAGCAAAAAGCCAGACTGTAGACATGGTTCAAGTGTAGAGTATCTGCTGTAAGAAAGCTTGAATGAAAGTGTGAGGCCCTGAGATCATGTTTCAATATGGGAACAAAGAAAAAGAAGACAGGAGGGACAGGGAGAGGGAGGGGGAGATAGATGGGGAATGGGAGAGAGAGGAATCTCTTGGAGGATTCAGGAAAATATACTTTTAACTGCATTGTCTCATTGTTTTTTTGTTTATTACTTTATGGTTCTGATAGGTTTTAAGAGTGGCATGCTTATATAAATGATTTTTTAAAAAGATACTTGGTATAGAACAATTTTGAGTATTTTAAGATCAACATCCACTGTAGTATATCTTATACTTATTGAAGAAATTATATTAATTTTCACTGTATGTACTTTATTTTGTTCAGTTCTAAAAAAATCCCACAAGAAATGATTTGAGTATCATTCTTTAATGGCAATTTAATGTGGCTTTAAACATGGATCTCAGAAACTTTTACTTCACAAAATAATCTTAAACTCCTTAGAAAATAAATGTAGTACATTTTTCATGTGTGAAGATGTAATCTGGCCATATTTCATGAATTTATTTTTTTCTAAAGTTTTGAGGATCTTTCCTGAGATACTACAAAAATACTTTTCCATCAGATTTGAAATTTCTAACTGAAGCTCAGGAGTTAGATGCTGTATTGATCTAATATACTATTTAAGTGGCAAAATGGTACAATTTATCATGTCCATAGGCATGATGGGAAATTCTCCCTGCTGCTTTGGGCCTCTGTACTCACTTTCTCATTTTCTCACATAACAGGCTAATGATAAAGGCACTTTTATTTCAGCCTATTGTTTCCTACCAGCAAAGGCATGTAAACAAGCAATTATTTATGAAGTAGTATACTTCTCCTACACTACTTAAAGCAATGATTATTTCAAACTGCAAATGCTATTTTGTGCCTATGAAACAAATTACTTTATGCATGAATATGAAAACAGATAGTTTCTCTACAATGACTAGCAAAACTCTGTGGCCATGGTAGTATATTAAGTTATTAAATTCTGTTAACTTAAAGTGCATTTAAATGCCCTTGGATGAAGAGAAACATTTATATAGATACATTTATTAAAAATCAAGGTGTCTTCCAGTAGCCATGAAACAAAGCCATGACATTTCATGAGCAGGAAAAAGAAAGAAGCAAGCAAACAAGCAAACAAACGAATAAGCAAACAGGGCTGGTTTATACAGTGCATTGTTATTAGGAGCTGTGAAATGTGTTGATATCTTATCTACCATGCAAGAGAGTGTAACAAGTGACATTCTGCACATTTTAATTTTCAGAAGTGATGTTGCAGACTTCTGGACAGAGCCATATCCCACAATCAGCAGCATTGTCTTGAGTGGTGACTCTACTTCTGGCTCCCTCTCCCCAGCTTTGTTCCCACGTCTCCACCTCCTTTCCATCTCACAGTCTCCTCACAGCCAACTTTCCCTTCTTCTACATTACAGTACCAGAGTTCTTTTCTGTCTCAGGTGTAAGGTTTGTATGATTCTCATCTTAGTCTGCCTAGCGTCTTAAGTTATCTGAAACCTGGTTCTGAACATAATGGGTTGATTTTAGTCATGTTTGAAAAAAATAAGTGGAGACTGTCAACATGTAACAGAGCCACTCAAATAATACATGGCACAGAGCTTTCGGTGAGATACAGAATAGGCTCAGTAGCCACAGCACATCAATATCAACTGTATTCGTGAGCACTGACCCATGTGCCTAGAGGGAATGTAGGGTTTAGTTCTTACAAGCTCCTGGTGAAGGTCTTGTCTACTAATCAACACATACCCTTGTTTTATGTGTACTTCTGTTTAAAGACACCTTATTCAACATATATTGTTGATTAACATTGCCCTCATAGCCCAAAGCACTCTGATGCCTGGACAAAGATATACCTACATATCTATATCTATATATCCCTCTCCCATGTATATGCATATATATATGTATACACACATATATATGTATATATATATTTTTATTTCCCCCTCTCCTAGTCCTCTTTCATGTAGGTATACCACACAGTACTTCCATACTGATGTTATGTACCACTTTTTTTTTTTTGTCAGTCGTGGGGCTTGAACTCTGGGCCTGGGCGCTGTCCCTCAGCTCTTCAGCTCAAGGTGAGCGCTCTACCACTTGAGCTACAGCGCCACTTCCTTATGTACCATTTTAAACTATGAGTTCATCAACAAATAAAAGGAAAATGAAAAAAAAAAAAACCTTTAAAACCACAGCACTAAACAGACCATGAGAAAAACACTTGTTTACAGTTCACTTTAGGTAACTTAAAATTATGTGTTTGCCTGCAATTGACTACAAGAGCACTATTAGAACCGGTTTGGAGCTTGCAGGTAAATTTTACTGGGTATGTGAATTTGCAATTAGTGAATCTTCAGATAATGAGTACCAACTGTATTTAAGATGTAAAAACGTTATATGTTAAGATGCAATCAAGGACCAAAAAAAAAAAAGATTTTATGTTTCAAAAGGCAGCTAGTAGCTTAACAAAGATGAGGTTCAAATGTTTGTTAAAGTTGTGTTAAAAATTTTTGTCTTCTCTTGTCTATCTATACATTGGGCTTTTAAATTATAGATCTTAAGAAGCTTATACCTGACTTCCCTGGAAAAGGGATATTTCTTTAATCCCCCGTCTTCTGGGGTATAAGGAAACAAAGTTTGGTACTGTGTTTAAGGGAGAATTTTACCTACTAATTTTAATGGGAAAAGCTTCTATCCTACCATCAAATACTCTGGTTTTCTCTGACCTGCTGCTTTCTCTTTAGTCTGCCCAATAGATTTATGCAACATGATACTCACTGAGCCTAAGTTTTACTGGGATCCAGAGTGCCAAAAGGTCGGATGGGTTATGACTAATGTCAGGAAACTTTCAGGGGAATAACTTGGGCTTTCAAATTTTTGATTCTGACCTGGAGCCAAGATTTTAGGTATACCTGGACTGGTTTTCTCTTTAGGATTTACATAGTGACCCATTTCTATGGAAGCTTCAAAAAACCACTACTTCACAGTAGTCAGTGATGATAAATCCTGAAATATTCTGAGCAAGTCCACATAATCCATTTCACAGGGGCTCGGCTGCGTTACGACAGGCACCAACTGTCTGCAGATCTACCCTGGGTCTGCTTCAGATCGTGGAATGGAAATTGGCTTTCAAAGTGTCTTCTGAGTTGCCTTTGGGTTCTGTTAAATGGAGAAATATGTCTTCCGTTCCTTTTCTTCTTGGCCACATGAAATGCCACCGTCAAATCCTTCTGAATGGGGAATTGTGCCATAGAACACATAAGGACTGAAACCCAGATGTGATGGGACAGATCCTGGTCTAGAAAAGCTTTTGTTCTGTTTTGGCTATCCTATCACAACCATTTTTACTTACACAATGTAATGACTCAAAACAGCCTCCTAGAACAACCAAATATCAACTGTAAGGAGCACAACAGCCTGAGTGAGAAGTGAAGAAGGGCAAAGCATCACAAAATGGGTTTACGGCACCAACCCGAGTTTCATTTTGTTTGCAATTGATTCCTCTGGCTTCCAGAGAAAACCACAACTTATTTGAATCTGTTTTGCATGATGTTGATATGGAGACAATCATATTCACTAGCAATATGTCCTTTTAGGACAAGAGAGGATTTTTTCCTAAGCTTTTTAAAAAGACAGTTTTCTAGATTTCCCACATTCCCCACATCACATATACGATGCTATGCCTGTAAATGTAACACTACAATTGCAGGCTTGGGCATCCATATCTACCTGGTATAGTAGCTCTTCACTTTTGACCACATGGGAGGCCAAGTCTCTTCAACTACCAATGAGTAAATAACCAATTATATTATAAGGTACAGGGCCTTAAGAAGCAAATAGATATACTTTTGGTGGTTTGCTTAAAAAAAAAAAAAAAAAAAAAGACCGCTAAGCTAGGCGCCAGTGGATTACGCCTGTAATCCTAGCTACTCAGGAGGCTAAGATCTGAGGATTGTGGTTCAAAGCCAGCCTCGGCAGGAAAGTCTGTGAGACTCTTATCTCCAATTAACCACCAGAAAACTGGAAGTGGCACTGTGACTCAAGTGATAGACTGCTAGCCTGAAGAGCTGAGGGACAGTGCCCAGGCCAGAGTTCAAGTCCCATGACCTACAAAAAACAAACAAACAAACAAAAACTGTTGTAGATTTATTGTTTCTTCTTTCTAATTCCACCTTTTGGTCATTCTGTATTTTCCACATCTCCCTTCTGTGACCAGCTGCAGCCCCTATCCCAGGGAGGAGGTAGGCAGAGTGACAGATGCCGGTAAACATTAGAAACTGTCCAGGGCCAGGAAAAAAACCAAAAAACCCTCAGGCACCAGAGAGGAAAAGAAGTTTGCAAAATGCAAAGTGTCTTTATTATAACTCAACTGGTTTTTTGAAGTTCCCATTGCTTTTCAGCAAATGTGTTTTCTTCCTCTTGTGGAACTGAGAACATATGTGCTGCCTGGCAGATGCTTTCTGCAGCTCTGAAAGTCAGAACTGGAGGAGGCTGACTGGCAGCTTCTGCCCCTGCACGTGTGAAATATTGCAAGAAAACTTGGAGGAGGGAAGAGCCACAGGATTTCGGAAGATGCTCTCAGTTGCTATTAACTCAAGTTAAAAAGAGAATTGATCGATTCTCTGCTTCTATTTGTGACCTTTTAAAACTTCTTTAGAAAGGAAAAAGTAATGTGAAGAGATGGATTGAGCAAAAGGTAAAATCACTGCAAAGAAAGGAAAGAAGGTAACTTTTGTAAAGAACTGCAGTTTTCCAATCATCTTAATCATTTGATCTTATGGTTCCCCATGCTTCAGGTTTTATGTGACCAGGACAAAAGCACTCAGAGATTACGTAGCCATTGAGACTTTACTGACTCTACTCACTGAGTTCTTTCTACTGGACTGTATGCTATTTTACAAAGCATTCACACAGTTCAACTTTTATTAAAGCTAAAGTATTATAAAAGTAGTATAAAGAATGAGAAACAAGAACCAGATTCTTGGATTCAGGCTCAAGGAATACATTTGAGGAAATGGCTCTTTGGCTTCATTGTCAAGCCTATAACAGGTGTTGTTCTATAAGACATTGGTCTCCAACAATCATGCAGAAAACAGCAGATCAAGGACCTTCTGTGTGCAACATGTTGTAATAGGATGTTAGTGATTATGTCTGCCTCAGAGCAACCACAAGAAAAGGCCACCCATGTAGACATTCACATTCAAGGTCTTGAGGTTTCTCTCAATGGAAGTATTTTACACATGACAGGATGTGTGATTCAACAGGATGTAGAGCAGGGTCTTTTATTGCCCCTGAGAAGGGGCAAGAAGCTTGATAAAAATCCTTCCCTTAACATGGTTTCTTCTAGGAAAATTTGCTGAGTGAAAAACTTGCCTGAGGTCTGTAGCAGTTCCATGGGTTTGAGTGGAGCATGTGTGCAAGAACAATGGGAAGGCCGAGATCAAGGATTTGGAGATCAATCTTTTGGTCTGAACAACTGCAATTACAGATTCAAGTCCCTCTTTGACAGCTAAGCTCTCCAGCTCAGAAAGAAAAAGAGTCCTCAGATACTTCCTACTCTCAGAGACCAGAAAAGGGAAGAGGAGGAAGAAGAGGAGGAGGAGGAGCAGCAGCAGCAGCAGCAGCAGCAGCAACAGTAGCCATAGACATTAACTTGGGGTCAGTGGTCGTCATCCTGGTAGTCTAGTTCAGACTGGAACTTCTCACTAGTGACTGTATGACCTTGAGCAAAGCACTTCAGTTCTGTGGACTCTCATTGGCCTGTGTGTAGAATGGTGATAACATAGTCTCCGTGTGCCCGATTGGGAGGATTAAAGGTATCACATACACTGCACGGCATGTGGCACACAGCAGAGACCGAATAAATAGTAGTTATTATTTTGCAGCACTGTGATTATCTACAATCCCGGGATTGTAACATCACCGATGCTATAATTTGAAACACATTTAGTCTTTATAGTCTAGCAAAGTAGTTCAAAGCCTGTTTTTCAAATACATTATCTAGTTTAGGCTTTCAAAAAAAATCTCTGTGTATGTTCTGCTCTGCTTATCAAAGGCTCTCTATAATGCTTACCCGAGGGTAAGTAAATTACCCACGATACTGTTCCCTTCCTATTATTCTGCTTGAACCACATTCCTTGTGGTAAGGGGTCAATTTCTCTACTTCCTCTTTCCCCCTACCACATTCCTGAGTCTAAAAAGATGCCAATTAGGTTTTAACTCTCGTTTGAAAGTGAATGTCCACTTTTTAATTTTTCTTTTTTACTAAAAAATAAAGTCGTTGCAAGTTCCCTGAGTGCCCTCCCACCCCTCATGCAACAACACAGTCACTGAGAGATTGCTGGTGCTTTTGCCAGCATTCTCCCACTGAGTGTGGTGGCTTTGTAATGAACTATGCATCCATAAACGCTTGACTCTTTGATCTCTCACTGCTTGTCTAAGTCTAAAGAGAAAGGCATTCCAGTCCCAACCACACAAAGAGGGACAGACCCAGGTTATTTATGGTGGCCCCTTGACTCTAAGTTTAGCCTAGCTCTTTAAAAGATTCAAATACACACATCATTTTGACCACAGACACTTCCCGCCTCCCCTTACAGCATGGAAATCTAACTGGGGAAGCTGAGTAGGAATGTCTGATCTCTGGCTTTTCCCTGGGGTGAGAAAGGTAGCAGGGTTTGGCAGAGACAGTGACAACAGTATTTATGGAGACAGTAGGAAATAGACTCCATATGTCTACAAAGGGGAATCAGAGTAAATCACCAGGAGCCAAGGAGACACTTGAACTCCCTTTCTGAGGCCTATTGGCTTCTAGTGGAGTGTAAGCAGGACCTACCACTTAGCTCCTTAGCTGCACAAAAGCTACCATCCATGCCAGTATCTGGTGAGGTTCTACCTCACTGTTGTTTTACAGAAAGAATGGTAGCACCTTCTTTGGTCCCTTGGGTTCAGATGCTATTTTACAAGTCTGGCTGTGTCAGAACTGGTACCAACTTAGAGGCAAAAACCAAATTAAAGAAGATACAAGCTTGGCACAGGTGGTTCATGACTATAATCATAGCTACCCAGGAGTCTGAGATCTAAGGACCAAAGTTCAAAGCCAGCCCTGGAAGGTACTGAGAGACACTTCAATTAATCAGCAAAAAAAAAAAAAAAAAGCCAGAAGTGGTAGTTTGGCTCAAGTGGTAGAGACCAGCATTTAGTGTAACAGCCAAGCAAGAACATAATGCCCTGAGTTCAAGCTCCAGGTACACACACACACACACACACACACACACACACACACACACACACACACAGAGGTATGGTAGCAAGCTCTGTCTAGTTTGTTATCTTCTTCTGGGTCAGATTTCAAAATGGAACAACTTAAGAGTCAGAATGGTGAGGGATATCTAGGGATGGTCTGTCGGTAATAAGTGAAAACTCAAAATGAACATAAATATAGCTTTTATTCATGTGAAATACTGGACAGGTGGATTTTATGATCAACATTTAGCTTCAATGAACCCTACTAAAGTCAGGGCTGTGTTGGGTCATCTCATTGTCCCAGACATTCAAGATCACCAGTGTAGGCAGATTCAAGTAAAGCAAAAAGACCTTGATGAAACTGGCAAATTAAGTTTGCTACTATTATGGGATTCTGGCTTTGACCAAAGTCATAGAATTGGGTATGCTTAAAGGGATTTTTATATTTGGTCTATTCCATTTACTTCATAGGCACAAGTTATCAGATCCCCACACAGATCCCCATGTTGTCTGCCAAAAGTTTATCATCTCTGAGCATTTCTTTCTGATGGCTTTCAGCCAGCGTCTGAACACAAAGACAGGCACTTAAGTGAGTTTTATTCATGCCTAAAAAGTAACACATATATCAATGACATTGCCTGCAAGATTGGAGAAAGAATGGCTTAAAGGAATAAAACGGCTGCACCTCAGGAAGAATACCTGTGGGAAGACCGCATGATCCAATACAGACATTTTGTTCCACTGAGCTCAAGGGAGGGACTCACAGAAGCTGAGTTGACAGACACTTACCTCTGAATCTACTCACTGTCAAGATGATGGACACTCATTTTATAATTTAATAAAAAGACAGGACTCACCTAAAAAGAAAATGAGAAGGAGGATGCATCCACAGGGTAGCACACTCTTTAGGGAGCCACAGCCAGGGGCTCTGTATTGTAGCTCTTAACTTTGTTTCCAGGGCACAGTGTAATCTGCTACAAATTTAGGACCCCAGCATCTCCATCTGTAAAATACAAATAAGAAAGTAATTGTTTCCACCATGTAATTGCTAAATGAATAATTAGAACCTCATGATGATTTAGGAATGCAGGAAGAACAAAGAATAAAATGTCTTTATGATAAGTGGAACAGGAAACATTGGAATCACACACTTGTTTTTATATAGCTACTCCAAGTTAAGAGGTTTTAACTCCCAGTTTCCCCCCAAAACATCAGTTGGATACAGTGAAGGAAAGTAAACACATTAAACTAGATCAACCATGAAAATTAGAATGGGATTCTGTAATCGAGGGCGGAAGGAAATCAGGAGAGGCCAATTGAGAATCAGAGAGGCCAAATGGAAAGCTTCACCCTATCTGACTGGCCTCTCGGTTGCTTTTGCTGGGGGCGAGGGGAAGTTGCTGTGGTATTGTCACTCAAAGAGCCTGCTGTCCAGACATGCCTGCATCCTACCAGCCAGGCCAACTAAAAACTGGACCCACTAGCCACCAATAGCCTGGCACAAAGAATGAACTCTAAATAGAATCCACAAGGCTTAGAGAATTTCAAATTATAGAGGATGAGAGGCACCTCTACTGTGGAGGGAGGTCCCAGGTTTACTGACAATCCCAGGAAAACTGAATTTGACATTAAAGTCATCTTGAAAGTCACTGGATTTCAGAGCTACCAGAAACTGGGGAGATTCAGTTGATATCAAGCTAGCAAATTACATAAAGACAAGCAAAGTTGTTTAGAACACTTGTCTCTACAAATCCCCCAAAGAATCTGGAGAAAAAGGTTATTAATGAATACTAAAATATGTTGCAAAATCGTTATTGAGTTTTGACTTCCAAAAATACTTAATAAACTTCTAAAATATTGAAGATATTCATGCAATTTAGATTTCTTGTTCTGAGTTTGATTTAAAATTAGTTTAAAATTCTCCTTTGGCCTTCAAAGTAGGCCAAGATAGATGGGTGGTCCATATATCATGAAACCTGAAATGGATGTCTCTGGGAGAGCCATTCAATGTCAGGGCTCAGTTTCTTTACCTTTGAGCTACACAACCTTAGAAAGTCAAGAACAGGTTCTGGTGTTGATTCTGTTGTCATTTTATTACATGACTTTATGTTCATTCTTACCCACTCTAGGTTTTTTCTTTATGTAATAATTGTTATGCCATCTCCTTTTGTCTCCATGTGAAGTTCCTCTAGACAATAAATAAATCAATATTGTGAAATATTAGCTGGGTATGGTGGCACACACCTTTAATCCCAGCATTTAGTAGTCTGAAGTAGGAAGATCTTAAATTAGAGACTAAGTGGGCTACTTAGTGAGTTTTAGGACAAATATGGCTATACAATGAGACCTTGTAAAAAAACAAACAAACAAACAAAACCCAGTTAAGCACTGGTGGTTCATGCTTGTAATCTTAGCTACTCAGGAGGCTGAGATCTGAGGATTGCAATTTGAAGCTAGCTGGGCAGAAAAGTACCTGAGACTCTTATCTCCAATTAATCACAAAAAAAGCCTGAAGTGGTACTCTAGCTCAGGAGGTAGAGTGCTAGCTTTGAGCAAAAGGAGCTTAGGGACAGAATCCAGGCTTAGAGTTCAAGACTCAGGACCAGCAAAAAGAAAAAAAGACAAATGCTAGAAAATGAAAATCAACCCAACTGGCTAGAACATTAACAAGATACCATAGTAAACCCATTGCTATTGCTTTTAATCCTAGCCACTCTCTAGAAAGGTAGATTTGATCCCATATTATCAACAAGGAAAGAATGTGTAGGTCAGCTTTCTGTTACTATGAGAAAATACCTGAAATGATCAACTTATCAAGACTAAAGGTTTTGGCTGATGGCTTCAGAGGTTCCAGTCCCTGGTTGCTTGGCCCTGTTGCTTTGGGCCTGAGGCAGCCCAAAGGAGGAATAATAACATGCATGGCATAGGAGGTCTGTTTGCTAGGAAACAAGGAAAGAGTCAGGAAGGAGCTGGCATCTCAGTTTCCCCTTCAAGGGGGTGCCATCAGTGACCTAACTTGGTCTCACTGGGCTCCAACTGTTAATTAAAGATTCAGCCACCTCTTGGTAGCATCCTTTAACACATGGGCCTTTGAGGGACATTCAACATCTAATCCATATCTGGATTATTTAAAGGATACTTTTGGTAAATAATGGGTCCAGAATTTGAATTCAGGTTGATATAACTTTGAAGAATTAGGTCTTCCACTTACTTAGCCACTGACTATTTCAAGGAGGGGTTATTTTACTTAATAAAGTATCTTAACTATAGCTACCAAGTTGCTTCTAAGTATTACTGGAATAATAATAACATATTGCTTGGATTTTGGGGGGAGCTTGGATATCTTTGTATAGCAAGTTCTTAAGAGTGAAATCTGGGGCAATGTAACTAACTAAGGGTAAGTGAAAAATATATCAGTAATGGGACAATAAGTATATAGAGTACCAGTGATTGCTTCCAACATACTCTCTGCTACCCCCACTAGAACTCTAACTGCTGGACACTGTTGGAGACATTTTGAGGTTGAACAAATTGTCCAAAATTGCATCATAAGTGGTAGAATCTGATCTCAGATCCAGGTCCACCAAGAGAATTGCCTCACAGCAGCTGCTATGTTTCCATGTTGGCAAAAATTTGTAATGTGGGGTGAACAAATAGTCCCAAGCTGTTCCCACCATCCCCTCTTTTTCACGAATCTCATCATCCACCCTCTCCAATCTTGCATCTCCTGATACTACACATGGCTCACAACCCTTCCCTCCCACTAGATTTTCCAAATTCCATTCTTGTTCCAAACATTCATATTCATCTTTCCTGTTCACCATCTCCAAATCTTTGGCCCAGTGGCTGAGGTTATGTCTTTCTATCTCCTCCTGCTCATTCCCCTGCATGTGTGAGAGAAAACAACGACTCCAAAAAAGTTATATGTATGAGAGAGCAGATGAATTATGTATACACACTGCAGGTAGTACAATCATATGACAGGCAAATGTGTCCTTGAAGTATTTGTTGGTCACTGGGTCTTGTTGGGAAGTAATTAATAATAATAATCCATTGCTTAATTATCTTTGCAGTAAATAAATTCTCTAGGGTCAAGTCTGGAGAATTCAGACTAATTGCAGGAGATAACTGAAAAGTACATTCTAGTATATTTCTAAATATAGTTTTATTTCTTTTATGTCAACAAAGTAACTTTAATTGCACTACTCAAAATGGCCATTGAGAAGTCTGTGATGGATTTTTTAAAAATAATTAGTAAGATTATTTGCTATTTATTTTCTAAAAAATATAAGCACATCAAGAGCACTTGGTTTAACCAAAAAAACCTTGTCTTTACACCCTGAAAACATTACAGGAAGGAATAGGAGAAACTCTAGGGTTCCGTGGCACAGGTCGAAATTTTCTTAATAGAGACCCAGAAACACAATAAATCAAAGAAAGGTTGGACATCTGGGATTGCATGAAGCTGCAGAGTTTCTGCATGGCAAGGGACATAACAAACAAGATCAATAGAAAGCCACGGGTTGGGAGAAGATCTTCACTAGCCATACAACAGACAAAGGTCTAAGTATATCTAAAATATACTTAGAACTGAAAAAATTAACTCTCCCAGCAATAAATCCTCAAAGAAACAACTGCCTGCCCAAGTAATAAGTGAGCTAAAGACTTAAAGAGAGACTTCTCTGAAGAGGAAATAAGAATGGCCAATAGACACATCAGAAATGCTCAACCTCTCTAGCCATAAAAGAAATGCAAATCAAAACAACATTAAGATTCCACCTCACCCCAGTTGGAATGGCTATAATCAAGAACTCTAATAACAACAGATGAGATGCTGGAGGAGATGTGGGAACCCTACTGCATTGTTGGTGGGAGTGTAAACATGTTCAACCACCTTGGAAAGCAGTATGGAGGTTCCTCAAAAGCCACATAGAGCTCCCCATGACCCAGCAATCCCACTGTTGGGCATTTACCCAAAAGATCACAAATAAGACCATACTAAAGCTACCAGCACAACTATGTTTATTGCAGCATTATTTACAATAGCTAAGATATGGAACCAACCCACATGTTCCTCAGTAGATGAATGGATCAAGAAAATGTGACACGTGTGTGTGTGTGTGTGTGTGTGTGTGTGTGTGTGTATGTGTGAATTCTATGCCTCCATCAGAAAGAATGAAACCACCCCATTTGTTAGGAAATGGAAAGACTTGGAAAAAATTATATTAAGTGAAGTAAGCCAGACCCAAAGAAACATAGGTCCCCTGGTTTCCCTTATCTGCAATAACTAGCATATGTCCAGGACAAGCAGAAGAGATCAAAAGCTATGTACATATGACCATATAACCTGATGCTAAGCAAAATGAACCCCAAGATAGGGACACAAGAGATTTTATCTTTGTTGCTGTTCTTTTTAATGTACTTTTAATGTACTATGTGATATTTTTTGTTTATTTTGTTTCTATGATACAACCCCTGTTGTACCATATTTGATTCTGGTGCCCTGCATCTTGTATGTACATTTTTCCAATTTGGGGAGGGGAAGGGAAATAACAAAATACTCAAATCAGGATGCAAGATGACCCATTGTAACAATGAGATGTACAAGACAGTATGTTGAAAATGAATTTTACAACTTTGCAGGTGAGGAGGAGGAGTGAGGAGGAGGAGAGGGGAGGGAGGAGCTGGGGATGTGGGGAGGAAAGGGATGGTAGGGGATAAAGGAGGGGGTAACAATGCTCCATAGGAAATGGACTCATTACTTTGCTCATGTAACTGTAACCCCTCTATACATTATTTTTACAATAAAAAATATATATTTAAAGAAACCTTGTCTTTAAATAAAAGACCTCATGAAATAGTTTGAATAGTTTTACCATGTTTATACAATTTAGGAAGCCAGTGTTTACTTGGTAAATATTAACTTCAAATTAGCTAAATTCCAAATTATTTTTAAACCCCAATACTTTAAAATACAAGGACAATGAAAACCAGTCTAAATAAAGGGAATTTTGGTGTTGATTAGTGCAAATGACTGTAATCATAGAATTACAGAGCTGTCTCACAACTCAGATTAACAGGCTAATCCTCAGTGTTATCCCATGCCAGCACAATATTTAGGAGAAAAGCAATCATATAACTCATTCCTTTATGTGACAGAATGTCTCCCTCCAGGCTACTGGCTACTAGTCAGATTTTCTCCTTTGAGAAACCTCACCTAATGGAATAGATAGAAAGGAAAGCATGTAAAATGGGATGACTCCCAATTGAGAAACAATGGGTGAGAAGAAGTACTACAGACAGCATCTTAACCTTTGTTAGCCCTTGCTCTTTCACGTGAAGGATGATGAGAGCCAGAGCAGCAAGAAAACTCCCTGAAAGGAAGGAGAGAGTGGGCAGAGGCAGTACAATCTAAAGACAGCTGACTCATACATGAGTTCCAGGAAGAAGATGAAGAATGAAATGGAAGGAGCTATGTCTGAATAAATGGGGTTCCAAATTGATGTCATCAGCAGTAAGGTGCACTGGGTGAGGGCTATGATCCTGTCTACCCTTTACAGACTCCTTCTTTAGTTTTCCATTATCCAGAGATGAATATTCAACCCCGAGAGAAGATCATAGAGATCAATGTCTTACCTCTTGTTTCTTCTTCCAGCCTCATCTCCAACCTCATCCCTCACAAAGATCCAATGCCCATATCATGACTTAACTCCCTATGGTGGCTCATTGGACTCCATTCTCTCAGGAATGTAGGATACCCTCTGTGACTCTAGTCTGTCTGGAATGTGCGTTATCTGCCTGAAAACCTCCCACCACACCCTTCTTATTAAAGAACAATGCAGAGTACAGACAATCTGTCTGTAGAAGTTGGAAGTTAGTCATTCTCCTATCTTAGGTCAAGTTCTTTCAGTCAGGAACATTCTCCAGGCAACTCCTTGTCCTTTTGAATCATTCTATTCAAATCATTCTATTCAACTTTCTACGTCAAAGGCAGGCCTGCGAAAGTCAGTCAGTCTTTCAAAGACTCAATTTCTTCCTTTGTAAAATGGAAATCATAACAATAACAACCAAATACAAATATGGCATTTAGTTGTCTTAATCACCAAATACATGTGAACCACATAGGCAACTACTTTTTATGGTAGAGAATCAAGAAATCTCATATACTCTCATAGCATATCATAGCTCTCTTAAGTAAATAAACATACATACATAGATACATACATACATATGTTTTTGTTTTTGTTTTGGGTCAGTCATGGGGCTTGAACTCAGGACCTGGGAATTGTCCCCAAGCTCTTTTACTCAAGGTTAGTGCTATGCCAATGTGAGCCACAGTACCAATTCCAGTTTTTGAGTGGTTTATTGGAGGTAAAAATCTCAAGATGACTTTTCAGCCCAGGCTGGATTAGAACTATGATCCTCAGATCTCAGCCTCCTGAGTGGCTAGGATTATAACAATATGAGCCACCAGCGCCTGGCTTCTTTCATATTTATTGTCTATCTTCTCCACTACAACATGAGCTGTATTAATTAATTATTTACTTGTGTGTCTTATGACAGAAATAATACTTGGTACACATTTCAGGCATTCATTCAGTAACAATGAACTGAGTTTCTGATGGACACTAATATGCTCAGCTCAGTGACAAACACATGGATGTGTTCGTGAAAATGGTATATAAGTAGCTCTACTTATTATGTAAAGGTCATGACTGTATTGTATTATCTGACCTCCATTATTAAAATAGGCTAGTTTTTCATTTAAAATATGCTTGCGTGTGTATGTGTGTGTGCTGGTCCTGGGACTTGAACTTAGCACCTAGATTCTGTGCCTACGCTTTTTGGTTCAAGGCTAGTACTCTACCATTTGAACTACAGCTCCACTTGGGCTTTCTGGTGGTTAATTAAAGATAAGAGTCTCACAGATTTTCCTTCCTGGGCTGGCTTTAAACTGTGATCCTAAGATGTCAGCCTCCTGAGTAGCTAAAATTACAGGGTGAGTCACTGATACCCAACTCTAAAATATGCTTTTCTTGAGAGTAAAAGGGTAAGACCCTTCTCAGATCTTTTACTCTCCATTTCCCACTACTTCCACTACTTTCACATGGGCTCCACTGAGCCCCCAATGAAAGCGACTCAAAGACAATGAGGACAGAAGTAGTGAGAGCAGAAGTGTGGGAATATTTTGGAGCAAGAGACAGAAGGGGCTACTTTGTATTTGTCTTCCGTTATCAAGTAGAGTCTACTCTGGTTCTGTTGGTAGCCAAGGCTGACCTCTTAGTCTTAGAGCCCACAGGTTCCTAGTCAAGACAAGCTTCTGTTTCTTGTAATTAGGAACCTGCCCTGGGGTGAACACATAGACTTAGTTCTGTTGTGTTTTTCTAGTCAAAGCACCCACTACACAAAGCAAACACCATGAAATTTACAAGACAACACAACCCACTCTTTCTGAATTCTATTTTAAGATGCATCCCGGTTTCTTTAACAACCATTTACTGTTAGTGGGCAGAAGGAAAGTGGAAAAGACAGGAAATATTATGCATGGCTATTTTTAAGCAATAAAGCAATTCTTGGAAATATGAACATAACTCTAATCCAATTTGACTCCAGTTTTGAATATTTAAATATGTATTGAAATATAATATCCTCATATAATTTTATCAACACCTTCCTTTTAGCAATATTTCCAGAGTCTAAAGGAATTAGAGACAAATATTAAATCTGGAAACTACACTCAGTTTCCTTTTTTAAAAAAATCAATAACCTTTCTCGATTAGAATCATGCTGGTATTTTTTCAGAGTAAAAGATCTCTGTTTAGGAGAGTTCATCATTGATCTATATAATCATGAGACATATTGTGGACATCCAACTCCCCTGCTAATTCTCCCCTGCCATTCAGCGTCAGTTTAGAACAGTGTCACAGAAAGCCAATAGGCCTTTTATCGGTGTCAAATACGGCCAAGATTGAAGAGTAAGAACAAACAGTCAGACTTATCCAGACATAGTTCCCTCTGGATGGTGTGTCAACAAGTTAGGGAATCACTCAAGCTCAGCATTCCAGTCCCTCCATCAGCCTTCCAGTACTCTCTGGGGGCAAAAAGAGAAGAAGGGAAGAACGAGAGCACTGGGATTCAATTCTCGGGGGGGAAACACATGTCCATTGATGCCTGAAGTTTCAAACACTAGATCATTTCTTTGGGTTCTTTTCTGCATTGATGTTTGATTTCACTCAGTTAAAATGTTAGAAATAAAGATATATCTTAGACAGGCCCAGACTATAATGTACATAAAAGTCAGGAAGTAGATTACAAAGAAAGGAAGGCCCCAGGGGAAGAACATTTGTTGGAAGACAGGGAAGTCTTTATTAATTTTTTGTTCCTTCTTTTTCCCTTTCCCTTTTCAAAATACAAATGAATTTTACTCATGTCTGACAGCAAAAGAAAAAGAGCAAAATGAAGATAAAATTGAAAAAAATTGAGAGGGGGATTAGCATGGGTGGATCCCAGAGTATAACCAGAGAGATCGGTTATAGAACAGAAATGAATCCTCCCCTTTTCCTTCTGGCTTCAGGAAACAACAAACACCACCAGCAATGCCCTCAGAGAGAAACCACCTTAAGGTTAGGCATGGCTTTGCCCTTTTTCCTCCTTCACCATTCTCTGTACCCCCCACGTAACTGAATTGGTACTGGGAGAAAGAGAGAAAAAGACAGGGTTCTAACATTGGTCCCATGGTTTCCCTTATTTGCAATAACTGGTATATGTCTAGGATAATCTTACCAGACAGGCAGAAAAGGTCAAAAGCTATGTACATATGACCATATAAGATGATTCTAAGCAAAATGAACCCCAAGATAGGGACACAAGAGTTTTTATCTTTATCACCGTTGTTTTTAATGTACTATATGATTTTTTTTTGTTTCTTTTGTATGTTCTTCCCCCATGATATAACCTCTATTTTCTATTTTCACATTTGATTCTGGTGCCCTGCATCTTATATATACATTTTTCTACTTTGGGGAGGGGAAGGGAAATAACTAAATGCTGAAATAGGGATACAGGTTGACCCATTGTAACAATGAGATGTACAAGACACTAAGTTGAAAACAAACCTTACAACTTCGAGGGTGGAGAGAGGTGAGGAGGAGTTGGGAGGTGGGGTGGGAAGGGATGGTAGGGGGTAACAATGCTTGATAGGAAATGTACTCATTACCTTGCTCATGTAACTGTAACCCTTCTGCACAGTATCTTTACAATAAAAAAATATATTGATGAAAAAGACAGGGTTCTAGAAATAGGATCTCTGAGACTAGGCATGGGGATCCCACCTGAAACCTCAGCTACTTTGGAGTCAGAAACTTGGAGAATCACAGCTTGAGGCTAGCCTTGGTAAAACAAAGTTAGAGAGACCCCATTCAAAGAACAATCAAGGCATGTATGCCTGTAATCTCAACTATGAGAAAGGCAAATAAGTGGCCTGAAGTGAGCCCTGAGCAAAAAGTGTGAGGCCATATCTGAAAAAATAATTGAAACCAAAAGGACTAGGGGTAGGGCTTAAGTGGTAGAGTAATTGTCTAGCAAGTTTGAGGTCCTGAGTTCAAACCCAATCACCACCAAAAATAAAAATTAAAAAAATAGGGTAGAACATATACATGGCTGTTGCTAGCCAAAGCAATTAATTTCCTCCGTGGATAGCATGTCACCAGAATGCTTTGAGATAGCGGAGGCCCAGACCCATTCAGTGTGTGTACCTTACTTGGATGCACAGTGTATGCTAGAATGAGCTGTCATGGCAGAGTAGGTTTTACTCGGCAAACATTACCCTGCAGCATTCCAGTTTCAGCTTCTCTCTTAAGACTACCTGCTACAAATTAGTTTTGTAGCAAAATGAGCCTGAACAAATTAATTACATGGGAGAGCAACTTATAACTTCTCTACCATTTTCACAATATAGTTTTTTTTTTCCATCAAATATGAGTTAGCAGAAGTAATTGGAAAAAAATGATTAGCAAAGCTCTTTATTGAAAGCTTGGGTCTAAGCAATTAGAAAACAAAATAAAAAAGTATGTCTTTTACAAAATGGCTTTCAACCAATATTTTCTTTTGCGTGGTTATCAGTTTATCCTTTTATTTGATGGTGAATTTTTAAGGACATGCAGTAATCTAGGAGAATAGAACTCCCTTTTTGTGAAAAAAAAAAAAAAAAGCCATTTCTTTTCATTTTTGCTTTTATAGTAGAACTTTCTGTAAGTTGGGCAGGATTTTGAAATGTGGCTGGGTCTTCCTCAAACAGCTCTGAAAGAACAAACTACTGAAATCCTAGAACAAATCATTTGTAGGAGAGACTTGGGAGCTACCTCTCAGCAAGGTTCGATCAAGTGGCTCTGCTGGTTATCAATTCTCAGGTAACCTGGCTTCTAAGAGATTCTAGGAGCTTTTGAAGGCATTTGCATCCATTCACTTTTTGTCTTTACATTTAGAAATATCATGGTTGCTTAAGACCAAATAAGAATAAAATCTGGCTCATAGAAATTACCTTATCCCATGTGAGCAACTGAGATGTAGTTAGAAATTCTATACCAAACAGTTAAAGTGGTGTAGATGGGCTTTATTTTGCATTATAGAAGTGAAGGGTGACACTAACAAAGATGCATTGATCATTAATTGACATGCTGAATTGAAACTCTTTATACAACTACTTAAAGATAATAATACATGATTAAAAATAAAAACCAAAGAAGGTTAAAATTGGAATTCATTCATGGTATAAAAGTCCACTCTTGAATGTATTGTCATTTAAAACATAAATTGATATTTAAATTAGCATTAGTTTATAGTATTTGGTGGTTAGTTTATGATATGGACCTACACATCAAGGACAGTTCTAAAAGTATTTTGGGGTTGTCAGCACCGTCAACCCAACCAGCTGATTTTCCCTATCATTCTCAAACCAATATTGACTGTGTAGCTGGCCACTTGGTGTCAAGCACTTGACAGCCATTGGGTACAGGGTAAAAAAGAAATGAGCAGCCTGTTTCTTGCTTCCATATTTTCTGTCTCATGTAGAGAATTTTGCCATGAATATTGGGGCAATGTTCTCTTTTCACAAGAAGGAAGTGTCTCCTTCCTATGTAATAAATACATCTTGTCCCCATGTTTTCCAAACCCTACCTATTCCTTTCCTAGCAGGCCAAGACAAGAAAGGCTACAAACCAATGGCAATAATCTGACTTTAACTATCTCTGCTTTGGAAGAAATGTAAAGTTACCCTCTCAAAATCTGAAATGACTCTTCTTTGTTTAAAGGCAAGGAGGGCTAAATGATGCTCTTGGAGTTTTTGGACATACCCAGAGGATAGAAATAGGGAAAAGAGGGAAGCAGAGAACTCCTTGTCTAGAAAACAGGATATATGTCTCTTGGCTAAGTGGGGGTTAGCAAGAACATTTCAATACCAATGCATATGCAAAATTCTTTCCCTCATTTATAGGGTGACATCAATCACAGCATCCCATTGAGGTACACCATCTTATAAATTTCATTCTCCTCAACAAAAATAAGAAACAAGATGTTAAATGAAGTTCCCAAAGTTAATATGAACCCAGAGACCAGGATTAAGAAGCTGCAAATCCCTACCATGTGCTAAACACATTCAATCATATACTTAACCTTGCCAAGAACACCAGGGTGCCATTTAGCTGTTTAATTAAGATTGCACCACATTAGAGAAGAAGGCTGATCCTAGCTCATAAGACAGTAACATTATTTTATTGTTATGTCAACCTAAAAACTCAATGTTCTTCCCAATTTCTCATCATTTCAAAGAGGATAGTCCCTGGATTACCATTTCAACCCACATAAATCCCCAGGTACTACATATTTGCAAAATTGCCCCAAAACCATTGCTTAGAAAATGACAAAAACTCCAGTAAAAGAAAGAAGTACTGTTGTAATAAAGAGGAATCATTTACACTAAGTGTGTTGTATAAAGACGTATATATAAGGCATGCTATATGCAATTGCAATGGACTTGATAGAGCAAAAAACCTTCACTTGAAGTGCTTTACCCCAAACCCCGAGAAAGAGAACATGTCAGGTTCTTGAGTTGTAGTTCTTGAAAAGATCCTATTTTTCTCACTCCTTTTCTGAACTAAAATGCGTTCCTGAATGCAATGCCAAACAATGCATATGTAGAGCTCCACAAACTGGCCCTTCTATGATTTTTTAGACTCTCCCAGGAGACTAGAAACTCCTGAGGGCAGGCGCCATCTTTATACCTCTGGTTCCAAGGGCATTGCTTGATACATGGTAGGAACTAAACAAAAATTAATCTGGGTGTGAATCTGTCTTCGCTCTACTGTGCTCTCAGGCTCCAACATGGGTTGGAGGTAAAGCTTTAAAAGGCACAGGTCTCTGTTGAATGGTAACTCCTTTGTACAAATATCTAAGGACTATTTTTTTTTTTTTAAAAGGTACAGGAAAACAAGTTTTCCTTTTTGTAGCTTCAGATGGGGATATTACATACAAGTAAATGTGGCATTTTTACTTCTGATCTTGCAATCTCTGAAAAAATAGCCATTTTGGACAAGAAAATCAATGAGAAGTTCCCAGTAGAATTGAATTTGGTACTGGTTATGAAGAGAAAAAGCCAACTCACATCTAACAATGCCTCCAGATCGATGTAATGGCCACACAGCTTTCAAGTTTAAATTCTGCCTTTGATCTGACATGCCAAGGACAGAAAAGGGGTGGTTTCAGTTTGGGTTTGGTCAGGGCAGAAGTGTTAAGTAGTGGACACAGCTTCATACTGCCCCCTGGTGGTGTCATGCTCAACTATGCTCAGAAACTTCTTCCATCAACATCCTAGAGTCAAGCCCAGGTATAGACTTGGCTTCCACCCCAGCACCTTCAAGAATGGCTTTCAATCCGAAGTTATCAAAATATACCTTCCCCAGCTTTCAGATGTTACATATGTTCCATTTCTGCAAGGTTTGGCCTGGGAAGCAGAGAGAAAGGTAGACTGCTTTCAAGGAGGAATTAGTATTCTAACTGCCACCTCAATAGGTCCATGTACCAGATGATATCGGGCTAACATCAGAACAAAAAAGTTTCCTGTATATCACACATCTTGAGTCCCAAGCTACCCAAACTGCATCTCAAGCCCCCAGTTAACCTAGGCATTGTATGACAACTGAAAAATCACTGTAGTCACATTTAGCTTCAATAACCATAAACTTGTGGTATAGAAGTCAGAACATCTTTTTTTGTTTATTGTGAGACAACTGCACAATAAATAAGTGGGCTAAAGAATTACAGAGAGTGACTGGAAAGGTGGCTCAGTGGTAGAGTGCTTGCTTTGCATGCATGAGGCCCTGGGTTCAATTCCTCAGCACCATATAAGCAGGGGGAAAAAAAAAGCCAGAAGTGGTGCTGTGTCTCAAGTGGTAGAGTGCTAGCCTTAAGCTGAAGAGCTGAGGAACAGTGCCCAGGCCCAGAGTTCAGGCCCCACGACCAACCAAAAAAAAAAAAAAAAAAAAAGACTTACAGAGAAACTTCTCTGAAGAGGAAAGAAGGATGGCTAATAGACACATGAAGAAATGCTCAACCTCTCTGGCCATAAAAGAAATGCAAATCAAAACAACATTGAGATTAACACCTCACCCCAGTTAGAATGGTTATAATCAAGAACTCTAATAACAACAGATGCTGGAGAGGCTGTGGACACAAGGGAATCCTACTGCATTGTTGGTAGGAGTGTAAACTTGTTCAACCACTTTGGAAAGCAGTATGGATATTCCTCAAAAGACTCCTCATAGAGCTCCCCTATGACCTGGCAATCCCACTTTTGGGCATTTACTGGAATGATCACAAACAAGACCATACTAAAGCTACCAGCACAACTATGTTTATTGCAGCATTGTTCACCATAGCTAAGATATGGAACCAACCCAGATGCCCCTCAGTAGATAAATGGATCAAGAAAATGTGGTATATATACACAATGGAATTGTATGCCTCCATCCGAAAGAATGACATTGTCCCATTTGTTAGGAAATAGAAAGACTTGGAAAAATTCTATTAAGTGAAGTAAGCCAGGCCCAAAGAAACATAGATCTCATGCTTCCCTTATTTATAATAACTAGTATATGTCTGAGACAAGGAAATCTTTTTAACGTGAGGGTTTCCTGGCTGCATAAGATCAGGAAGGCAGGAGGGTCATTTCCAGGTTAGACCAATGGTGTTCACATTCTTCCTTTTCCCTCTGCTCATGAGTTGGAGCACTTAGGATTTGGTCTAATGGACAGAAGCAGAAACATTTTACACCTTAGGATTATTTCTTTATTCTCTGTAGCTCAGGAACTGAACTTGACATGTACCCTCAGAAGAACTCTTTCTTTGGAAGAGATTGGCTACTGATGACCACACACCTGAACTCTAGGAAATTTGAAACAGCTGGGAAGCTACTGGATCCAAGAGCTTTCCATGGTATTTCCATTCTTTCTAGTTAGGATTCAGGGGCTGGGAAAATTGCTTAGCCAAAGAATGGAAGCAAACACAGCTGAGGATAGAAAGATAGCTACAACAGTGTCCATGTAAGGGGAAAGACAAGGCTAGCAGCCATGAAATAACATATAAGCAGAGAAAGGTGAAGGAAAGCTGGTGGTGAAGTCACTGATTCCAGCATAGATTGTCAGTCTGGCGACTGGGTTTGGCCTCCCCTTTTCCTCCAGCACTACCGGTGCCCTTCTCAACTTGTGAGCTCAATGAGGAGGATAAACTTCTTGATCCCACTGCAACTCAAACAAATTCTCCTGGGCCATTTGTAGGAGCCAACAGGGATGCCTCACTTCACCATGGTGACACGACTATACAGGTCTACATTAGGCTTTGTCTCCCATAGACTAGAACAAAGGTTCCTTCTACGCCCCCCCCTCTGGAACATGTTTTTTCTTATCCCATCATGAGATCATCCAAGAAAAATAATGGAATTGATTGCTTTGTCCTTATTTTATGCCAAAGAATATCCTGTGATAAGTCATTACCTTCCAATCAGGAGGTAAGCCTATTTGAAATAAGGGCCATTCTATTTCATACCTGAAAATGTAGAGCCCTTAATTTTGCATATATTGATGCTATATCTCATCAGTATATTTCTATATGAATATATGCGAACATAGACATACATGAACATACACACAGGAATTTCATATATCCCATGTATTCATATTTCTAGTACTTACCCACATTTCATATATGATTTATAGACAATATGAATATGCATGTAGGTCTTATGAATATATGAACAGATATATATTAATATGTAGGTATATGATATTTCAATTAATATTATCATATATGCTTGTAGACATATATTTATGCATATATTCTACATATTCATATCTCTAAGACCCATCCACATTTCATGATCCAGTCCAAATCCAGAGCAGTTTGGATTTGTTAACCACAGTACTGGCGATACTACATTTGCAGGTATTTGATCTACTATCCACAGGCACGTGACCTTCATACATCTACTTTTGTCCTAAGTAGATGATAAATTCCTTAAGGATGTGGTCAGGTACCTTTATATTCCCACCAAGCACTTAGCAAAGAACAGTGCAAATATAAAGTACTTCATCAATAGCTGATTAATTACCAGACAGAAGAGCAGAGAAGCCAATATAAACACAATTGCAAGACAGTTAGTTTTTCATTTTGGAACTGAGCAACAATGTGTGTGGTATGAAAATTTGTTTCAGATAGCCTCAGGAGAACAAATTCTGACCTTTCTTTGCCTGTAGACATAGAGATGGGTTTGAAAAGCACAGCTGTTAGTAGACCTTAGGAAAATATCCACTTAGTTTGGTGACCCAATCAACATGGACTGCGGACTTGACAATTCTGATTTGCAACCTAATTTAAGCACAGAAAGACTTCATTTCACACTTGATTTTTTTTTATGTGTCATCACAGGCAACTCTTGATTTTCCAGGGACAAGTTCTCAGGTTTTTATTGTTGCTCTTACTTGATCTGACTTTCCTGCAATTCCTTCACTTATAAAATGAGGAATTTGGGATATTATTGCTTGTAGTTTGAATTCTGAATGTTCCTTAAAACTCATGTCTTCACGGTTTGATCCCGAGACTGTTGACACCATTGGTAAGTGTTGTACGCCTTAGGAGGTGGGGTCTACTGTATGCCCTTGAAGGGGCTATTGAGAATCTGTCCTTTCCTGTCTTTTTCTTTGCTGCTGCCTTGAAGTAGTCAGGCTTTTTCTGCTATGTGCTCTCTGAAGGACACAGCACCAGGAATGATGGACCTAAACCTCTGAAACTGTGAGCTAAAATAAACCTCTTCTCTTATTAAGTTTTCTCAGGTATGTTGTCACAGTATAGAAAGCTGACCAACACAATTAGATTCTCTCCAGATTTCTTTTACTTCTAGTCTCCAATGCCACTGAAATCTATTCCTTCCTCCATACTCTTTCCCCACTCTCTGGCTTTTACCCTGAACATCAATTTATGAGCCAGTAACACCTGCTCCTACCAGGTAAAAAAGGCAGTCAATTTATTTGTTAATTAACCCTTATAAAATGATAGAGCTGGGCACTGGTGGTTCATGCTCGTTATCCTAGCTACTTAGGAGGCTGAGAATTGAGGATCATGTTTTGAAGTGAGCCTAGGTGGAGCTGTGGCTCTAGTGGGAGATTGTAAATTTTGGGTGACAAAGGGACAACACCCATGCCCTGAGTTCAAGCCCCAATACTGCCAAACATACCCAAAAACATTATAGAGATGCAGCTTAAAATTGATTAAAACACAATTTCTTAAACTCTGACTTTCTTTCTACAATATTTTGTTCTTATAAAGCTAGTGGTACTTTAAGCAGGTAATTCTCCTTTGGGGGGGAATAAAAAAGAGAAAAAGTACGTGCATTCCTAAAATAGATTTTAGGTACCTCTTTTCTTTTTCCAACATTAAGTAGATTAAAGTTAGAAGGGGGGAGGGGCCCTCATAGAAGCTGACTTAGGAGAAGAATGTGGATTCTTCTGAATCAGTATGAATTAAAAAGTCCATCTCACTTAAAAAGGCTATTAATATTAATAATTTATTGGAGAAGAATGTTCTGTTGTTTGCTGGAAATGATGTTATGAAAGAAAGAAAGTTCATGAAAGAAAGTTCAAGTGGGAAAGATTTAAGCGCAGTAGACAACAATATGTAAATCTAATTCCTTTGTCATGATGTTCCTATAAAAAAGCTTAGGTGGAAAATACACTCCATGATTTACCTTTGAGGGCAGGAGGCAAAACACTTAGTCAGGTGGTTCTTTCTTCCCTTTTCAATTGCTTACAACAAATGAATTAATCCCAGAGATGATTCTGCAACATGTCTAACTCCTTAACATTATTCTAAACTTCTTTATGCCTGACTCAATAGAGTGATAGAGGACCCACTTAATCTCACAGTTTGTCCCCTGTTGTCCAAGGTAGACATGTGAAGTAATTACTATTTTTACGTATTGATTTTGTATTCCTACTGATCAAGGCACTTGGCATTCATTATTCCCTGCTACAGTCTTTCCTTCCTTGCTTGCTGAGGAAGAAATAAAGCTTGAAGGCCAGGCATCTTTCAGTTATATGTCCTTGTATTTGTACTCTGTTTCTTCAACTCCACATGACAAGGAGGGAGCAATTAACTTACAGTTCTTTGGAGATAACTCTGATACCAGATTTTTCCCCAAACATCATATAGTTTGTTTGAATAAAAATCTCTAACTGAAGCTGGGCATGGTGGCTCATGCCTATAATCCTAGCTACTCAGTCTGGGCAAAGAATTTGAGAGACTCAATCCGAATCAATAAGAAAAGCTGGGTGTTGTGACAGTTGCTTATTATCACAGCTAGGCTGGAAGTGTAAATAGGAGAATCATGTTTCATGCTAGCCAGAGCATAATAAAAAAAAAACTCTATCAAAAAATAATGAAAGCAGCCAGGTGCCAGAGGCTCATATAATCCTAGCTACTCAAGAGGCTACCCACTGATTTGGAGTTTATTCATTGTTGCTATCCTATGAAAAATGGAATAGGGGCAAAAATGACAGTGACTCCCTTTTGATTTAAGGCTTTATAAGGTGGCACCTCTTTTGTGACCCCCTAAGATAATTATGTTCTGGGTGATGACCAGTTCAAAGAAAATGAGGAAACATGCATAATAGACTTGAATACAACCTAAATCCTGAATCCATACCAACAGCTCCAAAGACCCAAGAAAGACATATACTTATTATTTTAGCCATTGAGATGTTTTACTTAAATTGCTGTGTATCTAACATTGACTAACAAAGAAATCGGTACCTGGAAAGAGAAAGTAGCTGTAATAGACCTCCAATATGCAGCATTAACTTTGAGATCAGCTTACATGCCTTAGGGAAATCACTGAAGAAGAATGGACAAGTAGATATGTAGTTGACAAACCATTTGTTAATACCATTTTCTGTGGTAACTCAAAATAAAGAAAATGTAGACAATAACTTGTGTTGGAGGGGAATCCTTAGAGACAGAAGGTTGATGGAATGAGTTGCCTTCTTTGGATAAGCGATTATAAGAACGCTAAGAACTCTGGAAAAGTCAGATTGCAAACAGAAGAGAGCCCTGTAATTGTGGGATTTGTTGAGTAGACAAAAAAAGTTCCTTTTCTTTCTTCTTCTTTCCCCCCCTCATTTGGCAGCAATGGAGTTTGAATAGGGGACCTCTTGATTTCTAGGCAAGTACTAAGAAATTGCTTTTTTTGTTAGTCATGGGGCTTGAACTCTGGGACTGGGCACTGTCCCTCAGCTCTTCAGCTCAAGGCAAGCACTTTACCACTTGAGCCACAGTGCCACTTCTGGTTTTCTGGTGGTTTTATTGGAGATAAGAGTCTCATGGACTTTCCTTCCTGGGCAGGCTTTGAACCATGATCCTCAGATCTCATCCTCTTGAATAGTTAGGATTACAGGTGTGAGCCACCAGTGCCCGGCAGAAATTGCTTCTTATCAAACAAAAGATGTTTCCAGTCTAAGAAAGAAAGAAAAAACCTATATCCAATGGCTGTCATTAAAACAGAACCTCAAGTCAATGTCAAGTCATGACTACAGTATTCATACCTATGGCAGAATCAAAGTGGCCCGGTTGAAGGTTTTAGTTCTTCACAGGTTGAAGATGGAATCCTTAAGAAGACCACTCAACTCTAAGGACTTCCTTAAATCTACAGAGGACCTACCTTGTCCTAAAAGAATTGTAGGTGTACTCAGATACATGGACTTGACTGGAATCAAATACATGGAAAATATTAAAAATTTCTGAGATAATCATATTGACCAAAGTACTTCCTGGTTCAATTAAAAGAGATTATGTCTGGCTAAAGCTCCCCCCCCCCCCCCCCCCCGCAGTCTCTAGATAGGAATAAGCAAAGATCACTACACAGGCTGTGATGGGAGGTTGGATTTACCAGAGGCCTCTTAGAGATGACGATGGAAGATGATGGAAAAAATTTCCTGGTGTGTGTGTAGCCAAGAACAATGGAGAACCATGTGCTGGATGGGGTTCAATCAAAGAACATCCCCTTACCTGTGATGGGGCAGCATTTTCCCCAGTAAGATTTTGGACCTGTAGTGGATTAGTGATTATTATATCCATCCCATTCCTTATCTTTCCAAATGACACTGTTTTCTGCATCTGATCTCTGCCACTTCCACCTCTGGGAGGTATATGATGATGTATGTATGGGCACTGGGCTAGAGGATGGATCAAGGGACTTGTCTTTTTAGTTATAAGCCTTCACATCAAGAGCTTCTGCATCTATACCTTGTAGAGAATGAGATTCAAAACCTGCAGTTTGACATTAAGATTAGGTCAAGCTTTTGGAAGTCTTAGCATAGGAATGAATATATTTTGCACAGATCAGTACTGTGGGCAAGAGGGGAAGGATGTTAGGGACTGGACTTCTTGTCTCAATTCTTTACTTCCTTTGCTTTGGGACTGTGGAGAACAGTAGAACAACCAAAAGGCAGATCCTGTTGTGCTGATTTTGGGCTTAGCTGTATGATATGCTTTGGCCAATAGGATGAGGTTGGAGGTGATGGCTGTATAAAGGACATGGATTGTCTCTTCTTGATGATCTTCAATGAGTCCATCATGGCCTATGTCACTGATGGACTATGGGGAATAAGAACACATGAAGAAGACCTGAACTCAGCATACACCTAAAGTCAAGGCTAGATAATCTCAGCTAAGTCTGTGTGGTCAGGGCTACCCATAGGCTCATAGAAGATGAGATCTTCGAGTTTGTTTGATAGAGAAAACACTGGACCAATACAGGGGGAAATACAAATTCTCCACAAGCCTTTAAGTCTTGAGAGGTCTCTTGAGACTACACTTTCTGAACTCATAGACGGCTGTCCACAGAGTTATGTGGAAAACACTGTCCAGCAAAGATTTCCAGACAAAAACCAGTAAACTGTTCATGCTGATCCTGCTACTTATTCATTACCAGCTCTGTAATCCTGGGAATTCCACACTGTTTTCTGGTATCCAATTTCCTTCTTTATAAATTGTACCTTGTCTCCCACTTCACAGAATCCACAGGGCTATTCAGAGGAAAGGAAAGAAGATAACAGAAATGAAAAGTTAAATATGATGTGAGGATATGGCCAAAAGGGAGCTACATTACACTGTTGGTTGGAATATGAGCTTGCTCAATCACTCTGGAAAGCAGTGTGGCAGTTTATCAAAAACCTAAACTACTCTATGACCCAGAAATTCTACTCATACTTCTACATCTATTCAAAAGATCACAAATCAGTTATAAAAGCCACCAGTAAAACCATGTTCATTGCATTACTATTCACCATAGCCAGGATATGGAATCAGCCTAGTTATACTTGATAGATAATGGATCAAGAAAATGGGGTATATTCACATAATGGAATTTTACTCATCTATTAGGAGGAATGATATTATACCATTTGTAAAGAAATACAAAGACTTGGAAAAATTATATTAATTGAAGTCAGACCCAGAGAAACAATGGCTACATGGTTTTCTTCAAATGTACAGGCTAGAATTAGCCTGCAAATCTGTAAGCAAACAAATTGAGTGGTATACAAGTGGTTGCAAGTGTGTCAAATATTGTAGATTCAAAGGAAAATTCAAATAGTGTAATTCCTTAGAAAGGCCAAGTAAAAGCCCAACACAATAAGCCCAGGAAATGAGTACCTGTAATATGTGGGATGGACCTAAGGGTAGACAGGTAGACAAATGAAGAAGAGGAGGAGGTAAAATACAGTCAAGAATCAATGTATTTCCTACAAAATTAAGAAAAGAGAAGGGGTGGATTGGGAGGGGGTGGGTGATAACCTTGAAAGGGGTGACACCCATCAGGATGTATTGTATTCATAAACTTGTTTCTTAAATAGCAACTCTTTTATACAACTACTTAAATGTAATTTTTCAAAAAAAATGCTGGGCTATATAACTGGGGTGCTATTGTTATTAGGGGATCTCTGGCCTGATTTTAGGCTTACCCATGTGAATTATTCCAGAGAACAGGTTCACACTGCTCCAGGTAGCTGCTTCCATCCTCAGTATTAAGAGTTTCCTACCTTCTCTCATCCCCTTATAGCTCAGTAGTGAACTGGGCCTCCCACTCCTCTATTTAAATTTTCCCACAACAGAAGTGGCTGCAAGTATTACTAGTTTTAGCTCTACTGACACTTTTTAATGGGATATTCGTTATTGAACCTAAAAAATAACTAATGGTGAAAAGCTGAGGTCTAAGTATAGTTCTCTACTGGGCCAGGAGACCTTCAAAGTCATCCTCAGAGTAGAATCTCTCCATGAATAGGGCTGGTCCTAATGTGTATAAAGAAACTTACACATTTCCAGTGAGAAACTAAACAAGTTCAGGCTGTATAACTAGTCCCTTTGTTCTGATTATAAAAAAATGAATGTCTAAGTCCTTACAGAGTGAAAAAAAGAGCTTATTATGTTATTATCTGTCCTGAAAATTACCCTCACCTGCAGATAGATATGATAAAGGCTTGCAGGATAAAATTAACCTTTGAATTAAAGATCATCAATACCTTTTTATGTACCAGAACAGGGATATCTACAATTTGCCTACATTGAGCAAAGCCATGAGATGAACTTTTACCAGAGAAAGTCTAGAAGATGCTTCCTATAACTGAAGACAATGGTTACCACTCAGATGAACTTTCAAGCTTCTCAAAAGTTATTTCAGGAAAATGTTCTCTTAAAAGAAGGGCAATCTAATATGCTATAATTTGAGATGAATGCCAGGATCAACAAATCTCATAGAGATATGATTAATAAATGTCTTTGATAGTTTAAAATCATTGTTGCCTGACCATGCAAAGATGCCTTTTTAAGTACTCCATGGACATGTTAACTAAAATTTCTCTCTACTTTTGTCTAAATGTGTGTTTACTTTTAAATTACAAGCAACTTTGAATAATTGGCCCTATGAACTCAAGACTTATTGTATTCACTTGACTTTCTTTGCTCATGGCTGGTGTTCTACCATTTGACTCATGCCTCCAACACATAGAATTCCAGGCTTTTTCAGGATTAGGGATGTTCAACTTGTCTATATTTGTGGAGTGGCACTTGAATATATATATATATATATACATGTATATACAAATATACATATATACACAATATATTTACAGTGTATAAGTGGGTCTACTGGTTCTACAATATTCCATTATTTCTCCATAATGTAACTCAAAAGCAAACTGAGAAACTGACAGGAGAAGTCCAGCCACACACAGAAAGGCCTGACATAAACTCAACATTAAATATTCCCCATATTTTAGAAATTCCACTCCAACTTGGGTTATCAGGATATCTTTAAACCAATGTGAGAAAGGACATTCATCCAGTCCCTCTGAATCCTGTTCACAGAGATAATTATATGTTCAATCAGAATAGCTTAGAAAAAAGCAGCCAGAAACCCAGGAACCTTCAGGTGGCCCCCTGGTATGAAAGAGGTGAGGGTCCAAGCTAGGGCACCCCAAATTCTTCCAGAATAAACACAGAACTTAATGGGCATGGTTGGGAAAGATGAAGGAGAATGATAGAAGGGATGACACTGATCAAGATGCATTGTACTCATAAATTGATATGTTGAGTTGAAACCCCTTTGATAATTCATAGTACTTGTAGGGGTCTCTGATACACTGCTTTGTATCTTTCTGTTCCTCACCAAATTTCCATGATGATGATCCTTGCCATTATACAAGCAGTGTGTATCACCTGACTTTCTGGTGGGTGATGAGGCAAACAGCCATGCTTAAGGATAATGTTTGAGAAAGTGAGAAACTCAGTGGAAAGATAGTGCTAATGCAATGCTACTCTACAATGATAAGGGGCTGTGGGTTTTTCTGAAGGATACAAAATAAGAGACATGACTCTTAAGTCGTAGCTGTAGACATCTAATGACCCCAGTCAAGATCCCAATGGTAGTACCAACCCTTGAAATGCTCTCTTCCAATTAGAGGGCTGCTGAGTGAGCAATCTGCACTATTCCTATAGGTCTATTTGGCTTCTCTCAAAGTGCCTGGCTTGCACATTAATACAACAAGAAAATATCATTGGGAAGAGCTATTAATATAGAAAATAACATTAACTTCAAATTGTAGCCCCAGAGATCTGGGCAATGAAATCTTTTACAGGTGTTCATTCATTTTACATTGTATATAACACTACTGAGGGCTTCAAAATACAGAAAAGCAGTGAAGGTTTGCTTTCCTGACTTCATAGAAAACTGGGTTACTCTGCTGAATATCTATCAGTTGCTACCTTTTTCTGTTTTCCTTCCCTTTTCTTCCTTCTAACCAGAGGCCATTAGATTTTGACAGAAGAAAAAAAACCATCTGATGAACTCTGTGAAGACTTCATCTCTTGTCTTCTCTGCCTCCTATTAGCTGCCTAACCTTGGGCAAGTTACCTAACCTCTCTGAAGTTCTTCATCTATAACATGAAGGTAATGACGTTCATCCTGCCTTCTGCTCTGAGCAGAAATATGAAAGTACTTTATGAACTTCAGAGTTAAATACATTTATAACATTCCAAAAAAAGCTAAGGACAGAAGATCACTTTAATCAGAAGTTTGAAAAAGTTTGAAATTATTCCAAACAGACTTTTCCTCTCATGACTAAGTCAATATGCTTTCCAAATCTCGGGTCACAAATTATTCTTATGGGACTGAGAAAGACCTACTTGTAAGAGACAATATTTTATTCCACGGATACTCATTGTTCCATTTAGATATAAAACACACACGAGAAAGATCTCTGTCAGCAGAAAGGCTTGCAGACAAAGTCATAGTTTTTTGCTATTCTGCTGAGAGTCAATGGGTCATTGTGTGGGATTATATTAGCTCTGTGACTGCAAATGACTTTGTCCCTGTATTCCTGAAATGCAAGTTAAAAAATGCATATACCAAGTTCTTGTTTAAGCAAAGGGGTGTGTATTTCATCTAGAAGAGTCCAGAGTTTTCTCTTGATCTAGTCAGTTGACCTATTTGTCTTTAGTAGGTCCTCACAGAATATCTACTCCTTTCCCCTCTTCCCATCAATAGCCATTGATACCTTTCAAGATGCAGGAAGCAGAACCTTTGAACGCTTTTCCTTCCAAGTTTCCTCTATACCTTCATTCTTTAGCAATTCTTTCCCTTCTCACATATACCACCGCTTCAAGAGTACTGAGCACACAGAAGGCACTTTGTGAGTCTACACTGATTAAGTATGGAGGGATATTAGCTTGTATACAAAATATTCTGTGAGCCTGGATCAAGAAGGAGAATTTTGGTATAGGTATATGTCCTCTGTCTATAAACAGAAGTTGTATCTGTTGGTAAAATTATAGTATTTTAATGTGTCTGGATTGCTATGACAAAGTTAATTGCTGCAGCTTGAGAATAGACCATTTATAATCTTATAGCAGAAGAGTTTGTCCAGATAAGCTCGGTAAAGTGCCAAAGTTAGGTGACAGAAAGAGGGGCAGTCTAGAATGAGGATCCCAATTTCGCTACAAGCTGTTTGGGTGTCTGTGGTAAAATCACTTTACCTCCCTCAGATCCTGTTTAATTCCTCATCTAAAACAGTGATTGGAACAGGCTGGTCTACAGGGTACTGCTGAGTGAGCTAGGAGTCTCAGAATTCATTCTGGATTTGAGGATGATGGTAGAGGGACAGATGCAGAGTATCCTCAGGGACTGGTAAACTCTAGCCTTGGCTAGACTGGTAAGTTGTCTGGAACATGGAGTAATGGGTGAAGGAACTGGACATGGGATTGTCACAATCACTATGGAGCTGTCTCTACAACTAAATAACTAATTCACACCACAGGGGTCCATTGTGCCATTTTGAAGTAGAAGAAAAGCAAGAACAAGTCCTTCCACTAATAACCCAAATAACAGTTACCACTGAACACATAGGGTCCTTACATGTGTGAGGCTTTGAGTCTACATGATAGAAATGATAACCCTTATGATTAGTTACATCTTTTTCACCAGAAAATGTCTGAGATAGAAAAATCACTGCAATCCTAGCCTGGCCTGGGACTTCCTCTCATCGAGTTCCTTTAAACTCATACCAGGAAGTCTGTGTCTTCTACTGAGAATCCAGGAAGTGCTTATTTTTTTTTTTTTTTTTTTACCTCTTCTTTGCAAAGGAACTTCTGGTGTTTCTAATTTAGTTTCAGGGTAGAAAGCAAAATCTGTGGAAGATACCACTGCTGGGACAGCAGGTCCACATCTCAATTTCAGATCCTTGCTTTTTATAAAACATGTCCTGCCTGCCAGCCAGCCAAGCATTTCCCTGTAACTTGATCTCACTTCCAGTCAGGGAGGAGTGTGGGGAGCCAGACTACAGGAGCCAGGATGCCATAAAATCAGCTGGCAAAGAAAGTTGGAGGGGCCAGTTTCTTCCGATAAAAATATCTCCGCCTCTGGGGCCAGTGGCTTCCATGGTGTTTCTAAATTGAAAATGTACATTTTCCATGTAAGGAGTCAGGGAAATGGCAGGCCATCTCCCAGCATCCCAACTCCTGTCTGTATTTACTCTGGGAACTGCTGACCCAGTGAAAGCCTTCTGTCTACAGGAGGCTTTGACAAATGAAAAAACTCCCCCAAGCTAACCACCAAGGAGAAAGAAATAACACAGTTACATCCAGAACTCATGAAAAGTTTTCTAACGATTACATCATATTCGGAGAGTTACTGCTTGTCTATAGGGCAAGAGGCTAATCATAAAACTCATGATTATCCTTGTTAATTGTAAATTGAGAACGGAAAGACTAATACACTCTGAGATCCTGCTTCATAGTGGACATTAGACCATCACCACCTCAAGTAGCAATAATAATAGTGGTAATAAGCAAGAAGTGATGCATCATTTAGCAAACAAGCTCAACTTTATGTGCTCTGTTTGCTTACTTATGTCTCATAAATCCTTTGTACAAGCAAAAACTGAGCTTCAGAGAGGCCAGTTATATGCCCAACATTAGCCAGTTCTTAAGAGAAGGAAGTGGGATTTGGACCCTGGCTTGAATAAGTAGAAAAGCTTTAAACAATACTTAGCAGATTGTCTTTCTCTCTCTCTCTCTCTCTCTCTCTCTCTCTCTCTCTCTCTCTCTCTCTTTCTAGCTACCAATTGAGAGAGTTGTTATTACATCCTCATTTTATAGATAAGAAGGCTGGCATTGGGAGAGTTTGGACATTTCTCCAATGTGTGTACCATAGGAGTTTAGGGCATATTCATCACACTTGTACCAACAAGGAAACCTTTCTCATAAACATGTTTTATGAATGCTTTGACTTGAAGGGCTAGGCCTTTCTGTGGTTTTCAATCTGGAATATATTCACAATCTATGCAAATGCTTTTACTTGTGAGTGAATTAACCAAAATGGTGTTCTGTAACAATCCTATTTCTTTTGTTTTTAATTACTTACTCATTTAGAGGCATCTGATTCTAGGATTGTTCCAGAGTTGGGCAGCTAATACAGAGGGACATGTTGTATTTCCTTCCAGTGGTAAGATGAGAGAGATTTCTTTTTATTTCCAAGTTGTATTTTCATCCTTGATCAGAAATGGTTCTATAAGGGGATAAAGGGCAGGGGAAGGAGAGCTGCCCAAGGTTAGAGTGAAGTCTATGACTTGAGAGAAGCAAATAGGCTCCCAGATGGTTTCCCATGGATATCTGATTACCTGTGAACAAGGCCAGCACCACCTCTTCAAGGCAGGAACAAAGTGCTTGTTTCAAGTATATTCAGTAAGTTAGGAGTTTGCTAACTGGTCTCCTTTGTTGTGAGCAAAATATTTGTCATTTATCTGTGTAAATCTATGTCTTTTTATTCTACTGCTGCATTGTTTTTTAGGATTTCATCATGAGCAGGAGTGGGAGGTCAGTGGTCTCTGGCTTGGATTCCCAAAGCTACCATTATTACCACCTTGAGGAAGTGCTTAATTTTCTCTGGCACAGATTTTGAATCTGTAAAGCAGGTGTTTGTTTTTAAGGATGGAATCATAACATCTAGGGCACAGCAAGTGCATGACAGGTAGTAGCTAGGATTACAATGGTCAGTGTCGGATTCTTTGGTAGTTCCCTTTCACTCTCAAGATCCACTCTCCCTCCACATATGCACATCTGAACAATGAGGATGCAAAAAGAAAGCTTAGGATTCATAAGAATCGGCTGCCAAAGTGACATCACCATCTTATAGTGATGGGAAACCACCATCCCAAAAGAGGCTTTTCAACTCAAACAGAATCTTCTTCCAGACTTATTTGACAAAATCTGTATGACTGGGAAGGAGTGGTACCCTATGGCAAAAACAACCAGTGTAAAATAAAAAGGGCTGGAGGTGTGGCCCAATGGCAGACCACTTGTCTACTAAACACATGAGCCTGAGTTCAAACCCCAGTACTGCAAAAAAGCAGTCAAGTAGTGTCAGTTTCACTACTGTTTATCCTAAAACTTGAATGAAGATCGTGACCAAGGACTTCACATTTTTTCTCCATTTTCTTTTGAAATGTTTATATTTTCATAATATATTTTTTTGCATTAAAAAATCAGAAAAGGAATGGTAATAGAAACCAAACCAAACAAACCTCCGTGCAAATGAAACAAAATCTAAGGCAGGACACCCACCTCTTCCTCTGCTCTGCCAGTCGACAGGCAGCTCTGAGGAGGGGACTGAGTTGAGTTCATCTTAGCAATCACAAAACAACCTCAAGTAGTAAACCTCTTTTATATGGCAGTATAAAAAATAGTAAATGTAGTGTATGCTTGGCACAGAGAGGTTGGTTGTATAGGAAGCTGACTGAGTTGAATTTCTAGTCTAACTGATCCAGTGATGTGTGCAAAATAATTTTCAAGGTATAAATAAAATCAGAATTGTGTGTGTGTGTGTGTGTGTGTGTGTGTGTTGATTCTGGTGCTTGAAATGGGGGCCTGGCACTGTCCCTGAGCTTTCCTTGAGTCTTTAGCTCAAAGTTTAAGCTCTACCACTCAAGCCACAGCTCCACTTTGGTAGCCTCACAGACTTTCCTGTGTAGGCCAGCTTCAAACTATGATCCTCAGGTCTCAGCCTCCTGAGTAACTAGGATTACAGGTGTGAGCCATTGGCACCTGGCTCACATTTTTTTTAATGTTTATCCTGGAGTATGATAGGAATCATTTTATCACCCACTAGTTTCTTAAATACAGTCATTACATGCATGTAATGCCTCTCATTCAAAGTTTCCAAGTGCACTGAAGCTCTAAGTGCAGCTGACCATTCATATTGATGGATGATATATCTTTGGGTTTAACCAATCAAGGATTAAAAGTATTTTTTTTTTTAATCATCCACCTTTGTGAATCTGCACAGACTTTTTGCTTACCTCCTGCACAATATGGCATAGTAACTATTGGTACTATTGGCATTTGCGTTGTATTATACACTGTAAGTCAGCTAGAAATAATTTAGGATATACAGGAAGATGTGTATAGGTTAAACATGTTCTGTGCTGTTCTACACAAGGAGCTTGAACATCAGTAATTATTATTATCCCACAGGGCCCTTGGACTAACCTTCCATGGACAGTGAGGGAATGACCACACAGAATAGACTGAGAGGGTTTGTTTTTGTTGTTGCTGTTACCACATATATAAGAGATATTTTAATGGAAAAGTTATAATGGAGAGCAATAGTCTCAATAAGCAGACAGGAAAAAAGAGGAAGTTTCATACTTAAGTAGGTATCTATTTAGTTACTACACATTTTCACTGGAGTATGTCATGTGAGTCTCAAATGTTTTTCACCTCCCTGTATTACAGATATGGAAACTGAGATTTTGTGAGGCTCCACAATGGCCATGTGTTATAGGCTTGGCCCTTGAGTGAGATTATTAGGAGGAGGAACCTTGAAGAGGTGGAATGTAATTGGAGGTACATAGGCCACTGGGGGGTGCTGTTGAAGGGGACTGCATATACCAGGCTCCTTCCTCTTTTTCTGCTCCCTGGCCTGTAAGAGTGCTTTGCTGTGTTATACACTTCCTGCCATGAAGTGTTGCCTTGCCACGTGTCCAAAAGCAAGGGACTGGAACCTCCAAAACTATGACCCGCCAAAGGTTTACAAAAATATACCAATATTTGTCAGGAATTTATCAACAACAACAAAAAAAGCAAAACAAAACTGAGTAACACAATGACTTCAGTGACTGTCTACAAGCCAGCAACAGAAGCCTGAGTAGATCTTTCACTCCCAGCTCTCAGAAAGAACCTATCTTCCTGACAATGGAATTCGCTCTCCCAACCTTTTGAACTGGAGACAACACATTCCTGTTTAAGTTGTTCAGCTGGAGCACTTTATTATGGCAGCCTTAACAACCTCATATACTGTCTTATCTTTTCTGCTATCAGAATAATCGTTTTCCTAGGCTTCATCAGGTCTATTTAATTTGCTTTAGCTTATTAAATTATAAAAGCTTGGCAGGTTATTTTAAGAGCTAGTTAGCCGTGCCTTTGCCAGACAAACCACAGTGCCCATGGAGAGAACTGGGGACAATCATGAATGCAATGATTGCTGAATAATTTTCCTCCAATTGCAAAAGCTGTTGTGAAATTCATGGTTCTAAATCATTTTTATAAAGAAAAATTTGAAAGTCTCTTGTTTTGATCTGCTCCCAATGTGTGGCAGTGTTGGCTGATGTCTTCACACAAAAAAATGTTTCTTAGCACGCTATTTCAAATATTAGTTTTGGATAACAAGGCTCTCAGAAGGGCATACAAAATATAAAACGAAGGTACAGATTTACATTTGGACAACCCTAAAAAGTAACATAAAAAGGAAAGGGTGGGATGATGGCAAGGGTACAGCTAGAGGAAAATCACAAAGATAACAAACTGGAAATGTATTAGCACAATATTTTATGGAAATTTTGCTTTTATGAGGCTCTAGAGAAGTCTTTCGTGACCTGTGAAAATTCCTCTCCTTAAAGTGTTTTATGGAATTCCACAGAATGGCTTCCAAAACAAATTCTAACATTCTCTGGAGGCTTTATAAAGTTTTTCTAATTTATAATCCATAAAAAACAATTTGAACATTCTCAGTGTAGCTTAATTTCATATGTTACTGACTTTGATTTGCAGGGCTATCAAGATATCTCTTCTTAAGTATAATATGTTTTAAATTATCTGCCTTTAGATATGGTTGCTCAAATTCACAGCTGTCAGCTTGTATTTTTACTATTATAAAATAAATATGTAAGAGTTATTACATGAACTAGAAGGTGAACTATTAAGAAATTAACCATATTCATCTGCTACAAGTTTTAAAAAATGAATTATTTTGAATTGATATTGAGAATAAAGGCTCAGTGAATCAGGGTGTGTCAAACTGGGTTAGATTTCTGGAAATATCCATGGGTATTTGTTTTTCTTTGTTTAAATTTCTTAAAGGAAATACTGGTTCCATTTATTTATTTTCCCCTAGCTATCTAGGACATTATTCAATTATGAAGCAAAGTAAAATCAGCAGAAGCAGAAATACTATGTTCAGCTAGTTCCTTTTATACACAAATAATCTTCTATTTGTGGAAGAGTGATCTCCAACTTCACCAAAGGCAAAACACAATCTCCAAAAAGAGAATAGGGAGGAAGGGGAAAAAGGGAAAGAGGAAGGAAAAGGAGGGAGGGAGAAACTTTCTATTTTCTCCAGATCCCAAAGTACAGGATTTTGAAAAGGATTCTGAGTTATGACATGATAAGTACCGGAAAGACACATGGGAGCAGGTGTTCAGAACAGGATACCTGCAAAAAATGGCGCCTTGGCATTGGAGAAAATAGCAGAAGCAGGAAGGTCACTTTGATCTTTCCTCTCCTTTTTTTTTTTTTTTTTGGGTCCGGTCATGGGGCCTGAACTCTGGGCGCTGTCCCTCAGCTCTTCAGCTCAAGGCTAGCGTTCTACCACTTGAGCCACAGCACCACTTCCAGCTTTTTTCTTTTTGCTTATGTGGTGGTGAGGAATCGAACCCAGGGCCTCAGGCCTGCAAGGCAAGCACTCTACCACTGAGCCAACTTCTCAGCCCCCTTTCCTCTCCTCTTAAAGCAGCCATGAAAGAATTCTTCCCCTTTTCCTCTCTGTGGGCCATAATATATCCAATCTAGACCACACATCAGAGGAAAGGAATAACACTCCTTATCCCTAGAGCCACAAAGATGCTAGGAAGAATCAGAACAGGCAGGCCTTGTTAAGTTGCCCTCCCCATTTATTACCATTAGGCTATCACACCCCTGTTTGCCTCATCATACTTCTGAGGATGGCTCCCTGTTCCCCAAATTTAGCATTAAAAACATGTTTGCCTTCTCTTTCTGTCTGTATTTCTGAATGCTCCAGTGTCACATGAAACTTGTTTTCTTCTTGGTAGTCTGTCTCTTGCTAAAAGGTTCTCAGTAATAAACCTAGAAATGGGTGAAAAAAGAATATATCCTTTCCCCACATTGTGCTGATCTGTGCCCCACAACTGTGGCAGCCAGCATGTCTGATGCAGGTCATGGTACAACACACACACATGGGTATATGTAAGTAAGAATCCATTTTTGACTTAGACCATTTTCTTCTTTCTGCAATGGAATCCTTTTTATTCAGAGGTCCAGATATGCTGACACCATCAGTCCTATGCTGCTGGTTGAATGGCTGGCACAGAATCTATGTCTTGGGCCCTAAGAGGATGAGGATCCCTAACAGATCACTAAGAGTCCTTTTTTAGGAATTGTCCTTGGTGTGTGTGTGTGTGTGTGTGTGTGTGTGTGTGTGTGTGTGTGTGTGTGTGTGTGTGTGTGTGTGTGTGTGTGTGTGTGTGTGTGTTGCTACAGGGGCTTGAACTCAGGGCCTTGCACTTTCACTCAGCTTGTTTGCTCCCAGATGGTACTCCACCATTTGGGACATGCTGCCAGCCTGGAATTTTGCTGGTTAATCAGAGATGGAGTCTCTCAGATTTTTCTGCCTGGGCCGGCTTCAAACCACTGTCCACAGTCCAGTCTCTTGAGTAGCTAGGAATATAGGCATGAGCTATCAGAACCTGGCTTCATCTGGGCTTTTTCTAATAGTTATCCAAAATGTTTGGGACCAGAAATGTTAAAAAAAATTATGATATTTGCGTACACATAATGAGATATCGTGGAGATGGGACCCAAGCATAGATGTGAACTTAGTGTTTCATACATGCCTTGTTCACATAGCCTTGGGTAATTTTATACATAATATCAGTGTACCTGTGTTTTACATGTCACCTGTCACATGAGGTCAGATGTGGAGCCACGTTGGTGCTCAAAAATTTGACACTCTTGGAACATTTCAGACTTTGGATTTTCTGATTAGAGATGTTCAACCTGAAGCACTTCAAGAATTTTGCAAGGAAGAGCTCAGAAAGTATCTGTTTGTTCCCCAAAGCAAAGCAGGGAGGAAAGATGGTCAGAAATACAAACAGCCTTGAAAAGCATATCATCCTTCCTCTGTACCATGGCCAATAATTTCTCCCATGTTGCTAGGCTGGTTTGGTTAAATTTGAACGCTTTCTATCACAACTGGAACAATCAAGGAATTTCCCCCCCCCCCCCCCCCGAAAAAATGTTAGAAAAGGTAGTTTCAAATAAATGGATTATTCACAGGGGGTAAAAGTCACAGCTATTTTTCACAGACTCCTATTTGCATTTGACCCTTCTGACACCTTGACTTTGGCCTTCTAGTCATGGTTGAAGGAGTTTTAACAAGCTACGACCGCATCTTTTCCTCTTCCTGTTCCCACGGTCCATCTACATGAACAAAGTCATTTGTTTCAACCAATTGGCTAAGGTGAAAAATGAATGTAGGGGTGAGGCAAAGTATTAAGATCTAGGATAGAATGGCTGAAAGCAGTAGTTTTTAAAAAATTAATTTACTTTGTTATTATAGAGGTGATATGCAGAAGGTGATATACAGGCAATTACATGAGTTAGATTATAAGTACATTTCCTTTTGTGCCCTCATTTTCTCCTGATCCCTCCCTCCTGTCTCCACCCAGATATGGACACAAGAGGTTTTTCTTTGTGGTTGTTGTTTTTAATGTACTATGTGATTTTTTTTTTGTTTCTTTTGTATGTTCTTCCTCCTATGGTATATCCCCTGTTGTCACTGTATGTGATTTTGGTGCCCTGCATCTTGTATATACATTCATCTAATTTGGGGAGGGGAAGGGAAATAACAAAATGCTGAAACAAGGACACAGGATGACCCATTGTACCAATGATACTCACAAGACACTATGTTGGAAATGAACTTTAGAACTTTGGAGGGATGTGAGGGGGGAAAGGGATACAATATAAAATAAAATAAAAAGCTCAAAAAAAGAGAATTGAGAATCCATGGATTTTAGTATCCATGGATATTCTGGAGCAACTTCTCATAGATAACAAGAGACAATTGTCTTTAGTCCATTTTGTTATGGACCCAAGGCTAGGTCCCATCATACCCCAAGGCTGGGTATTTCATAAAGAGGTGAAGTTTTGGGTGCTGAACATCCAAGATGAGGTAACTCCATCTGTTTTTCCCTGGTCAGAACTAGTGTGAAAACCCCAGCAGGTGGTAGCACTTTGCCACAAGGTACATCTGCATGTAGTAAAGTTCACAAGGAGAGAGAGGACACATGAGACCACAAGGGGCCAGATTTTCTCTGTCTTAAAGAAACCAACTCACTCCGAGAGACTGGCATTAATCCCATTGCAAGTGCAATCGTGTTTCATGTCTTACCCACCTCTCACTAATCCCTTTCTTAAAAGTCTAGCCTAGGCCCACCAAACCACAGTGGAATCACACTTTCAACACATGAATCTCCATGGGGTCATGCCCCAGCCACATCCATACCACAGGGATGACTATAATAAGTTATTTCATTTATTCATTCAAAAAACACTTAGCACCTCTTATGCATGAAGAGCTGGGTTAGACCTTGATTATGCAGCAACTAATCACCTCTTCATGCTTTAGACTTAGGTGAGGAAAGTAGCATCCAAAAGAAGTATAGTCTAGATAATGAGGAAAGGAGGGAAGAACAGGTGGGGAAAGCTTTTCTGCTTTGGAGAAAATAATATTTAAACCAAGGACTTGAAGAATGAATGGGTGTCAGACAGTGTGGAGCACCGTACAGATGAAGATAATAGAGTACGAAGGCTAAGGACAGGAGGGGCAGGTGGGTGATCTCAGGTGACTGGGCAGTGTACATCTGGGAAGAGCATGCAGGGATGGGTTGGGGCAAAGGGCTAAAGCCCAGGGCTCTCTAAAATAGGAGCTGAATCCGTTATTGTAACTAGCATGACTGAGAATCAGGGAGGAGTTCTCAATGGGACTGTCTGTCTGGGGAGTGTGAATTATATTTAAGGAACAGACTGTGCAGTAAAGAAGATGGAGAAGACTGAGAAGACTCAGGAGTGGAGCAGAATGGAGACCCTTGGCTGCAGGTGGGAAGTGGGGAAGTGAGGGTCTTTGTTCTAGTATCAATAGGATTTGGTAACTGTTATAGTGGGGTTAGAAAGCTGCTACAGACATCTTTTCTAATGCATGGAGATCATTAACATACTGGAATATACTAGGTTTTCAATTATGTGTGTGGACTCTCTAGTGTAATATTCCTCTTTGTGGCTTAAGACGTAAGTATTCATATGACCTACAATAAAGCTAAAGTGAGTGTATGTGTACGTGTGTGTGTGTGTGTGTGTGTGTGTGCAGGGAGAGTGTTTTATACATATTTTATCTGTTACATTTAAGGGTAAAACCTGACAAGGACTTAAGAAATCAAAGCTGTCATGAAAAGCCATTTTCTCACCTATAATTCTGACTTTTCCAGTGTTTTCTTCAAGCTTAGGAAGGAAGATGAACTGGGAGCCATTAGAGGCAGTTGCTAAGTTGTTTCTTCCTGTGGATTCGCTCACTAAAAGCTCTCTGAGTTATCTGTCTTTTTCCTGGAGGTTTGAAATATTCCCATGGTCACTCATGGTGACTTTTCACTGGGGTCCCTGGGGCTCAACATCCTTAGGTCAAGGGAGTGAGTGATTTCCTCACTCAGTTTCCTTGAGACTCACCAGATTCTGTATCTAGTGTAAAAACTTTGGGCCTCTTGAATGTTCTTGCTACAACTCTCTCTGCCACTTAATTGCTCCTGTGAAAATGGAACTTCCCTTCATCTTTGAGATTCCTGTGATAAAAGGAAATAAGATAAATGAATAATTCTCATCAGGCACGTGGTATAGCATTAAGAGGATTATAGTTAAGCTCTCCATTAGCAATGAACCAAATCTATGAAAAAAATCTCAGAGCAACCTTATGCTCACACTAACTCATCATTTAATGGATGGCCATCTTTGGACCCCTTCATCACCCAGTATCTTTTCACCCTGGGACTCTGATAGGCAGATAACCTACCCACTAAAGAAGAGTGCAGGTCAGGAGGAGGTACCAACCATTTTTTTATTTCATTCAGATTAGAGAAATTGCAATTGTCTGCTCCACAAAAGAACAGAACCCAGGATGTTAGCAAAGATGGGAGAGGAAGGTTTTAATGAATAAAGGAGTAAAGGATCATTCATGCTGGGCCATTGCTCAGCATCCACAGGTTAGATCATTCTTAAGGAGGAAGATACTCTTTGGAATTGCCATCTCAGTTTTGTTTGGGAGTGGGGTTTGAACTCAGGGTCTCATGCCTGAGCCACTTCTCCTATACTATATGTACTCTCTTTTGTTCCGCAAAGAACTTGGACTCTGGAGCCTGCAGCCTGGTTTGAAATTATACTGTTCTGATTACTCCAGCTGAGTGACTTCTGTTTTCTGCAAAGCAGGGACAATGGTATTCCCTCCCAGTCAAAAGCACCTGACTTTTGGCCTGTGCTGATAACTCACATCTAGCTACTCAGGAAGCTGAGGATCACAGTTCGAAGCCAGCCCAGGCAGGAAAGTCTAAGACTCTTATCTCCAATTAACAACTGAAACACCCAAAGAGGAGCTGTGGCCCAAGTGGCAAAGTACTAGCTTTGAGCAAAAAACTAAGGACAGTGCCCAGAGCTAGAATTCAAGCCCAAGTACCAGTACATACACAAAAAGCACAAGCTCCTATCGGAAAAATAACTAACAAGCAAAATGGGCCGAAGGCATGGCTCAAGTAGTACATAACTTGCTTGGCAATTATAAGCCTCATTACAATAGTTGTAATAATAATATAATTATAAGAGAAACGTCACAAGAAGCTGTAAGCCCTATTTAAAAAAAAATCTCTTGCCAGTGGTGCTGTGGCTCAAGCAGTAGAGTGCTCACCTTGAGCTGAAGAGCTCAAGCCCAAGCCCAGAGATCAAGCCCCATGACCGACAAAAAAAGAAAAAAAAAATTTTTAAAAGCTGGGCACTGGTGGCTCATGCCTATAATCCTAGCTACTCAGGAGGCTGAGATCTGAGGATCATGGTTCAAAGCCAGCCCGGGCAAGAAAGTCTGTGAGACTCTTATCTCCAATAAACCACTAGAAAACCGGAAGTGGCACTGTGGCTCAAGTGGTATAGCACTCACCTTGAGCTGAAGAACACAGGGAAAGCGCCCAAGCCCAGAGTTCAAGCCCCATGACTGACAAAAAAAAAAAATCTCTTGCCAGTAATCCCTGTTTAAGTTGCTATTGTCCCTACTACTATTATTTTCCTTTTTACAGATAGACCAAGTTGATTCAGTAACCCCATCTAGATATCATATTAGCAAAGCCAGGATTCAAACGCAGATTTCTCTTGCACCCTTTCTCAGACCCTAAGTAAGAGCATAGTTCAACCCAAATGCTGACTTTTACTACCTTCGAAACCTTGGCCAGTTACTTGACCTGTCTGAGATTTTTACCATCGTCTACTGCAGAATAGGATGAATCTCCCAGATTTGTTCTCAGGACTAAATGAAGTGACAGTCAAGCTTTGGGCACAGAGTAGGTGATCAGTATCAACTGGTGTCCTCTCACTTCACTGAGGGCCTTCAATCAGAGGGAAAGACACAAAAGAATTGTCCTTCCTATGGTAGCAGGTGCTGTAGCCTCTGGTACATGACTTATTATAGGAAGGAATCTCCAAATTTTGTAAATACAAACACAACAAGTGCCTGAAAGAAAAAGCCACCTATGATCTTGTTCAATGGATGCATAAAATGACAATTCTTCAAGAGGTGGTTCTGTTCATTAGTCCCAACTACTCAGGAGGCACAGGTAGGAGGATCACAGTCTGAAGCCAGCCTGGCTAAAATTAGCATCTCAGGGCCTAGACACTGTCCCTGAGCTTATTTTGCTCAAGGCTAGCATTCTATCACCTGAGTCACTTCCAGCTCTACTTCCAGCTTTATCATGGTTAACCAGAGTTAAAAGTCTCCTGCATTTTCCTGCCTGATTGGCTTTGGACTGTGTTCTTCAGATCTTAGTCTCCTGAGTAGCTAAGATTACAGTCACAAACCACCAGTGCGTGACTATTAGATTTTATCTTAAAAATAAACTAAACAAACAACAATAAAAACAAAAAGATTGGGGCATGGATCAAGTGATAGAACACTTACATAGCAAGTATAAGGCTAAATTCAATCCCCTTTAAAACAAACATCCCCCATCCTCAGCTTCAATAGTTGTTGAATAAAACCTCAAAGCCTGCTGGAAATGAAACTGTGGGATCTCCAAGTAATTAAGAGTTCAGCTACCAGGTGCCTTCATCAATTTCTAGTAAAATGGACAATTAAATAAATAAGAAAATAACACTAAGCATTTATCATGCACTGGCATCACAGGTCTTACCATTTGATCTACACAATAGCTACATGAGGTAGGAATGATTCCTGTTTTATACAGGAAGAAATGCAACTTGTCTAAATATACTTGGTTTAGTGATAGGTTAAACTGATTCCTCTCCTTCCTGGTAATGTGAGAAAACTATACCTTAAGACTCTAAAATTTAGGTAAAGCTAATGAGACATGCATGGGAAATAAGAGGTGAAACACTCAGACTGAGACAGTTAAGAGTTCATGTGTTGATTTTGCACAACCTTTTCCCATGCTAGGATCAGTGGAAGCCATGTCACAATGCCTCAGGCTGGATGGAGGCTGGATTTTTGGAGACATTGGAAGGAAGAGAACTTGTATCAGATTTTACATAAAAGAGAAACACACAGTTATGTTAGACTACTGGTCTTTCAAGATAAATTGGTACCTGTAGCATCAACTACATATAAATGTTAGAATGTCAGGCTGACTCCAGAGGTCAAATTCTTGATCATTATGTTGTACCTTCTGGACCATTTACCTCGTATTTCATATTCTGGTCCTAAAAACACTTAAGGTATCACTGTGTAAGATTAGAGGGTGGCTCAACTGTTGTCTCAGGAAGTAGGTAGACATGACATTGGTAGAATGAGTCATGAGAATGTCTATATTCAGTGTGGTTGCCTTTCTTCATTTTTATTAAGGAAGTCATTCCAAGTGGTATGGAGGTGGTACTGGCACTCAGCAACATGTTTCTACGTCATCCGAGCCAAGTCCTCTTGCTTGAAATGATGGCTTGTCATAGCTGAGATGAAAGTGCCCATGTTTAGCTCAATCTATGTGCAACAGTTTACAAATGATTCTTGCATGTTATTGCACTTGCTTCTTATGAGAACACTGTGGAATACACAGGCCCATGGCTGTTATTCCCATTTCACATATTAGGAAATTGAGGCTAAAGGTGGCTACGGAAGTTCTAGTGTAAAGCCAAAGTTTAAACCTCAGATTTGCCTAGTCTTGATGTCTTGTTCCCAGATGCAAAAACAAACAAAACAAAACAACAACATCAAAAATGGCCCTCTATCATCGGAACCATACCCAATACCCAGATAGAATACTAGAAAAGCTGCATTTGGATGCAGAGGGAACTGAGGGAGATTCCAGATATGGTCAGACTGTGGGTCAGTTATTTGACTTCTTAGCCTCAGTTTTCTCAAACTCAAAACATGGACATGGCAAAGTCTCTTTAGAGTTTCCTTAATGAGTTTGTGCTATGCCTCTTATTATCCATATCTTTTCTTATTGCTTCCCTTTGATGGGAATGTCCTCCCTAGTTGTCTGGTGACCCCTATATAGCCTTGGTCTCAGCTTGGATATGCCTAGATAGTCCAGAAAAGCTACTCTCCCAACCCCCCTCTCCTTTGCCCTCCCCCCCCCCCCGCCCCCGCTGAACTGGGTGTTTCTTGAATTCCTGTCTTCATAGTAGCAGTGGCTTTCACAACAAACAGAAACCTCCCGTTCATTTATTCATCATCTGTTATCCTTGATAGACTGAAAGTTTGTTAAGAGCAAGGGTGATGTCTGTCACTATGGGCCCAGCAGTGAGAAAGACACTAAGGCTCCACCAGTGCCCATCTACGAGAAGACTTACTCCTCCACTCACTTATTCATGTAGCAAATATTAATATTAATATGCTAGGCCTTGGTCTAAGACTTGGAACTCCAAGAGTAAGAAAAACAAAATAACCTGAGCCTTCATGGAGCTCAGTGAAACAGACAGCAAACAAATAGATCAAATGTATAGTTAGTCAGATAGAGATAAAATATCTACAGTGTCATCTACCTCATCTCCATCTAAATTCTCATCCTTGGACCAAAGCTTAGCTCTGACCCAGTTTCTAATCCCCTTTTCCCATACATCTCCAACGTGATATTCCTCTATATTACCATTCCCAATGAATAAACAAGTAATTTTGTGTTTTATCTAAGTGACTCCCAGTGAAGTCCTAGTATGGGATAACTTAGGTGTTTAACAAATGTTTCTCCCTCCTCACCACTTCCTATGACTGAATTTGATCACTTATCTTTATTTTATTGAGTCTGATCATTTCTGTCTTTATAACTTGAGTAGATCAGAAATGTAATGTAAACTTAACACTCAGAAAAATACAAAGAAATACAAAGATATCCTAATAGTTTTATGGGAAGACATGTCCCAAATCTTGCAGGCAAAGTCAAGATAATTGCCTCTGTCAGAACCACAAGGAAACCACAATTAACAAGGTGGTTCACCACAACAAAATAAGTTCTTCTGGGTTATGCAGTTACGGGGATTTTGGGTCCATATTTTGCTCTACCACTTTTTGGTTCTGAAAGATGGTAATCTTCAGATGTCTGTCATTCAATTTATCAGTCTGTGATTGAATTAAAAAATCACCTACTCAGTGTTCTTGTAAAGATCCAATGACATATAAAGGACTAAGTAGAATGTCTAAGTAGATACAGAAAGTACCCATTAATGGCTGACTGCTATTATTCCAATATGTGACTATAATATCATACCACCTTATTCATTTCATAGTTCAATAGAAGATGGTCTAGCAAACAAACTAGAGAATTTAATTATATCAAATTCTTATCTCCATGTTTCTGGGTTACTTTAGATGTACAAAATGTAATGCTTTTCAAATTTTTAAAATAAAAATTTCATTCTGGGGAACTGCATTATCATGATCATAAATGACTCCTCATACAGTCGCTTTAAAATCTGTACACAGTCTTTTTCTCAATATCATAAAGATGAAAATCTAAAAGAAGTTAAGAAAATAAAGGAATGGTACATTTTTTGGAAAATGCAATTTATGGCTGCAATTTCTCTTGGGTATGCGGATTTAATGCATTTGTAATGTCATTCCGCACAAAGATAAGTCGTCATTGCCAGAAAAACAAATTCTCACTAGGCACATGTCACACAGTCTTGTGTATATCTACAAATTAAATAACATAAATAACTCTTGAGCAAAGTTACAGAACAACTGGAAGTGTAAATAGCTGTGAAGCCACTAAAAAAAAATCAAATGTTACAAAAGTCTCCTCAGGCTTCCCGGAAACAGCTGCCCTCCTTCCCCCATTACCCCTAAGACACCTGCTTTTAGCAGAACTCTGTGGGTGCTCTCAGACAGGTTTTCACAGCTTGGGAACTGGACGATTATCTCAATTTTCCAAAGACTTATGTAAGAAGAATAATAGGAGTCAACTCAAGTACTACCAAAGGTAAGAGGTACCTTCCAGTTCTCTCTCTCTCATTTTTCTTTGCAGAGTACTTACATCTTCCTGACTTCCATTACTTATTTATGCAACTTTCACGTCTGCATTGCCAGTCTGTGAACTTTTAAAGGGCTCACAGAACACCTTATACATATTAACATTCGGTGCACATTTGAATACATTTTATAAATTCATGAGGCAGAGAAGCATTAGAGTCCTATAGAGGGTTAGCTACTAAGACAGAATTAACCTAGTCCCAACTTCTTTTTAGGCTGCATTTTATTTACTCCTTCATTCACTTATTGATTTCCTTTTTTATTCATTTATTTATCCAATGCACTGTATGCCTACTCTATGCCAAATACTATTCTAGACACAAAGACCAAGTCAGTTACAGTGGCTCAAGCTTGAAATGCTAGCTACATGGGAAGTGGAGATCCTGGTTTGCAGCTAATGTGGACAAAAAGAAGTTTGTGAGACTCCATCTCAACAAATGGCTGGGCACAGTGGTTCTCAACTATTATTCTAGCTACTGGGAAGGCCCATGGCTGGATGCAGTGATGTGTGCCTGTTATCGCGGGAACACAGGGAAGCGTAAGTAAGAGCACTATAATCCAGGCTGACCTAGGCATGACCCTACCTTGATTCTACCAGATGCAAAAATAGGCTGGAGGTATAGATCAAATGGTAATCTTCCTGGCAAGTACAAGGCCCTCAGTTCAATCAATCCTCAGTACGGAAAACAACAACAAAAACTACAAAGCCGGGCATGCTGGTATACACCCGTAATCGTAAGCAAGGGAATAATGAATTCAAGGCTAACTGGGCTACAAAGCCAGGCCCTGTCTCAAAAACAACAAAAAGAAAACAACAAAAATTCCTTTTCCTCATAAAGTTTACTTGTCAAAGAAAAGTGACAATAAAAAATACATAATAGACGAACCCTTTCTGATATACAGAACTGAATTTTCAAAGTAAGTACTAACTAGACAGAATGTTTCATCATCTTTTCAAACCTCAGAGAAAACTACACAAAATCCACAATCACCCCAAGCCATTTATAGGAGTAGTCCTCATCTTCACTGTTCGTGTGAGCAGTGCTAGGTATAACCTTCAATCCAACTTCGCTTTGAACTTGTTATACAAGTGCTCAAAACATTTTTTTGTATTATTTTACTTAACATTTTCCAAAAAGTGGCTCTCATGGTAGATCAATCACATATCTGCCTAGTAAACACAAGGTCCTGAATTCAAATACAACCTTGACCCCCAATTCTCTGTGCAGACTTTAACACAACAATCGTAGGAAATGGATACTCTTCCTACTCTTGAGCTGGAAAGAGTGAAGCACAGGGAGGTTAAGGATCTTGCTCAGGGACACAGAGCTGATAAGAGTGGAATCTGAAACAAATTAATGCCTTTACCTACTAAACATTTCATGTTTCTACTGGGTGTCCACTGCCGCCAGCAACAAGCAGCCAGTCCAGTGAGCCAGCCTCAGGATAGTAAATGAATTGAAAATATGTACTATAATTGTACATACAAGAAATCCATATGAATGCAGATACCCTAACTCACAGAGAAGTCTCTCTGCACCCACATGGCAGTGAGTGAAAGGTCATTGAGCAAATGACCAACACTGTTGGAATTGAGTCCATGAGTTAAGGGAGAGACTTTGCTTAGCCAGAGAGCTGGGAGATGATGGGGGCTCAGTAAGTACTATTATTCCCCTTACCTTGATGCGTTTCCCAGTCTTTCCCTTTTTACTTATCACTGTTTATGATGTCATACCAATGCCATCACATGCACACTAATAATGATGTCATGTGTACACTAATTCTGTTCATTGTCTGGGTCCTTGCTCAAAATCTTGGTCCATCTCATTTTCCACTGAATCTCAATGCTGGGAATAGGGCCTGTCATCCAGTAAGGCACTCTGAAACCATAGAACCAGTGAGATGAATTAGTGGGAAACATCATTTTTAATCTTTTCATGGAATGAAATTTATAGAATTGGCTACAAGAAGAGCTTAGAGTGTTTATCTGTGGCTGGCACATAATGTAATTATTCCAATTACAAGTCATAGAAATGGAGAATTAGCTAATGAGATCAATGTTCATTGATGAGAAGTCATAATCTTGACTCTTATGAAGCCATTTAACTACATAACTATCTCTTTTTAGAGTTCTACATATGTTTTATTAGAGAAGAATATATCCATTTTCACATTATACTCATTTGGTCCTTATATTTAAATTCTACTAAGAATGGAGTGGAACACCCAATGTTCCTCCTTCTCTCTTCTTCTCAAGCCAGAAAATTGTAAAAATGTGTCATCAGAAAGATGAGTTCTTATGCGCTCGTAAAAAGCGGGGTGAGCTGGGCACTATTGGCTCATGCCTGTAATTCTCACTACTTCAGGAGCCTGAGATCGGATGATCAACATTAAAGCCATCCCAGGAAGGAAAATCTGTGAGACTCTTATGTCCAAGTTACCACCCCAAAGCCAGAAGTGGAACTGTGGCTCAAGTGGTAGGGTACCAGCCTTGAGTGAAAAAGCTAAGGGAGGGACAGCTCTCAGGCACTGAATTCAAGCTTTAGTACTAGCATACATGCATGAACGTACATGCACGCACACACACACACACACACACACACACACACACACACACACACACACACACACAGTAGATATGAGCTGCTAGGTGATAGTAAAATTGCCCTGCAGGTAAGTATTAGAAGGCTTAAATGAAAAAGATAAAAACAGTGAAGTCTAAGTTTCTATATTGTAATATGTCTGTTTACAGACATATTACATATCAGTTTTGTTTTCTTAAAAATTTCTTGTTATGAGATCTTTACTAGCCATACAACGGACAAGGGTCTCATATCTAAAATATACTTGGAACTCAAAAAATTAAACCCCCCAACAACAAATCCTCAAAGAAACAACTGCCCAATAAGTAAGTGGGCGAAAGACTTAAAGAGAAGCTTCTCTGAAGAAGAAAGAAGGATGGCCAATAGACACATGAAGAAATGTTCAACATCCCTAGCCATAAAAGAAATGCAAATCAAAACAACATTGAGATATCACCTCACTCCAGTTAGAACAGCAAAAATCAAGAACTCTAACAACAACAGATGCTGGAGGGGATGTGGACAGAAAGGAACCTTACTTCATTGTTGGTGGGAATGTAAACTTGTTCAACCACTTTGGAAAGCAGTATGGAGGTTCCTCAAAAGACTCCACATAGAGCTCCCCAATGACCCAGCAATCCCACTTTTGGGCATTTACCCTAATGTTTACAAAAAAGACCACACTAAAGCTACCAGCACAACTATGTTTATTGCAGTATTATTTACCATAGCTAAGATATGGAACCAACCCAGATGCCCCTCAGTAGATGAATGGATCAAGAAAATGTGGTATATATACACAATGGAATTCTATGCCTCCATCAGAAAGAATGACATTTCCCCATTTGTTAGGAAATGGAAAGGCTTGGAAAAAATTATATTAAGTGAAGTAAGCCAGGCCCAAAGAAACATAGGTCCCATGGTTTCCCTTATTTGCAATATCTAGTATAGGTATGAGTCAAGTGGAAAAAGTCAGATAATGTGATGTTAGGAAAACGAACCCTCAAATATGTATTTTAATGTTTTTGTTTCTTTCATGCATGTGTTTCTAACGCATTTATAAGATTATTTCTTTGTTGCTTTGTATGTCCCTCCCCCACAGTGTAACCCCCGCTTTCACTATATTTGATGTCAGTATAACATGTGGAGGAGACGGGGACAAACAAGTCGTTTAAGGATTCAGGTGGACCTGTTGCAACAATGAGAAGTACAAAATGTCATGTCAAAACCAGCTTTACAATGCCGGAGTGGGGGGGGGGAGGGGGGGTATGATTGGGTGGGGGGGAGGGGGGAGGCTGGGAAGGGAGGTGACGGGTAAACAAAGGAGGAGGCTGCAATGCTTGGTAAGAAATGTATGCATTATCCTGCCCATGTAATTGTAACCCCTCTGTACAGTATGTTCTCAAATAAAATAAAATTAAATTAAAAAAAAAAGATACTAAAAAAAAAATTTCTTGTTATGGGCAATTAAACTTCAACTCAATATAGGTTCTGACTATGTGCAAAATATGAGTTTTAAGTAAGAACATATATAATTAAAGAAACACATATACTGAGCCCCTGATATAAATCAGAGAGCCCAAATGAGATTTTAGTCAGGTTGATTTACCCTAGAATTATTTTTTCTAACATGCTAAACAGTTTATTAATTTATGCAAAACAGATTAGAGGTTCACAGCTTATGTACATTTTCTTTTTTAAAAAATTTATTTTATTTTTTAATTTCAAGGTGATGTACAGAGGGGATACAGTTATATATGTAAGAATAGATACATTTCTTGTCAGACATTGTTACCTCTTTCCTCATTTTTCTCCCAACTCCCCAACTCCCCTCCTCCCCCCACAAGTTGTAAAGTTCATTTCCAACATATTGTCTTGTGAGTATTGTTATTGTATTGGTTCACCCTTTGTCCTTTTTATTATTCTCCTTCTCTTCCCCAAATCAGATAAATGTATATACAAGACACAGGGTACCAAAATCAAATATGTTGACAAGAGAAGATAAATAAAAGGGGGGAAAAAAAAACAAAAAAAAAAAGGAATAACGTCATACAGTACATTAAAAACAACAACAATGGGTCTGGGAAGTTGGCTCAGTGGTAAGTGCTTGCCTGGCATGCATGAGGCCCTGGGTTTGATTCCTCAGCACCACATAAGCAGAAAAAAAAAAGCCAGAAGTGGCACTGTGGCTCAAGTGGTAGGGTGCTAGGCTTGAGCTGAAGAGCTGAGGGACAGCACCCAGGCCCAGAGTTCAGCCTCCACAACTGACAAAAAACAAACAAGCAAACAAACAGACAAACAAAAACAACAAAGAAAAACCTCTTGTTTCCATATCCTTGAGTTCATTTTTATTAGTATCATTTTCTATGGTCATATGTACATAGCAATTAAGCTATTGTGATCCTAGGACTATCCTAGGCATATACTAATAATTACAAATGAGGAAAATATGAAGCCTATGTTTCTTTGGGTCTGGCTTACTTCATTTAATGTGTTTTTTTTCCAAGTCTTTCCTCAAAAAACATAGAGCTCCCTTATGACCCAGCAATCCCACTCTTGGGCACTTACCCAAATGACCACAAATAAGGTCATACTATAGCTACCTGCACAACCATGTTCACCGAAGAATTATTTACTATAGCTAAGTTATGAAACCAACCCAGATGACCCTCAGTAGATGAATGGATCAAGAAAATATAATATATATAATGAATTCTATGCTTCCACTAGAAAGGATGACAACATCCCATTCATAAAGAAATGGAAAGACTGTGCATTTTCTTTTGGCAGAAGAAAAAGAAGAAAAGCTTCCCAAATGGTCAACTAGATATATCCAAGAAGAATTCTGTTCATGGGGTTGGGAGAGATGGAGAAGAAATTATGAAAGCAGCAAAATTGATTAAGATGCTTTATATTCATCGGATATTCAAAGACACATTGAATTGAAATCCCCTTATACAACTACTGAAGAAAAAAAAAAGAATTCTGTTCAGTTTATTCCTATTACCTACACAGAGCTTTGGACTGGACTAAGAGCAACAGTCAAATATCCTCAGGGTATGAAATCCAGTCTTTAAAGTCAGCTATTCCAGGAAATAGTTACAAGGATTTGCAAAGCCCTATGCAGCTGTAAATAGCCTTCATGTGTCAGAACCGATTTTCTGCTTCTTTCTTCTGAATAAGCTTGTTGTACTGGATGTCTACTGGCCCCTTCCAAAGCAGTAACTATTAATACTACAACGAGCTCAATACAGGACAGAGGTTTCCAAATTCTACAAATGTACCACTTATTTTATCTCCTGAAAGATTTTTAAAGTCTCTCTCTCCTGCATAATAAAAGTATTTCCATAACTTCTTGAAAGTTTCTTGAGGACTTTTTTTTTGTGGGGGGAAGTAAAGGGGGTAAAATTTACATTCTACAGACTCTAAATGTAAATTGCATTGGGATCTGATGAGCATATACACAGCTGTGACCACCTCTCCATGGAAATATAGAACACAGTCACCATACACCCAAGTCCCTTCTGTCCCCCACAGCCAGATCCTCCCTCCCTCCAGCCTTCCATGGGCTGTCACTGCTCTGGTCTCCATCACTAAAACTGACTTTGTCTTTTTAAATTTAATTTTAATGAAATAACATCATCTCTGGCATGTTTGGTTTCTTTGCTTACTGACTTCAGGTATCAATAAATCATTCCTTTTATTTCTGAGTCATGCTCCATTGCATGAATGTGTTACAATTTGCCCATCCATCCTCCTGTTAATGAAGATTGTTTTATATCCATTTGGGGATTTTTATGAATAAATCTAGAATGTTCTTTCTTGTAGTAGGAAGAGGGATTTCTATGGAGATGGATGTATATATCCACATGTGTGCATGTGCATAGAAAAACCTGGCTACATGCGTAGGAGATTTCTTACATCAGAGTAGATGCATGTTTAACTTTATAACCAACTATTGAATGGTTTTCTAATGGGTATTTCAATCGGCAGTAATATCTCCACATACTCACTGATAGTTGGTGTCATTAATCTTTGTTGGTCTATTTATTAATCTTTGTTGGTCTACTTATTCTAGCTGACATATCATGACAATTCATCATGAGATTATGTAGCATTATCCTGATGATGACAACATTCATACACTGTATGGCTCATTTGAATACGTTGGTGAATTGTATGCTAAAGTCTTCTCCCAACATTTATTTATTTACTTACTTAATTAGTTACTGGCAGTAGTGGCATTAAAACTCAGGACCTCATGCTTTGCTAAGCCGGTGTTCTACAACTTGAGCCACACTCCCAGCCCTGACTTTTAAATTGGATGTTTTGTAACCCTTCCATTATTGCCTTGTAGAGTTTTGTACTATATGTCCTGATCTAGTAATTCATTGCTATCTTTTGGCAAAGAAATTTGATTCTGATAAAGTCCAATTTATAAGTTTTTCTTTGATTCCGATAAAGTCCAATTTAACAGATTTTTTCTTTACATTTAGACCGTTTGATATCCTTTCTAAAGAAATCTTTGCCTAATCAAAATAGCGAGGAGATTGACCTACATTTGCTTCTAGACACTTCAAACTTTGAACTTTTAATTTAGGCCCCTGCAATATTAATTTCTCTATGTGGGATGAAGTAGATGCCAATGTTTATTTTTTTCTTATGTATCTGTTTCTCCCACATGGGATGTGGGCAAGATTTTATTGAATGCTTTGGTACAACATTGATCTCTCTCACTCTTTCTCTCTCTCTCTCACACACACACACATACATACACACACAGACTTCTAGATTGTTCTAATTCCATTCTCTACATGTTTACCCTTACCACTCTACTACTGGCTTGACTAGATGTCTTGATGTCTGGTAGTAGTAGTGTGATCTCCCAACTTTGTTCTTCGTGATTTTTTTTTTTATTTTTTATTGGTCCTGGGGCTTGAACTCAGGGCCTGGGTGCTGTCCTCAAGCTCTTTGACTCAAAGCTAGTACTCTACCACTTTGAGCCACAGAATCACTTCTGGTTTTCTGGTGGTTAATTGGAGAAAAGAGTCTCATGAGGACTTTTCTGCCCAGGCTGGCTTTGAACTGTGATCCTCAGATCTCAGCCTCCTAAGTAGCTAGGATTATAGGCATGAGCTACCAGTGCCTAACTTCTTTGTGATATGTTAAAGTAGTAGCCTTTGGTCTTCGATATAGAATCAGAATAGCATCAATTTGTCATTTTCTGCCAAACTGTAATTTTGATCAGAATTGCATTGAATTTGTAGATATTTTTTCAGGAGAAATAGTATCTCTCAATGTTAACTTTCTATTCCCTGACTTGACTCATCTTGCCACTTATTTATATCTTCAAGTTCTCTCAGCAATCTTTTCTAATTTTCAATGTATAGGTATCACTTTTGCCAAATTTATTCTTCCCTATTTTTTAGTCTTTACTTAATAATGTGTTACAATTGTGTGCCAATTTACTTATATATACATGAGTGTATTATATATTACATATACTTTATACATATATGGTACATATTATAATATATTATATATACATATACACACACACACAAACACACACATATATATATATATATATATATAATTTTGAGGGTTTCCTTCTCCAAGCTTAAGTGGTTATCACATGAATGCTGGTGATACTGGGGATGTTACTTGGGAAAGACCCTGTCCAGACACACAGTGCTACCTTCTACCTCCCCTGTGGCTCTCTTTTCAGATTCAATGACTGTTCTGTGGGTGAATACTGGATGCTTTGCCTGAATTCCTAGCTCCATCCTCTCAGCTCTGTGATCCTCCCTCTGAGCTTTGTCTCACTTCCTCTCTGTCTGCCAGAGTCTGGAAATTCACTCCAGGAAATACACTGGAACTGTTGCAGGGTTTATCTCATCTGTTTGCCCTGTCTCCAGAGTCACTGTCTTATACTGGCTGCTGCTCGGTGTCTAGCGAACCAGATGTTGTTCCTATGTTCCCTAGTCTCATGTGAGAAGAAAACCCTGGGTTCTGTTATTAAAGCAAAAGTTCTTTTTTTAGCATAAGTGCAAAATTAAGTGAGATATTTTCGGAAAGTGAAGACGTGGATGACTTGTTTGTTATATGGCTCTTCCTGGGATTGCAGGTGTGTGTCACCATACCCAGCCGCTTTCTTCTGTGATTTTAAAAGCAGCATAAGACACTTTGGATGGTGGATCTGAGGGAAATAGAGACTGTTGTCAAGGGAAGCAGTACTGCTTGGTGTATATGGTGACACAGAGTCAAGTCTACGAGGGTGACCCCCATACGTAGTTAGCTGCAGGCACTAGGAATGAGTTCCAGGTGACCTGGGGGAGTCTGTAGTCCCTGTGCCACAGAGAAGCCAGGCAAGGGAGCTGTTCAAACACTATTTGTTAGTCCCTCACTTCTACATACCTCCATCCCCATCATTATGTCAGATTGAATCTAATTTTGTAGTGTTGATTGCTCAACCCAAAGACTGAGACAACCAGATGAAGGAGAATTGAGCTGTATCTGTGTTATAATGGTACTGAACATGATGACTACTCTATCTGTGAGGGAGTTTTTAGGTAGTTTCAGGGCTGTCATGTGCTTGAAACAGCAAAAGTACATTCTAACATAGTTTGGAGGGCTAGAAATCTAAAGTCCAAGGATCATCTGGTCCACATTCCTTCTTAACACCATAGGTATAAATTCTTCCTTGCTTTTCCAAGATTCTCATGGTTGCTGGTGATCCTTGCTATACCTTGGCTGATGGCAGTAACACTTCATCTCTGCCCACATGACCACATATTCTCATTATTCTTTGTGTGTATGCTCTGGATTTCTGTTCAAATTTCCCTCTACTTCTCCTTATGAAGACACCAGTCATTGAATGGGAGCTCACCGATCCAGCATGACTTCATTTGAACACATTTATTTTTGTAAAGTCTGAACTTCACATTCATAGGTACCAGGGTTAGGAGATGGGCAGGCATCATTCAACCTATTACAATGGGTGTTCCTGATAGCCTCCTTTGTCCCTCCATAACATGCCCTTCCCTTCCCTACCATTCTCATAGCCATGGCTTCCAGCTTCCAGTGTTCAGGGGATATGTAGATTCAGGAGGAGGCTGGAGGGACAAAGAAGAGTGAGGTCTAAAAATTTAGTTAGATAACCCCGACATTGCTGTATACCTTGTCAGGTCATCATCAGGCTACCCACTCTATTTTACTGTCTCATCCCTGATTCCAATAAACTCTTCCTCATGTCCTTTGTGCCACAGGCTAGCAACAGCATGGTATCTGTTAGCCCTGTAATCTATCTTCCAGTCTCCTTTGTAGTCAGTTCTTTATTAATGATTACATTATAGAAGTACCCTATTTTATGCATGCCATCTGTTTTCTGTTGAGACCCTGACATTTATCCACCATCAGATGGGCTTCAATTCTTCTAAAGAGGCAATAAAAAATAAGGTTGTAGCTCATCTCTTAATGCCCCATCGTAAGAGACCCCCTAGAGACCCTTTAAAGGGAATATTATGTACTATTTCTTTAACACACACTGGTGCAAATAATATATAGTTAATGATATAGAAATTTTACTATAAATATTAATTCATACAATTTTTCTCAACCTTTTATTTATCTATTACTCAAGTCCAGGATCTGAAACTTATTATTTCTGCTTGACTCCTGGCTCATTGGTAACAAGCTTTACCTTGAGAGTTCAATCATTTAGATTATAGGATTTCAAGTTACACTGCATATTAAATTGAGAATTTTGTTAGTAATAACTAACAAAAAACTCATGGTCATTCTATGTTTCCTAAGCCATGTTTTTTTCTCCTCAGACTAGGAATTGCCTGAAAGTTGCCATCTTTTAAGTTTTTTCCTGTCTTCCATTCATTTTGTTTAAAACAAGACCTCACATAGCTAGAAACTCTCCTAACTGGTGGAGGAAGATACAAATAGGACATGGATTACTTCAGTTCTGCCCTGTGGTCAATATTCCCAGCAGACCTTAAAAGATTAGGTAAGTTTATGTGTATGTGTTTTGAGTATTTTTCCCAAAGTATATTTTAAAATATAAGGCCACTTAAATATTTAGTTTGCAGAGAAGCATGGAATTATACAGCTGGAAAGAAGCTTGGTGAACACGAAAAGAAAGAACAATGATTTTACAGGGAAGAAATACAAAGGTTAGAAGGACTGCTGTAGGTAAAGGGTTGGTCAGCTAGCAGGACACATATGCTGAGGCTCCAGAACCCATCCTGGGTCCCTAAATCCTAAAGAAGGATTCTTATCTCAGAAAGTAACACCTCCCCACCAAGATGGCACTGTCTTTAAGATTTTCAGAGCATATCCATTATTCTGAAATTCTACTCTCATCTTCTATCATGCTGTAAAGATAGGATGCATGTAAACAGACAGAAGTCCACAATGCTCATCAGAAAATAGTGATATGGTTATACAAGAAGTGAGAGAAGCACAATAAAGGCAGTCATAGGCACTGTTGCAATATCTCCATGGCTCTTATATTACAAATACCCAGTTCTAGCTAACCAACAAACTAATTGTTCATAACAGGCTTGTAGTGTGTTTAATTTGCTGCCAAAATAACAACCTACACACCGAGACCGTAAATGGCTCCAATTTTACCTTTGCATTGATTAATTCTCCTGAGCAAATTGATTCATTTATTTCTTTTTGCTTCCCCATTATTCCAAGTATTAATTTAGGCCAAGACACTCTAGGGGAAAATGATACAGTTATGCAAATGATTCCTTTATGTTTGTCTTACTTTATCTATAGGGGATATGTTCCAAGACTCCCAGAGGATAATTGAAAACTAAAGACAGTACTGACACTATGTGTGCTATGGTAAAGTTTAACGTATCAATTAAATGTGGGGATTAAGAACATCAATAAAATAGAAAAATTATAAAATATACTGCTACCAAAGTTATTTTCTCTGTCTCATTTCTTCTATTTCTGTTGAAAGATAGTCAGTGCAAATATTAATAATTTTGGGCCATGGATAACTAACTTTTAAGGCACAAACAAAGAGGCAACTGCTAATTTCGTTGCTTTAAAGAGAGAGAAATCCCATGTTAGACTTTCATTGCTGTGACAAAAATACCCCAAATAGTTTGATTTAAAGGTAGGATGATTTATACTGGTTCACAGTTTCAGAGGTTTATTGCTTTGGGGCCAAAGTGAGGCAGAACAGTGGGGAGGTGAGGTAGCCAGGAAAAAGGAAGAGAAGGGGAGGAGTAGAGGAGGAGAAGGGGAGGAAGAATACAGAAGGGGGAGGGAAGAAATGGGGGAGAGGGACAGAGACTCAAGGACCAGATCTAACTTTCTGTCCTTCAAAAAGGCACAATCCTAGTAACCTACTTCTTTCAAATAGATGCCACCCCGTAAAAGCCCATTCAGCATAAACTCATCAATAGATTAACCTACTCATGAAGTTAGCACCTCATGATCCAATCACCTCTCAGTGATTTGGGAATAAGCCCTCAACATATGAGCCTTTTGGAGCACATTTCACATCCATACTGCAGCAACACCAAAGGATTTCAGAACTCAAGTTATTTTTTTAGGAGGAAAAAACCCTGAAATTATGATGTCAATTTTTATGATATAAAAATATTACTATCTAAAAATCATGATGAAACTGAGGTTCAATGCTCTTTGAAAAAGTTCTGAGTGGGTCAAATTTTTACTAGTTCTTCAAAAGTCCCCATAAGTATATTTCTTTAAAGATGTTTGCAAGCCCTCAGATTTGATCATGTATGTATCATATTGCCCAAGTATCTATCAAAAAGAGGAGTGTTTCCAAGATTCTCTAAAGTTGTACTTTCTTAGCAACTAGAAGAATCTGCCCAAATTCACAGACTCTGTCTGGCACATAGGAGACCTTCCATGGAGAGCTGAATGAAGGGAAATTGTACTGAGTCAGTGAAAGCAATTCTATTTTCATTCATTTCATTTTTGAACTATACAGGCGACAGTCACGGCTTTCCTTGCAAACTGTGATGAATTATCATGTGCTTCCTCCACCAGATGCCTTCTTTGTCCTTCTCCACTCTATGTGTGCCCACAAGAGGATTTGGGGGCTGCATCTAGGCTTCCTTGCCCCTCAGCTTCTGGTTACCTTTGGCCAGTAGCAGGTTCTGGCAGAGATGGAGAAAGGAACAAGGTAGCTTTGGTGTTTCTTCTGCTCCCTATCTGGAGGGAGGCTATAGTTTAGTTGTGGTTCTTGAACCAATGGCCACAGCTTTTGCCAGCTTCTCTTCTCCATTTGGCCACTCTCCAGAGTTCAGCAGCTGATCTCCTCCTCCTCTTTCCCTTCAGGTCAAGGGGTGGTGACAATGCCTGCATATATGGGACAGTACTATCCCTTACTGGCTGCATTTTTACTCAAACAGCTCCTTTGGTAGATGCTTCTCAACTCCGTGGCTTAAGTGAACCATCTGTTTCCTGCCAGGAAGTACCTGTGTATCTGAACGATACACAGAAATTGTAAGAAGTTGCATGTCTTCCATATATTATAATAAAATATGTTAGTCAGCTTTCCATTACTATGATACATACCTGTAACAACTTATAAAAAGAAAAGGCATATTTTGGCTCATGGTTTAAAATTTTCCAGTCCGTGATAGGTTGCTTCTTTGCTTTAGGCCTGTGATGAGATGGCACAGTAGAACAAGGAGCACACAGTAGAGCAAAACCACTCACCTCATAGCCAGGAGGAAGGAAAGAGAAGAGAAAAGGTCCCACAGCCCACAAAGGCACATCCAATGACCTAAATATCTCCCACTAAGCCTCACTTTTGAAAGTCTCTACCAGCTCTCAATAGTGCCAAGCTAAGGTCCAAACCAATGAGAAGGGAACCTGATGTTTATTGCAGATGACCTGAGAGTTTATGGTTAATATGTTAGGGTTTCCTATCCTTAAATAGGGAGAATCTATTCCCCAGTAAAAGCTCATATAGAGATTTCATATCAGGCACTGGAGAAAACAGGAAAATTGTAAATTATAATTTCTACCTCAAGGAGCTCCCAGTCTTATTGGTGGTTAAAGCTCATATTCTGATCAGTGCAAGGCAGGATACAGCTACATGTTGTATTTTGTGGCCTGAAACATTGTATTTTCTTCATGCAGATTCACTTAACTACAGGAGTTAAGGGCAGGGACATAAACGAGTGAAGGACAATGCTCTGACGGCCTAGATTTGAGTCCTGACCTTTTCATTTCCTGGTGATGTGACGCAAGACAAGCTACTCGTGGGCTCAGTTTGTTCATCTATGACATGGACACTTCACTGCCAATACCTGTGACACTGTTGTGCTCTGGAAATTACACAAGACATGCAGGTAAAGAAGCCACCATGTGCCAGGTGCTGGTGGTTCACGCCTGTAATCCTAGCTACTCAGAAGGATCGTAGTTCAAAGCCAGCCCAGGCAGGAAAGTCCCCGTGAGACTCTTGCCTCCAATTAACCACCAGAAAACCAGAAATGGCACTGTGGCTCAAAGTGGAAGAGTATCAGCCTTAAGTGGAAAAAAAAAAAAAAAAAGCTCAGAGACAGTGCCCAGGTCCTGAATTCAAGCCCCAAGACTGACCAAAACAAAACAAAAAAATCACCAAGCTTCTTGGCCTTCAAAAGCACTGTATAAATACTAGTCATTATTGTAAATGACATGTGATAAATGGATGCATGTAAGTTGGATCTCAGCTGGGAAAGAGAGACTATAGAAAACTATAGAAAATTATTTGATATTTAAAATACATGTGACCTTGAAACTTCCACCAGACGGAAGTCATGCCATATGTCCATTAATTGTGAAGTTCCATAAAGTTGGCTGGCAGCTCCATTGGGAGGCACCATGTGACAGGCTCAATTCTGAGAGATCATAGAGGACTGGGAAACATAGTGGAGGAGGGAGCATCCAGAAGTTACCTTCAGCAAATCTGACAGAACTTTAGCACAATGGAGATAAAGGCAGCACACCCTTAAATGTCTCATACCTTCCTAAGGAATCATGGGTACACTAGGAAAATCTATTTTTCTATCTCAGGATTCTTCTGAGATTGTAACTAGCTTATTTTCATATCTCCCTTTCCCAGAAAGATGTCAAAATTGCAATTTCTCAAAGTCTTTGTATATTTTGGTAGTATATACATGTGCATCTTACTATAAGATGCTAAACAATTTCAGAAACATTGAATAGTGAGAAAACACGTTGTAGAATTGAGAGCACAGAGGAAGACCCAGAATGAACATGGACATTGCTTTTGTTCAAATACTACTATAAATAAGCGAACAAATCACATGCATGGTAATAATGAGAAAGAATTACTATGAATGATCCTAATACTAAACTTCTTTTGTTTCTGGGAAGCTACTTTCCCAGATAAGTGTTTTTAAAAGCAGTTTTCCCAGTATTTTCACAATAAAAAAATAAAAATGAAAGCAGTTTTCCCCACTAGATTGCGTTGTTTCCTTCCGAAATGAACAGCCAGGAACGACATTGCCTCCACTAGTGGTCTGTGCTGGAACCTGGTCTTGTCAAGACTAAACAACCCCCAGGGGTCCCAACTCAGAAGGAGCTACCAGATGTGGTTTGCTACTCCAATAACAAAAGCACAGCATCTCCAGGAGGAACTGAATTGCTTGATGACTGTATAAAAGCTAGCCAACCGAAAGAAGGTAGTCCAATTAACCATTTTTCCTCTTTTAAACAGAGGATAAGATCCTGTGCCAAGAGCTCATGGTAGCTTCTCTGCTGTGTGGACAATTTGCTTTGGACCTAAGGTTTGGCAGGACCATCTATGGGTAATGGGCTTATGTAAGTTGGTGGTTGATCTGTTTGTTTGCCAATTTAATGAACGGCTTTATGTGTGGGTTCCCTCCCAAATCTTACGTTCAATGTGACATTTGGTTTATTGCGCACTAGTCTCAGAGCAAAGTCAGAAAAAGAATCTCACTGTCTCTGGAGGCCTGGCTATCACATCTGTTGATACTGAAATCTGCTACAGGATGTCTGGTACCCAAACCAGGGGGTGGGGATTCCAGGAGCTCAAAGCAAGAAAATATTTAGAAGCATTAATTTGCAGGGAAGGACAAAGGGTTTATAAATCTCATCCTGAAAATCTTTGACCAAAAGCTTAGTGTGTGCAATCATTCTGTTTTCCTCAAGATTTTGCTTGCATGGGCTCACTAACATAAGCATTTTACATCACATATGAGTATCTGATGGCATGATACCAGTTCTCTTTTTTAGGGCAATAAAATTTTATTTTGAGTTTTCAAAATCCAGTCTCTAATTTACTCAGAGTTGTGTGTAAAATTAATTCTTTAGTTTTTTCCATATTATATTTTAAATAAGTATCAGTAGTATTGATTAGCCTTCAGAAAACCAGGTCATATTTGGAAACTCATACACTCACACATACTTGTGTACACACACATTTCTGATGACTTGCTAGGGAGTCTAGGTGATAAACCATGCTACTATTTCTAGAACTTAAGTAGGATTGTAGTAAAAGCTTTCGGGCAATCAACATAAACAGTATAGACTGCCATCCTATATTACTTCCTCTAAATATACAGGGCAAGAGATTAGGAAAAAAGGAGAAGGGAAGGAGGTATATAATAATTTCTCAGGGAGTTGGATACAGGATATTCTCTATAAGCCTCATTATGTTCTTTTTGGTTAAATTTATTTATTTTTATTATAATAGTGATGTACAGAGGGGATACAGTCAGGTAATGAGTACATTTCTTTTTGAACAGCGTTACTCTTCCCTCATTTTCTTCTAGTTTTTCCCCCTCCTAACCTCCCACCCTATAAGTTGTATAGTTCTTTTTCAACATAATACCTTGGGAATATCACTCCTGTTTTTGTTCACCCTTTGTCCCAGCATTTCTGTGCTCTCACTTATCCTCTACCAAACAGATAAACTTACATAAAAAACAAAAGGTACAGAAATCAAAAGCAGTGACAAGAAGAAAAACAAAAACAAAAATAACAAAAAAAATCTCACTTCACTTTTTTAGAGTTCATTTTGATAAACATCATTTTATATGATCATATGCACATAGATATTGAGCCTTTGTGATCTTCTCCTAAGAATATCTTCCTTTGGTCTCACTGTGAATGTTTAGAGTCCTGTTTAATTTATCATGTCCAAGTGTAATTATTTGTCTTTTACCACTCATTGCATTTACTTGTAGATTTATAGGCACATTCTAATTACTATACTAAAATTAGTAAAACCATGTAACATATGTTTCTTAGGGTATGGCTTATTTAACTTAATATAATTTTTTCCAAGTCTCTCCATTTCTTTATGAATGGTGAAATACCATTCTTTTGGATGGAAGCATAGAATTCCATTGTGTATATATACCACATTTTCCTGATCCATTTGTCCACCGAGGGGTATCTGGATTGATTCCCATATCTTGGCTATGGTAAACAATGTTTCAGTGAACATGGTTGTGCTGGTAGCTTTAGTGTGGCCTTACTTCTGGTCTATTGGATAACTGCTCAGGAGTGTAATTGCTGGGTCATAGGGTTGCTCTATGTTTAGTTTCTTGAGGAACCTCCATACTGCTTTCCAGAGTGGCTGAACAAGTTTAAATTCCCACCAACAATGTAGTAGTATTCACTTTTGTCTGCATCCCTGCTAGCATCTGTTATTATCAGTTTTCTTGATAACGGCCATTCTAACTGGGATAAGGTAGAATCTCAATGTTAATTTGATTTCCACCTCTTTTACTTCAGCATGTTCTTATGAGATGAGTATTAACCCCATTTCAAAGATGAGAAACTCAAGTAGTAGACATGTCTCTTGTCCTCTGATCCTTCCTTCCTACCTTGTATGGGGAGTGCCAATGCTTATTCTGTGATACAGTTGGCTCTAACATGTCTTCCAAATGCCCATGTGTTAAAGGTTTAGTCACCAGCCTTGGGTGCTCTTGGGAGTTGGGGGGGTGCCCTTTGGGAGGTAAGGCCTAGTAGAAAGAATTTCATTGTTGGGGGAATGTCTCTGAAGGAAATGTCAGTCTCTTCGTCTCTCTTTGCTTACTGGCTGCCATGAAGCTTTATAGATGGGCTTTTCTCCCAAGTCTTATGTTCCTAGGTCTCCTTTGCCTTGTGTTCCTGCCATGATGTCACAGCCCCAAAACAACAGGATCAAGACACCAACAACAGAAACTCTGGAATTCATGAGTCAAAATAAACCTTTACTCCTTATAAGTTGTCTTCGGTTATTTTGTCACAGGAAAGGAAAGCTAATACATACCCCTTGTTTTTTTTGTTTGTTTGTTTGTTTTTTTGCCTCTCCACGTGCACCCTGCCCCTGGGGAGAAGGGATTAGTCTAAATGGCAGAAAAGAGATCATGAGTCTCCTTTGTCTTAACCAATATGCCTAAGCTGATTTTGACCTGTTTCTCCAGAAACAAGTTCTGCTCATTATGGGAGTTCTAGCTCAGTCTAGAACCATAGTGGGATGTGGATAAATATGCACATTCTGTTGCTTTTTACTTTGCCTCAATTCTCAATTGATTAAAACCTATAGGAAGGAGGTATTATTTTATTGGGACCCCTCAAGTCTCAAGCCTAAGGCTAGAGAATTCACTTACTTTTCTAAGGTCACAGAGCTGAAAGAGACAAGGATCAGATTAGATCCACTGCAATATTATCTGGAGTTAACAAAGAACCCACAGGTTAAGATCTAAATTTCACAAGACTCATTGGAGTCTTAAATACAGGATCATTAGGTTACCCACACTTTGTCTTATTCACTTACAAATTTGCATTTCCTACAATTTCTTCCCCAGGTTGGGTAATTTTTGTAACAACTCACAGACCTCAGAGAAGGCTATGTTGGCATACACTGGTTTATTAGAGAATATACAAAGAATACATGGCCAGATAAATAGAGATGTATAGGGTGAAATATGGTGTGCAGCTCTCTTGCTCTTTCTGGGTTTACCTCTTTCACCCCACTTCAGTATATCTACCACCTTAGAAGCTCTTAGAATCCAAGTGGTTAAAAGTATTGTATGGCAGTCATACTATGTGCTATAATTGATTACAACACAGGCCATTGGTGATTGAAATTCAATCGCTAGCTTGTTCCATCCTCTTTAGAGGTTGGGGTGGGATACTGAAAGTTTCAATAGTTTACTCACATAGCTGGTCCCTCACCCTCACCCATCTATTTAAGAAATGGAAGGTCCAGTTATCAGCGCTGGTGACTCACACCTATAATCCTAGTTACTCAGGAAGCTGAGACCTGGAGGATCATGACTCAAAGACAGACTGGGCAGAAAAGTCTTTGAGACTCCAACTCCAAAATATTCAACTAAAATCTGGGCTAGAGGCATGGCTCAAGTGGAAGAGTACCAACAGAGTAAGCAAGTAGCAAGTAAGTCAAGTAAATCTGAGGCTTTGAGTTCAAATCCTGAAAAGACAAAACTGAAAAGACAAAAGATAGGGCTGGGAAGGTGGCTCAGTTGGGCTGGGAAGGTGTCTCAGTAGTAGAGTGCTTGCCTTGCACACATGAGGCCCTGGGTTCGATTCCTCAGCACTACATAAACAAAAAGAAAAAAGCCGGAAGTGGCACTGTGGCTCAAGTGGTAGAGTGCTACCCTTGAGCTGAAGAGCTAAGGGACAGCGCCCAGGCCCAGAGTTCAGGCCCCACAACCGGACGCCCCCCCCCAAAAAAAGACAAAAGAAAAGCTTATCAATCCAATGTCAGAAATTCCAAAGGTCTTAAGAAGGCTTTATATCAGGATCCAGGTTCTAAGACCAAATATGATTCTTAATCTGTCAAGATTTACAAAGTCACAAAGAGCTATGTGTGACACAAGGGAAAGTAGCATTGTTTTGCTAATAATGAGTTAGGATCAGTGCGAAGGCCACAATCACTGCATTCCTGTCTGCAGGAGCAGCGGATGTTTAACTGCCCTCAGACATCATCTGGAGAAAATCTACTCCTCCCTGAACACCCTCCCAGAAGCAAACCATTGGCCCTCCCAGGAAACAAAGTGTTGAGCCACATTCAGGAATTGTATTTTCCATTTTCAACAGGGGCTATTTGAGTCTTCTGAAGATTTCATGCTGATTTCCCTGGCAAAGTTTAACAAGCCCTTGCACCCTGTATGAAATATCTATGTAAGAGCTGATAAATGAGCAGCACAGCTGCAGCCACGAGAGGATGAAGTGACTACAATGTACTTGAATCTTAAACTCCATCAATCGAGTTGATGACACCATCAGGGCTCTCACTGATGGAATCTGCTCACCGGGGAGAAAACAGAGCCACAGGAGCCCACAATTGTCCTTTCCAGGCTCTAGTAGCAATTGAGGAGTGTTTACCCCTTTGACCCAATCCCTCATTTCCTATTGGATATCACAATCCCAGTTCACACACTTGACAAAAGACAGAGCTGCTGGTTGTTAAAATTGTCCTGCAGAAAGAACATGATGCCTTGACTTTAAGCAAGCTTACTATAGCCGGAAGCCTGGTTCACAGAGCAGAGCACTCTGTCATTATGGCTATCAGTGAGTTGGGCCCTCACTATAGCTTAAGTTTGTGCCTCAAATACTTGTATTGGAAACATAATTTCCAAAGTACACATTCATGATATTTGGAGATCAGTCCTTTTGGGGGGGGGGGGGGAGAGGGAGGGGAGTGATTAGGTTCAAATGAGGACCTGGGGGTGGGGCCCACATGATGGCATTAGTGGCTTTAAAAGAGGAGACAGAGCCGGGCGCTGGTGGGCGCTGGTGGCTCACACCTGTAATCCTAGCTACTCAGGAGGCTGAGATCTGAGGATTGCAGTTCAAAGCCAGCCCGGGCAGGAGAGACCGTGAGACTCCTATCTCCAAAAAACTACCAGAAAACCGGAAGTGGCGTTGTAGCTCGAGTGGTAGAGCGCTCACCTTGAGCTGAAGAGCTGAGGGACAGCGCCCAGGCCCAGAGTTCAAGCCCCACGACCGACCAAAAAAAAAAAAAAAAAAGAGGAGACAGAATGTGCCTGCCCTGCCTTACTATGAAGTGACCCAGATTACACTAGTTGCAACAGAGTTCCTACCAATATGATGCCCACCAGATATAGCCCCTTGAGCTTAGACTCCTAGGACATAATCTGAGTAAGTCATTGTTATTTGCAAATTACTCATTAGAAAATGGGTTAAGGCATCCATATAGAGATGGAGAGGTACTAATCTCTACTCAAAAGGGGCCCAGACAGCCTTTAAAAAAATTTTATTGTAAAGATGCTGTACAGAGGGGTTACAGTAACATGAGTAAGGCAATGAGTACATTACTTGTCAATCATTGTTACCCCTTCCCTTGTTGTCCCACTATCCCTTCCCTCCCCCATGTCTCACACTCCTCCCCATCTCCCTACGCCACCCACAGTTGTGAAGTTCGTTTCCAATATACTGTCCTGTGCATCTCATTGTTGCAATGGATCATCCTATGTCCTTGTTTCACCATTTCGTTATTACCCTTTCCCTCTCCAGATTAGACAAATGTATATCTAAGATGTAGGGTACCAAAATAAAGTACAGTGATAACAAGGGATATACCATAGGGGAAGAACATACAAAGGAAACAAAAAAATTACCTAGCACAGTTAAAACAATGACAAAGATACTTTTGTCCATATCCTGGGGTTGATTTCACTTAGCATCAACTTATATGATCATATGTACATACAGTTTGAACTTTTCAGCTCATCTGATAAGAATATCCTATACATATACTAATTATTGCAAATAAGGGAAATCATGGGACTGGCTTACTTCACTTAATATGATTTTTCCCCAAGTTTTTCCATTTCCTAACAAATGGGACAATTTCATTCCTTCTGATGGAGGCATAGAATTCTATTGTATGTATGTATACATATATATATATATATATATATATATCACATTTTCTTGATCCATTCATCTACTGAGTGGCATCTGTGTTGGTTCCATATCTTAGCTATGGTAAATAATGCTGCAATAAACATAGTTTTGCTGGTAGCTTTAGTATGGTCATGTTTATCTTCATTTGGGTATATGCACAAAAGTGGGATTGATGGATCATAGAGGAGCTCTATGTTTAGTCTTTTGAGGAACCTCCATACTGCTTTCCAAAGTGGTTAAACAAGTTTACATTCCCACCAACAATGCAGTAGGGTTCCCTTTTGGCCACATCTCTTCCAGCATCTGTTGTTATTAGATTTCTTGATTATAGCCATTCTAACTGGGGTGAGGAGGAATCTCAATATTGTTTTGATTTACATTTCTTTTATTGCCAGAGAAGTTGAGCATTTCTTCATGTGTCTATTGGCTATTCTTATTTCTCTTTCAGAGAAGTCTCTCTTTAAGTCTTTGGCCCACTTGTTGATGGGGTGGTTGTTTCTTTGAGGATTTGTTGTTGGGGGTTTTAATTTTTTGAGTTCTAAGTATATTTTAGATATGAGGCCCTTGTCTGTTGTATAGCTAGTGAAGATCTTCTCCCAGTCTGTGGGCTTTCTATTGATCTTATTAGCTATGTCCTTTGCCATGCAGGAGCTCTGCAGTTTCATGAAATCCATTTGTCCAATCTTTCTTTGATTTATTAAGAAAATTTCAGCCTGTGCCAAGGAGTTCTAGAGTTTTACCTATTCCTTCCTGTAATGTTTTCAGGGTGTCTGCTTTGACTCTGAGATCTTTGATCCATTTAGAGTTGATTCTGGTGCAGGGTAATATATAAGGATTTAGTTTAGTTTTCTACAGGTGTTTACCCAGTTTTGCCAGAACCATTTACTGAAGAGGCCAGACAGCCTTTTTTGGTGGCAAAAGGGATGTAAGTGATCAATAAGGAAAGGGGATCATCCTTCATGTCCTCAAAAGGTCCTCGAAAACTTGCTATTTAGTCATTCAAAGGCCATGACTGTAGTGGTTTGCCATTTCATCCAACAGAATCAGCCTGGAAGATCTCAGAGAGAGCTGAAAATTCTGCTACCATCCAACAATGAATCCAAGGTTGGCTTCAAAAGGAAAATGTGATCAGTCCATAATACAACCCTTGCTTATCAATCTAGCCACTCAGAGTCTCTCGGAAAGGAGAGGACAAGAGATTGAAAAATGTGTCTGTTATCCTCTGAGTCTACCACTGTGAGGCTTCTTCCACTGTGAAGTTCTGAAGAAGGGAACTTAGGCCCTCTCCCTTCACCCTTCCTAAGGTGTGCTGAAGCCAAAAAATTAAAAAGTGTGTTGGCAGAGACCCTGGCAAGATCAAGGATCAAAGCTAAGAGCTTCCTGTCCAAGAGTGGCTGAGTATGGAGCTTAGGGTTAAGAACTTCTGCATCCAGGTGACAAGGTCTCTTGAAGGTCACTTGTTTTATAATCTTCCTCTGGAGAGCTGATTTTTGGATTGGTCTTTCTTGGGAATTTTTTCCTTCTGGATCATGACCCCCACAATCCTTTGCTTCTGAGATGGTGTTCTTTCCTGGAGAATTCACCTGGGAACTAAGTGACCCATAGGAAAGCATGGACATAACTTGTATGTCTTCTAGTCCAATTGAGAGGCTCCTCTAGATTCTGATCAACTCTTTTTGGGCAGGCGCCAGAAAAATAGGGTTTGGGAGAAAGTCCTGGGTTAGTAAACATGATTGTCTTCACGCAGGGCCAAGGACCATGCCTAGGTACACGATGACAAGTATGAATAAAAACTTCTGAAGGAATGGATGAATGAATCACTTTCTGTATAGCCTATAGTCTCTTAGCATATTAGTGGATCTTAGCTATTAAATATTATGTGGCTATATCCAAGAGTAATATATAACTTATTCAAAGACTATGACCTTGGATTCCAACATACATGGTTATCATTTGACATTTGTTACTTTCCTTCTTATAGACTACGATTGATGGCTACTCAATGTCAGAAGTTCTCTCACAAACCCAAACAATGACTATATAGACTGAATACTGAGAGATTGGCAGAGGGAGTTCTTTCTGGTTCTCTCAACACCACAGACAGCCATTGACAGGTACATCTATGACTTATGCCTGTCACCTGCACCCTGCTGTAGCATCTGTTTCCTTCCCTTATGCTCAGAGATCTGGCTGCACTCCCAATTGCATGTTTAAGCCCTGTGCTTGTTTCCTTGAAAGCCAGATTTTGCTTTGGAGCAGCCCAACTGGCATCAAGACAACTGTCCTAACATCTGCATTTCCCAAATTTGCTTTGGAGGCAAAGGACTGTGCTGTCATTTTCGTCAGTGTTTAAAGAATGTAATATGGTTGCCACCCAAGCAATGTGAAATTTCTCACCCAGCCCCCATCACGCCTATAGGATTTATTGATTTTGTCCTGCACACCACATGGGGGGAAGCCTGATATTGGTGGCAGGTCAAAGGCTCACAGTAGCCTTCCTGCTAACGCCACTGTGGGAACACTGACATTTCCTAGAGATGTCAGACATGAGTTGGCACTGTAGCAAGTCTCATGCTAAGGTTATTAAAGCTAAAAACAGCTTCTCCAATGGGCCAGTCAAGGGTCAGTTATGTCATATTAACTGGACACGATCCATTTGTGACTAGCAGATTTTACAATTATTTTTTCACATGGTTCAGATAAATCAATTTCTCATGAGCCTCTTTTTTTCCCCTAAGGACACTGTTGTTTCTCTCAAATGAAAATATAAATCTTATTTAAATGCATTTAAGTTTCAAGTGATCTAGCTCATTATTTGTATACATCACTGCAGATATGCACAATACATGTTTCAAGGCCAAAAACAAAGTACTCAAATGACCAAGCCACCCCCAAAGGAAGAAAATCACAGCCCTTCACAGCTACAACCCATGGTATCATTGCTCAGGTTTCTAGAATAATCACATTCAGGGTTTAGGATTCACTGTGGAGGGAGATGCAAGCATCATTTGTGAAGAGCTCTGTGCAGTCTCCTCAATTTACTGAAGGCTTTTTTTGCAATACTGTCTGCAACAGAAAAGCTCCAGGAAATGCTACCTCCAGACTTAAACTCCAGTCCCTTGATACCCCCACCACACTCTCTGCCCCACCTTCCACCCTCCTGTCTCTGTCTCTGTGCACTGTGAGAAATATGGAGCTGAGTAGCCATTTGCCTCAGATATTGTTGGTTTGAATAACAGCAGCTCCCCAACATTTAATGTGTCTAGATCTAGATGATCCTAATAAACACTGATTAAAGATGGAAACTGTGGGCAAAGAGCTTGCAAGCAGAAGGACTGGTCAAAGATTAAAGGTACAGGAATTAGCTACCTGTTCTCGCCAGCCACCTACCCCCTCTCCCTCAGGTCTCCCCATGGACTGTCTGCTTCACAAAGTACAAAGGTAGATTTAGACAAAGAAGAGAAGACAGAATTTTATTCATCTTATTTAAAGGGTCTAGCTGGTATTATCTCTCTTCACAGTGCTTGCCAAGCCAGAGTGCCAGCATTATTTTTGGAGCAGGAATTTCCCTGGCAGCTTGTCTTATGATTTACCAACCTGGAGTTTTCTAGCAGCTGTGGGGGTACTTCCTTCATGCATCATTCCATTCCAACTCTTGCCTTCTAATTTAATAAGTCTCATCACTTCATTTCTGCTCATCCCTAAGAACCCACAGACCCCCTTTGAAGTTCATGCAGCAAGTTATTGGGTGGGGTTCACTATTACTAGAGAAAACATTTGTCTCCTGTTTATTTTTGTGCTGGTACTGGGACTTGAACTCAAAGTTTGGGCACAGCTCGAGACTTATATTCTCTACTAGGTGAACCATAGCATCATATTTTGGATGATTAAGGAGATAAGAGTTTCACAGACTTTCAAACTGGCTTCAAACTATAATCCTCAGATCTCAGTCTCCTGAGTAGCCTGAATTATAGGTGTGAACCACTAGTGCCTGGCATTTGTTTTTGCCAGTACCAGGGTTTGAATTCATGCTAGTTGGCTAACTTGCTCAGCTGCCACTCTACCCCTTGAATCATGCCTCCAGTTGTGTGTTTTGCTAGTTATTTTGAGATGGAGGCTTGCAGGTTGCTGTCTGGGCTGGCTTTGAACTGTGATTCTCTGGACCTTAGTCTCCTCAGCAGGTAGGACGACAGGCATGAGCTAGTAATGCCCAGCTCTGCTTTCTTTTCTTTTCTTCTTTTTTCTTTTTTGAACAGAAAACTACTTGGTTAAAAAAAGAAAATCTCACAAACAGTACAACAAACCATGGCAGTCCTTTTTGCCAATATAAATTCATATGCTTCACAGGATGTGTGTTCTCGAAGATTGATTCAGTATGACAACTTCTTTATCGCCAAAGAATCCCTGAGCACCACCAGGGCCCTGCAATAAGGAGGTTAATGCAGCACCCTGGGGGAATTCTCTGTCAAAGAGAGGTGTGCATTAAGTCTTGGCTGGCTGTCACAAGTCACTGTGAACTCAGTCTGTCAGTAAAGGACAGTTAGTGGGGGATGGGGGGGAAGAATGGGGGGGGGGGAGGTGTTGACCCTTGTTCCCAAGGCCAAATGAATGAAAATAACTTTCCTTTTAATTTTCTGCTGCTGCCAGTACTAGACTGAATGTAACTTAAACAACTCTAGAGAAGGAACTGACATCCCAAAGAAAATATCAGTGACAGCTGGGCCTGAGCAGGCTGAGATGGTGCCACTGAATTTACACAGGACAGTGGAGTAGAACGGATTGGTTGGTACCCTATTCTCCCCTGGTTGCCAGCACCCAGAGGTTTGCTCTCTACTCCTGCCACTCAAGTTCTTCCTGCTGGAATGTGCCCTCCAGTCTTCTAATTATATCAACATGCAACTAACTTCTTTATGATACAACGTTCTAAAATATGAGGGTCAGAGTGTAGCACAGTGGTAGAGTGTATGTCCAGTAGCATAACAAAAAAGTACAGTGTTGATATTAGTTAAGGTGCTGGTTAACTGTAAATTGGGCTGGGGACCAGGAATGGTCATCCACATCATCACAGATCTGGGTTCTATTCAATGCTGGTCCCAATCCTGAACAGGGATGAGAGCAGTAGACCCCTAGAGAAACCTTGGAGCCCACAGTTTCCAAATGTTGCAGGTAGACCCACTAGGCCTGAGCATGTTCTGCTAAGGACTGGATCAGGCATATGCTTTTAACTCCTTTATGCTGCTCAGGGATTGCCATCACCAAGGCCTGAGGGTACCTACTGCAAGGAGGTGGATGGAGCAGCTCCCTTAAAAAATTAAAAAATAAATAAAAAGAAAGCAAAAAGCACTTTGGGCTGCTTCCTCTGCCTCGTTGCTGTCACACCTCAGATTCTCTCACCCAGGATTTAATTTTCTGTCTCAGAGTGTTCCATTCCTTTTCATTGGACTAGAGCCCTGTTCTTATCTTGAAGAGTGTCACCTGATCAGTGTCGCTAGAGGTATATATGGATTCTGATCCCAGTCTGGTCAGGATGTACAGAGCATTTCCCAGAAGTCATCTTCCTCTTCTCTTCTTGTCTACAATTTTCCATCTTTCCCTGTTACTTCACAAAGCCATTTCTCCCAAGATTCTGAAATACTGTGCTAACCTTTTTTCTTTGCTTTCCTTTTCCTACATAGCTTTCGATTGTTTTAATCATTGGAATCTCCTCTTTCACAAATCATGTTTTGCCTTAATTTCTTCCTTTAAGTTTTATGAGATCTATTTTCTAAAGGACAGTCTTCCTGTCTAGTTAACTCTCCTGAGCTCTGCGATCACCACCAGTCACTTCCTGGGTCTTATTCTATGAACCTAGGAGGGCTTGGTCACCTTTCAGGGATCCTATCACTACCACTGAGAGTCAGCAAGCTGGGATTACAGTGTAAGCCACCATGTTCAGTTCCGCAATATGATATGTAATTGGAAGAAGTATGTCTGAAAAGAAGAAATCCAAATTATGAGAAATTGTTGAAACAAGTTAATACTTAAAAAACTTAATTCATATATGTATTGTATGTGTGTGTGTGTGTGTGTGTGTGTGTGTGTGTGTGTGTGTGTGTGTGTGTGTGCATGTATGTATATATCTGTAGTAAGAATTGAACTTAGGACCTCTCATTTGCTTAGGCAAGCACTTCACCATGTGAGCTACATCCCCAGTCCTTAGTTTAATTGTCACCTAGGGTTTTGAGCTTTTGCCGGGGCCAGTCTCTGCCTCCTGAGTAGCTAGAACTATAGTTGTGCACCACACACCCAGCTGTCAGTAGATCGCTCAAACTGCTTAGCAGAGATAACTACATAGCCTACCATCTCTTTTGTTCTCCTTATGTTACCACCTTCTGCCCTTCCTCTAGCCACACAGTTCTCTCTTTAAAAAGTGGAAGGAAGAAAAGAATGAAGGAGGGAAAAGTTAAGGAGAAAAGCAATGAGGAAGAGAAGAACATAGATACAGCCTTTTCACTGGACAATTCAAGCAGAGCAGAAGCCTGATAAAGGTCATTAGGCCTTTTCTTTAAATGCACATGGGAGAATGGTGTGCAGTTCTCAATTATTTAGATATAAAAATCCATCCATGGAGGACTTTACTTGTCTCAGACAGTTTCATGCATACTGGGCCTTCCACATCTTAATACATAAATCCTTCAATCACTGAAAATGGAATTTTATCATAAATGTTCTGACTTCAGCCCAGGAAATTGCAAACATTCTCAAAAAGACATTTCTTTTTTGGTACATTTTTTATTGTAAAAATGCTGTACAGAGGGATTACAGTTACATGAGCAAGGTAATGAGTACATTTCCGATTGAGCATTGTTGCCTCCTCCTTCGTTTTCCCCCTACCATCCCTTCCCTCCCACCTCCACAACTACCCCCCACCCTGCCCACAAAGTTGTAAAGTGTTTTGTACATCTCATTGTTACAATTGGTCAACCTGTATCCATATTTAAGCATTTTGTTTTTTTTCCTTCCCCTCCCCAAATTAGAGAAGAGTATATACAAGATGCAGGGTACTGACATAAATACAGTGAAAATAGGTGTTATACCATGGGGAAGGAACATACAAAGAAACAAAAAAGTCACATGGTACATTATAAATATGTTAGAAACAATAGCAAGAAAAAAGATATTTGTGTCCCTATATTGGGGTTCATTTTGCTTAACATCATCTTATATGGTCATATGTACATAGCATTTGGCCTTTTCTGCTTGTCCTACACATGTACTAGTTATTGCAAATAAGGGAAACCTTGGGACCGATGTTTCTTTGGGCCTGGTTTACTTCACAATATAATTTTCAAAAAAACATTTCTAAAACTTAAGGGAATTCTGCACTGGTGGCAGTGGTCAGTAGGATGTCTAATTGCAAAGAAATTTATCCAGGATGGATGCCTAATGGCAAGACTTTTCTGTTCTGTTCTCTACATCACCAAGCTGTAAGAACCCATTAGTCACAGAGGCAGTATTGCTTTTCTTGATTTACAAACTGTTCTCCTCATTCAGACTCAATGAACCTTTAGTCTTGTAAACTCATTTTTTTTCTTTTTGGTGCAATTGGGGTTTGAACTCAGGGCCTACCACTTGCTAGGCAAGCACTCTAATCTTTGAGCCATTCCTACAGTGCTTTTTACTTTAGTTTGTTTTTCAGATTTAGGATCTTATGCTTTTCCCCAGATGGCCTCAAACCATGATGCTCCTAATCAAAGATATCATGATACTTCTAAGTAGCTGGGATTATAGATGCTTACTACCATGTTCTGCTTTATTTTTTTCTGGTACTGGTGCTTAGACAGGGTATTGCACTCCCCCTTGGCTTTGTTACTCATGGCTAGCACTCTACCACTTGAGCCATACCTCCACTTCTAGTTTTTTGTGGATTAATTGGAGATAAGGGTCTCAAAGATTTGTCTGCCAGGTCTGGCCTAAAACCCCAATTCTCACATCTCAGCCTCCTGAGTACCTAGAATTATATTCATGAGCCACTGGTGCCAGGCTGAATTTTTTGTTTGTAGCAGCCTATATTTTTGCCTGGGCTGGCTTAGATCCAGTTCCTTCTGGATATACCACTTTTATAGCTTGCATGACAGTGTAAACCACCATGCTCACCATGCCCCATTGAGATAGGGCTTTTTGCCCAGGCTGGCCTCAAACCACAATCCTCACAATTCCATAATACCTGGTATTACAGGCTTGACCCATGATGCCCAGCCTAGATTCTTAATTATCTTAAATAGTGCACCAAGCACTATTTTCCTAAACACAATTTGATTTTAAAAAATGCAAGTTGGAAAGCTGGTGAAATATTTTTGGTAACAAAGACTACTTTGCATAACTCAAAGAATTCACTCTGGTTAATATTTTCCTCAAAATAACATACTAAAATCAAATAGAACAATCAAAACCTTAAGCATCTATAAAAATAATGTTTTGTTCACTTCTCATTTGCTAAGTACATCCTATTTCACATCTGGTTATTCTAAGAAAGTGATGAATAAGGGAGATTTAGGGACATATTAATATGAGAAATGACTTATATGTTTAAGGTGTGTGTGTGTGTATGTGTGTGGGGGTGAGATCAGACAGGTGTGTGTGTGTGTGTGTGTGTGTGTGTGTGTAAGAGAAAGAGAAGTCTTGATACTTCAGTGAGTTGTAGAGGACTGGTGAAATACTGCTATAACACCTACAATACAAATGCATGTTGTATATGAAAACTCTACACAATACGCACTGGAAAAGGAAGTTCTCAGGATTGTTTTTCCTGAATAAAATCTACATGAATATCCAATGTATCACATGTATCAATACTGAATGTTCTGTGATATGGGAAATAGTTCTTGATTGTCTGAGACTTTCTCACATTTTATGTCTCTGACTCATCTCTAGCCAGTAAGTGCCAAGAATACTTACAAATATCCAAAATATTGCCTGGATACATTATTTTTCTTGATCACCTAATGTGTATTGTGAAATCAATTTAGTCATTAGTAAGGAAGGAGGAAGAAAAATGGGAGAGAAGCAAAAAGGAAGGAAGGAGGGAAGGAATAAGGAAAGAGGGGAGGAAGGGATAGAAAAAGAAAGGGAGAGAGGGAGAAATAGAAAAAAAGGAAGAAAAGGAAAAAAGTAGGAAAGAAGGAAAAAGAAAAAACAAAGGAAATAAATGAAAAGCACAAAAAGAGAAGACTAGAATAAAAATTAAAATGACCAAACTAGTAAACCTAAGAAGAGTTTCATGAAAGTTTTGTTTCATTATGTTGTAACTGTTTTACACACACACACACACACACACAAACACACACACACACATATCTTACACATCTTTTAGTAAACAAAGACAGCTCTGCTGCTCTGAACTCTTGTGGTTCTGCTATGAGACCACATGGCACACATTTCATTGGCAGTTCTATGCAAAGGATAAGAAGTCATTAGAGAGGGGATTTAAGGGCAGTGCTCATTTTGTATATTTGTTTCAATGGAGCAAGAACTACCAGACTTAGAGTCAATTAGAGTCATAGCTCCCAAATTAAGGGTTAGATATAGAGCAATTTCTTTCTCTCTCCCCTGACTAGTCATTTGGCTTTTCTAACTCAAAAATAGATTTGAAGGTTCAATTCAGACACCAAAAAAAGATGTTCCAAATTCATTTTCTCTTAGAGAAATGAAAGTTAAGGCCACAATGAGATACTATTTTGCATCTACCAGATTAGAAGACATTACAAATTCTAATGATACCCATTGCTAGCCATGATATGAGACAAAGCTGTCATGCAGGAATGTAAATTGGTATAAACACTTTAGACATCAATTTGGCATCTACAAAGTCACATTTATCCCCTGACATTTGGCATTTCCCTAGGCTTCTACTTCAGAACCACACACACATGCAAATGCACTTGTACATGTATATACTCACACACACAAATACAATGTCATGATCAGGACTGTTCCAGGAGGTAGTAACAAACTAATCAACCAATTCTAGTCTAGAAAAATACTGAATTGGTAATTTACAGGATGGGTATAATGGGGGAATTTAATCTATAACACCTGTATACACCAGCATAGCACATACTGTGAGCATAATGTTAACCAGATCAAAAGAGAGTTGTCCTCAGCCTTAAAAAATAAGGCCAAATGCTGGTGGCTCACACCTATATTTCTAGCTATTCAGAAGGCTGAGATCTGAAAATTGAGGTTCAAAGTCAATCTGAGTAGGAAACGTTTGTACAACTCTTATCTCTGGTCAACCAACAAAAGCCAGAAGTAGAGATGTGGCTTGGTGGGGGAGTAGCCTTGAGTGAAAAAGCTAAGAGAAAGTAACCAGGTCCTGAGTTCAAGCCGAAGTACAAGGACAAAACAAAAGCAAGAAGGAAGAAAATTCGGACATATACTGCAGTAAGGATGAATTGTGAGAACGTTATTCTAAGTAAAATAGGCTAATGACAAAAAGACCAATATTGTGTGGTTCCATTTACACAAAGTACCAGCAATAGTGCAATTCAGGAAGTACAATGATATGATGGTTTCCATGGCAAAGAGGAGCATGAAGCGCTGGTCTACATGGATAAAGCTTTGTAAGGTGGAAGGTTCTAGAGAATGTGCATTTATCCAATGATACTGAGCGGCCCACTTAAAAATAATTCAATGGTAAGTTTGATGTTATTATTATTTTTATGTGTGCAGGTAGTAGGGCTTAAACTCACAGTGTGGGCACTGTTCTTTAGTTTTATCATCCTACCACTTGAGCTATACCCCCATCTCCAGCTTTTTGATGGTTAAGTGGAGATTACAACTTTCCTACCTAGGCTGGCTTCAAACTATGATCTTCAGATCTCATCTTCCTGAATAGCTAGGATTACAAGTATGAGCCACGGGTACCACACAGTTTTACATTATTTTATGGCAAATAAAATAATTAAGTCAACTTAATTGTTAAATTTTATGCATTTTGCTGAAATTAAAAGTTTTAAGCTAAAAATTATAGAAGAATATACAGAACAATATACAGGAAGAATCTTCCAGACAAAATTTTTAGAGATATAAACATGATAAAGTTATATGAAAGTTCAAGGCAATGTTGTGAAACAGGAGAGAGACAATGATTACATTCTAGTCTTCAAAATGTTGGATATAATTTGATGTTTGTACATAGACAGGTAGATCTTACAAAGGTATAGTTTTTTCATGCCTCCAAACTGATCTGAATGGCAGAACTGAAATCAGTGCGGTGGATGATATGGAACTGATTTCTAGTTAGAAACTGGTTGTATCTTACAATAAAGTCCCCAGTCTGGTTAGGGTCAGAATTTACTGCAGACTTTTCAATAAAATATGAGTAGTTGCTCAGCTTTTGTAGATTTCTTAGCAACAACTGAAGAAAAACAGGTAGATAACAGAGTCTCTGGCAGTTTCTCTCTGAGCACTCAGGATTGGCCCAACCCAAACTAACATTCTGCTTATAGATAAGGGAAAATGGAGGATCCAAGAGAGAGCTTGTTTTGGAAACAATTTAAACATTTTTACTCCTACATAAAACATAATGTCACATCAGGTTGAATGGAGAGGGGAATGCTGGGTGGATACAATCATAATACTCAATGTCTATCTGTGAAACTAGAGCTAGGAAACTTGAGGGGATGAATGGGGAATGGAACAAGAGGGAGATGGGAGAGAGTGTGATGAAAAGGGTGACACTGATCAAGATACATTTTTACTTATAAACTAATTTCCTGAATTAGAACCCCTTTGTTCAACAACTTAATGGTGTGTTGTACACATAAATAGACAGGTTAGTTTGAAACTTATATGTATGTATGAATGTTTGAAGGTTTTAGATAGGTAGATAGGTAGGTAGGTAGGTAGGTAGGTAGGTAGGTAGATAGATAGATAGATAGATAGATAGATAGATAGATAGATAGATAGATAGATAGATAATAAACTTTTTGGTCCTCCATGGAAAAGTGATTTGAACTCAGGTCAAATAAAACCTTAAACAGTGTTGCCCAATTATCATTGCAAGTTCAATGATGGTAGAAGAGCATGTAAGGCTCCTACTGCCAGGTAGCAATTATTTCTCTCCATTTTACACTGTTCCCAGCAGCCTGAATAGAAACACCTTTAACCTAGAAAAGTCTGGGATCCACCAACTGGCCAAATCCAAGGACGTTTAGTTTCCAACCTCAGCTCTATTTACTGAACCTTAAATGATTTGTCTCTTCTTGTCTCAGTGAGTGTCAATAAAGCCTGGAGCAGAAAACAAAATAGAGGCTTACAGAGGGAAAGAGCAAAGTAGGTAGGGGTAATGGAACCATTATAGTGATGGCAGAGACAATGGGAAGATCCACCTCAGATGAAGGATAAAAAAGATTCCAGTTTTAGTTATAAGTAAAATGAGGTTAAGAGAGTTGTGGAAGGTCCCACCATCACATGCCTGATTTAGTGAGCTGATGAAGTCACTTCCAACTTGAGTTACTGGGAAATAGATTTCATTACACCATAACTGTATTTCTGTCAATGAGCTCTTCAGAAACACATTTGGATAAAAAGGTTAACTACATGAACAGTTTTGAATATTTTTCCTTCCAAAAATTCACCATTTACTTCCAAAAAATGTTATTAAGCAAATATAGAAATGTTGCTTTCTATACTAGACTTGCCACAACTGTCTCCAAATGGAAAGAGGCTAGCCAACAACTGAAAGCTGAGAGACTCCCAAGAGTTCACTAAGAGTGTGTAACCTCTAGAACTTAGAACTCTCCAGAGACCCTTAATCATATCTTCAACAATGAAAAGAAAGTATATTTTCACTTGACTCAACTTTGTGAAAATGCACCAATGAGTAAAAACTAGGCCTTAGAAAAATCTCAAGAATTTAAAGATAACTGATAATGGAACACATCTCAAGTTGAAAGATGTTTTGACTTAGAAGGTATATCCCTTCTGTGTGAAGTATTTTCTTTGCAAAGAAACAAACAAAATAAAACAGGTCTTGCTACCTAAGATATTTTCTACAGTGGCCTCCAAGCTTAGAAATGAAGGGATGGTAGAGGAAAAACAAAGGAGGAGGCAATAATGCTTGATAAGAAATGTACTCATTACCTTGCTCATGTAATTATAACCCCTCTGTACGGTATTTTCACAATAAAAAATGTCTTTTCCTCATATAATCTAACAAAGCAGCAAAACATGGATTTAAGATAATTAATTTTTTTGTTGGTCATGGGGCCTGAACTCTGGGTCTGGGCACTGGCTAGTGCTCTACCACTTGAGCCATAGCACCACTCCCGGCTTTTTCTGCTTATGCAGTGCTGAGGAATCAAACCCAGGGCCTCATACATGCATGAGCCACCTTCCCAGCCATTAAGATTCTTTTTGAAATGTTCTTCCTCACATATAGGCCAAGCAAATGATAGGCCACAAGCCCAAAGGGAATTTAGCTGTGACGTACTGAAGAATGAATTAGCCCTGGGGTCATCAGTGGTTAGTAGCAAGATATCTAGCCAAGACCTGAAGCTAAGATCGGATGATGGTGTCATGGGTCACTTGAGACTGGAAGGCAAAAGCTAAATAGTGGATATTAGGTTATTTAGGTAGTGATTACAGACAAAAAATTATAAAATGGACAGAAATTAGCTTTTGACTGTACTATGAAAATACAAAGCCATCTACCTTGGATTAGTCTATGTTTCAAATAGAATTTAATGCTCTTATATTTCTGTGCCATCAATCAACCAGGAAGGAAGCGTACAGCATTTTCTTTACCTTCACATCATAATTTGGTAAGCATATTCTTACATATTTTAACTTTTGCTTGGTTTTTAAGTGCTATCAAAATTCTTAACCAAGACATATTTTCTTTGTTTATAATATAAAACAAATGACCCTTGCAAATTTGTGAATCTTAGACAAAATTGAAAAAATCCTCATAATTATGAGGCACTTAACACAATAAATGAGGTATACTCAGCAAATTGCCCATGAGATCTCTCCTCCAGGGAGGAAATGATGCTTAATGAATGTCATTAATAACTCTTAATTCAAAGGCTGATTTCTGTCACTTGGGATGCCAAGGCCAGGCAGTAGACTTCTAGTCCCAAGGCAAACAGACACTGGACCACATTTAGATAGATAACTCACTTGGCTATACCAGATGGACCACAAAACTCAACACAAATTCCTCACACAGGACCAGAAACAACTTCCTAGCTTACTGTAGTCATTGCATTCCCATTAGTTAGGAAAAAAAGCAGACTAAAGGAAAAATCTCATAAAAAGACTTTCTTGTTTAAACATTACTCATGTTCTCATAAAAGGAACTTCACATATTACCTGTCAACCAAGATTTAAAAGCTACCAAATGAATCAGCTATTAGAGCCTTTAATTATGACTTTTCTCTTCTTAAGATTTTGATTAATGGTTTGCTGAAGGAAATAAGATATACCTTCATGGTTTCCCTTACTTACAATAATTAGTATACATCTAGGATGATCTTAGCAGATGAGCAGAATAGCTCAATAGCTGTGTACTTATGACCATATAAGATGATGCTAAGGGAAATGAATCCCAAGATATGGACACAAGAGGTTTTTCTTTATTGTTGTCTTAATGTACTATGTGATTTTTTTGTTTCTTTTGTATGTTCTTCCTCCTATGTTATATCCCTTTTGTCATTGTATTTGATTTTAGTACCTTGAATCTTGTATATACAGTTATCTAATTTGAGTAGAGGAAGAGGAATAACAAAATACTAAAACAAGGACAACACAGGATGATCCACTGCAACAATGATACTCACAAGACACTATGATGGAAATGAACCTTATAACTGGGGGGCAGGAGGAGTGGGAGAGGTAGAGGAGGGAAGGGACAGTGGGAAAAAACAAAGGAGGGGGGTAACAATACCCAACAAGAAATGTACTCATTACCTTATAAATGTAACTGTAACCTCTCTGTACAGCATCTTTACAAGAAAAATAAAAAATAAATAAAAAAGATGATGTTAAGCAAAAATGAACTCCAAGACATGGACACAAGAGGTTTTACTTTGTTGTTGTTGTTTTTTAATGTACTATGTGATTTTTTTTGTTTCTATTGTATGTTCTTCCCCCTATGATATATCCCGTTGTCACAGTATTTGATTTTGGTACCCTGATATTGTGTATATATTTATTTGAATCTGGGAAGGGAAGGGGAACAACAGAATCATGAGACAAAGGACAAGGGGAAACCAATGCAACAGTGACATACACAAGACAATACGTTGGAGATGATCTGTGCAACTTGGGTGTGGTTGGTAGGAGGGAAAGTAGGAGAAAAATGAGGGAAGGGGTAACAAGTCTGGCAAGAAATGAACTTATTACCTTACTTATGCAACTGTAACTCCTCAGTGCATCAACTTGACAATAGAAAAAAAGATATACCTTCAAGGCATTCAACAACAAAGAAATAAAAAGTACCTGTTATAATATAAAATACATATTTCTTGTTTTTGTTACCAGAGTAACAAACATGGTATGTATCTATGTGAATATGCAAGTTTTAAATTCATACATACACATGTATCTGAATATTAGATATAAATTTGGGAGAAAAACCGACATGTACATTGGCAAACAGTACCAATAACCTTCAGAGATTTGTAAGATGAAGTAGCTGATGCTATTTGCTTTTCTTTCTTTTTTAGTGAAACAGGATCTTGCCATCCAGCCTAGGCTGGTGTCAAATTCAGTCTTGCCTTCACCCTTCCAAGGATTGAGAAGACAAGTGTATGCAAAAATGCCCAGACTAATTTATCTTAGATAAACACCATAAATGATTAGTCTTTGCAAGACACAAAGGCCCTTATTTTACATTACCTCTTTCTGTGGTTTTTCAGTTTTAAAATCAAAGATAATTCAGAAGAAAATGATTTTTTTTAGTTAAGAAGAATAAAAATCAATAGCTCTTAGCGTAGAAAAGTAATGAATAAGAGAAAATTAACACAAGTATTAGGAAAATGAGAGATAAGAGAATTTAATAGAAGAATTTAGAGCCAGGTGCTGATGGTTCATGACTGTAAGCACGCCTGAGGATAGGGTTTGAAGTAGCCTGGGCAGAAAAATCTTGAGACTCATCTCCAATTAACCACAAAACAACCCCACTAAGTACAGATGTGGCTCAAATGGTAGCCTTGAGTGAAAAAGCTCAGGGACAGCAACTAGGTTCTAAGTTCAAATTCTAGGATTGGCATTCATGGGTGTGTGTGCTCTCCTGCACCTCCCTGCCCACACACACAATTTAGGTACCTCAACTGGACTAGGCTTCTTCCATAAACAACCAGCCAAAATAAACGGAACATTAATTTCTAAGCAATACTCAGCAGGAAGTACAATAATGTACCCCCTGACAGAAGAGAAATTTAAGAGGTGAGGCCCAGTGTTACCTTGGAATTCTGCCGAGTGATGTTTTCCTGACTGGCACAGAGGTTGAAGTCCAAGCAAAGCAAAGCACTTCTGCTGAGCTGAGCAGGCAAAGCTCAGAGTGTGAGGTAGTTGAAGATGCTGAAACCTGGATAGCTGGGCCCTGGAGGGCAGGGTCTTGGAACTGCCCAGAGAATGGGGACAGAGACTTGGGGTCTAAATATATACTGCATACAAGAGTCTGCATAGGCTGGCCATATGCAGAGCAATATACAAAGCTAGCCAGAAAGTTGCTGCTACTGGGATGAGAGCCAACAGAGATACTGAAATCAAGAAGTTGTGGGAGTCTTGAGTTCTTGCTCAATCAGGTGAGAATGGCCTTGATTATGTTCAAGTATACAACTGTGACACTGCAGAGACGTCAGAAAGGCTATGGAGTGAAGAACATAGCTTAAAGCAAGGTTTCCCTTAGTATTGCCTTTTACAAATCCTAAAATCAAACTCAAGATCAATAGGAGAAAGAGACTGAGAAATGTGGAATTTTAGAAAACTCTTGAGTTTAACAAGTAATTTAAAAAGCTTAATACATCAGGAGTCAGAGACAGAAGAATAACTACTGGAGCTCAGCTAAGTGTGAAACCCAATCTGAGAAACTAAAACCAAAAAGGCTAGAGGGTGGCCCAAGCACTTGCCTAGCAAGTCTGGAGGAGGAGGAGATGACAACCACCGCCACCACCATCACAAAATTGAGGATGAATCTCGGTGGTAAAACACCTGCCAGGCATATCCAACGCTCTGTGTTTAAGCTATAGAATTAAGAAGAGAAAGAAAGAAAGATAAAGTAAGAAAAAGAAAGAATGAGAGAAAGAGGGAGGGAGGGAGGGAGGGAGGAAGGAAGGAAGGAAGGAAGGAAAAGAAAAATAAAAAGAAAGAACAGTTTAGTACAAGTTCAGTCTAGTTAGAGTTTGAACTTCCGATAAGACCAAAAATTAATATACTTTGAAAAAACTCTAGTTTCTACAGTATATAATTCTCAATTTCTAATATGCATCACAATTTTCTGTTCCTATGATGAAATAGTAAACTGTTTTCTATACCTAAGATAAAAGTTAATATAGACATGTTGGAATTAGCAAAGACTTTATAGCAATTTTAATAAACACATTCAAAAACATCAGGAAATGATACTCCTTAACAGTCAACCAAGGAGTACTATCAGAAATCAAAATTATATATGAAATGGAATTTTGTGTGTGTGTGTAGAATTCTTGAGTTGAGCAATGTAATGAGCAAAACTGAAAAAAACTCACCAGAGGAAAAATTCATGGTGTAGTGGAAAAGGAACTTAAAGAGAGATAAGTAGAAATTGTTCAACTAAAAGAGGAAATCTTCTATAACTTGATTTAGTTATTACCTATACAATGGACATATTTTACATGACTCAGTTCTAAATTTTAAGTAGGTGTATTTACTGTGTAGGTTAAACATTAATAACATTTACCAAAATATTCCAACCATAGACTTATGTACACTTAGTAGAGCTACTTTTGCAAAGTCCAAAAACAAGTGTGACACAAGGATTACTTAAAACTATTTAGTACACTTAAAGAAATACTAGAGTAAGTCCTCTCAGTCACATCTGTCTCTGCATATTACCTGGACATTCTGTACTCAAGTCCTAAGAAAAAATTCAGCAAGATGTTAAATATGAAGTGATATATTCAATATTCCCTAAATTTCAAACCCAGGTGGGCTTCAGATGCACAATTGCGGGTATACTTATGTATCCAAGAGCAGTATATCCCTCCAAATAGCATAATGTTGATAAAATGGAGAAGGAGAAAAGCTGTCCAAGTAGCTGTCCAATCTAATGTAATCTTGGAATTTTTTCTGATGGCTATTCAGAATAAGGTTAGATATCTATGTTAGACCTTTAATCCTGAGGTGTTAATGACATACAAGTCAGAGTTTGGTAAAGATGAGCCTCAATTAAGTAAGGGAGTTTGCAGCTGAATTGGACATCCAATTTAAGAAATGTAATCTGAAATCTCCCCTAAACCGCTTCAAACTTGAAGGTATTCAGCTTTACACATGCAGAATTCTGCTCAAAAATATTACAAAAATGCTCATTGTTCTTTACTTACAAAAAACAATTTTGCCTACGGATTAATTTCTATGTTGCTTTGTATGTCCCTCCCCCACGGTATAACCCCTACTCTCACTGTATTTGATGTTGGTATAATTTGTGGAGGGAAAGGGCAAAAATAAATCGTTTAACTAGGATACAGGTGGACCATTGCAACAATGAGATGTACAAGTTGTTAAGTCGAAAAACGAACTTTACAACTTTGGTGTGTGGGGGGGAGGATTGGGTGGGGGGGTAGGGGGGGAAGTACGGGAAGGGATGGGAAGGAGAAACAAAGAGGAGGCAACAATGCTTGATAAGAAATGAACTTGTTATCTTGCCCATGTAATTGTAACTCCTCTGTACGGTATTTTCACAATTGAAAAAAAATCCTAAGAAATGTGCCAAAGATCCATGAAAATGACACAAAACTCAGAGAACTATTTTGTAAGATGTATCCGTGTATGTGTATGTGAATATATATAATATACATCAGATTATATTTATACTACATAAAATACACTATAATTATGTATAATTACATTATAATATATTCTATATAGTACCATATATGCCAACAACTAGGTGATATTTATTTTTTCCAAAAATCCAAGTCATGGATGAAATTTCTTGTTTCTCAACTTTTGTTTCTTTCATAGGGCAAGCGAATCTAAAGCTCCCAAGTCAAAATTTTTTTAGATTTTAGAAAAAAATCAAGAAAACGTGGAGTGATAGGGATAAGTAATGCTGAGCATTATTACAGTGTGATCACAGCCAGTGTAAGAGAATGTCAGGGCTGGTTGATATTCACACACAGGGTTCTGTTTTCCTGGTAGCTATGGACACCGAGGCCCTCCGGACAGAGCTGTGACATTTTCATTCTTTAGACATATCTTCTAACTTATCCTAATGATCGCCTACAGCTGTGCTTTCTTGCTTTCTTCCTTTTTTTCTTCTTTTTTTTTAAGCAACTTTATAACAAAGAGTTGTTATAGGCCATCAGTAATGGCAAACATTTCAAAGGAATATGATTTAGGGACTAAAAAACATCACCCATCTCCCTCCAGCATTTATGCAATCATTTCTGCATTTCTATCTTGTCTTAAACATAAAACACTTATATAACATTTTAAATTTTTTAGAAATACTCTGACATAGTTTATGGCATAGAATCACCAAAGCTGTTAGATGCTATAATCTTTTTTACTTTTTACAACTGGCAAAACTGAAGTTCAGGGGAGCTAAATGACATCCCCAGGGTGAGAAAGCTAGATACAAGTTACAGTAAGCCTAATGTCTACAGTTCCTGGCTAAATCTATTTCCCAATCAAATATACCTGGACTATCAGAGCTCTGAGTTCTGCATCTATAGGTACAACCAACTGTGTATTAAAACCTACAGGGCACCAGTGATGGTTCATACCTGTAACTCTAGCTACCCAAGAAGCTGATATCTGGAGAATCATGTTTTGAACCCAGACAAAACAGAAAAGTTCACAAGACTCCAACTCCAAAATAACCATCACAATGCAGTCTAGATGCATGGCTTAAATGGGAGAGTGCCAGCTACAGGAAACAAGCCAAGTAGGAGCAAGAGACCCTGAGTTCAAGCCCTACACATATGCACATGCACATATATAATATATACATGACAATATTTTGGTCATTTTTCCTGATGACTCAAACTATTATTATTATTATTATTATTATTCCATCACTGATAGGTTTACAGGATATAGTGTGGGGAAAGCATTCTGTCCTGCTAAGGCAACTGGAGTGTTTGATTCCATATTTCACAGTAAGTAACATTTTAGAGGTACATGTTTAGAAAGTTAAAAGAATTAAAGTTTAAAAATTCAATCAAATGAGTTTATAGCTCCTGGACCCTTAGTAATTTCAAATTGTCATCAAGTCACATTTCTTTTTTTAAACATATATATTTCTATTGTAAAGATATTGTACAGAGGGGTTACAGTTGCATGAGCAAGGTAATGAGTCCACTTCCTATTGTTTTTCCCCTACCATCCCTTTCCTCCCCCCACCTCTCCGACTCCTCCCTCCCTGCTCCCCCCCAAATTGTAAAGGTCGTTTTCAACATAGTGTCTTGTAAATCTCTTTGTTACAATGGGTCACCTGTATCCTTATTTCAGCATTTTGTTATTTCCCTTCCCCTCCCCAAATTAGAAAAATATATATAGAAGATGCAGGACAATGGAATCAAATACAGTGACAACAGTGGTTATACCACGGGGGAAGAACATACAAAGAAACAGAAAAGTCACACAGTACTTTATAAGTACATTAACAAGAACAGCAAGAAAGATAAAATCTTTTGTGTCCCTATCTTGGGGTTCATTTTGCTTAGCATCAGCTTATATGGTCATATGTACATAGCTTTTGACCTCTTCTGCTTGTCCTAGACATACTAGTTATTGCAGATAAGGGAAACCATGGGACCTATGTTTCTTTGGGTCTGGCTTACTTAACTTAATATGATTTTTCCAAGTTTTTCCATTTCCTAACAAATAGGGCGGGTTCATTCTTTCTGATGGAGGCATAGAACTCCATTGTGTGTGTGCGTGTGTATATCACATTTTCTTGATCCATTCATCCACTAAGGGGCATCTGGGTTGGTTCCATATCTTAGCTATGGTGAATAATGCTGCAATAAACATAGTTGTGCTGGAAGCTTTAGTATGGCCTTGTTTGTGATCGTTTGGCAAATGTCTAAAAGTGGGGCTTCTGGGTGATAGCAGAGCTCTAAGTGGAGACTTGAGGAACCTCCATACTGCTTTCCAAAGTGGTTGAACAAGTTTATATTCCCACCAACAATGCAGTAAGGTTGGCCACATCCCCTCCAGCATCTCATGTTATTAGAGTTCTTTTATTGTTAGAGAAGTTGAGCTATCTTCATGTGTCTATTGGCCATTCTTATTTCCTATTCAGAGAAGTCTCTCTTTAAATCTTTTTTTTTCAGATTTTTTTTAAAATTTAATTTAATTTCTTTTGTGAACATATTGAACAGAGGGGTTACAATTACATGGGCAGGATAATGCGTACATTTCTTACCAAGCATTGCAGCCTCCTCCTTTGTTTACCCTTCACCTTCCCTACCTCCCCCCTACCCCCCCCACCCAATCCTCACCCATTCCCCCCTCCCCCCCCCCCCCCCGCACCAACGTTGTAAAGCTCATTTTCGACATGACCTTGTACTTCTCATTGTTGCAACAGGTCCACCTGTATCCTTAAACGACTTGTTTTTCCCCATCTCCTCCACAAGTTATACTGACATCAAATATAGTGAAAGCGGGGGTTATACTGTGGGGGAGGGACATACAAAGCAACATAGAGATAATCTTATAAATGCGTTAGAAACAAATGCATGAAATAAAAAAGCATTAAAATACATATCTAAGGGTTCATTTTCCTAACATCACATTATCTGACCTTTTCCGCTTGACTCATACATATACTAGATATTGCAAATAAGGGAAACCATGGTACCTATGTTTCTTTGGGCCTGGCTTACTTCACTTAATATAATTTTTTCCAAGTTTTTCCATTTCCTAACAAATGGGGCAATGTCATTCTTTCTGATGGAGGCATAGAATTCCATTGTGTATATATACCACATTTTCTTGATCCATTCATCTACTGAGGGGCATCTGGGTTGGTTCCATATCTTAGCTATGGTAAATAATGCTGCAATAAACATAGTTGTGCTGGTAGCTTTAGTGTGGTCTTGTTTGTAAACATTTGGGTAAATGCCCAAAAGTGGGATTGCTGGGTCATAGAGGAGCTTTATGTGAAGTCTTTTCAGGAACCTCCATACTGCTTTCCAAAGTGGTTGAACAAGTTTACATTCCCACCAACAATGAAGTAAGGTTCCCTTCTGTCCACATCCCCTCCAGCATCTGTTGTTGTTAGAGTTCTTGATTTTTGCCATTCTAACTGGGGTGAGGTGGTATCTCAATGTTGTTTTGACTTGCATTTCTTTTATGGCTAGGGAGGTTGAACATTTCTTCATGTGTCTATTGGCCATCCTTCTTTCTTCTTCAGAGAAGTTTCTCTTCAAGTCTTTAGCCCACTTATTTATTGGGCAGTTGTTTCTTTGAGGATTTGTTGTTGGGGGATTTAATTTTTTGAGTTCCAAGTATATTTTAGATATGAGACCCTTGTCCGTTGTATGGCTAGTGAAGATCTTCTCCCAATCTGTGGGCTTTCTATTGATCTTGCTAGCTATGTCCTTTGCCATGCAGAAGCTCTGCAACTTCATGCAATCCCATTTGTCCAACCTTTCTTTGATTTGTTGTGTTTCCGGGTCTCTATTCAGAAAATTTCGGCCGGAGCCAAGGAGACCTAGGGTTTCTCCTATTCCATTCTGTAATGTTTTCAGAGTGTCTGCTTTGACTTCGAGGTCTTTGATCCATTTAGAGTTGATTCTGGTGCAGGGTGATATATAAGGATCTAGCTTTAGTTTTCTACAAGTAGTTAACCAATTTTGCCAGCACCATTTACTGAAGAGGCTGTCTTTCTTCCATTCTATTGTTTTAGCTCCCTTATCGAAGATTAGATGGCTATAGGTCTGTGGGTTCATTTCTGGATTTTCAATTCTATTCCATTGGTCGGTCCTGAGGTCTGTTCTTATGGCAATACCAAGCTGTTTTGATTACTATGGCTTTATAGTAGAGTTTGAAATTTGGTATTGATATTCCTCTAGCAGTGTTCTTTCCCTTGAGGAGCGTTTTTGCTATTCGGGGTCTTTTATTGTTCCATATGAATTTTTGGATTGCCTCTACTATTTCCTTGAAGAATGAGGTTGGAATTTTGATAGGTATTGCGTTGAATTTGTAGATAGCCTTGGGAAGTATTGCCATTTTCACGATGTTAATCTTTCCATTCCAGGAGCATGGGAGGTTTTGCCATTTTCTAAGTTCTGTTTTGATTTCCTCTCTTTAAATCTTTAGCCCACTTATTTATCAGGCAGTTGTTTCTTTAAGGATTTGTTGTTGGGGGATTTAATTTTTTGAGTTCTAAGTATATTTTAGATATGAGACCCTTGTCTGTTGTATAGCTAGTGAAAATCTTCTCCCAGTCTGTGGGCTTTCTATTGATCTTGCTTGCTATGTCACAATTTTATGAATAAAAAATAAAACCTAATGAAGACTGACACCAAGTCTAAGAGAGGACAAGTAATTAACAGAAACCATGTCTTTTCAGAGAATGAACAGGTGCAAAATGAACCTGAACCTGGCCTTCATGTGTATCTGTTCAGCTCACCTTGATTTAGGGATAGTTCTGTGGTTCCAGGGCGAAGAACATGAAGTTCCCAGGATACATACAACTCCTCTCTCTGCTGCACTCTAGTGATCATGTGCAAAATGAAATACTTTCCCCACAGTCCAGCAAGTCTCTTAGTCAATCCCCTCATCTGAAAGGATTCCTCATGGCCCATATGGCTGAGGCTATGTCTGCAATAATTTTCTCACCACTAAGCATGCTTAGCACAGGGCTTTTCGGTTTTCAATGTAAAACAACTTTCCAATAGGGTCAAGTATATGTCGACATGGGTCACCTTTGAAGAAATGCATTTTTAGGAAAAAAAGAACAGGTATTTCCTGGTCTAAATGTGAAGATATCCTTTTTATCTACTAGCAACTGCTGGAATTCAAGGAGAGATTTTAGTAGTAGTAGTTGTAGTAGTAGTAGTAGTAGTAGTAGTAGAAGTAGTAGTAGTAGTAGAAGTAGTAGTAGTAGTAGTAAAAGTAAGGAACAGAAGGTAGACACTGGAGTTGACATCAGAAGAATGATGTATCTACAGTCACCCTCAACACTACAGCCTTCACCTACACCCACAGTCAGGGCTAAATCAGAAGCACAGGTGAGCACATTTTTATAACATGATCTGGGTATCTTTGTTTTCACAACTAATCTACTAAACATAGGCACACCAGCTGTCTCCCCATGCCAGTGGTTTATAAGACAATTCAATTTAGAACTGATAGGGTTAAGGCGTTATATAAGCACACAGTTTCAAACAGGAATGCTGCAGAGAGATATTTGAGAAAAAATTAATGGTGAAATCTATTTTCCCTATCCTTTCTCCATCACTCCATCATTAATTATGCTCAGTCACCAACCGATGGCTACATTTCTCTGGTTCAACTGTGTGTGGCTCTGTCCTACTCAGCTGTACAAATATTTGTCAAGTACCTCCCAAGTGCTACATGAAGATACAAGGATGAATGAGCCTCTTTGCCTGGGCTTACAAAGGTCAAGTCTGCAAATGAGCTGGTGAGAACATTTGTCTTTCCAATGTATTCCTTATGGTACTTTGTTCTGAGATCCTTCCTGGGTGAGGTCCTTCTCTCCAAATCTGCCCTCAGCACTGTTCCCTTCTTGAGATTTCAGAAGTGCTTTAATGGAGAGATATTGATCAAAGGGTGTAATATTTCATTTCTAGTGACCCAATGAAGAGCTCGATACCTGTAGTAAGTAGTTCTGTATTATATATATGAAAATTGCTTTTCCACATAACGACTTGCAGATATCATTGTTGCAATGGATCCACCTATTTAAATGATTTGTTTTTTCTCTTCCCCTCCACAAATTATACCAACCTCAAATACAGTGAAAGCAGGGGTTATACCATGGGGGAGGGACATAAAAAGCAACAAAGAAATAATCTTATAAATGTGTTAGAAACAATCACCTGAAAGAAAAAACCATTTGAATATATTTCTTAGGATTGGGTCGGGGCGCGGGGGAAGGATGGGAAAGGATGGGAAGGGGAAACAAAGGAGGAGGCTACAACGCTTGATAAGAAATGTACTCATTATCTGCCCATGTAATTGTAACCCCTCTGTACAGTATTTTCACAATAAAAATTTAAAAAATTGAAAAAAAAGAAAATTGCTAAAAGAGATCATGTTTCCAACACACACTAATTAGCTTCACCATGGCAATAATTTTACATTATATATAAATATATATATACACACACATATATATCAAAGCATCATGTTGTATATCTTAAATGCATACTTATTATAAGAAACAGAAATGAAAATGTATACGGTGAACTATAAAACTCAGAACACATTTGACTTCCTTGGCTGGAGGAAGTGGAAATGCTTCCCACTAAAAACTGAAATTTAAGCCACTAGGAGAGAATAATGTGAGATCAGACAGACGGAAGAGAAGGAGAGGAGGCAGGGACAGTTCTGTTTTAAGTTAAACTTCCAGGCAATGAGTCAGGAATTGCAAGCACAGCAGTTAAAGGTAACTGCAGAACATGGTGATTGTTAGAGATGTGGGGACCAGCAGGTGGTACTGTTCCCCAGAATAGGAAGCTCACACTCCAGTTGCTGAGGACAAACCTTTAGCCAGTAATGAAGGATGAGCCAGCAGGTTTAACCCCTGTAATTCTACGTCTGTCCCCCGATAGGATAATTGGAGAGGCAGGTGGAAAAGCAAAAGAGATTGTGTATTATGGTGGCCGATTTTCATTGTTCCCTGGATAATAGTCTGGTTACCGATGAGAGACCAGCTGCCTCACCTTCTAAAACAATTTCACTCTTGAGACTACTAAGCTGACAGTACAGTAAAGGCTAGCTTGGTTCAAAAGATAAAAAGGACATGAACTAAGGCTATGACTTTCCCATTTGCTTCTCTGACAAGGGACAAGCTGCAGTCACAGGTTGAGTAAACTTCCCGCGCCTATTGTGGGCATGTTTTTATGATTGCATATCTAGGAACATCCACAAAGAAATCTAGAATGTGTAATTAAGCATACTGACCATATCCAAGTTGAAGTAAAGCACCACAATACATATACCTATTAGAATAGCCAAAATGCAGAACATTGCTAGTACCAAATGCTATTGAAGGTGTATAGAAATGGGAACTTCCATTTGTTTCTGGTGGGAATTTTAAAAAATGGCACAACCACAGTGGGAAACAGTTTGTTAATTTCTTACAGAACTAAAAGTCACACTCCTTAGCATATATTCACATGAACTGAATATTTATGGCCATACAAAAGCTTACACATGGATGTTTATGGAAGTTCTATTTATAATAGCCAAACTGGAAGATGCCTTTCAGTAGGTGAATGGATAATCCAGGACATATGCACACAATGGAAACTTGTTCCGCACTAAAAAGAAATGAACTCATGAAATTGACTCATGAAAAACCAAGAAACTTAAGTGCCTATCACTAAGAAGCCAGTAATAAAAGCCTGTGTGCTGTGTGATTCCAACCTCATGACATTCTAGATAAGGCAACACTATGGAGAAGAGTAAATGGTTCAATGATTGCATGGCCAGTTGGAGAGAGAAGATGAATAGGTGAAGTTAAGGGAAGTGAAGCTACTCCATAGGAAACTGTAATGACGGATGCCTGTGGTTTTACCTTTGTGGAAACTCTCAGAATACGCAATACCAAGAGCAAATCCCAAGGTAAACTATGGACCCTGGAAGGTAAAGATGGATAAATGCAGGCTCACTGATTGTCACAAGGGTACCACTTTGGTTGAGGATGTGGAAAATGAGGGAGGCAATGCATGTGTGGAATACAAAGGAGATCTATACAAATCCTCTCTACTTACTGCTCAGTTCAGTCATGAGCTTAAAACTGCTCTAAAAATGAAATTAATGAAAAAGTCCTCGGATGGTTTTCTTTCGAATTTAGGAATTAACACTCAGTTGCAATTATTTTCATTAATTTTTAAAGTAATAGACACTTGCATCTTATCCATCTTAGTTTTAAATTTGGGGGAGGAATGGTGATGCTAGAGTTTGAACGCAGGGTCTTGTACTTGCTAGGCAAGTTCTGTAACTATTAAGTCATGCTCCTAACCATTTTTGGCTTTTACTTTATCTTTGCAGACAGGATCTCATGCTTTTTGCCTGGGGCAGCCCCAACTGCAATCTTCTCACTTCCTTCTCTTCCACAGCTGCAATTACAGGCATTGGTCATCATATTTGGCCCCCTTAAAATTTAAATTTTGAAAGCTAAAAATTTGAATGAGTTTCTAGTATCATGTCTTTCCTTTAGGCTATATATCTAAAAAAAGAGTGAGTGTATCTAGAACTCAATTCCTCTCCTTCAGCCCAGTGTATTACCACAATTTTATTTCAAGGAAATGAAATTTCAGCAAAGGATAAAACAGCCATGGATGGCTTAACAGCCAAGATACATTCTGAGAGCTGCATCACTAGGTGATTTGTCATTGGACATAGATCTTAATGTGTATTTATACCAGGCCAATCACTTAATGTAGCCTCTGACATAATGAGAGAGTCAACTCTATATGAGGTTGGAGTAAATGACTTTAAACTTTTTATAAGTAGGTATACCCTCTAACTGTAATGAAAAGTACAGTACTGTGTATTACACATACTTGTATGTGTTATACATTTAGGTGATGGAAGCACAGGTTTGTCTACACCAATACAAACACAGACATGAGTGACACATCATTCTGTGAGTTACATTAAGGAACTTCAACATTATGGGATATAATGAGGTTTCTTTCATCTTTTTTGGGGGGGGGGTCTGGTTGTGGGGCTTGAACTCTGAGCCTGGGTGCTGTCCCTCAGCTCTTCAGCTCAAGGCTAGCGCTCTACCACTTGAGCCACAGTGCCACTTCCAGCTTTTGTTTTTGCTTATGTGGTGCTGAGGTATCGAACCCAGGGCCTCATGCATACAAGGCAAGCGCTCTACCACTGAGCCACCTTCCCAGCCCCAAGAATTTTTTTGGGGGGGTCCGGTCATGGGGCCTGAACTCTGGGTCTGGGCACTGTCCCTCAGCTCTTCAGCTTAAGGCTAGCGCTCTACCACTTGACCCACAGCACCACTTCCAGCTTTCTTCTTTTTGCTTATGTGGTGCTGAGGAATCAAACCCAGGGCCTCAGGCATGCAAGGCAAGCGCTCTACCACTGAGCCACCTTCCCAGCCCAGTTTCTTTCATCTTAAGAGCAGTTGTTACATACAAGGCCCATCACTGACTGAATTATTGTTATATGGTGCATGGTTGTATTATTTGGCTGGCTCGTGAAATGATCCATAACTCAAAGCATATATTTACATCTGCCTTTCATTTTTTAAAAATGGAACATGAGCTCAAGCAGTCATTGCTGTAATGCAAGCAATTAAAGCGGGAGAAGAAAATAGCTTCTCTTTAGTCTAGTGGAATGTAAGAATATAAAGATTACCTCATAATGAGAAGTCTCCTCATCTCTGACCAAGAGTAGATGGGTTATTTCCCAATCAATTTATTATAGCATTTTTCAGTCTTCAACCCATTTCACAAGGAATAACACAACCATTTTGCAATCCCTATGATACTTCATGAAAAACAGCAGTTCTTAACTCAAAGTAAAATGGCAGACATTCCAGTACTCATCACTTAGCACAAGCAATGTTGCAGGAAGTCACTCAAAGGGCATAGGCCATTTTCTGCCTTGAGTGGTGAATATAAGTCCAAGTTGTGTTACTTTTATGACAATTGGTCTCTGGATTGCAAGTCAATCCATCAGTCGATTTTCATACATAAGCATATATACATCAAATGGCCTGAATTGTCACCAGATGCTACTCCAAATGTAAGAAAATACCATTGGATAGAGCCATGCTTTCAAATCACCATTCAATGAACTTACCTGTAAGGTAGTTGTTTTTTTTCTTTTTCTTTTTTCTTTTTGGTTGTTGTTTTTGCTGGTCCTGGGGTTTAAACTCAGGGCCTGGGCACTGTTCCTGAGCTTCTGTAGGCTCAAGGCTAGCCTGCTACCCCTTGAGCCACAGTGGCACTTCTAGCTTTTTATGAGTAGTTATTGGAGACAAGAGTCTTAGGGACTTTCCTGCTCAGGCTGGCTTCAAACCGTGATCCTCAGATCTCAGCCTCTTCAGTAGCTAGGATTACAGGTGTGAGCTACTGGCACCTTGCTTTAAGGTACATTTTGAAAGTCAGGCACTATTCCACTATTCTTTACCATCCATATTGTCCCAGTTCCCTTTGACTTTCCTCTTCCCTTATTTTTAGGATCTGCTTTAGAAATAAAATAGGCACTTGGTGTGAAATGACTTCTTTTCATGGAAGCATTTATTATCTAAAATTGGTCATCTGACATTGACCAGCATACTTAGCTATTCAATCCCTAATGGCTTAGGCTTGGGACACTGCGGTCTGCCATACTGTGAGGTAGCTGTGGGTGTGTGAATATAGTATTGCATTCCATAGTGTTACTTTTTTTTTTGTCAGTCAAAGGAACTGAACTTTGGGCCTGGGCGCTGTCCCTCAGCTCTTCAGCTCAAGGCTAGCACTCTACCACTTGAGCCACAGTGCCACTTCTGGCTTTTTTTCTGCTTATGTTGCTGAGGAATTGAACCCATGGCCTCATGCATGTGAGGCAAGCACACTACCACTGAGCCAACTTCCCAGTCCCATGAGTGTTAATTTTTGCATGTGTGTGCTGGTAGTGAGGCTTGAATTCAGAATCTAGACATTTTCATTTGGCTTTATTGTTCAAGGCTGGGACTCTACAATCTAAACCACAGCTCTACTTTCAACTATTTGGTGGATAACTAGAGATGAGTCTCACGGATATTCCTGCCTGAACAAATATTCCTTGAACCAAAATGATCAGATCTCAGCCTCCTGTGTAGCTAGGATTACAGACAGGAGCCACTGGTTTCCATATGTATTATTTTATAGAAATAAAACAGAAAGATGCAATCTCCCCAATACCTGACAAGAGGCAAACAGTATTTATTCAAATAGGAAATCTCTAGGCTCAACTGAGGACACATTAGAACTGTATCTAATTATGAAGAATGAACAGCACAGAGATTAAAGTTGTATCACTGAAGATTATAGGTGAAGGATTTATATATTTTTCTCTACAAAAATAGGAATCCTGTTGGCTGTCGGTGACTCACACCTGTAATCTTAATTTCTCAGGAGGCTGAGATCTGAGGATTGTGGTTCAAAGCCAGGCCAGGCAGGAAAGTCCACGACACTCTTTATCTCCAATTGACCACAATAAAGCTGAAAGTGGAACTATGGCTCAGACTATAGAGTACCATAGCCTTGAGCAAAAATATCTGTAGGCAGCAGCTAGGCTCTGAGTTCAAGCTGCAGTACCAGCACATACACACAAACACACATACATACACGAATTAGGAATTCCTTGTAACATACCTGCTTTTCAGTTTTCCCACATTTGATTTCTATTTTCAGGGAAATATGATGTGAAAAACCAGAGGATGGATAGTAGCTTTGCTTTAGTCTAATTCAAACAGAAAAGCAGTGTACTATATACCATTTACACACATTATCCTAGTTGTGTAAAAGGCCTGTATACATAAGTACAGTATTGAGGTAGAAATTCCAATGGTAAGATCAGGACTAGCTAAATAATGGAACCCAACAGCTCAAACAAAATAGGCTCACTTAGGCTCCAGACTAGATCTCATTTGAAGGCAAGAAAACTGGGGTTCACAGGGCTTAGGATGAGGACCTTAACAAAAATTGATGCTTTTAACTTAATCTCCAACACATGCTATACACACAAACAAGCAGATCAAGGTTCCAACCTCCCTAAACAAATCAACAGATGCAAACATGGAGTCTATTCATTGTTAGCAGGAACTCAGAAAACTTTCAAATCACAGAGCCTTTTAAATATGTTTTTTTCCTTTATAACATTTTCTTGTTTTAAAAAAAAAAGTATTTTTATTATCTTGAGTAGTTGTACAAAGGGGTTGCCAGTCACCAAAGTAATATATGAATACAGTGCATCTTGATCAATGTCACCCCTTTCAACATTCTCACCCACCCCACCCACCTCACCCCTTAATTTTAGTTTATGTATTGAATTTCTTTTGCAATTTAACAAAGCAATTTGTGTAGAGCGCATCTTGATCTGTGCTGCTGCTTCAACATCTTTACCCCCTTTGACCCATCCTTCCCCTTGTATTTCTCAATTCTGTGGTATATACAATGAATTCTTGCCTGCATTCTCCGCTTTCCCTTTCATTTTTAAATGAATGTTTTTAAATTTATACAAAGCTTTAACTTTGATGAGACCACTAAAAGGAAAATTCCTTCGACCAATTAAACTAAGTAGCGCTTATGTGAGCAAAGAACAAAACAAAACAGAGTTTATGGACTGGGGAGCTTCCAGAAACAAAACAAGGTCTAGAAACTTCAGTCAATGGCACTATCCAACAGAACTCATAGAAAAATAAAAGTGAGGCAATGGGAATAATTTAAAATTCGACTACAGTTTATCAACCAGTTGATTGGTTATAGTGTTTTTTAAAATTGGCTAAAAGGCCTTCTGCAATCAGCCAAACTCAGTTACTGGGATTAAACTCTTATACTGGTTTGGCTGTTAGACCCCATGTAAATGTCCAGTCTACATTCATGGCTGACCACAAAGTTTGTTTAATAATAAGATATTCAAGAGTATAATATATTCAAGAAAGATTAGGCGGTGACTAGCACAGGTGTGAGCAGCTAACTCTACATTCATGGGTAGCAACTTTCAAGTATAACAGACAAAATGTTATCAAAGTCAAACATTTTTATAGCTCTAGCATTAGTCTTACATAATGCAATTTTATCAATTCAATTTTCCCAAAGTTTCTTAACCACATCAAATCCCTTTTCAGCAATTTAGAAAAATTAAAGTGATTTACAAAATAGGCAGAGACATACATTAGGTTGTTTGTCATCATTTCTTCAAACCACTGGGGTTGCAAAAAGAAGCATAAGTATTTAAGAAAGTGCTCAGGATGGTTGAATTCTGCCTTTAGCAATTTATTACTTTACAAGAGACAGATTACGGAGATGTAGTCTAGCAATCACTAATTGTTTTTAGATTATACACTAATATATTCATTTCATAATTGCAAGTGAAATAATGCATACTAATGTTCAAAGCTATGGTCCTTTTTTGCATAACTTAACTAATTTTAATGGGTGAAACTTTATTAAGTACATTCAAAGTGAAATCAATTTCAGAAATGAATATGCTTACCTTTCATCAAAACAGACAAGCGGCTCAGTCCACAATGAAGATCTAGAATGGGATCTTCGGCAAGTTTTGACCCTTGAGCACATCCAAGTGGCCACTCCCACCATGGTCTCTCCGAGCCCACCTCTCTCTCATGCCCTCTCCCTTCCCACACCTACCACGTGTGGCTGGCCTCATTATCCTAATCACACTGCTCTGTACAGTTTCAGCCTTGTGGCTCATCCCTCCTCCATTCCATTCACCAGGCAGAAAAGCCACCCTCCTTATATCTACCTGTCCAGCTCCTCTATACCAGGCAAGTGAATGAATGTGGCCCAACACACACACACACACACACACACACACACACACACACACACACAGCTGATCGTGTGATACGAAAGCCGTGACCTCAAGATACTCACTAACACTGCATTTCCTAGTCTGTTTACTCACTCATTTTTTTCTGATGTGTATGCATGAGTCAGCTTCATATTATCACTGCAAAATACCAGAGGGGTTAACTTATAAAAGGTTCATTTAGGTGGGTGCCAGTGGCTCACACCTATAATCCTAGCTACTTACGAAGCTGAGAACTGGAGGATTATGGTTCAAAGTCAGCCTAGGCAAAAAAGTCCTTGAGACTCCAGATCCAAAATAACCATCAAAGTGTCAAGCTGGAAGTGTAGCTCATAGACTACAGCTGTGAGCAAGAAAGCTGAGCAAGAACTCAAGACCCTGAAATCAAGCCCCAGTACTGGCACAACACACACACACACACACACACACACACACACACACACACACACACACACGCACGCACACAAACGTACGCATGTACACACACACACACACACACACACACACACACACACACACACAGCCATAAGTGAAAACAAATGTCATAGGTGAGACATTCCCATTAAGGAAGGTGAAAATGGGTATCCATGCAGAACCACTGCCTTCCCAGGACTCATTCAGCACTAGCTATGAATGTCATACAAGGACTGACTCCTTCAAATGTCACCATCCCAGAACTTGATCCTAAACTCAGACTTGAGTATCTAGCTATATATGTGATTTGTACATTGGATGTCCAATAAAAATTCCCAACATCACAGTTCTGAAACGGAATTCCTAATTCTGCCCTCTCTAAGCTCACTTTCTCAGTCTTCACTGTGCCCCTAAACAGGAACTCCCTCTTTGGCTTTAAGCCAAACTTTGGAGTCATCCTGATCACTTTTAATTCATACTCCACTTCTCATCTGGAAGAAAATCCTGCCATTTCTACCTCCAAAATAGTTTGAGAGTCTAGCATTGCTGAACACCTCACTTTTCCCTCAGACAGACACACTGATTTTCAGTTTTATCAATCCATTGCCTATTTTTCCACCCAGTGAGGCTTTCTCTCACTGCTCTATTTAAAATAGCACCCATCACTTCACATTAGAACCTCATTCCCTGCTTTATTTTATTACATCGCCTTTATTACCATCTGGCACACCACAATTTTCAGGGATTTGTTTTTTTGTTTGTTTTTATTTTTCATCATAGTGCTGTGGAAAGAACCAGGGCTCTGGGCATGCTAGGCAAGTGCTCTATCACTGGGCCATGTCCCAACCTCACTTCTTTGTTTATTGATTCTGCCATAGCACACAGCCTCGAGAGTGCCTGGCTCACCTCTAAAATAGAACCTGCAACACAGCAGATGCTCACTAAATATTTACTGAGTGAATGATTGACTCATATATCTGAGGCAATAAATCCCTCTGGAAATAAAATTATGGAAATGAAAAGAGAAATGGAGTCATCATTTTACACAAGAAAGAAGAGCTGGCCAAAGCTGTAGTTGGAATACCAGGATTTCATCCCATCTACTGATTACAAAACCCTATTAAAATAGAATTTTGGGCAGGTGCCAGTGGCTCACATCTGTGATCCTAGCTATTCAGGAAGCTGAGATCTGAGGATTGCAGTTGGATGGCCAGCCTAGGTAGAAAAGTATATAAGATTTTTAGCTCCCTTTACCACTAACAAGCTAGAAGTAGAGGTACTGCACAAGGGCTAAAGTCCCTGCCTTGAGTGAAAAAGCTAAGGGACACAGTTTAAGCCCCAGTATCAACACACACACACACACACACACACACACACACACACACACACACACATACACACAATGGGTATATAAATATGTTCCCCCCCACCCCCCGCAAAAAAAAAAATCCCTTGCAAAACTGTAAAAAAAATGCAAAGTCAGCTTACTAGATATTTTCTCTTGCACTGACCTGACTCAACGTCTTGTGCTAATTGGTCTTTTTGTTTCAGAGCCTTCCTGCTGAGGACTAAAGTAGGGGGCATTTGTAACTTCTACTGTGACATTCTGCATCTGCATTAGCTGTTGGTGCAGCTGAACCTATGCCCTGAACAGTCTGCCCCTGTGGTACCTCTACAGGAGTGTGGCAAAAATCAACGCCTTGATGTGACTGCAAATAAGATTTTCCCTGAATCCATAAACCTCTCCTTCCTGTGCATCAGTGTTGCTCACAAGATAAATCTTTTATATATATGCACATATACATACCTGTGCTTATTCAGTATCTACTAAAACAGTTGGAGACAATAGATTTCAAAAGCTTGTTTTCTATTCAAGTGTCAATTTATATCTAATGTTAGAGCCTGTGAGAGTAAGCATTTATTCAAAAGTTATCAGACAGAATTAACTTCTTGATTTTTAAAGACACAATTTTGTGCATATCTTACACTGTCAAAGACACATGGCTCATAGGGGAGCTCTATGTGGAGTCTTTTGAGGACCCTCCATACTGCTTTCCAAAGTGGTTAAACAAGTTTACACTCCCACCAACAATGTAGTAAAGTTCCATTCTGTCCACATCCCCTCCAGCATCTGTTGTTATTAGAGTTCTTAATTACAGCCATTCTAACTAGGGTGAGGTGGTATCTCAATGTTGTTTTGATTTGCCTTTCTTTTATGGCTAGAGAGGTTGAGCATGTCTTCATGTATCTATTGGCCATCCTTCTATCCTCTTCAGAGAAGTTTCTCTTTAAGTCTTTATCCCACTTATTTATTGGGCAGTTGTTTCTTTGAGGATTTGTTGTTAGGGGATTTAATTTTTTGAGTTCCAGGTATATTTTAGATATATGACCCTTGTCTGTTGTATGGCTAGTGAAGATCTTCTCCCAATCCATAGGCTTTTCATTGATCTTACTAGCTATGTCCTTTGCCATGCAGAAGCTCTGCAATTTCATGCAATCTCATTTGTCCAAACTTTCTTTGATTTGTTATGACCCAGCAATCCCACTTTTGGGCATTTACCCAAATGATCACAAACAATACCATACTAAAGCTACCAGCATAACTATGTTTATTGCAACATTATTTACCATAGCTAAGATATGGAACCAACCCAGATGCCCCTCAGTAGATGAATGCATCACGAAAATGTGGTATATATACACAATGGAATTCTATGCCTCCATCAGAAAGAATGACATTGCCCCAATTGTTAGGAAATGGAAAGACTTGGAAAAAATTCTATTAAGTGAAGTAAGCCAGGCCCAAAGAAACATAGGTCCCATGGTTTCCCTTATTTGCAATAACTAGTATATGTCTGAGACAAGCAGAAAAGGTCAGATAAGTAAGTTATTGTTAGGTGGATGAACCCCAAGATAAGTATTCAAATGTTTTTTTTCTTTCATGTGATTGTTTCTAACATATTTATAAGATGATTTCTATGTTGCTTTGTATGTCCCTCTCCCACAGTATAACCCTGCTTTCACTGTATTTGATGGTGGTATAATTTGTGGACGGGAAGGGCAAAAACAAATTGTTTAACTAGGGATACAGGTGGACCCATTGCAACAATGAGATGTACAAGTCGTTATGTCGAAAAACGAACTTCACAACTTTGGTGGGGGGGGGGGGAGGATTGGGTAGGAGGAGGTGGGGGGAGTATGGGAAGGGATGGGAAGGGGAAACAATGAGGAGGCTACAATGCTTGGTAAGAAATGTACTCGTTATCTTGCTCATGTAATTGTAACTCCTCTGTATAGTATTTTCACAATAAAAAAAAGACACATGGCTCCTGGAAATCTAATCTATAAATATTCACATAAGGAAACTGTAATTTCTTTTTTTTTTTTGTCGGTCGTGGGGCTTGAACTCTGGGCCTGGGCGCTGTCCCTCAGCTCTTCAGCTCAAGGCTAGCGCTCTACCACTTGAGCCACAGCGCCACTTCCGGTTTTCTGGTGGTTTATTGGAGATAGGAGTCTCACGGTCTCTCCTGCCCGGGCTGGCTTTGAACCGTGATCCTCAGATCTCAGCCTCCTGAGTAGCTAGGATTACAGGCGTGAGCCACCAGCGCCCAGCTTGGAAACTGTAATTTCTTAACACAAAGATATATTAATTTCTCAAGATACCTAGGCAGGCACACCGTTCATTCAGACTTGCAATAACAGATTGTCTTACTCACCCCATATTCAATATTTCTTGCCATGGAAAGACTGGCACTCATGGATGGAAGATGTTAAACTGTGGCTCCAAGGCAGACCTAGGAAAGTTAAAAAGTGATAAATAGATGTTCATACATCAGATTACATAAAGAATATAGAAACAGAAAATCCTATTGAAACATAGAGTCAACCATCCCACAGCTGCTGTCATATGGCTGGGCTTCTTTGCTCTAATCCCTACCTTCCAGGTAAGACCTTGTAACTGTCTTAGAAAATTCAGTGTCATTCTGAGAGGTGAATGGGACAGGCAGTCCTTTGTTAGGCAACAAAAAAGGCAGCTGGTGGCACATGAGCTTAAAACTACAGACACACACTGCTAAAGGGGACATAAGATAGTCTCGTCACATTCTCTGGTTCCAGTTTTTAACTTGGTGGACTTTTAAAGGTTAGGGAGTTGATGGGATCAAATCACTTAGCAACAGAGCAAGGCTTCCATAAGCCAGTGTCCTTTCCACTCCATCTGCGGCCTCTCACCCCAAACCTAACCCGTCATAACTCATCTTTTCCTAATGCCATCACATAGAGCAAGGGAACTTCATGACCATTTCTGCCCTAAGCACATATTTCTTTAAATCTAACTTTTTCTTTTCAACTTAAAACAAGATAAAACTGACATACCAAAGGTGGGGGGAAAGTATGATTCCAATTTATCTGTAGGAAGATGCTTTCTAAGGAGCAAAGGAGTATGAGAATGATGATCTGCATTGTGGCATGCCAAGATAGAATTAGGGATACCTACATGGTCATATTTGGGAAACAGCACCATATGGTAATATTGAACCCAAAGCATAATCGTAAGCATAATGTATATCTAATACTGAACCTTATGAAATTAGCAGTATAGCTGACCATGGTAGTCCACATCTGTAATCCCAGCACTTGGGAGATTTAGGCAGGAAGATCTCAAGTTTGAGGCCATCCTGGGTAACATAACGAGACCCATCTAAATATTAAACAAAACAGAAAAAATAATACTAAGTGTGTTTTTATGGGGAAAACTTACAGTAAGTTGAAACAGTAATTTGACTGGAGACTAATCACTCCTTTCCTTGAGGAATATAAAGCTGAATCAGCCAAACTTGGAAAGGGTTGTCTTTTGCACCTAAAAAACTACAGTTCCTTTGTAACATTCTCTCAAAGCAATGCTAAGTCCTCTGCTGCTGACTGCCCTCTTCTTCTCAGCTCCTTACTCTTTCTCCCTTTCTCTCATAAAGTGATCTTAGAACAGCTCTCTCTTTCCTTCTGTCCGATTATTTTTAATAGTGACCAAAGGAAACAGTGAAGATAAATCACAATGCTTCAATGAAGACAGACTAGCAGTTCTTGATTCTAATTATACATTAGAATGAATGAGAGAGTTTAAAAGGTAACATGGGACTCCACCTCCGGATGTAACTGATCTAGAATTAGTGTTTCATGTGTGATTTTAAAAAAACACAGCATGATTATATAGATAATTATAGCACTGTTTTAGAGTAGGGACCCATAAAGATTTTGAATCATTAAAGAATGAATTGGAACTAAAAAATAATAGCATTTTGGAGCTAGATGATTCATTAGATAGCTTAGGACTCCCCTGTTCCTGAGTTGCAAGGAGACCAAGGTCCAGAGAGGTCAAATGAACTAGTTAAGGTCTTAAAGACAGGTGGCTAAGACAGAATTCTGGTCTAGATCACAGAGAGTTATCCCTTGCAAACAGAGCGGGGGGTGGGGGAGGAGATATATAAAATAAGTGGCAGCTTTCCTGGAAGAGTACCCAGTGTATGAGGGACCATTGAAAGGTGAACACTATACTATTCAAGGGTGAATTACTAGATGACTAGGAACATCATGACTCAAAATGGAATAGTAGAAGCCAAGGGCCGAGATGAGACCTACAAGTGGGTAAATGTCAGGGAGTAAAAGCATGAGTGGTTACTATCAAACAGAATCCAGGTTGAGTGAACTACCAAAATTATTTCATAAAGCACTTCAGATGTTACTATGTGAGTAAAGTACTCATTAGATGTTTCACTTTGTAAGGTGCAGTGCTTGACACAGGCCAGAGGCTCAGTTAGCAGTGGGTGCTTCTTCACTCCACCACTGTCATTAATAAAAATCTGTCTGGGATGCTGCTGGTCATAGACCCAGTGTCTCACTGCCAAAGCTGGAAAACTAGACTTTTGTGATCTGCATTTACCTAAAAAGAACACTTTTTTTTAGTTCAATTCTGAGCAATAAGAAAGGGAAAGAGAGCTGGGAAGGTGGCTCAGTGGTAGAGTGCTTGCCTTGCATGCATGAGGCCCTGGGTTCGATTCCTCAGCACCACATAGGCAGAAAAAAAAGCTGGAAGTGGCGCTTTGGCTCAAGTGGTAGAGCGCTAGCCTTGAGCTGAAGAGCTGAGGGACAGTGCCCAGGCCCAGAGTTCAGGCCCCATGACTGGACCAAAAAAAAAAGAAAAAAAGAAAAGGAAAGAAAGAAGAAGAGAGAGGAGAGAGAGGGAAGAAGAAGAGAAATGGATGGATGAGTACATGGATGGATGGATGGATGGATGGATGGGTGGGTGGATAGATGAATGAGGGGTGAGTGGACATAACAGCAATAGATTCTTCCTATTTTTCTTCAACAAAGTTGTAGCGGATGAGATCAACAATAGAAAAGGTAATAGAGTCTCATACTAGCCAAAGAAAAACTCAAATATTGTACACATCTACTTGCCCCACTATGATTTGTTTTCCCATTTAAAATGGGAAGTGCAATATCTAACCCCAAGTAATGTAGGGCCCATCATGTCCTAGGATATATGCTTCATCTGGCATTTTTGCGTTACACATAAACTGATTTTAGATGAATTGTGTTCCTTTAAGAGTCACTTCAGAAAAATATCATTTTAATTTGACTATTAATAAAGATTATTTTTCATGCTAGGCATGATGGTGCAAACTTGTAATCTTCCTGCCTCACTCTCCTTAATGTTGGGGATTATAGGCATGGGCCATCATGCCTAGCTTATTAATGTTCTATCTTCCCAAACCTCACACTTCAAAGCCTGGAAGCATGTTCAGTGAGCTTGGGAAAGTGCTTGGGCTAAGACAAAACTGATTTGAAAATAGAAAAGCAAGGAAAAACAATTAATTAACGTGTTAATTGTTTCCCTTAATGTGTGCGCCAGCCAGTAGAGATACTTTGCATTGGTAAATGAAGCTCTTTGCAGTCTTGGCAAGGCTAGTGAAAGACAATCTTGGGTGGGGAGGAGATTATTCCAGAGATACAAACAGCAGAGTCAGCCACTGCAGCTTCCTTTGCCTTCCAGAATTTAAAAGCAAACTGGTTCTCCCAAGAGTTGAGAGTGAGACTTAGCAATAACATGCAAACTTTTTTCATCCATATCTCTCCAGTATTTGGAAATCTGCTTGTCCTGCCAAAACTCAGCCTGTGAACATTCTCTTTCATCTACTCCCATGAACATTCTCTTGGAAGGTGACAATGTTGACTTTACTTCTGTTCATCTAGTATTTCCTAAGGTTCCCCACTGCTCCAGTAAGTTCTAGGCACCAAGTACTTGGAATATCTCTTCTGTATTGTGTTTTGGGAGTTGTCCCCTCCTTCTTAGTAGAAGCAAACACATCATATAAACATCTGGAAACAAGCCAGGCACAGTGGCTCATGCCTACAATCCTAGCTACTCAGGAGGATGAGCTCATGTGGATCACAGTTCAAGGTCAGCCTGGGAATAAGAAGGTCTTGAGATCTCTACCTCAACAGAAAAAACTAAGTGTGGTGTCCCCATCTTGTATCCCAGGTACAATGTGAAGTATAAATAATTTGGTCTAGGTTGGCCTGGGTAAAAGTGAGAGCTTACCTTAAAAATACACACAGAAAAAAAATATATAGGCTTGGAAGCATGGCTCAAGCCATAGAGAGCCTACCTAGAGATCACAGTACCTTGAGTTCAAACCCAAGTACCATCAAAAGGGAAAAAAACCTGGAAACATATATGTCACTTGACTATCGAAGAAAACTAACTAAAATTGGAATAGAATGCATACCTCAGGAGAAGGACCACCAGTGTTGTGGACATGATCCTGGGACCCGCCATAGAGCCTGGCACATTGGTGAGCCTCAACATGCTATTTTGCATGAGAAATGGAAAACAACTCGTTGGTGATGTCCTTACCTTTCCTTCTTTTAAAAAAATCCTTTTTTTTTTTTTTTTTTTGGTGACGATCCTGGGGCTTGAATTCAGGGTCAAAGCACTGTCCCTGAGTGCTTTGGCTCAAAGCTAGTGCTACATTAGTAGAGTCACAGCTCTACTTCGATTTGGTCATCAATTGGAGATGAGTCCTGCTGGCTTTGAACCACGATCCTCAGATCTCAACTCCTAAGTAGCTAGGAATATAGTCTGAGCCACCAGCTCCACTTGTTACCCTTTTTCTTGATGCTATCTATTAGCAGGGGGGTTACTGATCACTTCTGGGTGCTCACAGTAGGTATGGAATCTTTATATCAACTCTGGGGTTGGAAGTTAGGGGCCTGAAAAGATGCCCCCACTGAAGAAGTGGCAATTGACCTTGTCACCTAAATCCGGACACTTAGAAAGTTCTGCTGACAGTAACTGATTCATGTCAGGAGTGGGGGAGGAAGGAGATGTTTATGTTTTCGTGTCAACCAGTGACTAGAGGTGAGGTTGTGTGTGTTGTGCTGATGGCTGTTCATGGACCAAAGAACAAGATCACCATTCCATCAGAAGCTTGAGTAAATACTGATATGGCAGAATTTAACCTTGTGCCTGGTCACAAGCACAAGTTGGGAAGGGCACAGCAGCTCAGGGAGCTGCCTTGAGTTATAGCTGGAGCGAAACTACATTCCACTTCCCGGTGGGCAGGAAGAAGGCAGCTATCAAGCTTGATTTTGATTGGCTCTGGATGAAAAGGGGGAGGAGTCTGAGAGCATACCTATTGGTTAGCCAGTGAGAAGGTCTGGGAAAGCTGGAGAGATACAGCCTCTTCTATTTAGACTGAATATTCCAAATAGAGAGCCAGTGAGCTTACTGTAGCTATTCAAAAACCTCAAGTTTGATGAAATTATGACAATAATAATCAAGCAAGGAGGAAAGGACTTCCTACCATGGATGAAAACTCTCAACATGACAAATAATCTTTTCCAGAAAATTTCCCAAGACAATTTTATGTTCATTTGTATCCAGTTCTTTGAGTATACAGAAAATGATGTATCATAGTGGAAAGTAGGTGGTTTCCATTTTCTTTTCCCTCCCTTCCCCTCCTTCCCCTCCTCTCCAGCCCTCTCTTCTTTCCACTCTCCTCCTTTCCTTCTTTCTTTTTATTTTTTTATATAGTACCACCCAAACTCATCATTCTCCTCTCAGTCTCCCCAGTGCTGTGCTGTGATTACAGGTGTGCTGGGATTATGGGCATGCGCCATCACAATCAGCACTGGTGTTTCTTTAAGCATGGGTGTTTGGTGATAGGAGCAGAAGGTTTGAATTCATTACAGCTTGACTCAATATTTGTATCGTTGTTAAGAAGTAGTGAGTCAAAGAAGATTTAGAATATAACAACATGGAGCTTAAAACTCAAAATTCTCAAACCCCAGGAAACCAAAGTCCATGGCTAAGGAATGAGCATCAAAACCAGACTCAGAGCCAGGCACAAGTGGCTCATGACTATAATTCTAGCTACTCAGGAGGCTGAAATCTGAGGATCAGGATTGGAAGCCAGCCCGAAGAGGAAAATCCATGAAACTCTTATATCCAATTAAGCAGCAAAAAAGCCTGAAGTGGAGCTGTGGCTCAAGTGGTAGAACATTAGCTTTTAGCAAAAATCTCAGAGATGTGCCCAGGCCCTGAGTTTAAGCCCCAGGATTACACACAAACAAAATAAAGACAAAAGGCAACAAAAAAATAAAACAAGCTCAGAAGGACAAGATAGACATTCTAGAGGGATCTCTACTTCCACACACACCTCTCCCTTGAATATATCATTATGTAATCTTCAGCCATCTCATTGGGGACATGGAAGAAGCCTCTCTGTCACTGAGGACAGGTAACTGACCAGAAGGAAAGCTAGCAAAAATTAGCTCAGAAGCCCATTCACACAAGGCCATATTTAAGGAATAATTCTTCCTTCAAGGTGAGCTCAAATAGCAACAAAATACTAACAAACAATATGTAACAATATGTATTTGTAACAATAAGTATTTCCTTTCAAAGAAAAGGAAATAACTAGGAACTTCCTAGAAACAGTATCCATGAAAACATATTTTTGTGTATGTGTGTCACTACTAGGGCTTGAACTCAGGGCCTAGGTGATGTCCCTTAACTTTTAATCTCAAAGCCGGCTATGACTGGAAACATACCTTCGTTTCTAGCTTTTTCTTTACTAATTGGAGATGAGAGAGAGCCTCTAGGATTTGTATTCCTGGGCTGGCTTTTTACCAAGATCCTCAGATATTAGCCTCCTGTGTGGCTAAGATTACAAGCGTGAGCCACTGGTGCCCAACTCATAAAAACATTTTATAAGTACATAAGTAATAGAATTGGTCATGTGAAATGCTGGGTGACAGTGGCACTTGTCTTAGTTATAAAGGACATTGATCATTTATCAAAGGCCCTATTTGTGTGTTTGAAATATGTTCTAAACACAACTTGAAGTTGCAAGCAGTATGATAATCATACAATCATAACTTATATTCTTTCTCTATCCCCCATCCTCCAGGCAAGAAACCACAGCAGAAACTGACTTGTTGAGAATGGTATCACAGGGCCAAACTTATCTACAGCCCAAACACAAATTACAAATGTCAGGATGTTACTTCCAGGAACAATAATTTACCTACCTCACAACCAATTGAGGCATATCATGGTGTGATACGTGACAGTGTAGAAACCCTAGCTAGTCTGATCTGTCCCTTTTGTGGCCTATAAAGCGGGGCGGGGGGGGGGGGGGAATTCTCTGACAGCATAGATACCTTGCTGGAGGTCACCCACTAGCAACCTAGAGCTCCTTTTACATACCAGGATTCCTTAGACTTCCTAATGTATGAGTCAAGAGAATAACAACTTAGTAGTGCTAAATGTGACTCACTTTTCCTCCAAGACATATGTCATCTTCCCACTAGGAAGAGTCATCTAGTCCACATTTAGCTACTGGCCACTTTTCAAAGGTATGTGGCCATACCACCTGGAAAAAACACTGAGACTTATTCTAAAACCAACACCAACATCTTAAGGACTAAAAAGACACTCCCCCCCCCCAAAAAAAAAGAGGTTCACTACTATGCTTAGGTGAAATTTGTGTTTTTATAGAACTATTTATTATAGCAGAGAATCTTTAATTCTCAACGACAAGACAGCCTGAAGCCATGTTTAATATTCATTCACTTTTATTCAGGCAGAAAAATTGACATTAGAACAGGTCTATTTTTATAAGAGACGTTCTAGTTTTTCCACAGGGAAGACATTTTTTCAGAAATTATTCAAAAATATGGCCAGAAAGGAGAGCTTCAACTTGTGATATCAAAAAAATCACTTAAAAAATAACCATTGCATTCAGTTAAGGAGGCCTCAGAAGTGGGATCTCCTGCTAAGAAGAAAGACAGACAGTGAGGACTCGATCATAAGATCTGACATGGGTGACAAAAGAAACAAAGATGCTTCTCCCTGAGTGGATTGACAGCCATTCATTTGTTCAATATCTAGGCTACAGATGTTGGAAAATGTCAGCCTTCAACTAGAACAAGGAACTGCCCAATGCATCTTGACCTAGGCAGACAGCCAGGACATTTCTGATCTGGTAACAGATGGATAATTTTTTTTTCAAATTCCCATACAAAGAAGTATACAGAAAAGAAGAGAGTCTGGCAAATCCTTTCCTTCCCCATTCTCCCTAGAGACGTGGGCATAATGTGAACAGTGAATCCAGGGTCACCATGCTCCTGGGTCAAAGCAATCTTTGCAGATGCTCTGCTCAGCCTGTTTGCTGCTCTGTCTTCTCATCCTCATGCCAAACCTGGCTTAACCAAGCAACCAGGCATCTGGAATGCTTTCTCAGCCACAAAGAAAACCATGTGGACAAGACTTATGGTATAGGTTGAAAACATGATTGAACCAGAGGGAAAGGAAGAAAAGCATAAAAGTGCATCCTGGAATTGAGCCAAGGACAAGAACATTGTAATGCCAGGCTCACATCTGTCACCTTGGTGGTGGCACATGGCACAAGGCTTTTGGACCCATGGAACACAGAGCTTGGAAGTAGTGCTGCCAGGCCAGGATTAGCAGGCCAATAGCCAGGAAAGCAGCAAAGAATGCTGCCTGACACCTTCCCTTTAAAGCTTGAGGAGAGGGCAGAGCAGGGTGAAGCCCAGAAACCCAGCAAGATTCAATCCTTACCCTTGACCTGGGCTTCTGTTAGGAAAGTCACTCTTTGCTCTTTGGCATAATAAAGGGTTGTATACCACCAGGAAACATTGTGTCTTTATCTAAAAAAGAAAGAAATGAGAAAATACAAATTTTCTCATCTATTTTAAAATCACTTATATATAATTTTCAGCACTACTGGGGACTGAACCTAAGCCCTCCTGTAGGCAAGTGTCCTTCCATTGAAGCCACACATACCCAAGTCCTTTCACCTTTTTTTTTTTTTCCAGATAGACCTTCTGACTTTTTCCTGGATGGCCTCAAAACATCATCTCTCCACTTTTGACTCCCAAGTCACTGTAATTACAGGGATATTCCATCACATCCAGCTTAATTTAGTACTTTTTAAATTAATACAATAGAATTTTCCAGACGAGGGTGGGGACTTTTCCTTGAGGTTTAATCAACTTGAAACAACCACATAAGTTATGATCATTGTTGAGCATATAAGAAGCTTCTATTGACTAGGAAAATTCACTATAAGATAGGTAGCACTGTGTCTCTCCAAGATGAAGTATGATACAATATAATTAGAGGAGAATTTTACAGAGTTACATGTTTACCTTGATACTACCTACATTCTTTACATTACTTTTGGAACTGTGTGAAATAATATGATGTTTGCATGCAAGAGTAAGTCCCTAAGAGACTTAAAAAGGGATTGTGAGGAAGTGTTGCCATTTATAAAACTTCCTTTTTACTTAAATTTTCTTTCATCAAACCAGCACAAGAGCCAACAAATGGATCAAGAGAGAATCAAGAGAAGATATAATGACCCAATGGAAATTGGCATGTGACAAAATAATCTTTAAATTTATAGTAGGAAGGAAGGTTTATTTTGTCTTTTCTAAAGTTTGATAAGGTTTAGTAAACTTTCCTGTCACCACTGACAAAACATTTTGATCCCAAATTAAATACAAAGATTAATTCTATTAATCTAATAAAAGATTTAATCTAATAAAAGATTAGAATAGTTTTTAAAAGACCCTTAAAACCAAAAAGGCCTCAAAACACAAATCTCTAATTCTATAAAGTTTTGAGTATAAAGAAAGTTTTTTTTATTTTGTTTTGTTTTCTAGCTGCATGCCAGTGGCTCAAGCCTGAAATCATAGCTACTCAGTATACTGAGACTTGAGGATCTCATTTCAATGCAGGAAAGTCCTGAAGACTCTTTTTTTTTTTTTTTTTTTTAATTTTATTTTATTTTATTTGAGAACATACTGTACAGAGGGGTTACAATTACATGGGCAGGATAATGCATACATTTCTTACCAAGCATTGCAGCCTCCTCCTTTGTTTACCCTTCACCTCCCTTCCCAGCCTCCCCCCTCCCCCCCACCCAATCATACCCCCCCTCCCCGCCCTCCAACATTGTAAAGCTGGTTTTGACATGACATTTTGTACTTCTCATTGTTGCAACAGGTCCACCTGAATCCTTAAACGACTTGTTTATGCCCATCTCCTGCACATGTTATACTGACATCAAATATAGTGAAAGCAGGGGTTACACTGTGGGGGAGGGACATACAAAGCAACCAAGAAATAATCTTATAAATGCGTTAGAAGCACATGCATGAAAGAAACAAAAACATTAAAATACATATTTGAGGGTTCGTTTTCCTAACATCACCTTCTCTGACTTTTTCCGCTTGACTCATACCTATACTAGATATTGCAAATAAGGGAAACCATGGGACCTATGTTTCTTTGGGCCTGGCTTACTTCACTTAATATAATTTTTTCCAAGCCTTTCCATTTCCTAACAAATGGGGCAATGTCATTCTTTCTGATGGAGGCATAGAATTCCATTGTGTATATATACCACATTTTCTTGATCCATTCATCTATTGAGGGGCATCTGGGTTGGTTCCATATCTTAGCTATGGTAAATAATGCTGCAATAAACATAGTTGTGCTGGTAGCTTTAGTGTGGTCTTTTTTGTAAACATTAGGGTAAATGCCCAAAAGTGGGATTGCTGGGTCATAGGGGAGCTCTATGTGGAGTCTTTTGAGGAACCTCCATACTGCTTTCCAAAGTGGTTGAACAAGTTTACATTCCCACCAACAATGAAGTAAGGTTCCTTTCTGTCCACATCCCCTCCAGCATCTGTTGTTGTTAGAGTTCTTGATTTTTGCTGTTCTAACTGGAGTGAGGTGATATCTCAATGTTGTTTTGATTTGCATTTCTTTTATGGCTAGGGATGTTGAACATTTCTTCATGTGTCTATTGGCCATCCTTCTTTCTTCTTCAGAGAAGCTTCTCTTTAAGTCTTTCGCCCACTTACTTATTGGGCAGTTGTTTCTTTGAGGATTTGTTGTTGGGTGGTTTAATTTTTTGAGTTCCAAGTATATTTTAGATATGAGACCCTTGTCCGTTGTATGGCTAGTAAAGATCTTCTCCCAGTCCGTGGGCTTTCTATTGATCTTGCTAGCTATGTCATTTGCCCTGCAGAAGCTCTGCAACCTTATACAATTCCATTTGTCCAACCTTTCTTTGATTTGTTGTGTTTCCGGGTCTCTATTCAGAAAATTTCGGCCTGAGCCAAGGAGACCCACGGTTTCTCCTATTCCATCCTGTAATGTTTTCAGAGTGTCTGCTTTGAGTTCAAGGTCTTTGATCCATTTGGAGTTGATTCTGGTGCAGGGTGATATAGAAGGATCTAGCTTTAGTTTTCTACATGTAGTTAACCAGTTTTGCCAGCACCATTTACTGAAGAGGCTGTCTGTCTTCCATTCTATTGTTTTAGCTCCCTTATCGAAGATTAGATGGCTATAGGTCTGTAGGTTCATTTCTGGGTTTTCAATTCTATTCCATTGGTCCTGAGGTCTGTTCTTATGCCAATACCAAGCTGTTTTGATTACTATGGCTTTATAGTAAAGTTTGAAATTTGGTATTGATATTCCTCCAGCAGTGTTCTTTCCGTTGAGGAGCGTTTTTGCTATTCGGGGTCTTTTATTGTTCCATATGAATTTTTGGATTGCCTCTTCTATTTCCTTGAAGAATGAGGGTGGAATTTTGATAGGTATTGCGTTGAATTTGTAGATAGCCTTGGGAAGTATTGCCATTTTCACGATGTTAATCTTTCCAACTTAGGAGCATGGGAGGTTTTGCCATTTTTTAAGTTCTGTGTTGATTTCCTTTTTCAAGATTTTAAAGTTTTCATCATAGAGGTCCTTCACTTCTTTAGTTAAGTTAATTCCTAGGTATTTTATCTTTTGTGGGGCTATTACAAATGGAGTTGCTTTCCTAATTTCAGCCACACTTTTCTCATTGTTGGCATACAGAAAAGCCATTGATTTTTGGGGGTTAATTTTATAACCTGCTACTTTGCCAAAGTTTTGAATCAGCTTGAGTAATTTGGGAGTGGAGTCTATGGGATTCTTTAAATACAAGATCATGTCATCTGCAAAGAGGGAGAGTTTTATTTCTTCTTTCCCTATTTGGATCCCCTTTATGTCTGCATCTTGTCTTATTGCTGTAGCTAGGCATTCTAATACTAGATTGAAGAGGAGTGGAGAGAGTGGGCATCCTTGTCTTGTTCCTGAGTTAAGGGGAAATGGCTTTAGTTTTTCACCATTGAGTATAATGCTGGCTGTAGGTTTGTCATATACAGCCTTTATTGTATTGAGGAGTGTTCCATGGATTCCTAATTTTTCCAAAACCTTCATCATAAAGGGGTGTTGGATCTTGTCGAATGCTTTTTCTGCGTCTATTGAGATAACCATGTGGTTCTTATTCTTGCTCCTGTTGATGTGATGAATAATATTAATTGATTTGCGTATATTGAACCAGCTTTGCATCCCTGAAATGAATCCTGTTTGATCGTGGTGTATGATTTTTTGGATGAATTGTTGAAGTCGGTTGGCCAAAATTTTGTTGAGAAGTTTTGCATCAATGTTCATCAAAGAAATGGGTCTATAGTTCTCTTTCTTTGATGAGTCCCTGCCTGGTTTTGGGATGAGGGTTATGATGGCTTCATAGAATGTGTTCGGTAGTGAGCTTTCTCTTTCAATTTCATTGAAGAGTTGGAGGAGAATTGGTGTGAGCTCTGCTTTGAAGGCCTTGTAAAATTCCGCTGTAAAACCATCTGGTCCTGGACTTTTCTTAGCTGGGAGGTCTCTTATTGCTGTTTCTATTTCAATGCTTGATATGGGCCTGTTAAGATAGTTTAACTCATCTTGGTTTAGTTTTGGCATGTCAATATTTGCTAGGAAGAGGTCCATTTCTGTCAAGTTCTCAAACTTATTAGCATAAAGTTTTGAGAAGTATTCCCTTATAATGTTCTGAATCTTGGTTGTTTCCATGGTGATGTTTCCATTCTCATCTCTGAGTTTATTAATTTGGGTGTGTTCTCTTCTTTTTCTGATAAGATTTGCTAAGGGTCTGTCAATTTTGTTAAGTTTTTCGAAGAACCAATTCTTTGTTTTGTTGATTCTTTCTATAGTTTTTTTTGGATTCTAATTCATTTAATTCTGATTTAATTTTGATTATTTCTTTCCGTCTACTGGATTGGGGTTTATCTTGCTGCTCTTTTTCAAGGAGGTTTAGATGTGTCATTAAATTGTTAGTTTCAGATCTCTCCAATTTGTTGATGTAGGAGCTCAGAGCTATAAACTTGCCTCTGAGTACTGCCTTTGCTGTGTCCCAGAGGACCTGGTATTTTGTGTGTTCATTTTTGTTGAATAGCATGAACATTTGAATTTCCTTTCTAATCTCTTCCATGACCCACTCATGATTCAGCAGTGTGTTGTTCAGCCTCCATGTGATACCGGACTTTCTTTGGTGGCTTTTGGTGTTGAGTTCTAATTTTATTCCCTTGTGGTCAGAGAGAATGCAAGGTATAACTTCAATGTTTCTGAATTTAGACAAGTTTGCTTTGTGGCCTAAAATGTGGTCTATTTTAGAAAACGTTCCATGTGCTGCTGAGAAAAACGTGTATTCTGATGCTGCTGGGTGAAATGTTCGGTAGATGTCTGTTAAGTCTAGTTGATCTATGCAGCTGTTTAGATCTGCGGTTTCTCTGTTGAGTTTTTGCCGAGTTGATCTATCTAGTGGGGAGAGTGGTGTGTTAAAATCCCCAACAATTAATGTCTTTGGATCTATATGGGATTTGAGGGAAAGTAGTGTTTCTTTGATAAATTTGGGTGCTCCATTGTTTGGCGAATAGATATTTAGAATTGTAATATCCTCCTGAAGGAGAGATCCTTTAATTAGTATGTAGCGACCTTCTTTATCTCTTTTCACGAATTTTAATTTGAAGTCTATTTTATCTGATATTAGGATTGCAACTCCCACCTGTTTATGCGGTCTGTTTGCTTGGTAGATTTTGTTCCAGCCTTTAACATTGAAAATGTGTTTGTTTTTACGGGCAAGATGTGACTCCTGCAGGCAGCAGATAGAAGGGTCTTGTTTTTTAATCCAACTAGACAGTCTATGTCGCTTAATTGGAGAGTTCAGTCCGTTAACATTAAGAGATAGGACTGAGAGGTATTTGGGAGTTCCTGCCATGTTATCTACCTTCTTGGGGGCTGCGAAAACTGGGTTCTTCCTATGGTTCTTGGATTCTCAGTTTGGGTGCAGTTTCTTGGCCTTTATTGCGGTCTTGTTGGTTTTCTATGTGTAGGACATCTTTAAGGATCTTTTGTAGGGCTGGTTTGGTGGAGATGTATTGTTTCAATTTTTCTTTGCTATGGAAGGTTTTTATTTGGCCTTCAGTTATGAAGGAGAGTTTAGCTGGGTACAGTATTCTTGGTTGATAGTTGTCTGTTTTTAGGGCATGGCATACATCATTCCAGGCTCTTCTTGCTTTGATTGTCTCTGCTGAGAAATCTGAGGTGATTCTAATTGGTTTCCCTTTATAAGTGATTACCCTTTTCTCTCTGACAGCTTTAAGGATCTTTTCCTTGTTCTGAGTTGATCCTGTGTGGATTATAATGTGGCGGTGGGATGTCCTATTCTGGTCTGGTCTATTTGGGGTTCTAAAGGCTTCTTGTATCTGGACAGGCCTATCTTTTTGCATGTTTGGGAAGTTCTCTGCTAGGATCCTGTTAAACAAATTTCCTAGACCATTAACTTCTGTTTCTAGGTGCTCCTCTACACCCATTATCCTTAGATTAGGCCTTCTGATGGTGTCTTCCAGGTGTTGGATAGATCTATCATATTTCTTGGACTTGTCTTGGATGGTTGTATGTTCTTTCTCTATAATATCTAGGCTGTCTTCAATCCCTGAGATTCGATCTTCTGCATGGTCTAACCTGCTGTCAAGACTCTCTACTTTGTTTTTTATCTCTTTTCCTTCTAGTTGGTCAGCTTTGATGGCTTCAAGTTCTTTGTTGAAGCTCTGTTTTAGGTCTTGTATGAATTTCTTTACTTCCTTAATTTGATGTTCAGTGTTTGTCCTCAAATCGCTTAGTTGATTGGTTATGGTTTCTTTGGGCTCCCATTCCTTCTGTTGGGTTCCATTCAGCATTCCCTTTGTGGTCTCCCTGACTTCCTTCAGCTCTTTGTTAATGGATTCCATGAATGCCTTTAGTGATCTTTGTGTGTTCTCTACCTGGTCTCTCAATTCCTGTATTACTCTTTGATTAGCTTCCTCCCGTTCGTGGGATTCCTGCAGATCTCTTTGAGTGTTCTCAGCCTGCTCACGCCATTCCTCCCTTGCTCTTTGAGTATTCTCAAGTTGTTCACGCAAATCCTGTATCAGTTTTTGAGTAGCTTCCTCACGCTTATGATATTCCTGTATAAACTTCTGGGATGCTTCCTCTCTCTCCCTATCACGCTCATACAGAGTCCTTTGTACGTTGTCAAACTTTTCATTTATCATGTTTGCCACCAGTGTTTGTAGAGCTGTTTGGGAACTCTCCTCTGGATTATTCATTATCTCTTCTAACCCCTGATTATCAAGATTGGGAATTGAGATACCCGAATTTGCCATTTTTCTTGTGTTTTTCCGGCTTACTCTGCCCATTTGAGATGAAGATAGCACCAGTTTTGTGCTAGAACACTATCTTAAGGCAACCATCAACCAAAGTTTGCATTTGTACAGTCAATAGTCTACAGATACACTCTAGTTCAACAGATACATCTATTCAACATCAAACAACTATATGTTAAAGGGCTTCGAACCGCAGAGAAGAATTTGGAAAACCAGAAATTATTAGGGTTAGGGAGAGATGTGGGTAAAAAATAGGAATAGATTGGTGTGGGGAGGCACAGGGAGAGTTAACTATGTCCTAATCACAATGCAGGAAATAGGTTGGGTAGGATGCAAGTAGAGAGAGAGAGAAAAAGAAGAAAGGGAAAGGGGAATGAAAAGAGACCAGAAAAAAAAGAAACGTAAAAATTAATGTTATTTTAGAGATTAAAGGACCATCTATTTATAGAGGAATATGAATATGTTGAGAGAAAGGGAGGGACATAGAGGAGATGTGAAAAACTTTAAAAAAATGCTTAAAATATTATATAGGTATAAAGAGGTAGTACTGCTATTAATGAATTTAAGTCTCAGAGGTTTTGAATTGAGTAATAAGTTTGTGGATTAAGTGTGTACACAATGGGGGATAGGGTGTACTGGTTAACTACGGGTTTATCTGAGGATGTGCAGAACAAGAGTTAAGTTATATAAAGAAGAACAAAGAGGAAAAGATGGAAAGGATAGGAGAGTGAGAAGAAATGATCAGAAATTCATTAGAGCTAGACAAAAAACAAAAAGATAATTAAGAATGAAAGAAAAAGAGAAAGAAGACAAGAAAAGAAAGGAAAACACACATTCACGTATTCCTAAAATAAAAATTATAAGAGGAGAAAGAAAAAAAAAAAAGTTAATGGAAAACAATTATTTTTTCAGAAGAGGCAAAAATTAAGGATTAATAAAAGTTTTAGAAAAGCAAAAAAAATTTTTTTTATATATATAAGGTAACATAGGACGAAAAAAAAAAACAAAACAAAAAAAGAAAAAAGAAAAGAAGAAAAAAAAAAAAAAGTTCTTTGATTTTTTTTTTTTTTTTTTTGGGAGGGGTGGGAAGAGTCCTGTATCTCCCTTTTGTCTGTAACCAGAGTGTGGTTGGAGTCTCTGGTCGGCTTGAGGTCCTGTGGCTTGATTGGTTTCTTAAGTCAGTTTGTTGGAACAGGCAGAAAAATGCTCTGCTTTACCCAAGATTTTGAGATTCCCCCTCCCAGGTTAGTTTACTGGGAGGGTGATCTGCTTTGAGAATCACAAAAGAGGGGGATGCAGTGATGAGGCTAGGTTCTGGGTAGAGTTGAGGCCTTTCAACAAACAGTAGCTTTTCCCTGGGGCTATTTTGTGAAAAAAACTCACAGCACCCAGCCTGGAGCCATTCTCAGGGTTTCTGTTTTTCAATTGATTGTGGTGGCTGCTAGAGGGAGGGGCAGCCTCTGGCTCTGGTTACCCGGTGAGGAGAGCCACTCCAATGGCTGGCGCCTGAGCTGGGTGACTTTTCCCTGGATGGAACTGAGTCTGTGAGGTCACTTCGCCGTTAAGTTCTTGTGACCTGCTAAATGACTCGTTTTATTCCAAGGCCTGAGCTGGAGCTAGCCGCTCCTCCGAGCTTTGTCGGTATCCAAGATGGAGATCACCGGTGCTGGGGGGGGGAGGGGTGGCCTTCCCTCCTCTGCTCCCTGGGAAGGAGTGAGGAAGTGGGGCTACTCACGCCGAGTCTTGGATCCTGGGTCGTCTCTGGTCTGCAAAGAGCAGGATGAAGTTGTCTGCTCCTTGTCGGTTCTTGCTGGTGTTGAGTAGAATCCGCTCGCCCGCTGCGTCTGGCTCCTTCGTCCCGGACTCTCTGTGTGAGCGCTCAGGTATGGCCGCGGCTGCGGTCGCCGCTGCGACCCTGCCGCTGCAGCAGCAGCTGCTGGCAGACGCTCAGATGTGTCTGCTTGGCTTCCCCTCTCTTGGCTAACTCTCTGTCCTGTGATGGCACACTTGGTGTGATTCTCTGGCTTGGGACTGTTCACTGGAACTCTGAAACTGTTTTCTATGCAAGAGCTTGTTCAGATTCCAGCTTCTCCTCCGCCATCTTCCCGGAACCCCTCTCAGGGTTTCTGTATACTGAGTTCCCAATTGTATTTCTTTTATCCTCCACCAGCTGGGTAAGCTGCCTGTGTTGCACTCCTGAAGACTCTTATTGCCAATTAACCACCCAAAAGCCAGAAGTGGAGTTGTAGATCAAGTGATAGAATGCTAGCCTTGAGCATATAAGCTGAGGGATGGCCCAGGTCCTGAGTTTAAGGCTGTGGACCAGCAGAATTTTTTAAAGTGTAGATTGTTAAATGATTCCAAAAATAACATTAAAGCATAAATTAATGATTGGAAAAATATTTGCAAACCACTTGAGAGATTCAGAATTAAATTCTGTAACATAAATTAAGAAGAAAAAGCATAGACATTAATGTATAAAAGAAGCAATAAATATCATTCAAATCTCAAAATACAATTTACAAAATTAAGTGCAGAAGATTAATAAATAAATGCCGAGATGCTCACATCCATAAATACTCAGGGAAATGCAAACTAAAGGAAACAAAGGAAGCCACTCTATGCCAGCAACATTAACTACAGAGAACTCATCCCCTGGGTTGGCAAGGACAAGGGGGAGATTCTCTTATAAGCTACTGGAGGAAAAGTGGACCTTAAAGTTGAAGAAAGTAACTGATACAACATACTGTTATACAAAATATGAAAGGTTACACAGCTATTAAGACAAACGAGATCAATATTTAGTGAATGAGATGGAAAGAGCTATCAATGGTAGCTTGTACATGAGAAACAGTGAGCTATAAAGAAATGTATTGTGGGAGTTAATTTTATATAATAACTTGGCTAGGCCATGATGCTCAGATATTTGCTCAAACATCAGTCTCAATGTTGCTGGGAAAGTATTTTTTAAGAAACTATTATCTTTTAAATAAATAGATTATTTCCAACGTGTGGGTGGGCTTCATTTAATCAGTTGAAGACTTAAAGACAAAAAGGACTCAGGTCCCAGGAAGGGAAGGAGTTTTGCTTTTATGTTGTCTTCAGATTGATAATTGCATAAATCTGCCCTTTGATTTCCAGTCTGTAAGCATAAAAGCACTCTCTCCCCCTCTCTCCCTTTCTCTCTCTCTCTCTTGCTCTGATTCTTGTTCTTGCTCTTACACACACACACACACACACACACACACACACACACACACACACACACACACACCACTAGTACCTCCACTTTGGCTGAAGAAATTCTTCCAATAAAACTGTTTTACCCATTACTTTCATTGATTTCTTTTTACATTTTTTTGCTTTTAAAGGTTCATGTGGTTAGATTAGGACCACCCAGATAATCCAAGATGACCTCCCATTTTAAGGCCTGTAATTTTCATTACTTCTGCAAGTCCTCTTTGCTACATAATATGGCAGACTGACAATTTCCTCCATGGGAGCATGAACTTCCTTGGACTCCATCCCCTGCTACAGAGCTGTTTTTAAGTCACAAAATAAGGACCACAAACCACTGTGCACACACATGTGCATATGCTTATGTTTATTTCTGTCCTGCAGGTCCCATGGCTGTTATCAGACAAGATGCCTCCCATCAGGACCTTTGAAAAGTCAGGTTCCTCACATAGTAGGGACAATGAGCCTTTTCCAAGCATGCTGGATGTTGCATATAGGCACCCCATTACCACTATTGTAATCCAATAATAAGACTTTTACGGGCAGTAGGCATCTGCCACTTTGAAGGAAGGTAAATCATAGAAAATGCACTGAAAGGGAAGGCCAAGGAATCATTTCAAGTAGGTTGGTGGCAGAGTCATGATGTTATCAACCAGAAAACCAGAAATATACATTTTAAAGATTTTTATCACTGACTAGTTTGAATCTAGTGCTAAGATGTTTTGAAATTAATTTATTTTTATTATTCTTAAATAGTTGTTAAAGGGGTTTCAATTCAACATGTCATTTTATGAGAACAATGCATCTTGCTCAGTGAATTGTTTTCATCATCTCCCCCATCTCTCCCAATCTCACCCATACCCTCTATTTAGACAAATGGAGAGAGGAAGGGTGGGTGAAGACAGTCATACTATTCAATGTATACATGTGAAAATGAAGCTAATGTTAATATTTATTATGTGTGTGTGTGTGTGTGTGTGTGTGTGTGTATGCTAGGCACTATTGGCTTACACTTGTAATCCTAGCTACTTAGGCTGAGATCTGAGGATCATGGTTTGAAGCCAGCCTGGGCAGGCGAGTCCATAAGACTCTTATCTCAAAATTAAGCTCCAACAAAGCCCAAAGTAGAGCTGTGGTTCAAGTAGTAGAGTGCTAGCCTTAAGGGGAAAAAAAACAGATCAGGAACAGCTCCCAGCACCAGAACTTGCAGGGGGAAAAAGGCATCAAAGAAAAAAATCCTAGAGGAGAAAGCAAGAAGGCTAGGAGAGCCAGGAAGCCTTGTGAGGCCCAGTTCTGCAGCTGGTGCTTACACAAGGCCAGGAGAGAGCTATGAGCTCTTGCAGGAGTGGAGCTGCAGGAGGCACCTCCACTACAGCTCACCCCATTCCTGTCACACACAAGTGACAGCCAGAGTTGTGGCTGCAAACTCCAGCATTCAATGCACATATGATAATGAGCAAACACACCTTTGAAAGTCTAAGATATTCTAACTCAGAAGGAAAACTCTTACAATCTTGGACCTTGAGTGCTTGCTTTTTATGTCGGCTGCCAAAAAATTAAAATTAAAAACTTCCCAGTAATTTTATACCCTTCTATCTAACAAGCCTAATTTTTATATCTCAAAAAATAGTACAGGTTTGTGTGCTTAGAAACTCTTTTCTAGCATGTTGATAGACTTAGTCTTTGTATTAGAAGCCTGGCAATGTGACGATGGGAAAAGTAATGGAGTAAACTGCACGTTATATGTCTAAGAACCCCTCAGGTCACCTTAGCTACAGGCTGGTAGCTGTAGATTTGCAGTTAACCCTTGGTACCCAGAGCAAAGAGTGCTCAAGGCATGCAGTTAGAGCTTGTGCTGTTATTACTTTTCCAAATATGACACTGAAGATGCTTTTATTTCACCCCAGGTTAGAAAACCAATCAACCAATCAACAATGACAATTCCATCCAAAGTTGCTCTTGTCATTACTTCTATGGAGTTTAATACCTCCTGTTAGACGATGTAGATTGCAATGCCAAAGGCAAAGTCATCCCAGAAACATTTAACATTGGTGCAGCAAAAGATCACAGAGACTATAATCCAGAGATTCCCAATCCACAGGCCTCTGGTTGCTATGATAACAGGGGAACTACAAATGGGCAGCAAGTCTCATATGTTTGTCACTCCCTCTACTTGGCTAATCTTTCAGGATAAGAAACTGAGACGTGTTAAGATTCAGCCTCAGCTGTGACAGAACCTGCTGATCTTGCAGAAGTAAGGAACCTGGCCTTGAAGTGTCCAAGCATCACAGCCTCATAATCCTTCTCCTTCTTTATCAGCTTCTCTTGGCCTGCCTCCACTCTGCCCTCTCTGCCTGATGTCTACTCACTGGTTCCCTTCTTTTTCAATTAAATGCTCCAGATAGGTGTGTGTGTGTGTTTGGTTTTGTTTTTTTTTGGTCAGTTGTGGGCTTGTACTCTGGGCCTGGGTGCTGTCCCTGCAATCTTGAGCTCAAGGCAAGCACTCTACCACTTGAGCCACAGCACCACTTCTGGTTTTCTTGTGGTTTATTGGAGATAAGAGTTTTATAGACTTTCCTGCCTGGGCTGGCTTTGAACTGTGATCCTCAGATCTCAGCCTCCTGAGTAGCTAGGATTACAGGTGTGAGCCACTGGCACTCAGCTTCCAAATAGTTTTGATGCATGCTTAAGTGTTTTTAACTGGCCTTAGCTTTTTAGTAAAAATGAATCTTTCTCATGTCTATAATTTTTTTGGTAAATAGATATGTATGAACAAACATCCATGTGTACAAAAGCCTAAGTGGCTTTTCTGATATATGATTTTTCATAAACTCTTTATTTTCTTTCTTACCCTTTCTTTCTCTGTTTCTTTTCTTTTTACTTCTCTATTCTTTTTTCTGTACTAGAGGGTTTTTGTTTTTCGTTTTTGTTGGTCATGGGACTTAAACTGTGGGCCTGGGTGCTGTCTGGGCAATGTCCCTCAGCTTTTCAGCTCAAGACAAGCACTCTACCACTTGAGTCACAGGCTAGCTATAATTACAGACTTGAGCCACCAATGCCTGTCTATACTAGAGTTTTAATTCAGGACCTGAATTAGCACCTGCTAATCAGGTGCTCTACCATTTAAGCCTCACTCCAGCCTTATTGCTTTAATTATTTTTCCACACAGGGTCTCAAATTTTTGCCTGGAGCTAACCTCAGACTGTAATCTTCTTACCTATGCCTTCCACATAGCTGGGATTATAGATATGTGCTATCATGTCTGGTTTGTTTGCCAGGATGGGATCTTGCTAACTTATTATCTGAGATGGCTTTGAACTATGACCCCCCCCAATCTCCATCCTCCAAATAACTGGAATTACAGATGTATATCACTATTTCCAACTTAATTCTTGCAAAATTCTTAAGAAAAGTCATCAATTCCTGACAGTTCACAAACAAGTCAACTATTACCCATAAATGTAGATCTCTGGGTCTTAGTTCTCCACATTTTTTTTTTTGCAGTGCTAGGACTTAGACCCACATCCTTGTACATGCTAGACAAATGCACTACAATTAAGTCCCACCTTCAGATCCTGATCCATACTTTTAAGGTGAGTAAATCACCAGCAGGCAATTCTGATTCAGAAGCTAGAGTCCCTTGACTTCAGGCATGAACAGAGGCATGAACGAATTATAACTATTTTGATTAAAACTAAGAATCATTATTTTTAATGATAGAGCTTTGATTCTAGCAAATGCTTTCTTTAATTGGTCATTTGATAGCAGTTCCTTTCTATCTTGACTCTTAGACCTGTCCTTTCTCCTCTAATAAACAAAGTGACCCAATCAACTGTGTTTGACCAGCAGTTCAGAAGAGGTCTGAGGAATAACATTTACCAACATCTGAAAATCCATCCTAAGTTAGTAAAACATGGGGACTTCTTAAGATTATAATTCATTAATTGAAAGCACTGTGGAATCTTATGCAAATTGTATCCCACAAGCCCTCTGGAAGCAACTATGTTCTAGAGTTTCCATATTGGTTTATGCCTGTAAAGATATGCGAATCTGTCTTCCATTGCAGTTTCATAGCCAAGAGCAAAGTGATCCTCTCCCTGTTTACATGGCTTCTAGTTTTCCCCTACAGTGGTTTTTCCAACTATCATTCTTTGAAATTCATATGAAAATGATGGTGTTGAAAGGAAATGAGAGAATCTAGGCCATAGTACCCTTTCCTGTGCTATTCTGGGAGACTTCAAGAAATGAAATTGAGTTGCTCTTAGCACTTCAAACAAAATTACCTGAGCCTCTAATGGGCAGCCCTACTCTTGTTCGAGGGTTAATTTTGTCTAGAGGATGTTAACCATGGAGTGAACTATTCTGTTTCCTCCAAAGGCTGTTGAATGATCCAGCATGCTTGAACAACGAGGCACCTGTGGGTTGTTCTTTTTAATTAAAAACTCCTTAATGGTATGAACTTGCAGGCGTTTATTTGTGGTAAATGCTAGAATTTGGTCCACCTCATTTTCCAAAGTCCAATTTGAAAATTATGTTTAAAAATAGCCTCCTGGTTTGAGAACACAGCATAATAAAAAAAAATTCACAGCAATCTGAAGAATGGATTTATAGGCTATTCAAGCTTGAGAGCTTGATGACTGATGGGTGGAAGGACCTGGAAATCAGCAGAGGACTTCTGAGAAAACAGAAATCAAACAAAGAATGCTTCCTTGGAGACCTTCAGCCATCAAAGCCTCCCACTAGGCCCTCTTTCTCAAGGTTCCATCATCTCTCAATAGCACCAATCTGAGGACCAAGTATTTAGAGGACATTCCAGACTGTACTAGCCAACTTTCTGACCTAGTTGGGTAACTAGTTATTTTAAAACTGAATTATGTGCCAGGTACTGGTATCTTGCTATAATCCTAGTTATAATCCTAGCTTATCAGGAGGTTGTGATCTGAGGATCACAGATTGAAGCCAGTACAGGCAAAAAAGCCCATGAAGCTCTGATCTCCAATTACTCATCCAAAGGCAGGAAGCAGAAGCATGTCTCAAGAGGTTGCTTTGACAGAACAAGCCAAGGGAGAGCATGAAGCCCTGAGTTCAAGTCCCAGTACAAGCACCTTCTCCACTCCAATCACACTGGCCCCTTGTTTTCCCAATAGACTTCCTGATCATTTTATGCAATACTACCCCCACTCTTCATTCTCCTTTCTTTGTTCATTTTCCCTCACTATACTTATTGTCTTCTTTCATCCTAAAAGTTAACTGTTTATTCTTTCTTCAACTAGAATGTTAGCTCATGAGGTCTTTGTTTATCCATCATCCCCAACACTTATAATAATGCCTAAAATACACTGAGAACCCAAGAAGCAATAAAAAGTGGATGAATGACTATAATGCCCAAAGCTTGATTTGAAATACTGGTGCATCAGGGGGGAAGCAGGCATGCTTGTGACCAGGAATTGGACATAAGTATATCTTCTATGTTTTAATGTTATTATTGATCAGAAACTCCAAAAACAAAATAAAAGCAAAATTTTCCCACTCAAAATGAACCTACAAACCTAAATTCTGAAACACAAAAGAAAAAAACTGGGACATGAATTCTCTATTTTATGGTATAGTCTTATTTAAAAGGACTTTGGCAGGGGTTGGGGGAGGCTGACACATGCCTACAATCCTAGCTACTCAGGAGGTTAAGATCTAAAGATTGCAGTTCAAAGCCAGCCCAGGCAGGAAAATCTGTGGGACTTTTATCTCCAATTAACCGGCCCAAAAGCCGGAAGTAGTGGAGCTGTAGCTCAAAGTGGTAGAGTGCTAGTCTTGAGCAAAAGCTCCAGGACAGTGCCCAAGCCCTGAGTTCAAGCCCTAAACACACACACACACACACACACACACACACACACACACACACACACACACACACACACACACACACAAGAACTTAATGTAATGCTTGAAGAGATCAGTAAAGATAGAAAATCCATATAAACTGTTTATACATAAGCTATGCACAGTCACTATAAACTAAACAGTTGGAAATAAAATAACAAAAATAGATTCTGAGAAGATCTACTTTGATATAATAGAAAAATACTTAAAATAGATATCTTAAATAAAACAATGCTTGCAAACAGGCACAGCCCAAACATTTGTGTCATTTATCTAACAGAAATTCTAAAAGTTAAGAATAGGCCACAAATAGTATTTGTGAATTTAGTAAGTAAAAATTTCTAAGAATTACAGAAATACATGAAATCAAAATAGAATCAGAGCATCAAAAAAAAAGTTAAACATAAATCCAAAACTAGGAGGCATACAGTGCACTGGGAAAAACGATCAAGGAAAAAGAGATTATGATGATGTGAGGTATATGTACTACTTGCATATTTTCATCACCACTACAGAGTTCAGGACTGATGGACTCCAAATGCAAAGGAACAATTTACTTAGAATTTCATAAGCACTTAAGTTACCATTGTAGAATAAAGCCAAATACACAGAGAAAAAATAGAAAATAAAGCAAAGCCAAGCAAGATCCAGAGCAACAAGTTGGATAGCAGAGTTTTGTCCTGGTGGCCCCATAGTCCTGGAGCCCTCTGAACCTCCACAACAGTGGTATGCTCTGGTAATGTCACTTGTGTAACCACAGCTGACCATTCTGTGAGATGATTTAGTTCCTAAAAGCTCAATCTAGAAACCATTTATTCCTCCTTTCCAGTGACTGATAACTCACTGCAAACTTTGACATGCACTCCCATGTGCATCAACTAGCTGTGATTTGACTCTCTGCAGATAAACATTAACTACATAACTGATATTTTAATAATAAAATCAAGTGTTGACATGGTATTTTAAATCTTTCAGTCTCTTAGAAAGGATTCAGTGTGGCTTTTTAGGATACCAATTTTTATATTTACACTGCCCCGAATTCTAAAGTTTAAATGGAACTTTCTGTCCAAAGATTATAAAATTTTGGGGTACCAAGGTATATTAAAAAAATCAGAACTGGAAGAAAATGAGGGAGGGGGTGACACTGTCCAAAAAGAAATGTACTCATTTTCTGAATTATGTAACTGTAACTCCTCTGTACAAAACCTTCACAATGAATTTATTTTTGTAGGCCTGGGGCTTGAACTATGGGCCTGGGAACTGTCCCTGAGCTCTTGAGCTCAAGGCGAGTGCTCTACCTCTTGAGCCACAGCACCACTTCCGGTTTTGTAGTGGCATATTGGAGATCAGAGTCCCATGGACTTTTCTGTCCGGGCTGGCTTTGAACCGTGATCCTCAGATCTCAGCCTCCTGAGTTGCTAGGATTACAGGCATGAGCCACTGGTGCCCTGACACAATGAATTTTTTTAATTAAAAAAAGCAGCAAGGTGTTGGTGGCTCCTACTTGGAATCTTAACTACACAGGAGGGTGAGATCTGAGAATTGCCACTCACACCAACTCACTCAGGAAAGTCTGTCAGATTCTTATCTTCAATTAATCACCAAAAAGCCTTAAGTGAGGCTGAGGCTCAAATGGTATGGTGTCAGTCTTGAGTGAAAAAACTAAGAGACAGCACCACGACCCTGAGAGCATCTTAATACTGGCTACACCAGAAGGTGTAGCAGAATTACCAACATAAGAATAATAATCATCTATGTAAGACTATATTATTTCAATTCTAATATTTCTTACCACTTTACTATTCCTCCCTTTTCCGTAGTTAGAATTTTATACCCAGTTTCATTCATTGAATAAATAGCTCCTAAGATTTTTTTTTCTTTTTCTTTTTCTTTTGTCGGTCGTGGGGCCTGAACTCTAAACACTGTCCCTCAGCTCTTCAGCTGAAGACTAGCACTCTACCACTTGAGTCTCAGCCCTACTTTCGGTCTTTTTGGCTTATGTGGTGCTGAGGAATCGAACCCAGGGCCTCATGAATGCAAGGCAAGCACTCTACCACTGAGCTACCTTCCCAGCCCCTAAGTTGTTTTTTTAAAATTATTTTATTTTATTTTATTTTTTTGTGAACATACTGTACAGTGGGGTTACAGTTACATGGGCAAGATAATGAGTACATTTCTTATCAAGCATTGCAGCCTCCTCCTTTGTTTACCCTTCACATCCCTTCCCAGCCTCCCCCCGCCCCCCCACCCAATCCTCCCCCCCTCCCCCCACCAAAGTTGTAAAGTTCGATTTCGACATGACAACTTGTACTTCTCATTGTTGCACCTGGTCCACCTGTATCCTTAAACGACTTGTTTTTCCCTAAGATTTTTTTTAATAACACCATTTTCTAGAAATGTCATTTCTACTACTAGAATTTTAAAAACAAATTTTAATAGTTTACCTACAAGTGAATCTTGAAACTTCGTGATGTTTCCCTAGGCTCCTTCACTCAAGCTACTTACCAGTCCCCCAGGGGTTTAATTTAAGAGACAATGTAAAGTAATCCAAAATTATTTCTTACTTCTCTCCACCTCTGGCAGTTCTTTTGGAAGTTAATACTTGCTTTTCATGAATACAAATAGTAATTAGGAATATTTCTTCAAATTTTGGAACATCATATTTTAATTCACTTGTGTTCTATCCTGGGGATCTATTCGTGCTGCTATAACAAAATACCATTGACTGCATAGCTTATAAATAACAGAAGTTTATTCCTCACTGTTCTGGAGTCTGGGGAACCCAAGAATGAGAGGTCGGCAGAGTAGGTATTAGATGACCTTGTTATGACTTTACATGGTAGATGGGGTGATGTGCGTCTTTGATGCTTTGCTCTTTTCACAGGATCAAACCTACAACTTCATGAATGCTAGGCAAGGGCCTGCCAGTAAGTTACATCCCCAGTCCCTGTTTTTTTTTATTTTCTTTCTTTCTTTTATTTATTATTTTTTCTTGTCTTGAGGCTTGAACTCTGGGCCTGGGTACTGTCCTTGAGCTCCTTTTGCTCCAGGCTGTGCTCTACCACTTGAGCCATAGCACCACTTCCAGCTTCTTCTGTGACTAATTGAAGATAAGAGTCTCATGGACTTTATTGCCTAGGCTGGCTTCAAACCAAGATCTGAAGATCTCAGCCTCCTAAGTGGCTAGGATGCCAGGCATGAGCCTCAGGTGCCCCATCCTGATTTCCTTTTACAGAGCTCTAATCCCATTCCCTAGCTCCTCATCCTCAGAATCTATCAACTCCCTAAAGCCCACCTCCTAATTTACTATGACCTGGAAGGTTAGGATTTCAACATATAAACTTTGTGAGGACATGCCCACCACAACACTCTGAGTGTATAACAAGCAAATTAAAAAGTCTGTAATCCTAGCTACTCAAGAGGCTGAAATTCCAACCCACGTAAGAAAGTTTGTGAGATGCTTATCTCCAATTAACCACCAAAAAGCCAGAAGTAGAGCTATAGTGTTCAAGTGTTAATGCCTTGAGCAAAACAGCTCAGGGACAGCAAGCACACAGGCCCAGAATTCAAGCTCCAGTATTGGAAACGACCAACAAAAAAAAAGTCTATAATCATTTGGATCTTTGCAACATGATCTCCAAAATTAAGTTTTTATACTTGATGATGATTTTTTTCAAAATATGAATTACTTTTTAAAGAATTAGTGGCCATAAACAGGAATTCTACATGTCTATTAATTTAAAAAATTATGTAATCTAGAATCTTTTTGTTCTAAACTATCTACTGTGTAAATTAGTCAAGCAGAGGACCAAGAATATTTCTTGTTTGCCTTACAACTCAGCAAAGCAGAATTTGACAGATGACAACTTTTTTACATTGACAAAGGGGAGTCATGTTCAAAAAAAAGTAGCTTGCCACAGAGGTTCTTTAGCCAAACCATTTTCCACAGCCCTTTTAGAGCTTAGTATAATTAGAAAGCTGCTTTTGAAACTTTTCTGTGTAATAAAATCTACCAGGGTATTGTAACAAGTGTACCCCAAGAGATCTTTAAACTGGATGAAAGATTAACTCCAGCTGTGGCACAAAGATTATCTGCATTTGGAAGATAAAGAAAGATTTGGGGGAAATTCTGTAAGGAAGGTCACCCTATACTTGTCCAGAAAACATGCCAGAAAAAGATGCCATCCTCCTTGTTGTTTTCTCTCAGGGAAATGTTGGGCTCCTGGCTAGGCAGGGGAGTATTCCTTAATAACGTCCTTATAGTGGAACCTGAGGAGAGAGTTAAAGGACATGAGTAGAGTTCAATTTATTGCTTTATAACCACATATTCTTACAGCAAGACTGTCATCCTAAACTTCCTGCAGATTTCACTGAACTCCTTCAATGTAGAGATCATTTTGTTGGAAAGTCATGTAGGGAGATGCACATAAGATCAGAGGTCACAAGAACAGGTGGCTGAGATATGAGGATTGAGGTTTGAAGCTAGCCCAGGCAGGAAAATCAATGAGCCTCATCTCCAATAAACCACCAAAAAGTCTGAAATGGAGCTGTGGCTCAAGTGGCAGAGTGCTAGCTTTGAGCAAAAAAAGCTCAGCAACAGCACCCAGACCCTGAGATCAGGCCCTAGGACACACACACACACACACACACACACACACACACACACACACACACACACACACACACACACACACACAAACAAACACATACACACACACAACAGAGTTTGTCCATACTAGCTGCCTCTGTCACAAAAGACAAACCTAGAGGCTGGGAATGTGGCTTAGTGATAGAGTGCTTGCCTAGCATGCATGAAGCCCTGGATTCGACTCTTTAGTACCACATAAACAGAAAAGGCCAGATGGTTGAGTGCAAAAGAAGCTCAGGGATGGTGCCCAAGCCCTAAATTCAAGCCCCAAAATGGGCAAAAAAAGAAAAAGACAAACCTAGATCTTCATATGTAAATAAGAATCAATCCATGTTTATTTAAGAGGGAAAAGGGAAAACCAAGAATAAGCTTTATATAGAGGACACTGAAAAAATGTATAATTAAAGGAATAGCTATAATGTCAAAAATTCTAATTAGTACCCTCCATGTGATCCAATGGGCATCACACCATTAAAACAAGAGCACATGATAGTATAAGTGTTTTACTATCATGTTTATTATTATAAGTATAACAAGAAGAAATTCTTAGATATTCAAAGTATGATTGTATTTTCCTCTTAGTCAATTATTATGGTAGAAAAGAGGCCAGTGGCATCTACAATACATGATAAAATTCAGGTGTCAGGATGGATATAAGTAGACAAAAAAGTTAAAAATAATGAAACAAATAGAGATTAATCATAAATTTAAGAAAGATAGAACATTGTCAGGCATGGTGACACATGCCTATTATCCCAGAGTTCAACCTGAACAGCTCAGTTACAAAGATAGACACTACCCCTCAAAAACAAAAACTGTAAGAAAGAAAATATATATAAGCTAGGTCAAAATTATGTTAAGTGAAGTAAGTCAGGCTCAATGAGACATAGGATGCATGTTTTCCCTTATATATGAAAGCTATATTTAGCTTATAAACTTATAAGTACATATATTGGGTGGTATGCAAGTGTATACACATATATAAACTGGAATACAGTAGATTCAAGGAGAACTCAACCAATGTAAGTTCTTAGAAGGGCAAAATCAAAGTGCAGCAAAATAAATACCTAGAAGTGGGTACCTGAAAGTGGTGGAGTGGGGTTAAGGGAAAAGAGGTAGACACATGAAGAGGAGAAGAGGAGAATGTTGAAAGGGGTGACATCGATCAAAATATATTGTCTTCATAAACTTTGTTAAATGGCAACTTCTTTGTACAACTACTTAAAAATAATTAAATATTTTAAATAATAAAAAAAGAAAATACACATAAGCTACATAAAGGCAAGAATTCCATTGCACACCAAGCAGAATGTGACCTTGAAGCTTTCAGACAGGAAACCAAATAAGCTAAAGAAAGCAAAATCCATTGGTGATTGACTTCGATCAGCAAGACAAAACGTTAGAACTATCAGTTTCTCTTTCATTACAAGCAGAGCTCTCAGTTTTTTTTGTTTGTTTGTTTTGTTTTGTTTTTGGTCGGTCATGGGGCTTGAACTCTGGGCCTGGGCACTGTCCCTCCGCAATTCAGCTCAAGGCAAGAGCTCTACCACTTGAGCCACAGCACCACTTCTGGTTTTCTAGTGGTTTACTGGAGATAAAAGTCTCATGGACTTTCCTGCCCGGGCTGGCTTTGAACCTCACTCCTCATATCTCAGCCTCCTGAGTAGCTAGGATTACAGATGTGAGCCACCGGCCCCCAGCTAGAGCTAGAGTTTTGAGACACAACTTTGAACCTAGCACAAGTGTGTGTGTGAGAGAGAGAGAGAGAGAGAAGAGAGAGAGAGAGATTAGCATACACAGAAAAAGAAAAACGAAAATAAGAACATGACTTGGACCAGCAGAAGGAAAACATTCAAGAGCATGCTGCAGACTTAGAGCATACAGTAATCAAAGGACCTCAGAGAATGTCTGCATATGTGACTCCATGCTCTACTACCCAGGAGCCGGGACACCCACAAACCAGGTGACCCTAGGAATTAGCAGATGCTTCTTACTGCTTCCTTATCAATGAGAAAAGCTGCTGTTGAGAAAGTGAGCAAAGCCAGCATTAATCATGGAAAAGTCACACTCTGCTGACTCAAGCGAGGTGTTCCAGGAAGGAGGTAAGCGGATGGAGGTAAGGATGGCCAACTCTTTTCCCAGAATATCCGCCAAGTCAATGAATACACATGTGCTAGGGAGAAGCGCTTTAAATAGATTCTCTCATTTAATCTTTCCCATAGCCTCACAGTGATTTTAGTTAACCCCAAGGAAACTAAATATAAGGCCTAAAGCTATAATCATAAGAAAATCAATTTAAATATATTGTTTGAAATTATATAGAGAGACAGTTTAGAATATATATTTCTTATTATTCCACAATATTCTATATTATAATGTTATAGAGAGAGAGAGTCTCTGTCCCTGGATCCCACACATAGCTCCTAAAGTCTTGAGAATCTTCAGATTAAAGATACCTTTTTAATTTGTGACAGACATGGTTGGGGCTGGGATAGATAGATAGATAGATCCAAGATGGAGGTTAACCGCCAGAAAGACCAAGGCAGGGTTAGAGAGTTACAATTGTGAGTGCTACCCTTGAACTTCCAGAGAGGAGCAATCATGGGTGGTGAATGATGTCAAATGAGTCTCTGAAATGAAACCTCCACAGAGCCCCTAAAAGAACAGGGCTCAGAGAAGCTCCATTTGGCTGGGCTAGACTGGAGAGGTGCTAAGAAGGTGTCTCTCATGAAGGTCCCTCCGTAGACAAGCTCTGCACATCCTTTACACACATCTTCACCTGGCCAGTTATTCATCCATGCTGTTTGAATGTGAGTAAACTTCTTCCCCAAGTCTGTTATTTATCCTCATAAATGAATGAAACTCAAGGAGTGTGACATGAATATCATGGCTTAAGGTTAAAAAAGCCCAGACCAATATCCAAGAACTTTTCTGCTGTTTTCTTCTCATAGTTTTATAGTTTTAATTAACAGTTTCTTAGAAGGGAAGTCTTGACTCCATTGTGAGTTGACTTTTATTCATGGAAATGAAATCAGGGTTTAATTCCAGCTGTTGTAGGTAGCTGCCAATTATCCAGGCATCAATAAAGAAGGCAAGTTCTAGAAACAGGTAAAGTCAGTTGGAGGCTCCCCAAGGTGGTATTCAGTGTACCTCATCACCTCCCTCACCTTCAGCCTTGTGTTTGAAGTGTTTGAAGAGACTTCTATTGTTGACTTGAAGTCTTCATTCTCATGCCTGTTTTGCACTTTCTCTAGTCACTAAAGGTGTGTGTGTGTATACACCCATATCTATATTTCCTATTATCTATCTATCCATCAATCATCTCTCTCTCATCTAACCTTTCTCTCATACAACATATGCCTGCCTACTAGAAAAAGAACTGAGTTGTCCATTAGAGATGCAGCTAAGGGGCTGAGGCAGGTAACTCTGGTAAAGAGAAGGCTCCAGAAAGCAAAATCTCACCCTTTATCCTAGCAGTAGGCAAATACTTATCTTCTACTATCAGATACTTAAAGAGCTCTAGACACTCGTCATTTATCCAGATTGTCTTGCTTTGTTTTTTGCAGTTTTGAGCAGCCATGTAATTACTGTATGGTTTTCACCTTCTTTGGAGAGACTCAGTTACTCGAGTGGTCAGAAAGGACTGTGCTTATACTACAGCACAGAACTCTGCAAAAGGGACATCTCACCCCAAAACAAATCTGAACACAGAGAACTCTTCCCTTTAAGGAAACAAAGATCTTCTTAGCTATTCCAGGAAGATCTCTACATTGGCAATCTACCTTACAATTTTATACAAAGAAGAGATTGCCAGTCTTGAATCATTCTGTCTTTAACTCAAATACTGCATCTGATTAGTTTTCCAGTAACACTTGGAGTAGAGAAAAATGTTGTTGGCAAAACAGTAAAAATCTGTCAGCCCCAAGACTTAAACATTAGCAGCCATTCAGAAACAAACAGAAGCAACTTAGTACAACAGAAAAATCTTTGATCTAATGACTTCCACTAGTAAATCCTACCAGTTCTCTTCCCAGTGATTTACTTAGTTTCACAGCTATGAGCTCAATTAGTTTCTTTTTACTAAGAGATGATATAAATTTATACTTCCCTATAAATAATTTGAAGTTTCTAACAACTATATAGCACCTTGTTAAACCCTTGGATCTAAACTTATTACATGCAACTATAAGGCTACAAGTACAATGCTTATTACATACAGAATATTCAATAGTGTATAAGTAATATTGCATAAATGAATTATATCAAATGACTATAAAGATTAGCAACAGTCAGGGAAGAAAGAACATGTTTAGATATCCAGAATATAAACATAAAACAGATGGATGGAATGTCAAGTGTTGCATAAAATTGCGAAGTCGCTAATAATCAAATCTTTTTAATAAAATGGAAGTAAATTATAATTGAATATTACTGAAATTCCAGATCACTGAGAAGCACATCTGATTCTGCAGTTTTCTTCTTTTATTTGAGCTACAATTTCTTGCAAAAGTATTAGCCAGAAGTAGCAGGGTATAAAATTAACCCTCAAAAACCAGAAGTGGCATTGTGGCTCAAGTGGTAGAGTGCTCGCCTTGAGTTGAAGAGCTGAGGGATAGAGTCCAACCCCAGAGTTCAAGCCCCACGATCGACAAAAAAAAAAAATCAATGGCTTTTCTGTATGCCAACAATGAGAAAAGTGTGGCTAAAATCAGGAAAGCAACTCCATTCATAATAGCCCCACAAAAAAATAAAATACCTAGGAATTAACTAAAGAAGCGAAGGACCTATATGATTAAAACTTCAAAAACCTGAAAAAGGAAATCAAAACAGAACTTAGAAAGTGGAAAAACCTCCCATGCTCCTGAATTGGAAGGGTCAACATCGTGAAAATGGCAGTATTTCCCAAGGTTATCTACAAATTCAATGCAATACCTATCAATGTTCCAACCTCATTCTTCAAGGGAATAGAAGAGGCAATCCAAAAATTCATATGGAACAATAAAAGACCCCGAATAACAAAAAGGATCCTTAACAGAAAAAACAGTGCTGGAGGAATATCAATACCAAATTTCAAATTCTACTACAAAGCCACAGTAATCAAAAAAGCTTGGTACTGGCACAAGAACAGACCTCAAGACCAATGGAATAGAATTGAAAACCCAGAAATGAACCCACAGACATATAGCCATCTAATCTTCGATAAGGGAGCTAAAAAAATAGAATGGAAGAAAGACTTGTAGAAAGCTAAAGCTAGATCCTTATATATCACCCTGCACCAGAATCAACTCCAAATGGATCAAAGACCTCGAAGTTAAAACAGACACTCTGAAAACATTACAGGATGGAGCAGGAGAAACCCTAGGTCTCCTTGGCACAGGCCAAAATTTTCTTAATAGAGACCCAGAAACACAACAAATCAAAGAATGGTTGGACAAATGGGATTGCATGAAATTGCAGAGCTTCTGCATGGTAAAGGACATAGCTAGTAAGATCAATAGAAAGCCCACAGATTGGGAGAAGATCTTCACCAGCCATACAACAGACAAAGGTCTCATATCTAAAATATACCTGGAACTCAAAAAATTAAATCCCCTAACAACAAATCCTCAAAGAAACAACTGCCCAATAAATAAGTGGGCTAAAGACTTAAAGAGAAATTTATCTGAAGAGGAAAGAAGGATGGCCAATAGACACATGAAGAAATGCTTAACCTCTCTAGCCATAAAAGAAGTACAAATCAAAACAACATTGAAATACCACCTCACCTCAGTTAGAATGGCTATAATCAAGAACTCTAATAACAACAGATGCTGGAGGGGATGTGGACAGAAGGGATCCCTACTGCATTGTTGGTGGGAATGTAAACTTGCTCAACCACTTTGGAAAGTAGTATGGAGATTCCTCAAAAGACTCCACATAGAGCTCCCCTATGACCCAGCAATCCCACTTGTGGGCATTTACCCAAATGATCACAAACAAGACCACACAAAAGCTACCAGCACAACTATGTTTATTGCAGCATTATTTACCACAGCTAAGGTATGGAACCAACCCAGATGCCCCTCAGTAGATGAATGCATCAAGAAAATGTGGTATATATACACAATGGAATTCTATGCCTCCATAAGAAAGAATGACATTGCCACATTTGTTAGGAAATGGAAAGACTGAAAAAATTCTATTAAGTGAAGTAATCCAGGCCCAAAGAAACATAGGTCCCATGCTTTCCCTCATTTGCAATAACTAGTATATGTCTGAGACAAGAAGAAAAGGTCAGATAAGTTGATGTTAGGTGAAATAAACCCCAAGATAAGTATTCAAATGATTTTTCTTTCTTGAGATTTTTTTCTAACATATTTAAAAGATGATTTCTTTGTTGCTTTGTATGTCCCTCCCCTACGGTATAACCCCTGCTTTTATTGTATTTGATGTTGGTATAATTTGTGGAGGGGAAGGGCATAAACAAACCGTTTAAATAGGGATACAGGTGGACCCATTGCAACAATGACATGTACAAGTCATTATGTTGAAAAACTAATTTTACAACTTTGGCCGGGGGGGTGAGGGGATTGGAAGAGATGGGAAGGGGAAACAAAGGTGGAGGCAACAATGCTTAATAAGAAATGTACTCGTTATCTTGCCCATGTAATTGTAACTCCTCTGTACGGTATTTTCACAATAAAAAAAAGAAATGTACTCATTATTTTGCCCATGTAATTGTAACCCCTCTGTATGGTATTTTGACAATAAAAAGTAAAAAAGTATTAGCCAGTTGTCATAGCTACCCAGGAGGCTAAGATCTACGGATTGTAGTTTGAAGCCAGCCTGTGCAGGAAAATCCAATAAGACTCTATGTCCAATTAATCAATTGGACATATTGAAAATATTCCCTGAGCAGAACAATCTGGGTCTAAACCTTAGTGGAAACTCCTACTGAACTGCATAGATTTACATTTTCTTAACCTTCTATCTAGTATTGTCAAGCCAAGGGGCTCAGGAAAAAGGATTCTGTGTTTAGAAATGAGCACTGTAGGAAAGAAGAAAGAGCTTTCTATTTTATCATAGCTTTCTTCCTGCTTGTTCTAGGATATTTGATTTGTCTTAAATTTCTTCTCTCTTGACTATTGGAAATGAAGCTGTGGCTCAAAATGGTAGAATACTATCCTTGAGCACAAAAGCTCAGGGACAGCACCCAGGCTCTGAGTTCAAGCCCCAGTACTCATACCAAATAAAACAGCAACAACAAAAAACAAAGTAAGTCTCTGTATTTGCATCCTGGAGGCATCTGTAAACAGAGCTTACAGAGTTGAAGGATGAAGGATCCCTCTCCCTCCAGGTTGTCAAAGTACAGAAAGTGATTCTAGCCACTGATCGCTCTCTAGGTATCAGGGAAAATCAAGTGATAAAGAAGGTACTTAATAAATCACAGCACTTGTTTTCATAACTCAACTGAATTCACTCTCCCCTTCCACATGCTGTTTTGCAGACAGAATCAGTCTGTCGTCTTTCCATCTTGAAAATATTCCCTGAGCAGAACAATCTGGGTCTGAGCCTTAGTGGGAATTCCTACTGAACTGCATATATTTACATTTTCTTAACTTTCTATCTGGTATTGTCAAGCCAAAGAGCTCAGGAAAAAGGATTCTGTGTCTAGCAGTGAGCTAGACAGAGCTAGAAAGAGCTTTCTATTTTATCATAGCTTTCTTACTGCTTGTTCTGGGATATTTGATTTGTCTTAAATTTCTTCTCCCTTGACTATTGCACAGAGCCTCTCTACAAACTGTGAGTTATATTTATGTAAAGTAAGAAGGCAGAGAAGATAATGAATGTAAGAAAAGGCCAGACTCTCAAAATGGCTTGGCATGAGGGCTCAATACTTGGTTCCTAGTAGCTACAGCAACCTAGGTACAAACTCCAACTCTGGGAAACAGATACAATCACATTGCTTATCTCTGGGGACTGGTGATAAAGGCAAATGAGTCATAATGAGAAGTAAATGCAAAGCTGGGAGCATTTGAGGCCAGGTGCCTAGTAAGCAGTCAATAAATACTTATTCTCACTCAAACAAATTTAGTTTTCTGAGTCCAGTTTCCTTTTTTCATTAGACCAAATATTTAGCGTAGCAGATTAGGTTACCAAACTATCTTTAGTTATGATGTAAATAGCCTGGTAAAGATCATTTTAAAACTAACATGGCAAGGTCAGTAGCTAGAGGATCTCACTTCACCAATTCCCATCCCACCCTCCCAAACTCTGCTGCCTTCTTCTGGACTCTAGCACTCCTATTCTACCATCCAGGGTTGTACCAGGGGCTAGACTCCTGGCTACACAAGCTAGATCTCTGCTCCTTTCTTGTGGAGACATACGTGAGAATGTGATTTTGTAACCATGAATCTTGCCAATTTGGGGAGACTCAGAACTTGACACTTCCCTGCTGAAAAAAGCAAGAGCTGAGAGCTAGCCACAGGAACCCTATACCCTGTTTTTTGAGGAGCTTCTCATCTTCTTTGTGCACATGGATACTTTGATTTGTAGCAAATCAGTGAAAAGTTATTAGCTAAAAGTTACCAAATGTCTTCCCACATTTTAGCTTCAATCTCAAGCAGCCATCTTTGCTCTGCTCTTTGCTCTCTTCCTTTCTGTCTGAACCACCCTCACTCTCACTACCAGAAAACTGTCATCCCCTCAGAAGTTTCCTCCTCCCAAACCCTTTCCTGGCTCCACAGGAGAAGTTAGTTTCTCCAATATTGCACCCAAAGTGCTCATTACCCAGATCTGGCCTGTCCCTGCAGTTTGGGAGTACCATTGGTTAGTGATTTCAGACTTTCCTGTGCACAAGAAGCATCTGGGAAGTTCATTTTCATGGAAGATTTCAAGAGTTCATTCTCAAAGATTCCATCAATAGTGTGGGAAGGGACCTATGATCCTGTTAACAGATTCCCCAGACAGTTTTGGTAAAGGAAAAAGCACTGTGCAAGAAACACTGGAAACACCTGCAGAGACATAATTGTACTTCTTGCTTTAACTTCTCCACTCAGTGTAGTGCCTAACATATACTAGGTACTCTATAAATATTTGCTTTAAAAATATATGATTCTGCTATACAGCTTCTGTATACATTATATATATGCATATACATGCATAATCTGTAGGGATGCAAGTTGACAGTCAATAAAGATACCTAAACACTCATATTTATCATGGTACTCTTCATAAAAGTCAAGTTATTGAATTAGCTGAGGTACCTATCAACAGATAAATGGATAAAGAAAATGTGGTGTAAGTATACTATTATTATATTATTTGGTTATGGAGAAGAGTAAAATGGTGTAATTTACCCAAAATTGAATTGAACTGGAGATAACCATTTCAAGTGAAACAAGCCTGACTCAGAAAGCCAAGTATCACATATATTCTCTCATGGTTAGAATCTAGGCCTTCCAGAAAGAATACATAACTGTTTGTCATGGGCACTGGAAGAAGAGGTGGGAAGAAAGGAGACGGTTGGTATGGGAGTGAAATATGATTCAAATTCAGTATATGCATGCATGAAAATATCAAAATAAAATCCTTTAAAGCTATAAAAATAAAAGAGGGATAAAGAGGGAATATAAAGAGAAAATTAGGGGATGGGAATGATCAATACATTATACATTTGTATAAAATTACCTCAATGAAAACCCTTAGTACAATTAATATTCACTTAATTAAAAAGGAGGTACTTTAAAAAGTGTGTTCATCTAACAAAAAATAAATAGGAAGCATACATATATTAACTATACAAGTTCCATATCTACACCACAGTGGGAAGTCATTCTAGTCTAATGCATAACATAAGGGCAGGTGCAGAAATGGATGGATACAGAAGGTCCCCATTCCCCTTCACTGAGCCAGCTGAAATTAGAATGGACCATAATCTTCTTTAGGCCAGTGGTTCTCAACTCCACATGGAGTGATCAGAATCAGCCTAGATTCACTGGTGCCTTTGCCTCCATTCCCAGAAACTTCTGCATTTGTCTGGGATACTCAATCTTTTTTTCCCAAGCAATTCCCTTAACAGGAGTGTACCCTACCAAGGGAATAGTCAAAGGCTGGCAATGCATGAATGAGGATACTCTTACGAGGATATGAATCTCAACCATCATGAATGTGTTAGAAAAGAGAAACTTCTCAAGACACCTTGACTTAGAATGAAACAAAACATTCTACAGAAGGGAATTAAAAAATAGCAACTGGTGGTATGATGACCCTTGGAACACTTAGGCAGTCAAAGAAGAGCATTAACAATAATAACAGAGCTGGGCAGCAATGGACCACACCTGTAATCCTAGCTACTCAGGAGTTCTGAATAGCTAGGCTGAGTTCTGAGGACTGTGGTTCAAGGTGAGCCCAGGCAGAGAAATCCACATGGGACTCTTATCTCCAATGAACCACTCCAAAATGAGAAGTGGCACTGTGGCTCAAAGTGGCAAACCACATGCCTTGACCAAAAGAGGTCAGGGACAGCGCCCAAGCCCTGAGTTCAAGCCCTATGACTGGGGGGGGGGGGGAAGTAACAATAGACTGCACAGAGAACAGCAGGTATATGCTAAAGTGTGTTCTTTTATGAGGGCAGCATGAAAGAAACCCGTAACTGTCATACTGAAACTAGAACCTGATCCTCAATCTGGCACCACAGCAATCAGCACCATGGACAGGAGCATCCTGGAGGAGGAGCCAAAAACTCAGACCAAAATCAGTTCTGGGGTCACTCAATGCACCAATGAAAGCTACTTTCCTTTATTCCCTGGCGGGAGTGGAGGGAAACACATGCAACACAATGAAGACTAAAAGGTTATTTATGCAAGATTTTCAAACTACTTTTAAAGAAGCATTTACTATTGAAGTGATAAATCAAGTGCAAAAAATAAAGTGCTATTATTCCTGGGCTCCTTATGAAATTTAAAAATTCTAATCTTTTAAAAAATGTTAGTCTTTCTAATAAATGAGTAAAATTCCATTGTATATATATATATATATATATATATATACCATATTTTCATGCTTCATTCATCCATTGAGGAATATCTGGCTGATTCCTCATCTTGGCAATAGTGAATAGTGCTGCAACAAACATAGCTGTCTGGTGGGTTTATTGTAAGCTGGCTTGTGGTCTGTTGGATAGATACTTAGCAGTGGGATTGCTGGGTCATATTATAGTTCTATGTTTAGTTTTTTGAGAAATGTCTATACTGGTTTCCAGGGTGGCTAAGCCAGTTTACATTCCCACCAATAGTTAATAGGGTTTCCTTTGGGCCACATTCTTGCCAGTATCTGTTATTGTTTATTTCTTAAACTCAGGGCCTGGGTGCTGTTCCTAAGCCTCTTTGTGGTCAAGGCTACTGCTCTACCACTTGAGTCACAGCCCCATTTCCAGCTTTTTCTGAATAGTTTATTGGAGATAAGAGTCTCACTGACTTTTCTGCCAAGGCTGGCTTCAAACTGTGATCCTCAGATCTCAGCTTCCTGAGCGCTTGGCTTTGGTGTTGTTTTGATTTGTGTTTCCTTTATGGCAGAGATGTTGAGCATTTCTTCACTTGTCTATTGGCTATTTTTACTTTTAAGAAGTCTCTCTTTAGCTCAGCACATTTAATAATTGGGTTATAGGTTCTTTAAGGATTTATTTTTTTTATTGTCAAGGTGATGTACAGAGGGGTTTCAGTTACCTAAGTAAGATAATTAGTACATTTCTTGTCAAACTTGTTACCCTTTCTCTCAGTTTTCTCCTACTTTCCCTCCCTCCAACCCCCACCAAGTTGTAAAGATCATTTCCAACATGTTGTCTTGTGTATATCACTGTTGTATTGGTTCCCCCTTGTCCTTTGTCTCATGATTCTGTTGTTCCCCTTCCCTTCCCTAATTCCAATAAATGTATATACAATACCAGGGTATTGTATTCGGCAAAGTAGGAGGGTTTAAATTTTTTTGCAGTTTACTTGTAAAATTTTACTTGTAGTTATTTCACAAAAGATGAATTAGCTCTTTGTATATTCTGGATTTCAAGATCTTTTCTGAGCTGACAAAAATCTTCTACCATCCTGTAGGCTTATCTTGTACCATTTGTAAAGAAATGGAAAGACTTAGAAAAATTATGTTAATTGAAGTAAGTCAAGTCTAGAGACAAAGGCTGCATTTGTTCTTTCATGTGTGGAAACTAGGATTACCTCACAAATCAATAAGTAAATACATTAAGTAGTATACAAGTGAAACGTATTAACTGAAATATGGTAGATTCAAAGAACTCAAATAGTGCAATTCCTTAGAAAGGTAAGGTCAAAGTTCAACAAAATGAATATCAGGAAACATGTACTTGAAAGAGAAGTGAGATCATGGAGAAAGGAGTAGACAACTAAAGAGGAGAAGGGGAGTGGAGAATGCAATCAAGAATTCAAAGGACAGCCTACAAAATTAAGAAAAGTGAAGGAAGGGATAGGTTGGGGAGGGATGGGTAAGTATGTTAAAAGTGGCAGCATTAATCAAGATGCATTGTATGCTTTCATGTGCTGCTTTTTAATGGCAACTCCTTTGTAGACCTACTTAAAGATAGTATCTTTTTTGTCTGTCATGGGGCTTGAACTCTGGCCCTGGGCATTATCCCCGAGCTCTTCAGTTCAAGATGAGAACTCTACCACTTGAGCCACAGTGCCACTTCCAAAATCGTATTTTTTAAAAATATGTTGTTGCTTTGGGAAATGATCAGATGAAATGTATAAACTTTTTTAATTGACCCAGACAGAAAAATAGAAAAGAAATCTATAAATAGAATAATTTAAGAGAATGTTAAATATAGGTAGGCCAAGTCTTTCATCAGAAGATCATTGTTCAGACTAAGGTTGGATAAGAAAGCTGAAGTTAAAATATTAGCCACCCAAGAGTCAAGGAGACAGTAACTCCTAGTATCTTTTAACTCTGTGCCAAAACCTGTGCTAGGTATTGCTCATTGATCTCATTTAATCCACACCAAACTCCCCCTTGTCTCCACTTTGTTTTCCTAGTTTCTCCCACGAAGACCTTGTGTGTCAGAAAGGATGAGCAACTTTCTTCATCTCCTAAGGAAAAAAGTCATTATTCCCAATACTCAATCCTAGTTTGCCTGACTCCAGCAATGATGAATTTACCATGTTGTCAGATTCTGGTATCACATGCCAATATACAGAAATGGAATTTCCTTTATTCACTATATCCTGCACTATAATCCCAAATAATGAATTGATGGTCAGAACTCAGCTGTACTCCATGAAAAATCAATTTATTTAAAGCAAACTTGAGCATACTTCATAATCAAATAATCAGTTCTGCCAATTGTGGTATGTGGAAATTAAGAGCTTTATATGTAATTCAATTACCCCCAAACAACCTAAAATGCAACCTCATCAAAGCCTGAAAAAGCCTTTCTGTCAGTGCAATATTTTTTTCATTACTGTTTATCTATGTGTTCACTAACATAGGTAAATTAGCATGTAAACATGGATGTAAATTATTTTAAAAAGACCCAAATGATAAGGAAAATTTGGCATTTTAATGTAGAAAAACAGAAATACTGGAAAGCCATGTGAAGTTTAACATCTAAACATAATGAGTTTTCATTTTTCTCCTCCAAAAGGCAGAAGATTATATTTTAAATGATGTGTTATACGATGACACATTGAGAGTGGAGAATGATTAGTTTTAAAGAATAAGCACAGGCATTCTCTAATTCCACCAATAGAGGTTACAAAGTGTGAATGTCAGAGACAAAGCAGAAACAAGAGATGAATCGAGGAATTTGGAAATTGATTCAGGAACCTGAGTCAATGACTGATGAAATTTCATGCATTTTAAAGAATTCTGAGACCAAACGTTGCACAAAATAGTAAGCAATTAATGTGCCTTCCAAATGGGGGCCCTGCTAATGGGAGCTGGCTATAAAATACACATTTCCAAATTATCTACAAGAGTGAATAAGATGCTATTAATTAATATGCCTGGAAACTAGAGTACCTGGGACTGTCTTTAAAATATTAGGGAATATATCATTGGAATAGATAATACAGGCCCTCAATGCGTGTGTGTGATTTATATATGCTTGTTACCCTGATTCTCTCCTTTATATAGCTTTATATATACACACATGTGGGTATACAAATATATATATATATATATATATATATATATATATATATATATTTGTCCTTTATTTTGCAATTCTGGGGTGTTTGGAGCTCAGGGCCTTACGATTGTTACAATAGTTACCAGTTAAGCCATGACCCCAGCCTTATTTTTCACTGGTTATTTTTAGAATAGGGTCTGGTTTCTTATTAGGTTGTGCAACCTGAGCCATGTTTACCTACTTGAAGCTTCCAGACTTTTATTGGAATAGCAGGTACATGCCACCATTGCAGTTTCCCTCTGTGAATATGGGGTCTTACAAACTGTTAGGTCTTGGCTACCACAATTCCCCACCCCCACCACCAATCTCATCTTCCACATAGCTTGTAATGGCAGATATGTCACTGTGTCCAGGTTTTAGCTAAGTTTTTGCCAACTGGTGTTAAGCTGTGATCCAACCTTTCTTGGACTCCTAAGTATCTAAGATTACAGGTGTGAGTCAGTGGAGCCCAGCTAACTTCATATTATATTTATTAATCTGTACAGTTTGTTCATCCCTTTCATCAAACTTCTATCGTTCTCTCTAGTTCTTTCTCTTCCTTTGCCATTCTCTCTCCGCATTGCCTTTCCTTTTCTCTTTCCTTGACTCTACCCTCCTCATCCTGTAGTCCCTTTCTTCTTTCTCTTTTTTTTTTCAGTGTTGGTACTAGGGTTTGAACTCAGGACCTCTTGCTCGCACTTGGCTTCTTGCTCATAGCTTATGCTTTACCTAAACCACACCTCCAGTTCAGCATTTTGCTAATTAATTGGTGATGGAATCTTGAAGATTTGTCTGTCCAGGATAGCTTTGAACCATGATTCTCCAGGTCTCAGCTTCCAAAGTAGCAAGGATTACAGATGTGAGCTACCAGCACTTACTTCCTTCTCATTTTTAATTAATTCTCTTTCCGAGGTTCTGTGTTGCCTCCATCCCATACCAAGTCCGTCCCAACTTGGCATTTCCTAAGAAATACAGTTTTGAGTCTTTGGTTACTTTTATAGAATAGTTTCATTTGGTGATTTTTATTATCTTTTAAACTTAAAACTAAGTCAAAAAGGTTTTAATACTTACTTTTCTTCAAGAAAGCATTTTTATTTGCAGATTGACCTGCCAAACTATGCATGCTTTTGTCTCTAGGACCTGTGAATTTGTCACATGGCAAAAGGAGCTGTGCAATGTGATTGAAGCTGAAGATTTTAACCCAGTTATCCTGAATTAACAGAGTAACTCAGTCTAATTACATGAATTTGAGGGGGGGGGCGCGGTAGAAGTATTTCTTGAAGGAAAGAAGGGATGGAGCAAAATAATCTGTAAGATTCTCATGGGGAGAAGGAGTTACACATTTTGCTATGGTGAGGGCAAGGATCAAAGAGAGCCTCTGCCAGCTAAGGATAGCCCCAGTTCCCACCCCATAAGGAGGCAAGACCTTAATTTGAGTACCCTAAGGAACAGAATTCTAATACTATGTGCTTAGAAATATGGATCTTTCCACAAAACAGAGGGACTACAGCTCTGCCAATATCTTGATGTGGGCCTCATTAGACTCTAAGCAGAACTCCCAGCTGAGACATGCCAGATTTCTCATCTACAGAAGTATGCGATCCTTAATGGATTGACAGGCCACTCAGCTTGTGTTGATTATTATAGCAGCAATAGTAAACTAATATATCTAAATATGACTGTGGCAGCACAGGCCTATAACTCCAGCTACTGAGGAGGCAGAGATTGGGAGGATTATGGTTTGACATAATTCTAGACAAAAAGTGAGATCCTATCTCAACAAAACAAGCCCTATAATGGTATGCACCTCTTGTCCTTATTGAGGTCTGAGTCTATCCCTAAACAACATTAAAAACACAAAAGCAAGAGGTGTGGCTGTCATGGTAGAGCACCTGCTTAGCAAGTACAAGGGTCTGAGTTCAAACTTTGGAACTGCAAACAAAAAATAAAGCTAGAACAAATGTAGATCATATTTAACCCTACTTGATTTTGGAATAGAGGGAGTCATGGTTCTTTAAAACTACAAAGTGATCACCTCCTTCATCTTTAATTTAGGCGAAATGTGGACATATGGCATATTGCAAACTGAGTTTCTAAATGATTGTCATGTTTTTCCATCACGGAATTAAACTTAGCAGCGTGGAAGGCTTCATTCCTGAGGCGTGCTTCAACACTATCAACACTTGGTTCATTCGCTTTCTTAGACAATCATGGGAAAGATCTCCTTATCTGGCTTTTACTAAGTGTTCTCTGCCATAGCTTGGGACTTTCCTGTTCGTCAGAGGTTAATGTCTTAAAGGTGGGTCCTGGCTTATGATACTATTGGAAGGTAATGGAAACCTGGAACCTAGTGAGAGTTCTTCAGGTCATTGGAGGCAGGTCCTTGAAGAGGACTATAGTACTCTGGCATCTGTCTCTCTCTTTGTCCCCTGGCTATGAAGCAGGAAGTTTTGCTTGGCCATGTGGTTCTGTTATGATATGCTGCTTTGTAATAGATCCAAAGCAACCAGGCCAATCAATCATACATTGAAACTTCCATGACAAAGCATTTCACTTTATAAGTCAATTCTCTCAGATAGTTGTTATGGTGACAATAAGGTGCCTAACACCCCCTCTATCTTTCTATAGACTTGTATAAAAAAACATTTTGCTTCTTCCAGCAAACAAGGGATATATTGTTCTCTATCACCAGAATGGAATAAAAATTCATCTAGCTCTACAAATGGAACGAGAGGCTGCTAGGTATGTGATATCAAAACAATCATTTTCTGCTGCTGCTGCTATTGATTCAATAGTTCAGTCAAATTGACCTTAAGGAAAACTCACACCTTACAACACAAAGCAACCTCATCAACAACAATTAAAACAAATGAAAAAGTCGGTTCTCATAAAATAAAAATCCCTATTTGCTCCTACATGCCACAAATTCCCGCAACCTGTTTTTGTTAATATTCTAGAAACTTACTTAAAGAATCAGACGGGCTAAGAAAAAATAATCAGACATGAATTTGATCAAAGTATATTATATGCACTTATGTAAGTATCCCAGTGAAACCGTTGAACAATCAATTTATGCTATGCAAAAAGTAGTCTTAAATATTAATTTCTGTCTCATTTCTACTAGTGTAATAGTATCTAGGAAAAATGAAGTAAATTTCAACCTCTGTCTACATTCTTTCTAGACTCACCCTCTGTCTTGAATTTAGAGTTTATGTCACTTAGAAATTTTAGATGTACAATTTTTTTATTTTAATACATTTTTAATTATAAACTGTACAGATGGGTTACAGTTACATGAGCAAGGTAATGAGTGTATTTGCTATCAAGCATTCTTGCCTCTTCCTTGGCTTTTCCCTGACCATCCCTTCCCTCCCACCTCCACAACTACACTCCCCTCCACACCGCCCTCCCCCCATCTAAATTGTAAAGTTTTTCAACATAGTGTCTTGTACATCTCATTATTACAATGGGTCAACCTGTATACCTATTTAAGCATTTTGTTTTTTCCCTTCCCCTCCCCAAATTAGAGAAGTGTATATACAAGATGCAGGGCACCAATATCAAATACAGTGAAGACAGGGGTTATACTGTGGGGAGGAACAAACAAAGAAACAAAAAATCATATGGTACATTATGAATACATTAGAAACAATAGCAAGAAAGAAAAAACCACTTGTGTCCCTATCTTGGGGTTCATTTCACTTAACATCATCTTATCTGGTCATATATATATATATATGTATATATATATATATATATACAGCTTTTGACCTTTTCTGCTTGTCCCAGACATACACTAGTTACTGCAAATAAGAGAAACCATGAGACCTATGTTTCTTTGAGCCTGGTTTACTTCACTTAAGATGATTTTTTCCAAGTCTTTCCATTTCCTAGCAAATGGGGCAATGTCATTCTTTCTGATGGAGGCATAGAAAATGTGATATATTTGTTGACCCATTCATCTACTGAGGGGAACCTGGGTTGATTACATATATTAACTACAGTAAATAATGCTATGATAAACATATTTGTGCTGGTAGCTTTAGTAGGGTTTTGTTTGTGATCATTTGGGTAAATGCCCAAAAGTGGGATTGCTGGGTCACAGGGGAGCTCTATGTGGAGTCTTTTGAGGAACCTCCATAATACTTTCCAAAGTGGTTAAACAGGTTTACACTCCCACAAACAATGCAGTAGGGTTCCCTTCTGTCAACATCCCACCCAGCATCTGTTGTAATTAGATTTATTTTTCTTTCTTTTTTTTTTTTTTTGGGTCCGGTCCTGGGGCCTGAACTCTGGGCCTGGGGGCTGTCCCTCAGCTCTTCAGCTCAAGGCTAGCGCTCTACCACTTGAGCCACAGCGCCACTTCTGGCTTTTTTTTTTCATTTTGCTTATGTGGTGCTGAGAAATCGAACCCAGGGTCTCATGCATGCAAGGCAACCGCTCTACCACAGAGCCACCTTCCCAGCCCTGTAATTAGATTTCTTGATACAGCCATTCTAACTGGGGTGAGGTGGAATCTCAGTGTTGTTTTGCTTTGCACTTCTTTTATGGCTAGAGAGGTTGAGCATTTCCTCATGTGTGTATTGGTCATTCTTATTTCCTCTTCAGAGAAGTTTCTCTTTAAGTCTTTAGCCAACTTATTTATCAGGCAATTATTTCTTTGAGGATTTGTTGTTGGGGGATTTAATTTTTTGAGTTGCAAGTGTATTTTAGATATGAGACTCTTTTCCATTGTATGGCTAGTGAAGATTTTCTTCCAATCTGTGGGCTTTCTATTGATCTGCTAGCTATGTCCTTTGCCATGCAGAAGCTCTGCAATTTCATGAAATCCCATTGTCCAACTTTTCTTTGATTTCTTGTGTTTTTGGATCTCCATGAAGAAAATTTCAGCCTGTGCCAAGGAGGCCTAGGGTTTCTCCTATTACATCCTGTAATGTTTTCAGGGTGTCTGCTTTGACTCTGAGGTCTTTGATCCATTTGGAATTGATTCTGGTGCAGGGTGATATATAAGGATCTAGCTTCAGTTTTCTACAAGTGATTAACCAATTTTGCCAGCACCATTTACTGAAGAGGCTGTCTTTCTTCCATGCTATTTTTTTTTTTAGCTCCCTTATTGAAGATTAGATGGCTATGTGTCTGTGGGTTCATTTCTGGGTTTTCAATTCTATTCCATTGGTCCTGAGGTCTGTTCTTGTGCCAGTACCAAGCTTTTTTGATTACTATGGCTTTGTAGTAGAGTTTGAAATTTGGTATTGATATTCCTCCAGCACTGTTCTTTCTGTTAAGGATAGTTTTTGCTATTCAGGGTCTTTTATTGTTCCATATGAATTTTTGGATTGCCTCTTCTATTCCCTTGAAGAATGAGGTTGGAACATTGATAGATATTGCATTGAATTTGTAGATAGCCTTGGGAAATATTGCCATTTTCACAATGTTGACCCTTCCAATTCAGGAGCATGGGAGGTTTTTCCACTTTCTAAGTTCTGTTTTGATTTCCTTTTTCAGGTTTTTGAAGTTTTAATCATATAGGTCCTTGACTTCTTTAGTTAAGTTAATTCCTAGGTATTTTATTTTTTGTGGGACTATTATGAATGGAGTTGCTTTCCTGATTTTAGCTACACTTTTCTCATTGTTGGCATACAGAAAAGCCATTGATTTTCTAGGGTTAATTTTATATACTACTTTTGTCAAAGTTTTGAAATAGCTCGAGTAATTTGGAAGTAGAGTCTGTGGAATTCTTTAAATACAAGATCATGTCATCTGCCTAAAGAGGGAGACATTTACTTCATCTTTTCCTTTCTGTTTCCTCTTTATGTTTGCATCTTGTCTTATTGCTGTAGCTAGGCATTCTAATACTAAATTGAAGAGAAGTGGAGAGAGTGGACATCCTTGTCTTGATCCTGAGTTTAGAGGAAATGGCTTTAGCTTTTTGACATTAAGTATAATGCTGGCTGTAGCTTTATAATATACAGCCTTTATTGTATTGAGAAATGTTCCATGGATTCCTAGTTTTTCCAGAGCCTTCATCATACGTGGTGTTGGATTTTGTCAAATGCTTTTTCTACATTTATTGAGATAACCATGTGGTTCTTATCCTTGTTCTTATTGATGTGATGAATTATATTTATTGATTTGCATATTGATTTGCTTTGATCCTGTTTGATCATGGTGTATGATTTTTTGGATGAATTGTTGAAGTCAATTAGCCAAAATTTTGTTGAGAAGTTTTGCATCGATGTTCATCAAAGAAATGGGTCTATAGTTCTCTTTCTGGTTTTGGGATGAGGGTTATGATGGCTTCACAGAATGAGTTCGGTAGTTAGTGAACTTTCTCTTTCAATTTCATTGAAGAGTTAGAAGAGTATTGGTGTGAGTTCTGCCTTGAAGACCTTGTAGAATTCTGTAAATCAATCTAGACCTGGGCTTTTCTTAGATGGGAGGTCTCTTATTGCTGCTTCTATTTTGATGTTTGATATAGGTATGTTAAGCGGGTTTACCTCATCTTGGTTTATTTTCAGCATGTCAATATTTGCTAAGAAATTGTCCATTTCTTCCATATTCTCAAACTTATTAGCATAAAGGCTTGAGAAGTATTCCCGTACAATGTTCTGAATCTTGGTTGTTTCTGTGGTGATGTTTCCTTCTCATCTCTGAATTTGTTTATTTGGGTGTGTTCTCTTCTTTTTCTGATAAGATTTGTTAAGGGTCTCTCAATTTTGTTAATTTTTTCAAAGAACCAACTCTTGTTTTGTTGATTCTTCTTATAGTTTTTTTTTGGATTCTAATTTAGTTAATTCTGATTTAATTTTAATAATTTCTTTCCATCTACTGGATTGGGGTTTAGTTTGCTGCTCTTTTTCAAGGAAGTTCAGGGGTCTCATTAAATTGTTGGTTTCAGATCTCTCCAATTTGTTGATGTAGGAACTCAGAGCTATAAACTTGCCCCTGAGTCCTGCCTTTGCTGTGTCCCAGAGGAGCTGGTAATGTGCGTGTTCATTTTTGTTGAATATCATGAACATTTGAATTTTGTTTCTAATCTCTTCCATGACCCACTGGTGATTCAACAGTGTGTTGTTTAACCTCCATGTGTTACAGGACTTTCTTTGGTGGCTTTTGGTGTTGAGTTCTAATTTTATTCCCTTGTGGTCTAAGAGAATGCAGGGCATAACTTAAATGTTTTTGAATTTGGACAAGTTTGCTTTGTGACCTGAAATGTCGTCTATTTTGTAGAATATCCATGTGCTGCTGAGAAGAATGTGTATTCTGATGCTACTGGGTGACATATTCGGTAGATGTTTGTTAAATCTAGCTGATCTATGCAGTTGTTTAGATCTGTAGTATCTCTTGTTGAGTTTTTGCTGGGTCTAATGGGGATAGTGGTGTGTTAAAGACCCCCAACAATTAATATCTTTCGATCTATAAGAGATTTGAGGAAAGTAGTGTTTCTTGGATAAATTTGGGTGCTCCATTGATTGATGAATAGGTATTTAGAATTGTAATATCCTCCTGAAGGAGAGATCCCTTGGTTAGTATGCAGCGACCTTCTCTATCTCTTTGCACTAATTTTAATTTGCTTTGGAAGATTTTTATTTGACCTTCTGTTATGAAGGAGAGTTTAGCTGGGTACAGTATTCTTGGTTGATAGTTTTTTGTCTTTAGGGCTTGGCATACAACACTCCAGGCTCTTCTTGCTTTAATTGTCTCTGCTGAGAAATCTGAGGTGATTCTAACTGGTTTTCCTTTATAGGTGATTGATCTTTTCTCCTTGACATCTTTAAAAATCCTTTCCTTGGTCTGAATTGATCCTATGTGGATTATAATATGATGGTGGGGTGTCCTGTTTTGGTCTGGTCCATTTGGGGTTCTAAAAGCTTCTTGTATCTGAATAGGCCTATCTTTTTGCATGTTTGGGAAGTTCTCTGCTAGGATCCTGTTAAACAAATTTCCTAGACCATTAACTTCTGTCTCTAGGTGCTCCTCTACACCCATTATCCTCAGATTAGGCCTTCTGATGGTGTCTTCCAAATGTTGAATAGATCTATCATATTTCTTGGATTTGTCTTGGATAGTTGTATGTTCTTTCTCTATAATATCGAGGCTATCTTCAATCCCAGAGATTCAACCTTCTGCATGGTCTTACCTACTGTCAAGACTTTCTACTTTTTAAAAAATTTCCTTTCCTTCTAATTGGTTGGCTTTGATGACTTCAAATTCTTTGTTGGAGCTTTGTTTTATATCTTGTATGGAATTCTTTACTTCCTTAATTTGGTGTTCAGTTTTTATTCTCAACTCCCTTAGTTGATTGGTTATGGTTTCCTTGGACTCCCTTTCCCTCTGATGGGCTCCATTCAGCATTCCCTTTGTGGTCTCCCTGGATTCCTTCAGCTGTCTGTTTATGGATTCCATGAATGCCTCTATTGATCTTTGTCTATTCTCATCCTGCTCTCGCAATTCCTATATTACTCTTTGATTAGCTTCCTCACACTCATTCAATTCCTGTATTATGCTTTGACTGTTCTTAGCCTGCTCATACAATTCCTGTATTATTCTTTGACTCTTCTCAGCTTGTTTA